>NC_135881.1:78506207-79147293 GCF_964194155.1 Cetorhinus maximus | reverse complement strand
AACGCCAACCACTGGAGGCTAAAAAAAAGTAGAAAAAGGAGCCCCTCTTTGCCTCTCTGCACCGATTTCCCACCTGAACCAAATTCCCAATTCCCTAGCAGCAGCAGCCTGCTTATCACCACTGTGTCATCACCACCCAATCTTTTGTCCGCTGGATCCTTCCAGGGCTCTCCTAGAGACTTATCCAGTATCTCTGAGTTGTTTGTGCACAAACCCATCAGTCAGGTCACTGATGGTTTGTTTGCCAGGGCAGGCAATTATATTAGCTTCACCTGCAATGATGCCAATCAGAATGAGTGGTGCTTGGATTTGTATCTCGGTCTTTCCACAGCTGCAGGACATCATCAACACATACTGGTGGCTATCTGTGCACCCACAGATCACCCAGGAGTATTCAACAACAAGGACTTCCACTCCAACATTGTGCAGTTGGTGTGCAAGCAGAAGAAAATATTTCTGCATGTGTGTGTAAGATTCCTGGGGAATTGTCATAATGCATTTATCCTGCAGTGGTCCAAGTTTCCTGATCTCTTTTGACCTGAAAGTAAACTTAAGGCGTGGTGAACATTCATGCTTGCCCAGTTAAATAGGATCACCATGTTAGATCTACTGCTTGCCCATGTCACATTTTCTCACAATTATGCAACTCTTTCAATGCATCCCATACATACTTATACTACAGCAGGGCACACATTCAAATTGCAAGATTTAAAAAAAGCAAAATATTGCGGTTTCTGGAATTCTGAAATATTGTAAAAATAGAAAATGCTGGAAATATTCAGCAGATTGTGCAGCATTTGTGGAAAGAGAAGCAGTTAGTGGGTGGTATTTTATCTGTGACATACTGTTCCTAATGTTGGAATGGGAAGTGGGCAACACTTCCACTCTCTGCCTTTTGGCTGGTTCCAATGCAATTCTAATTAAAATTTAAAGTGCCAGTGGCGGGCACCAGAGACACGTGTGATCACACAGCAGGGGAAGCGTTTCATTGTGAAACCCTCCATCAGCTGACAACGCAGTGGGTATGGGCGGGCTATAAAAGGGCCTCCTGACAAACGTGCACGTATGACTTAATCTTGAAGGTAGGACAATGAGTATTTATGCAATGCACATGTATTACAAGTAGGAACCCACCACAGGATGGTGTTGACTTAATCTCTACATCTCAACCAAAATTTCGTCTCCCACCTAATTAAGTCACCCCACCCCAACAAAATTCAAATACCCCCGTAAAATGATTTTCAGTTGGCAATTGAATTGTGTTAATTACTTCTCACTGCATCAAGCATGCTGTCCCCCCACCATGATGACCACCCCTTGGAAAATTTGGTTCCGAAGTGAAGACATCGGACTCCTATTCCAATGTTGTTTTGTTGCGATATTCCGCACCTGTCTGAGCCTGTCTTCAAAGGGCCCAGAAATTTCTGGACTAGGATTAGGCTAGATAGTTCTGTTTCAGTCAACACAGACACAGTGGGCTGAGTAGCCTCCACCTGTGCTGCAAATTTTTGTGATTCTAGAATTTGAACCCGTGAACAAATATTGTAGCCATCTTTAAGGTAAGGGAATGAACAAGAAATGTGAAATGCTGCCTTACTGGTATACCAGCCTCATTAGTAGAACAATGGTTGCTGGCGTTCCATGCTACTAAACTTTGGCAATATCAGTCGTCATATGGCTGGAAGCCCAACGAGTCAAGGGGCCATAACTGAAAATGTATCCGGAAAAAGAGAAAAAACCTAGGCAAAGATTTCTCACTGAATTTAGTAGAGCCCTAACGAAGGGACTTGAAAAATTGCCCGTTTTTCATACCTTGCCCAAGGGGGGTTCTTAACAGAAGAAATCAATGCGCATAAATCCTGCCTCAACCAAATTTTCAGAACACCAATGAATCTGAATCGTGGCCTGGATATATGAAACAGAATTAGATTTGCAACAGAAGCATGATTTGGAAAGTAAATGTTGTATGGAATAAATAAGATTGCCAACAAAATCAAAATTGTTTGATACACAAGAAAAAATCAACAGAGAAGTACAAGGATGTACATGTCACGACTAAAATATTTGTTTCTAGATTAAAAACTCTATTTACATAAAGAAAACCTAATGTTGTAGCCACGGTTTATATTACATTGGTTATTTATCAAAGGTTAGAAATAAATCATAATAAAATAGCTCAAGCATTGAAGTAATTGTTCTGCTAATACACACACAAAAACACAGAATCACAGAATTGGTATGGTGCAGAAGGAGACAATTCAGCCAGTCGTGTCTGCACCGACTCTCTGAATGAACAAGTCACCTAGTTCCATTCTCCTGCCTTCTCCCCGTAACCCCTGCACATTCTTCCTTTTCAGATAACAGTCTAATTATCTTTTGAATTCAATCTTTTTCAGTTGAACCTGCCTCCACCACACTCTTAGGCAGAGCATTCCAGACCCTAACCACTCGCTGTGTGAAAATTATTTTCTTCATATGATTATTGCTTCTTTTACTAATTACTTTAAACCTGTGCACTTTCATTCTCGATCCTTTCACGAGTGAGAACAGTTTCTTCTCTATCTGCTCTGCCCAGACCCCTCATGATTTTGAATACCTCTATCAAATCTCCTCTCAGCCTTCTTTTCTCTAAGGAAAATAATCCTAACTTCTCCAATCTATCTTCAGAATTGAAGTTCCTCATCCCTGGAACCATTCTCGTGAATCTTTTCTGTACTCTCTCCAATGCCTTCACATCCTTCCTAAAGTGCAGTGCCCAAAACTGGACACAATACTCCAGCTGTGGCTGAACTAGTTATACAAGTTCAATATAACCTCCTTGCTCCTGTGTCCTATTCCCCTATTAATAAAACCCAGGATACTGTATGCTTTATAACTGCTCTCTCAAGCTGTCCTGCCACCTTCAATGACTCATGCACATATACACCAGGTCCCTCTGCTCCTGCACCTCTTTTAGAGTTGTACCCCCTATTTTATACTGTCTCTCCATGTTCTTTATACCAAAATGAATCACATCGCATTTCTCTGCATTGAACTTCATCTGCCACCTGTGTGCCCATTCCACCAACTTGTCTATGTCCTTTTGAAATTCTATGCTATCCTCCTCACAGTTCACAATGCTTCTGGATTTTGTATAATCTGCAGACTTTGAAATTGGGCCCTGCACACCAAGATCTAGATCATTAATATATATCAAGAAAAACAAGTGTCCTAACACTAACCCCTGGGGAACTCCACAACAAACCTTCCTCCAGCCTGAAAAATATCCATTAGCCACTAAAATGTCTTCTTTTTACAGAAGCTGCATTTTCAGCTTTATTTATAAATTTACAACATTCATTTTTTCCTTTTATACCAGAATCCAGTTTTATTATATTTATTACAATTTGTTTCCTTTTCTAAATTCTGTTTATTCATGAGTTCACTTAATTTGGTGGAACCTATGGGTCAGAAGGGCATGGGTTCAAGTCCCACTCCAGAGGTTGGAGCGCATAATCTAGCCTGATACTTCAGTGCAGTACTCAAAGGGTGCTGCACTTTTGGATATAATGTCTTTCAGATGAGAAAATGGCCTGGATCTTCTGCAAAGTGGCAATTATTGTTGGATTGCCGCTCTGCTAGAGCTTTTCCATGACCAGACACTGCTCTGCATTTCTTGCAGGGTCTCCTGAGCCCATCTTCTCCAGAAACCCAGGATGTAGTGTCCATCCAAGAGCTCCATTGCGCTCTGTAGTGATGGGGGTAGACAAGTCACATCCAGTGTGAATGTTAGTTATTGGGTGAGTGGATGAGTGTTCATGAATGAGTGTATGGGTGAGTGGATGAATGAATGAATGGGTAGGGTGGGTAGCTGGGTGAGGTAAGTGGGTAGGGTGGCAGGGGTGAGATGGCAGGTGGGTGAGCTGCTAGGTGAGAAGAGTGGCAGGTGGGTGGGATGGCAGGTGGGTGAATGGTAGGTGGGGTAAGGTGGCAATTGGGTAGGGTGGTAGGTGGATGGGGTGGTAGGCAGGTAGGGTAGCAAGTGGGTTTGTCAAGAATATATAAGTCTCATAACGTTATTGGAATTTATTATAAGGTAGAGTAATAGTGGGGTCTGTGTCTATGCGTGTGTGTATGTGTGTGTGTGTGCGTATGGCTTAATTAAGGGCAGCTGGTCTGAAGGCTTTGATGTATTAGAAGATAAGCTAGGTTTGAAATGTTAAATAGTAGACATGGGTGTAAAGGGAACATTTGTATTTTTCAATAAACCAGACTAGATTGTTTTCAAAAGAGGGGTGAAATGTGTCACCTAGCCAGGTGGAGTTCAGAAACAGTGTATTTATTTTTCCCAAAGATTACTGGTGAAATTGGTACTTATGAGAGATTTTTATTATCAGAGAGGTAAAGTCTAAAGACATAGTGAAACAATGGGAATTTGCATTCAAAGGGGAAAATATATATAAAGGAGCAAAGGTTGTGTGTAAGGGCAGGCATTCTAAGATCGAAAAAAGTGCGAAAAGCCTTCAGCATCTAAGCCTCAAGCTGCTGTCTACAAAGAACTGAAGTTAAGAAAACTCACTTTGAATTGGATTATTCAGGGTATCGTGTTTCTTTGTCTGGGTCCTCTAAAATCTAATTGTCTTACTGTTGCCTTAATGAAAGCAACTGAGAGTTAGGTTAACTAGGGGATTTAGAAATTATCGTAGTAGTAATTTGTAGATTTATGTATGTATTTAAAATCATTTCTTCTTTTAATAAAGGTTTAATTTAGTTTTGTAAGAAACCTACAAGACTTGGTGGTCTTATTACTACTGAATTCAAGGCATGCACCTCAAAATTTATAAATTACAAAACTGTTGTGGCAGTTGTTTCAAGTTTCCCTTTGGGATTTGAGCAGTTCAGCATTTACTATTGGCTGTGTCATAACAGGTTGGGTGGCAGGTGGATGTGGTGGGTGGGGAGGTAGTTGGGTTGAGTCAGGAGGGGTAGTCAGGTCGGGGGCTAGTCAGGTTGGGTCGGGGATAATCGGTTGACGGGTTAGTCAGGTCTGGTTGGGGGAGTATTCAGGTAGTGGGGGGTAGTCAGGTGGGATCAAGGAGGGAGTCAGATGGGTCAGTCTGAGTGATTGGAGGTTTCAGTTCTGTAGTTTCCCAGGAGTTAGAGTAGGATTTTCAGCCTAATATTTCCTGGATAACTATTCAGCTAAGTACATCAGAACTGTCCAAAGTCTCTGGCTCTAGCTCAGAGTGCAGACATTCGCAGAGGATCCTGGGGAGCAGGGGAATTTTCCTTCAGACATTCTAACGTCCTGGGCAATTCCCATGGAGATCAATGCCTTGGGACTTCTGTGGGGTCTTGATGCGCATCTTGGGTCTTACATTCTGTCTCTGAAGATTTGGAGACTGGAAGATCTAGGCCATAAAATGAAGGCCTTACTTGCACTTTCAGCAAGATGAAAAGATCCCAGGCCACCATTCAAAGGAGAAAAAGGGAAATTCTCCCAGTCTTGGCCAATATTTATCCCTCAACCAACGACACTAAAACAGGTTGTCTTGTTGTTTATCTCATTGCTATTTGTGAGACTTTGGTGTGTGCACATTGGCTGTTGTGTTTCCTATTGCACTTCATTGGTTGTAAAGTGCTTTTCGATGTTCTGAAATCCTGAAAGACACCATATAAATGAAAGTCAATTCCTTTCTTTTAATTTACCATGCAAAGCTTCAATCATTACATTGGCAGCAAAACTGCAAGAATAACAAAACATTTTTTTTACTCTTTCACAGGATGTGGGTGTTGCTGGCTAGGCCAGCATTTATTGCTTATCCCTAATTGCCCTTGAAAAGGTGGCGCTTTAAAATTAAATGCGGTGATCTAAATCCTAATTTAATGCAAAATGTTTCAGAGTCTACACCCTCAAAAATCTGCAGGGCACAATCATGATGGAACCAATGCTGTGTCAGAGTTTACTGTGTCAGTGGGAGGGCACTGGACTTGCATGAGGCCAGTGGATGTCTGTGACACTACAGGTGCATCTCTGGTTCCTGCCTGCCCCATCTGTCCCATGGATCAGAAGATCCCTTGAGTGTCTGGCATTGTTTGGGGGGGTGTGGGGTGGGGGGAGGATGGTACTTGTTTCCCAAGTTTCTCAAGGGCTCAGCCATTTCTCTTCATCAGCTCCTTATACCTAAAGGGGATGACCTTGATTTAAAAAAAATATTTCCTTTCTTCAGGGACCCGGGTTACTTCCTTCACCTGAAATCCCCAATGGATCCCAGTTGTGCACATCTGGTACCTGGTCCGCCTCATCTCTTTTGATGTACTGGTCTCTTGTGAGCAGGGAAATAGGGAGCTGTCATTGGTTAGCTGCACCCTGCTGAGTTACAATAAAATCCATTGACACCCAGACCTCTGATTCCCTCTTCCTGTCTGCACTGGAACTGCCAGTGCCAGTGTCAGGACAGTTGTTCCTTGCACCAGGACCACCATACTTGCTCCTACACTGCTTGCGGAATGGAAAAGATGGTGGTGGGGACGGAGTCCGGTGTCTTACTGGAGTTTCTGTCTTGTCACCCATGGAACTGCTGCTTCCTGGGACTGCTACAGGGAAGATGGCAGTAGGCCATGGGAGACTGAGTTACTGTTCTGTAGAAAGACGGGGCCTTTTGGTTGTCTCCTTCCCCCATTATTCTTCCAATGAGTTAACTGTTGAAGGCCCTGGCTCTCCACAAAGGCCTACAGAGAGTCTTTGTTTCAATGCTTCTACCTGAATGTGCTGGTGCTGTACCTGTGTCTGCAAGACAGCACCACTATTATTTTCTCTCTCTTGTGCTGCCGGGCATTCTCTTAATTCAGCCTGGAACCTGCTATGCATAACTAATGAGCCCAGCCCAGCAAAATGGGCCACAGCTGGGCTGGTTACAGAGCGATCCAAGTCCTGACCTGCCCACTGGAACCACACTGTTATGAGAAGAATTTGTTCTCCCTAATGTTCAAAGGCTACTAGGTCTTACATACAGCAGAATGGGAGTCCATTAACAAACATGAACATTATATTGACTCTTCATTGAAAATGCTCATATGTCAGCAAGCCCCATCAAATACTGGGATGCACCTCAGGAACATCTGTAAGTGAAAATGTGTTACTCTATCCCCACACACATGTTGGGCATTATTATAAAGCAGTTTGTGGAACTTTTGGCAACAAAGCATTTGACGGCTTCCATTTGTTCTTCTAAAACTCCTTCAGTGCATCAACTGAAATAACAAAAATGACCAGGATAAATTGTGATTCACATGTTAATACCTAGTTTTGTGCAAAATGACATGTCTTGGATATGCCGTCTAAATTGCATGTCAAACACACAACATAGGTTGGCATTGGAGCAGTGGAAGGAGCCCACAGAGTTACACCAGGAAATAAAACTATCACCGATCTACTGACAGTATAGGTGCCACATTTTCAGAGGTAAGCAGCATGGAGGTTGTGTAGGATTAAGCTTTCTTTTAATAATTATAGTACTGTTAGAACTTAATTGTCATAATCCTTAAATATATCTGTTAATACTGTATTCTGTATGTAACATAAGCACAAAGCATGGTGGATAAGTTCAGTTGAATATTAACTAAAGTTTTGTACAAGTAATGTGACATGCTGAGAAGTGATGTAAAATGGTTAATTCAATTAATGTAAAACTTTACTGGAAAGACTTTAAACTGTGGACAGTCTCAGGGAAACTTCTGACGCCTTGTCCAGTAAAGATTATAAACGTGCTCTGTAGGGTCAAGAAGCTGACCAGCTATCTTGCTGGTCTTCCGGCTCCATCCACCTCACCATATAGAAAATCCTTAGATATGCAACTGTCTTCCATCCTGCGAAAGTGTCCAAACCAACGAAGATACCTTTGATTGATAAGTGCCAACATTCCTGGTAGCTTTGCATTTGAGAAGACAGCAACATTCGTGATTTTGTCTTCCATGAGATGCCCAGAATGCGTTGCAAATATTGAAGATGCAAGTTATTGAACTTCTTTTCTTGATACCTGTAAGGCATACATGTTCCACAGTCAGACAACAAGGCGCTGAAAATACAAGCCTTTTCAACCTGTATCTTGGTCCTTTACTGATAGGACTAGAAAGGAGGTTCTGTTGAAAGAATTTGAACAGTCAGGAGCTAAATTAAAAAGCAGAACCTTCAAGGTATCAATCTTGGGATTACTACCTGAGCCACGGGCAAACTGACATAGGGTAAATAAAGTCAAGGAGTTAAATCTGTGGCTCAAAGATTGGCATGGGAGGAAATGGGTTTCATTCCATGGGGCACTGGCACCAGTACTGGGGTGGAATGGAGATGTTCTGGTGGGATGGGCTTCACTTGAACCGTGCTGGGACCAGTGCCCTGGCAAATCGAATAACTAGGGCTGTAGAGAGGGCTTTAAACTAAATAGGAGGGGCGGGGGAGGTTTCCGGAGAGGGGATATGTAGGCTTACAAAGTAAAAGGACATGGCAGCATTGCAGGGCAGCTATTTAGGTAATGATACCCAGAGTGTGACAGGGAGGGACAGAGTGCACAAATATAAAAAAAACAGCAGCAAATAGTGTCAAAGGTGGAAAAAATGGTAAAAAGGCAAAATTCATGGCTTTTTACTTGAATGCATATAATGCATTCGGAACAAAATAAATGAATTAACGGTACAAATAGAGGTTAATGGGTATGACCTTATAGCCATTATAGAGACATGGTTACAAGGAGACCAAAGCTGGGAACTAAATATTCAGGAGTATGTGACTTTTCGAAAGGACAGGCAGGAAGGGAAGGCTGATGGTTAGCTTTGTTAGTACGAAATAGAATTAGCACAATATCAAGCCCGGTGCCAGGGTGAGGGACATCTCTGACCGGCTTGAAAGGATTTTGGAGAGGGAGGGGGAGGATCCAGTTATTGTGGTCCACGTCGGGACAAATAACATAGGTAAGACTAGGAAAGAGGACCTGTTTGGGGATTATCAGGAACTAGGAACTAAATTAAAGAACAGGTCCTCAAGGGTTATAATCTCCGGATTACTACCCGAGCCACGTGCAAATTGGCATAGGGATGCGAGAATAAGGGAAGTAAACACGTGGCTAAAGGAGTGGTGCAGGAAAGAGGGGTTCCATTTCATGGGGCACTGGCATCAATATTGGAACAAGAGGGATCTGTACCGTTGGGATGGTCTCCACCTGAACCGATCTGGGACCAACCAAAGTTCTAGCGAAAAGGGTAAATAGGGTGGTCAACAGGACTTTAAACTAGAAAGTGGGGGAGAAGGGAAGGATAAAACTCCAAGAAGTATGACTAATGGTAAACAAAGCAGCAGGTTAGCGTGTTGGGGGGCGGGGGGGGAGGTGTGGAGGTGGATTCAACTTCATGGAAAATTATGAAAAAACTGAAAAGGAAGGAGAGCCCAGGAGAGGCTATTAAAGTCCCCAGAACACAAAATAGGACAGGGTGTTTTGGAAAGGGCTAGGAATCTAACTTCAAGCACATCAGATAAAGGGACGACAATGAGAAGGGGGACAGGAAATACTGGACTGAAAGTGTTGTATCTGAATGCACGCAGTATACGAAATAAGGTAAATGAGCTTGTGGCGCAGATTGAAATTGGCAGGTATGATGTGGTGGGCATTACGGAGACATGGCTGCAGGGGGATCAGGACTGGGAGCTAAATATCCAAGGATATATATCCTATCGAAAAGATAGGCAGGTTGGCAGAGGGGGCTGGGTTGCTTTGTTAGTAAGAAATGAAATTAAATCGATAGCAAGAAACGACGTAGAGTCAGATGATGTAGAATCTGTGTGGGTAGAGTTGAGGAACCGCAAAGGTAAAAAAACCATAATGCGAGTTAGGTACAGGCCTCCGAACAGTAGTCAGGATGTGGGGCACAAGATACACCAGGAGATAGAAAAGGCGTGTAAGAAAGGCAAGGTTACAGTGATCATGGGGGATTTCAATATGCAGGTAGACTGGGAAAATCAGGTTGGTAGTGGATCCCAAGAAAAGGAATTTGTAGAATGTCTACGAGATGGCTTTTTGGAGCAGCTTGTGGTGGAGCCCACTAGGGAACAGGCAATTCTAGATTTAGTGATGTGTAATGAGGCAGATTTGATAAGGAAGCTTAAGGTGAAGGAACCCTTAGGAGGAAGTGACCATAATATGATAGAATTTACCCTGCAATTTGAGAGGAAAAAGCTGGAATCAGATGTAAGGGTATTACAGTTGAATAAAGGTAACTACAGAGGGATGAGGGAGTAGCTGGCCAGAGTTGTCTGGGAGATCAGCCTAGCAGGAAAGACAGTGGAACAGCAATGGCAGGAGTTTCTGGGAGTAATTTGGGAGACACAGCAAAAATTCATCCATAGGAAGAAGAAGCATACTAAAGGGAGGATGAGGCAACCATGGCTGACAAGGGAAGTCAGGGACAGCATAAAAGCTAAAGAGAAAGCATACAATGCGGCGAAGAGCAGTGGGAAGCCAGGGGATTGGGAAGCCTTCAAAGACCAACAGAGGACAAATAAAAAAGAATTAAGGAGGGAGAAGATTAAATATGAGGGTAAACTAGCCAGTAATATAAAAGAAAATTGCAAGAGTTTTTTTTAGATATATAAAGGGTAAAGAGAGGCAAAAGTGGACATTGGGCCACTGGAAAATGACGCTGGAGAAGTAATAATGGGGAACAAAGAAATGGCGGAGGAACTGAATAGGTACTTTGCGTCAGCCTTCACAGAGGAAGACACAAGTAACATCCCCAAAATTCAAGAGAGTCAAGGGGCAGAGGTGAGTATGGTGGCCATTACCAAGGAGAAGGTGCTAGGAAAACTGAAAGGTCTGAAGGTGGATAAATTACCTGGACCAGATGGATTACACCCCAGAGTTCTGAAGGAGATAGCTGAAGAGATAGTGGAAGCGTTAGTGGTGATCTTTCAGGAATCACTCGAGTCAGGGAGGGTCCTAGAGGACTGGAAAATCGCTAATGTAATCCCCCTGTTTAAGAAGGGAGTGAGGCAAAAGACAGGAAATTACAGGCCGATTAGCCTGACCTCGGTGGTTGGTAAGATTTTAGAGTCCATTATTAAGGATGAGATTTCAGAATACTTGGAAGTGCATGGTGAAATAGGGCAAAGTCAGCATGGTTTCATCAAGTGGCGGTCATGCCTGACAAATCTGTTAGAATTCTTTGAGGAGGTAATGAGCAGGTTAGACAAAGGAGAGCCAGTGGATGTTATCTACCTGGACTTCCAGAAGGCCTTTGACAAGGTGCCGCACAGGAGGCTGCTCAGTAAGATAAGAGCCCATGGTGTTAGAGGCAAGCTACTAGCATGGATAGAAGATTGGCTGTCTGGCAGGAGGCAGAGAGTGGGGATAAGGGGGTCCTTCTCAGGATGGCGGCCGGTGACTAGTGGAGTTCCGTAAGTGTCAGTGTTGGGACCACAACTTTTCACTTTATACATTAATGATCTAGATGAAGGAACTGAGGGCATTCTGGCTAAGTTTGCAGATGATACAAAGATAGGTGGATGGACAGGTAGCATTGAGGAGGCGGGGAGGCTGCAGAAGGATTTAGACAGGTTAGGAGAATGGGCAAAGAAGTGGCAGATGGAATACAACGTGGGGAAGTGTGAGGTCATGCACTTTGGTAGGAAGAATAGAGGCATAGACTATTTTCTAAATGGGGAGAGAATTCAGAAATCTGGAGTGCAAAGGGACTTGGGAGTCCTAGTCCAGGATTCTCTTAAGGTTAACTTGCAGGTTGAGTCGGTAGTTAGGAAGGCAAATGCAATGTTGGCATTTATTTGGATATCACTAGAATATAAAAGCAGGGATGTGCTGCGCTGGCTTTATAAGGCTCTGGTCAGACCATATTTAGAATATTGTGAGCAATTTTGGGCCCCGTATCTCAGGAAGGATGGTTTGGCTCTGGAGAGGGTCCAGAGGAGGTTCACGAGAACGATCCCAGGAATGAAAGGCTTAACATATGAGGAACGTTTGAGGACTCTGGGTCTATACTCGATGGAATTTAGAAGGATGAGGGGGGATCTGATTGAAACTTACAGAATACTGAAAGGCCTGGATAGAGTGGACGTGGGGAAGATGTTTCCATTAGTAGGAGAGACTAGGACCCGAGGGCACAGCTTCAGAGTAAAGGGAAGACCTTTTAGAACAGAGATGAGGAGAAACTTCTTTAGCCAGAGAGTGGTGAATCTATGGAATTCATTGCCACAGAAGGCTGTGGAGGCCAGGTCATTGAGTGTATTTAAGACCGAGATAGATAGGTTCTTGATTGGTAAGGGGATCAAAGTTTATGGGGAGAAGGCGGGAGAATGGGGCTGAGAAACTTATCAGCCATGATTGAATGGCGGAGCAGACTTGATGGGCCGAATGGCCTAATTTCTGCTCCTATGTCTTATGGTCTTAAATGACCTTGGATCAGAAGACGTAAAATCCATTTGGGTGGAGGTAAGAAATAAGAAGGGGAAGAAGACACTGGTGGGAGTAGTCTATAGGCCCCCTAGCTATACTGTAGGACAGAGAATAAATCAGGAGATAATGGGGGCATGTAAAAAAAGGCAGTACATTAATCATGGGTAACTTTAATCCTGGTGTAGATTGGGAAAATCAAATTAGCAGAGGTAGCCATGAGCAAGAATTCATGTATTCGGGACAGTTTCCGAGAGCAATATGTTGTGGATCCAACCAAGGATCAGGCTATTTTGGATCTGATAACGTGTAATGAGGCAGGTTTAATGAATGACCTCAGAGTAAAAGATCCCCTATGAAACGCTGACCATAACATGGTAGAATTTAGCATTCAGTTTGAGAGTGAGAACTTGGGTTGGAAACAATTGTGCTAAACTTAAATAAGGGTAATTACAAAGGAATGCGAGCAGAGTTGGCTAGAGTGGACTGGGAAAGGAGTTTAGCAGAAAAGACGGTTGATGAGCAATGGCAAACATTTAAGAAAATATTTCAAGACTCACAACAAAGATATATCCCAGTGAGGTAGAAAGATTCAAGGAAGGGGGATAAACCAACCATGGTTAACCAAGGAAGTTAAGGATAATATCAAATTGAAAGAACACACATACAATGTGGCAAAGATTAGTATAAGCCAGAGGATTGGGAAAGTTTTAAAGACCAACAAAAGATGACCAAAAAAAAAATAAAGAGGGAGAAAATAAACGTTTGAGGGTAAACTAGCAAGTAATATAAAAGTGAACAGTAAAAGCTTCTTTAAATATATAAAAGGGAAGAGAGAGGCCAAAATCAATTTGCCCCTTAGAGAATAAGGCTGGGGAAATAATAATGGGGAACCAGGAAATGGCAGAGGAGTTGGATAAGTACTTTGCATCAGTCTTCATGTTAGAAGACACTAATAGCATTCCACAAATACTAAATAATCAAGGGGCAAAAGTGGGGGAGGAAATAAATACTATAACTATCGCTAGAGAAAAAGTACTATGGAAACTAATGGGGCTAAAGGCTGATAAGTCCCCTGGACCATGGGTTGCATCTAGGATAATAAAGGAAGGAACTACACAAATGGTGGATGCACTGGTAGTAATCTTCCAAGAAACCTTAGATTCCGGAATATTCCGAGAAGATTGGAAAACTGCCAATGTAACACCCTTATTCAAAAAGGGACAGAGACAAAAAAAACCAGGTAACTATAGGTCAGTTAGCTTAACGTCTGTCATTGGGAAAATGTTAGAGTCTATTATAAAGGTTGCAATAGCAGAGCATTTAGAAATGCATAATATAATCAAGCAGAGTCAGCATGGCTTCATGAAGGGGAAATCATGCCTAACAAATTTATTAGAATTCTTTGAGGAGGTAACAAGCAGGATACATAAAGGGGAACCAGTAGGTATTTGGATTTCCAAAAGGCGCTTGATAAGGTACCACACATAAGGCTACTTAATAAGATAAGAGTCCATGGTGTTGGGGCTAGTATATTAGCATGGATAGAGGATTGTCTAACTAATAGAAGACAGAGAGTTGAGATAAGGGGCATTTTCAGGATGGCAACTTTTAACTAGTGAATTGTCACAGGGATGAGTGCTGGGGCTACAATTATTTACAATATATATTAATGAATTAGATGAGGGAAGTGAATGTACCATCGCCAATTTTGTGGGTGACACAAAAATAGGTGGGAAGGCAAGTGGTGAGGATGACACAAGGAGTCTACAGAGGAATATAGACAGGTTAAGTGAGTGGGCAAAAAACTTAGCAGATGGAATATAATGTGGGAAAATGTGAGGTTATGCACTTTGGCAGGAAGAATAGAGGAGCTGAATATTATTTAAATGGAGAAAGACTGCAGAAAGCTGCAGCAGAAAGGGATTTGGGAGTCCTTGTGCATGAATCCCAAAAAGCTAACATACAAGTTCAGCAGGTAATAGGGAAAGCAAATGGAATGTTGGCCTTTATTTCAAAGATAAAGATATACTGGCATTGGAGGCAGTCCAGAGAAGATTCATTAGATTGATCCTGGGTACGGAGGGATTTTCTTATGAAGAGAGTTTGAGTAGGTTGGGCCGGAAATCATTGGAGTTTAGAAGAATGAAAGGCGACCTTATTGAAACATATAACATTCTTAGGGGGCTTGACAGGGTAGACACTGAGAGGTTATTTCCCATTGTGGGAGAGTCTAGGACCAGAGGGCATAATCTCAGAGTAAGGGGTCACCCATTTAAGATAGAGATGAGGAAGAATTTCTTCTCTCAGAGGGTAGTGAATCTCTGGAATTCTTTACTGCAGAGGGCTGTAGAGGCTGGGTTGTTAAGTATATTCAAGGCTAAGATAGATAATTAATAGACAGATTTTTAATCAGTAAGGGAATGAAGGGTTTTGGGGAAAAGGCAGGAAAGTGGAGTTGAGGATTATCAGATCAGTCATGATCTCATTGAATGGTGGAGTAGACTCGATGGGTCAAATGGCCTACTTTTGCTCCTACATCTTATGGTCTTAAGAGTCGCCTGGATGTTATTCCATGCACAATTCATGATTTGGCCAAAGTTGGTAGCTGCTTTTCCTACTCATGTGCTGTGAAAGTAAGATAAAGAGGTATATCGTGTTCCTTACACTTCTCTTGTTGCTTCCGTATGTCCACTGTCCACTGTAGATCTGTCAGCATGAAAAGCACTTCTGGATACACTCAGTCTGCCAGTACTTGGAGTCTTTCAAGCATGACCCTAGCGAAGGCCTTCCCCATGGTGCTAAGGAGTAGGATCGTCCTATGTTGCAATCTCCTCTGTTGCCTTTATTTTTATTTAATGTGATGATTTTTACGTCATGTATGTCCTGTGGAATGGATCCTATCTGCCAACAGAGAAGGAAAGGCTCATGAAGGTTTGGCAGTAGGTGGGACACTGTGTGCTTAAGCAGCTTGACTGGAATTCCATCCATGCCGGGTGCCTTTCTGCTTGCTAAGCAATCAATGGCCTTTTCAAACTAAAGCGATGAGGGTTCTTGGTCTAACTCAACTATGACAGGAAGCTGTGGGAGAGCATCAAACATGGACAGGGAGATATTTGTCTCACAGGAGTACAGATTACTGTAATGTTCAACCCATTCAATTTATTTGCTTCTGTGGTGAGTATGTCACCATCTGCTGATTTCAGGCGTGCGACTTTGGTGATGGTACCAAGTGCCCTCTTGATCCATTTGTTCATATCTCGTAGATTTCCATTGTCATAGACCAACCTATGTCAAGAAATCCAAACCGTCTATGTTTATTTGTGCAGTATCCCTTTATCTTTTACATGACTGTCTTAGCTACTTTTAAGTCACATAGCATTCTAACTGTTGGGTTTATGTTGTGCATTGGGGTAGGCATTGTTTTTTGCTTCAATGTCAGATTGGTAGACTCAGAATAAGTAAACATAGAAAATTTTGCAAACACTCAACACGTTAGGTTGCATCTGTGGAGAATGAAACAGAATTACAGCCCGGATCTTAGCTCAGAGGCAGTGAGGGAGCTGCGGGGAGAGGTGGTTGTTTGGGAAACAAGTTTTGCAACATTTTTTGTCTTCATTTCCTGGAAACTACGAGCCAAATTGAGAGGCCGGCTGGGTCGTTGGGAGGATAGGCCTTTGGCACTAGGCCAACAGGGAATGGAGAGGAGGGAGGGAGTGATCGGAGGCTGAGGTTGGCAATGGGAGGTTAGGAAGATTGGAAACTGGTAGTGATTTATCATCACCCAGCTCCATTAACAACAGACCAAAGAAATGGTTTCAGAATATGGAAATTACACATTAATGAGCAGCCAAGATTCCACCTTGTGTTAATGGATGAGTACCAAGCACACAAGCAGCTTGCAGAATCACAGTGACTTAGTGACAAACTCTACACAATATGTGAGGCACAGGAAGCCTTTCCTTTTGGTACCCACCAGATTGAAGCTGCAGTTTCAAACACATGGTAGTTAGTGGATAGCGTAAGAATAGGTAAACCTGTTAGAATAACCAGCATTCTGTAGAGGCTAGGGAATGATAACAGCAAACAAAATTAAAGCAGTCGCTTGCCATTTCAACACACCACCCTGCTCTCATACCCACATGTCCGTCCTTCGCCTGCTGCAATGTTCCAGTGAAGCTCAACGCAAACTGGAGGAACAGCACCTCATCTTCTGACTAGGTACTTTACAGCCTTTCGGACTGAATATTGAGTTCAACAACTTTAGATCATGACCTCTCTCCTCCATCCCCACCCCCTTTCCGATCCCCCCTTTTTCAATAATTTATATATATTTTTCTTTTCCCACCAATTTCCATTATTTTTAAATGTATTTCCATCCATTGTTTTATCTCTACCTTTTAGCCTATTTCGATTCCCCTGCCCCCACCCCACTAGGGCTATCTGTCCCTTGCTGGTCCTGCTTTCTACCCTTAATGTCCCCATTAGCACATTTCTTAGCTAATATCACCACCGTCAACACCTCTTTGTCCTTTTGTCTATGACATCTTTTGGCAATCTCCACCTATCACTGGCCCTCTATCCAGCTCTACCTGTCCCAGCCCCCCTTAAACCAGCTTATATTTCACCTCTTTTCTATTTTTCTTTAGTTCTGATAAAGAGTCATTCGGACTCGAAACGTTAACTGTATTCCTCTCCGCAGAAGCTGTCAGACCTGCTGAGTTTTTTCAGGTATTTTTGTTTTTGTTCTGCAAATCTACTAAGCCAGCATCCTCAGCACACTCCTCTACAGTGGTGAGACCTGGACAACATATGCCAGGCAGGAGAAAATGTTGAAAAGTTTCCAACTTCGCTGCCTCAGATGTATCTTCAGCATCTCTTGGCAGAACAAGGTCACTAGCTCAGAAGTCCTGGGGCATGCCAATTCCATCAGCATATACATATTGCTAAGCCAACAATGCCTGTGCTGGCTCAGCCACATTCAGCAGATGGATGACGGCTCAACACCTAAAGACTTTCTGTACAGTGAACTGGGTACTGGGTCATGACCCCCTGGGCACCCATGACTTCAATACAAGGACACATGCAAGCGAGATAGGAAGATGGCAGACACTAGCACTGACAACTGGGAGACAGTTGCTGATGGCTGTGACCTCTGGAGGCTGACTGTTTGGAACAGCACTGGAAGAAGCAAGCAGAAACAAAAAGCTCAGTTGGCCAAGAAGAGGGCCCCGAGAAAACAGAGGACAGTGAACCTTGTACCTTCTCAGCCCACTGTCTTCCTCTGCAGCAAATGCGGCAGAGACTGCCATGCAAGGGTGGGGTTCCTGAGCCACAGCAGGCGATGCTTAACACAGAGTTGACCACCACAGCACAAATATCGTCTTACGAGATAGAAGGCTGCCACCAAAGGAGGAAAGTGAGGTAGAGAGCTAGAGAGGTGTAGGGAGTGAATTCCAGAGCTTATGTCTGGGCAATGGTGGAATAATTTAAATTGGGGATGGTCAGAATTAGATGAGTACAGATATCTCAGATGGATATGAGTCTGAAGAATATTTTTGAGATAGGGAGGGGCAAGAATTTTAAAATCAAAATGTTGCTTGACTGGGAGCAATGTAGGTTAACGAGCATAGAGGTGAACTGGACTTGGTGTGGGTAAGGGCACAGGCAGCAGAGTTTTGGATGACCTCAAATTTAGACCAGCCAAGAGTGTGTTGGAGTAGAAGTATTATTGGTAGGAATGAGTGTTTTGGCAGCAGCTGAGGTGAGGCCAGTGTGAAGTTGGGCGATGTTACGGAGGCATAAAAGGCTATTTTAGTGATGGTGCAAATATGTAGTTGGAAGCTCATCTTGGAATCATATATGATGTCAAGGTTGTGAACAATCTGGTTCAGTCTCAGACAGTCACCAGGGAGAGGGATGGAGTTGGCAGCTAGGGAATGGAGTTTGGAGCAAAGACAGAAAAAAAATGGCTTCAGTCTTCTTAATATTTAATTAGAGGAAATTTCTGCTCATCCTGGACTGGATGTCAGATAAGCAGTCTGATAATTTAGTAATGGCGAGGGATTTGACAGAGGTGGTGGTGACGTAGAGCTGGGTATTGTCAGCATAGTATGTCTTAATTTAAAGCTGCAGTTGCTTTCTTGAAAATTGTGACTTCAACTATGACAGCTTTAAGTGAATCACATAGATTCCCATAGGAATCAATGTTAAAATGGGAGTTAGGTTCCTTCGGACATTTCTCACCTGGAAAAAAAGTGTAGAAGTTGAAATACTGCACTCTGCATGTGCATTACTGTGCATTCCTAGCTGAAATAACTTGCAGATTAAAATAAATCACGAAATATAAAAGAAATACTGTATGAATTTAAATTAGATAACACTCATCAGTCTCATTTTCTTCTTAGGCAACCTCTTGGGTTCAGAGATGACTTGCTTCCACTCTGGTTCAATGTGTGCTCTGAGATGGCTACTAAGTCCAATGTGCAATTCTCAGGCTCTGCCACATGTGAAGCAGGTATTGTTTGGAAGTTTTTGCACTCTCTCCACCACCTTGACTTCGCCTCTGCATGTTCCTGACGAAATCTCTCCCTGGTTGGTGCCTTCCTGAGTGAACCTTCTCCCAGTTTGGTCGGTGGAGGTGTTTGACCTCTTCAGGGATGCTTTGAGGGCATCCCTACAGCGTTTTAGTGGGGATGGCTTTGAGTGATTAGCACCTCAATGCTGGGTCTCTCACTGGCTTTAAAATGGCCTCTCTGCCTCACCTGTTGCAGCGCTGAACAAGGGCCAGACTTGGGGATCCAAAATTAATTTTTAAAAAATTGCAGAGCCAGGCTCCTGAAGGGTAAATACTGCGCTCTGTATTTTTCACTCCAAAAGTCCCTGAGACAAGGAAAGTAATTTTACCTGCATACAGCAAATGCTGTGCCTCTCTCTCAAAGACTTAAAATGGCCTCTCTGCCTTACCCAAGTAAAGCTCCACAGCAGGCATACCTGGGGGTGCCAGAATTAAAATCAGTGTGCAGAGTCATGAAATGGGTGTTTTCTTCACAGAAATGAGCAGCCCAGGTTTTGCCTTCTTCCTTGAGAAAAAATTCTGTTAGTTTGGATTTTCTTCTTGGAAAAGTTCATTTCAGTGTTTTGGAAAAAATAATCACGAATCCTTCAAGAATAACTGAATGCCTCTCTTTGCACTCAATTCAGGATGGCACTGATCGGGTCACGAGACATGGTGTCAAGCCAATGCGAAACAGTGACACGAAACAACACAAAACGGCACAAAGCAATGACGTGCACCGACAACACAAAACCAGAACTGAAGTCATAAATCGTGAAATCCGGCCTTAAAAACTGTTCACCTTTAAGACAATGATCTAAAGTAGGGCAACTTAAAGCGGGGACTTATTGTGACTATATGAAAACGAAAGTGTGCTTTTGGACAATGTTGTTGAGGGACAGCTTAAAGATGAGAAATAAGGGAGGGCCAAGGATAGATATTTGGGGAACAAAATAGGTAACAATGCAAGTAACAGTCCAGCTGTAAAAACTCTCCCTGTGCATGAGGTGAAAGCACAGGAGACCTATTTAGGTTACATTAATGAAGTTAGCCTTTCAAATCCAGTGTCGGCAGGAGGCTATTTTCGTTGTGTGGAAGCACAGCAATTGTGACTGATTTTTGCTTGCAATTGGGAATCAGTTCAGTAATATTTCATTCTTCAACAGTAACGAATTGACTGATGTTTCCTCCATTTCGTTATGGTTAATATATGATTTGTGAAATCACTAAAATACCAATAATAGATGAAAAGATAATTTATGAAATGTGATTAAGAAATAAATACTAAATACTAAGCCATAAATACTAATACCAATTTGATGGGATCATGATTATTACAGATTAATTGTAACCAGTTATGTAAATCGCAAATACTATGTGATAGACCCACTGTAGGACAAGCCAGCACATCGACAGAGTTTTTAAAAAAATTTGAAACATTATTACCAACTAGTTATTAATCGAAATAAGTGTTCATACACTGCTTTGAGGGAAGATTTTCCATGTGTATGTGAAGCTACTCAAGGCACAAGGGACTGGATTTTCATCACAGAGCTGGGAATTGAGAGCTGAGAATTTTTCGAACATCGCAGTCCCATCTCAATCCCGATAGTGTGGGTGGTGGGGTTTTCCTGGAGTTGCGGTTGCCTCCTCTCGTAGCAGGCCTGAGGTGGAGACGAATGTGGGCCAATGCTAAGGTGGCAAGGTTAACAAGCTCACCTCCATTCACAGAAACATTGGCTCAGTTCTGCAGATCGGTGTAAAGGCCTCTTTACCTTCATCCTTCTACCCACTCACTCCCTCACCCCCCTCATCCCCATTATCCCCATCATCCACCCTCACCCCCTTACTCCTTTACCCCTCATCTTCCATCAATTCCCTTAACCCATCTTACCCATCCTCACCTCCCACTCCCCACCCCCTACACCCCAACTCACTCACTGAGTACCCATTATAAACAGAATTTACGAACCCTATAATAACACTTGAAAGTCTTGGGGCAGGATTTTACGACTGTTGAACGGGCGTGTGCCCGACCCAATTGGGCGTAAAATCTCGCGCAATGAGGTTAGGTGAGCGTTCTGATGTCATCGTGCACTTTCACAATCTTTCAGTCAGCGGGCATGCACGAAAGTTGCCAGCCGACAATTAAGAGGCCTACTAAGGCCCTTAAAGTATTAGTTAAGTTATATCTTTCGTCGCCCGCTCAACCATTCAGTTGGCGGGCGGGCGAATAGGCCAGGTGGCCTTTGCATTTTTTACGAAACCTTATCCACAGCAGGATGAGATTTCCAATGGTAAGTAAAAAACTCAAAAAAAAAATTTCCACTTCATTTTAAACATGTCCCTCTTCATGTGACTGAGTCACATATGGTGACATGTTTATATCATTTATTAAAGCTTTATTTTACTTTGTCCAAATCTTCAGCTCCCTGAGGCAGCTCTGTGCCCTCAGGGAGCTGTCAGCGCACGCTTCTTCACGCATATGGAGACTTCCTCATGCTCGCCTTTCTCCCGCCCCCACCTAGGCAGCACTGAGCCTTTCAGTGAGCCTTCCAAGCTGGCTGGCCGTCAACAGAACATCCAGCGTGAAATTGCAGTTGGGGCCTGACCGTGGGCAACGGTCCATTTCGCGGCCGCTCCTGGGCCCACCTGCCGTGCCTGCCCAATGAAGGGAAAATCCTGCCCTTGGAAAAGCTCATTAACTGTCAAAATAAACAAAAATGACCTGAATAAGTGCTTATTATTACATTTTTCTGACACTCATAAATCTGTCAATATAAACAAGCCATCATATTCCCCTGTACACCTGTGTAAATACACCCTACAGTGCAGAATCAATTAGTGGATAGAAGGTAGCCAAGCCATCAAACTGACATACCCTAAAAACTGTATAAACAAACCCTGTAGTGCAGAATTCATTAGAATCTTTGAAGACAGCCAAAAGCTCAGACATTTGTCAAATCTTTGAACCAGCCAAACAGATGGCTGAGGTGTTCTTAAAAATTTAGTTAAAGCCATAGGGAGAATGTAAACAATTAGCTCTGGACCTGGCGCTGGGCAAAACTTTCCATACTGTAAATGCAGAATAGCACTTTATCTAATGGATAATCTATTCTAATGCACCTGAAAACCATTCCACTTTTACAATGCTGTTCTTTCCCTTGAAAGCTTGCCAGATGTCAGAAGTACCCACCTGGCAATCACATTATTTAATGGTCACTTCGCTCTTCCAATCACAGCACTATCAATGATGGTTGGATGAGGGAACCAAATATAATATCTCCAACTTTGCTGACGACACAAGACTAGGTGGGGATGTGAGTGGTGAGGAAGATGTTAAGAGGATTCAAGATGATTTAGACAAGTTGAGCGAGTGGGCAAATACATGGCAGATGCAGTATAAAGTGGATAAGAGTGAAGTTATCCACTTTGGTAAGATAAACAGAATGGCAGAGTATTATTTAAATGGTGATAGATTGGGAAATGTTGATATATAAAGGAACCTGAGTGTCCTTGTACACAGGTCACTGAAAACAGGCATGCAGGTGCAGCAAGCAGTTATAAAGGCAAATGTTATACTGGCCTTCAATGCGAGGGGTCTTGAATCTTACTGCAGCTGTACAGGGCCTTGTTGAGGCCACACCTGGAGTATTGTGCGCATTTTGGTCTCCTTACCTAAGAAAGGATATACTTGCCATCGAGGGAGTGCAGCAAAGGTTCACCAGACTGATTCCTGGGATGGCAGGATTGTCGCATAAGGAGAGATTGGGCTGACCAGGCCTGTATTTACTGGAGTTTAGAAGAATGAGAGGGGATCTCGTGAAACGTATAAAATTCTGACAGAAATGGACAGACTGGATGCAGGGATGATGTTTCTTCTTGCTGGGGGATAGAACAAAAGGTCACAATCTCAGGATATGGGGAAGGCCATTTAGGACTGAGATGAGGAAAAACTTCTTCACTCAGAAGGTGGTGAACCTGTGGAATTCTCTACCACAGACGGCTGTGGAGAAGGAAATAGATAGATTTCTAGACTCTAAAGGCATTAAGGGTATGGGGAGAGAGCGGGAGTATGGCGTTGAGATAGAGGATCAGCCATGATCATATTGAATGGCGAAGCAGACTCGATGGGCGAGTGACCTACTCCAGTTCCTATTTTTCTATGTTTCTATGTCATATCTCGCATTAGTAAACATAGATACAATTCAGGCTACAACCATTCATGATGAACTGTAAAGGGGAAACACCATTTTTGCTCACCTTTTAGACTTTTCCCACCTCCAATCCATGGTTCATATCTCCACTCACCAGGTGTGATTTAGAGAGGCTTCCAAGGCTACCACTTCAATAAAAATTGCAGAAGTTCTAAAATGCCCACTTCCAGAATGGTGCTGGCAACTTCTATACAGCAGCGTGTGGGATTCCCAACCTGTACCCTTTCCAGCATTGCTGAAAATTGTGAGAGATGGAAATGGAGGTGGGCCTCCTGGATCCATTCTCCTGCCGCCATTTATTTCTCCTGCCTGACTGCATGCAGCCCTGAATAGGGGACTGCAAAATCCAGCCCAAGCTCTTTAGTTACTTACAGCCATTGTCAATATGTATCCATGGTTATGGTACAATCTGTTCAATTTCCAGGTACATATATATATTTTTCTTTACTCCAACTATTTAAAATATTTTTACATTACTTTCTAAATGGTGAATTCTGGAGCTAAACAGAATTTTGTTTTTTCTGTTCCTATAGCACCACCAAGTGTTAAGGATCATATTTGCCAATGTAGAACTTCAGCAAAAACTGAACAGCCTCCAAAAAGCTAAAGAACAGCCCTCTTTACAAGCGCATGACATATGACAAGAGGAGGTTATACAAGCTTTCTAGCTTAAACTGTATATTCACACAAGTTTCCTTCCCTTAAATTTACTTGGGGAGAAAAACATTTGTGCATTCTTAAGCCAAGGTTAAAAGAGGAGAACATGGTGAAACAAAACCATTATGGTTGACAAGGAATGTGCAGAGGCAAATTCTAATTGCAGCAAAAGGCATTCTAGACACTTAAGGCATTTAACTCACAGGTAAACAGGAAAAAGTATTGCATTCAATCAAGGGAAACAAAACCAGCCATAAGAATAGCCAAGAGACTTTTGGAAAAGATGTTACTTATGTTGTAGTAATAGCAAAATCTTTTTCAGATAATCCAGGAATGAAGGCCATTAAGTACCATATAGGGCAGGTAAAGGATCCTGTAGGGCAGTTCAAACTGATCCAAGTTATGGCAGCAAGGCTAAGTGCCTATTTTGCATCAACCTAAGCTCCTGTAGATGATGCTTATGTTCCAGATTTTGGGGGAGGTGGAGGATGCTTTGTGTAGAATAGTACAAAGGATATTAGTACAAAAATAGATAATAATGTTAATCAAAAAGCAGGATACTGAAGATGCTGGAAGTATGAAATAAAAACAGAAAATTCTGGAGGCATTCAGCAGGGCAGGCAGTACTATGGAGAGAAACAGAATTAATGTTTCAGGCTAATGACTTTTCATCAGAACTGGGAAAGGTTAGAGATGTAATAGGTTTTGAGCAAGGGGTGGGTGGGATAAGGACAAAGAAAATGTGCTAGCGTGGAAGACAGGAGAGATTGAATGGTGGAACAGCTAGTCTTCCAGGGCAAAAGGGAATGGCGATAGAGGAAGAAACAAAAGAAACAAAAGGTATGCCTAGAGCAGTTGCGCTATTGCCTGAAATCGAAAATAAGAGAAAAATTGAAACATGCACAGAAAAGGACAGAGTTTACGGTCTGAAAATGTTGAACTCAATGTTGAGCTTGGAAGGCTGTAAAGTGCCTAATCGAAAGGTGAGGTGCTATTCCTCAAATTTACGTTGAGCATCACTGGAATAGTGCAACAGGCCAAGGGCAGAGGTGTCAATGTGACACCAAGGTGGAGAATTAAAATGACAGGCCACCGGAAGCTCAGGGTCATGCTTCAGACTGAAAGGAAATGGTCCACAAAGCGATCATCCAATCTGCATTTGGTCTTTCCAGTGTAGAGGAGACAAGCACACCCGCCCGAGGCATATTTTTGTTTCTTTTCTCATTTCTTGCCTCATCACCATTCCCTCTGGCCCTGGTCTCATGCCATTCAATCTCTCCTGTCTTCCACTCTATCACAGATCTTCCTTCTGGCCTTGCCCCACCCACCCCTTGCTCAAACCTATTACCTCTCTAACTTTTTCCAGTTCTGATGAAAGTTCATCGACTTGAAATGTTAACTCTGTTTCACTCTTCACAGGTGTTCCTTGACCCGTTGAGTATTTCCAGCATTTTCTGTTTTTATTTTAGTTAGTGATGTTATCATGGTTATATTGAGGAAAGCTTAACATCAATAATATCTTTCCAGAATTGATTAAAGGATGGCAAAGGTGTTCTGTCAGACCCTTGCCTATATCTTCATAGTTCAATAGTTCGCTTGAAAACTAACTCATGTACTTCCTATTTTCAAAAGAGGGGGCATAACAGAACCAGTGATCTACAGGCCTATCAGCCTGACATCGATTATTGAGGAGATTGTAGAAGGGTTAAGAGATGCATTTTACAATCACAGAGAAAGGTAAGAAGCCACTAGAAATTTACAATATGGCTTCAGAAAAAATAGGTCATGTCCAACAAATTTGAGAGTTTTTTGAGGAAGTCACTAAGATGAAGCTTAAGGGGAATCCAATAGACATTATTTGCCTGGACTTTCAGAAAGTGTACGATAAGCTGCCTCACACAAAGTTACTTCACAAGATTCTTGTGGTATCACTGATTTGAAGCACTGGATTAGTAATAGGTTACAATCAAAAAGTAATAGGCAGTGGGTTTGGTTCAGCTTGGAGACAGCTTGGGTTCACTGTACTCCTTCCAGCTCCCCATCCTTTCACAGAGGCACTGGCCGGGGTTTTATGGGGTCAGGGTGTGGCCTCGTCCACAGGCCGGAAAGTCTGGACCAACTCCACCTTGTCTGTTTCTGGGAGCCCCAACAGGATTTTATGTCCACCAGGCAGCTTCTTGCCATTATATCCAGAGCATCTGCATCGTCACTGTCTCTAAGAGTGTCCTAACTCTTTAAAAGACCAATTTCACATTTATTCCCATGACAAAATATTTACTAATGCAGCAAGTGTAAGTATCCCATTGATGTGCAATCAAATGCACTTACCAGAATGAGTTCAAAAAGAAACAAATACTTGGATCAATATTTTCTGTTAAAATTAATGATTCACATGGTTAAGGGGCCAGAATTCAGTGAATCGATACAAACATGCAATGACTTTCAAAAATTAAATTCCATTTAACAGGAAACATTCCAGCCAATGTTTGAAAGCTAATTATTTTTCTATCAGCTGAATAAATCGACAAGGTTCAGTAAAAAGTCATTATCAATGCTATGGTGATGGTATGTTACCATTCACTCAGGGAGTCTGAATAGCTATGGCAACATGCATTTTCGCTTGTAGTCTGGAGTGATGGATAGTGATGATACAGGCGCCAGTGCTCTATCCATCACATGGCTGACCAGGAACCTCTCCCACTCTTACCACACATTGGAAGAATTTGCAGGTTGATAATCAACCTGTTTGGCCTTGTTGTGAACACTCCTTCCATGGCCATTAAGCCCTGGGTTGGGTCTTGAACATGGAACTTCTGGCACAGAGACAGGGATGCTATCCACTGTGCCATAAGACTTCCTCATTGATGCTACATATGAATGCAAATCAACTTGTTGTTTTTCTGATTGACATAATTAGATTGATATTAATTTTATTGGAGGAGGGGCTGTGTTAAATAGCTGTTTGCCAATTCTAGAGAAGTGCAAATAGGGCATCCAGGAAAAATGGTGAGATTTGGCATGACATGTTGGATCCTGGTCACTAGTTTATTGGACTAATGGATCCGGGTTACATGCTTGTTTCGGGATGACCAAGTTGGTACGATAGACCTAGCAGATCAGTAGATAGTTCTTATGTGGAACAAATTCTATTTATTTACAAAGGAACTCAGCAGCTACAATTGTGTACTTACAACTAAAACCCTGTCTCTACATTACAGATCCTTACTCTGGACTACTAACTACTGACTACAGACTACTGAGGTAACCCGCACTACTCTGTCATTGGATAATAAGATCATGTGATCTTCTATTATAACATTCTTCTTAGCAGTATATTACACATTAGATTACCACATTCCTCCCTTTTTACTCAAAAATATGTTTTACATTTACAGTTACAATTACAATTTTTCTCCAAATTTTGATTTATTTACACAGGTAAGTAATTTACAAATTCAACCTTTCTGGGGGTTTCCTTATGTGTGTGGAATGTCTCAGCTGTACAGCTTCAGATGTTTTGTCAGGAACCTGCTTTTCTGGTATTGCCCGAACATCAGGCTCTTCGGTGAGCACCTGCAAATCTGTTTCCTTAACTCTTCCAGGTACAGCTGATCCTTCAGACACATCTGTACTCAGTTGAGTTTTTTTCAACAGGAGATGTTGACGCAGTCGTGAACACAGGAGGAATCATTTGCTGATATTTTGTTTCTCTCCTCCTTATATGATCTGTATGTCTCCGTATGATTCGGTCTTTTACTTTCACATGGTAAGAAAGAGGTCCAGTGGCTTCATTTATTTCACCTGATAACCACATAGGTCCTTCACCAAAATTTTTCACATATACTGTCTCTCCTATGGTAAACTTTCTGTCTTGACTTTGGCAATCATGTACAATGTTCTGACTTCCCTGGCTCCTTTCCACCTTCCCCCCTAAATTTGACGTTACTAAGCTCAATCTCGTTCTGACACGGTGATTCATCAATTCCGCAGGTGTGACACATGTTGCCGTGTGAGGGGCAATTCTATAATGGAAAAGAAAACGTGCTAACTTGGTCGCTATGGAGTCTCCAGTTAATTCCTTCATACCATTTTTGAATGTTTGAACTGCTCGCTTGGCCAGTCCATTTGAAGAAGAGTGGTCTAGTGAAGTTTTTATATGAGTGATACCGTAGAGGCTGATAAACCATTAAAACTCAGCACTTGTAAATGCCATGCCGTTGTCTGATACAACCACCTCCAGTAGTCCGTTGATGGCAAAACTTTGTCCGTAGCTTGTCAATTGTAGCAGAAGATGTTGGTGACTTTACTTCATATTTGTCCATCCATTTTGATTGAGCATCAACAATAAGGAGAAACATTGTTCCCATAAAAAGTCCCATATAGTCAAATATGCGCTCGCACCCATGGCCTTCCTGGCCATTCCCACGCGTGTAGCGGAGCTGCTGGAGGTAACTTTTGCACTTGCTGACACGGCATACAACTTCTCACTAAGCTCTCTATTTCCCCATCCATTCCAGGCTACCATAGATAGCTGCATGCTATGGTCTTCATTCGGGAAATATCTGGATGTGCACTAATTCAGTTAACAAAGGCTTTCGTCCTTTTGGAGGAACAATCACTTGAGCTCTCCAGAATAAGATCCATCCTGGCTGGTTATCTCGTATCATCTGTGAAAATATGGTTTCACTTCATTAGATTCCTGTTCTTGTTCCCAGCCATGAAGAGCTTGTTCACATACTTTGTAGAAGACTGGGTCTCAACTTGTCCAATCTCTAATCTGTCTAGCACATACTGGTGATGAATCTAAGAAGTTCAATAATAAAATGAGTTCTTGAGGAAATGGAACGTCCTCATTGTTTTCTTTCAGCTCGAAGGTGTTCCTTGGTGCTGGTGCCTCTCTAATGGTTCTCAGTTGGAAGAACTCAGACCAATCCAATTTAATTTCTTTCAGCCAGAAATGGGTGGGCCCTGCGCCATGTGAGAAGATCACCAGCTAAACCCTGCCAGTCTTCCTGTGGTCTTCAGGGAGCCTCTCGATCATGGCAACATCCCACGGCCCCTCCATCTTCACGAACCATCCCCTGCTGGCCCCAGTGACTCCAACCCCATTTACCTTGATCTGATGGCAGCATCCACACTGCTTCTCCCCAACTCTTCCAATTGATTTCTTGGCCCACCACCCCCACACGCTGTCCCCCCACCTGCCTACCCGCCACCTCCCCAGCAGCTTCCCAGTTCTCTCGGCTGGTTGTAGCTCCCAGTGGCGTGGCTGGGACTAAAGAGCTGCTGCCCCTCCGATTGGCCAGCAGCACTTGGGGACATGATCTTGTCTTAAAGACAGATCTTACATTAAGTTCTTAATTATATTTCTCCTTACAAAACATAGAACCCATGCTTTGAAATGAATTTTCCCAACAACATTTGAAAACAACTCCAATTTGAAAGCTTTCTAGTATCTCAGGTAGCTGCAGCCACACGTGCTGTCCAGTGGTAAAAAATAGTGGTGTTATAGAACCATAAGCTAGTTGAGGGAAATTCCTCAGCAGTCTGCCTGAGCTGACACAGTCCATTCTTAATCTTATTAAATGAGGTTTTTCACAAGGGCCTGCTATGTGGCCAAGGACGTAACATAGAAACAGGCCTTTGTTTCAGCATAGTTGGGAGTGATAAAGGATTGAGAAAGAAGCCTCATGATCCACGTATCCAAACAAATGGTCGCGGAGAAGGTAACAAGATATCAATGCAAGAGATAAGCAAACAAATAATCTCATAGGGCTGAAGTCTAGGTTAGGAGGGTCTGCCTTGAGTATCTATTCCTCTGTAATTAGACAATTGAATGGGTAAATATAATTAAACAAGTGATTGATGTGAGGTATCCACATGCCCTTAAAATGAGATGAATAAATGGACAATTAAGAAAGGAAGGATGGCAATGGAGGAGAAGTCTCCGAGGTGGATCCATGCGCACTTCGGTTTAACATGACAGCCAAATTGAGAGATGACCAAAGAAGAAGATTTCATTAGTACAGGCCACAAAAATCAAACTGCTCTGCCTTGTCATCCGTCCATCTGATCCAAGATTTCCAAACTGTTCTCACCTCTTACGGGTCTTATGGCTGCTGTGTCTATTCTGAATGTGTTTTATTTGAACTGTTGCTTTTCAATAAAGCCACTTGTGACTCCTTGACCCTTTTGGGTAATCAGTGACCCGTGATTAAATCTTACACATATTACATTCAGGGATTATGGCCCAAAACTGCGGTCAAAGTAATGGTCAGGCTAATAGCACTCACAGCAACTTCAGACAAGGGGCAGAAATATGGTTAAAAGTGAAAATGTGAGAAGACACTATTGAAATTGTACTGCTTGTCTGTTAGCATCTCGCTGTCTGCCTCCCCATTCAGCTGCATTGAGCAGCTTGAAGTTCCTGTTTTGCATGGTAGATACAAAATAAGTTTACAACAGAAACTTAACCTCCTGCCTTGCTTCATTTATATTCTCAGTGGAAGAGTCATTAGCATAAAACCCATGTAAAGTGGCAGTAATTAAATGGAATATAAAATGTAGCCTTTAAAATGGCAGTTCAGACGGCACATATCTGCATCAGACTGGCATCAGGTGTCGATGTTGGTGCTCACTCTCAACATCTTGCATTACGACTAAGAAGTTCTTCTGAAATAAATTCCTTATGCATAACCTTAAAATCTTTCTTCCCAATTAAACAAGCTGATACTTCTACATTTCTTTGTTCAACTCTCCCATGACACTTGGTTAGTCCACTGCCAGCCTTCCCCCTCATTAACTCCATCTTCCTGCAGGAAAAATTGTTGCATAATGCTGACCAGAGGCAATCTGGCAATGAAACAACTGATGTTCAATGAGGAGAAGGCAGCTCATGAAGATTACAGGTGTTGTTGTGGGAGATGACAAGCTTAATGCCGGTGCTGTGTTAGTGGCTGAATACTTACATTGTTGACCCTGCATCTCTGTGAAGCTCCATGCAGACACATGGTTCCACCCCTTCACCCCAGCTCTTTAATCCCAAGGTAGTAATACTCACTCACGCTTATCATCTGCTATTCTTTCCTGCAGATACACCACAGCAATGGGAAGTAAAGGAGAAGGAAGACGGTGTTGGGAAGGAGGAGGAGGAGGTGGAGCAAATAGAGCAGCAAGAAAGAGATTATGATGATGATGCAGAGGATATGGAGGATCAGCCTTCCCAGAATTCCCTGTGGCACCTCCCCTCCTCCCCACATACTTGTGTCTCAGCCCCTTCCAATTCACCACCTGCAGCATTTTCTACCTTACTCCAAGGCACTAGCTTAGGTCTTTCAGCTGGAGACACTGAGTATTAAGAATATGGCATCTGGTGATTTATAGAACAGGAGGCAACCAGAAGGATGATGACTGGGTAAAGAAACATCACATTCTTAGAGCAGACTGAGTAGGAGCCTGCCCATCGCTTCACTGTCCTGAGACGTATAACTCACGGTTACTTGCCCAACAAGAAGAATGTTTGATTCTTCAAATCTGAGGCCAACATTTGAGATGTCATGGCAACGGACAGTTCTGGCTCTTGAATCTACAGCTGTCCTTTGCTGCAACATCTCAGAAACTTCCCTTGTTGCAAGTATCATTGGATCAAATGGCAACTTCACTGCAATTTATATAGGAATATAAGAACATAGGACTTAGGTACAGGAGTTGGCCATTCAATCCTGCCCTGCCATTTGATAAGATCATGGCTGATTTGATTGTGGTCTCAACGCCACCTTCCTGTCTGCACCCCCATAAACCTTGACTCCCTTCTCTATCAAAAATCTATCTAACTCTGCCTTGAATAAATTCAGTGACCCAGCCTCCACTGCTTTCTGGAGAAGAGAATTGCACAGACTAAAAACACCTTGAAAGAAAAAAAATCTCGTATTCTCCTTCTTAAAGGGGAGACCTCTTTTTAAAAATTGTATCCCCTAGTTCTTGTCTCCCAGTCACGATCTGTTTGATTGGCAGAGCAGGTTTGATGGGCTCCTGCCCCTATTTCCTATGTTCCTGAGAGGAAAGATCCTCTCGGTATCCACTCTGTCAAGTCTCCTCAGGATCTTATATGTTTCAAAATGATCATCTCTCGTTCTTCTAAACTCCAAATGATAGAAGCCCAACCTTTCTCTTGTTCCAACCTTTCTTCTTAGGAACTGTCAAGAAGATATAATAATGTCTATAATGTTGTTGGAAATTATTTTAAAATAGAGTTTAGTGGTGTGTGTGTCTGTGTGTGTCTTAATTGGATTAAAGCCAGCTGGTCTAGAGGCTTTGATGTATAGAAGAGAAGTAGGATTGAAATGGTAATTAGGTAAACATGGGGAAATTTGCATTTTTTCTTTAAACAAACTAGTGAAGCTTGGATTCAAAGAGAGGGAGTGAAATATTACACCTCACCAGTTGAAGCTCAGAAAGTGTGTTTGTTTATTTTTTCCTCAAGGATTACTAATAAAGTGGGTATTATTGAAAGGGTCTTATTATTAGAAGAGGTAAAGTTCAAAAGACATAGTGATACAATGAATATTTGCATTCAAGGGGGAAAATATGTATAAAGGAAGAGAAGGCTGTTGGTAAAAAGGAGAGGGATTCTAAGACCTAAAGCCTCCAGCCTGTAGGCCACAAGCTGCTGTCTGCAAGGACCCAGAGCTGAAAGAAACTCATTTTGAATGAGACTGTCCAGATTGTGCTTTGCCAGGGGTCTGTTTAAATCTGTGTTTTACTGTTGCCTTAATGGAGGTGTAACTAGGAGTCAGATTAATTAGGGGATTTTTGTAGTTATTATGGTAGTAATTTTTTAGACATATGTATGTGCTTACAATCTTTCTTGTATTAAAAATGTTTAATTTTGTTTTATAAAAACCTCTTGATACTCGGGGCATTAATTACCACTGAATTAGAAGCTTGCATCTTGAAACATACAACTTGCAAAATGGGTTGTGACAGTTGTTTCAAGTTTCCCACTGGGATTTGAACAGCTCAGCATTTACCATCGGCTGTGTCATAACAGGAATGTACAAGGAGTGAGTCAAGTGAACCTTCTCTGAAATGCTTCTAATCCATCCTTTTTCAAATAAGGGGATCAAAACTGTACACAGTACTCCAGATGTGGTCTTACTAAGGCCCTGTACAGCTGCATTAAACCTTCCCTACTTTTATATTCCATTCCCTTTGCAGTAAACACCAACATTCTATTTACCTTCCTAATCACTTGCTGTACCTGCATATTAACTTTTTATGATTCATGTACCAGGACGCCCAGATCCCTCTGTACCACTGGGTGGAATTGTCCCAGATTTGCACTGAGTGCGGTAGTGGGTGGAGAAAACAACGTTTTACCCGCTGGCCGCAATGGCGGCTTCTCACGCTGTATCGTTCCAAACCCACTGCATTAATTATGCATTCCTGGGAAATGCGCCATTTCAATGGTGGACAGACTGTCATTCGCCCACCATGCCACTACCTCGCCACTTCATCACGCTGGGCGCCACATTTAAAGTACAGCCGCGCACACACCTCTCAGTGCTCCCAGCCCAGGACTGCTGCACAGAACACAGGATGGCCCCGAAAGGCAAAAAGGTTGCAAGCTCCCGGTTTAGTGACATGTCCCTCGAGTGCCTTTTGGACTCCGTGGAAGCCTGTGATGTCCTCCACTTGCTCTGGATGCAGGAGGGGCAGCGGCATCACCTATCCAGCATGGGAGGTGGTGGCAGCGGTGGTCAGGATGAATGGTCTCATCCGTTCCTCTAGGGTTAGTCACTCTTCTCATCACTCTCAACTCACACACTCACAAACCCATCACACATCCACAGGGATCTCACACCTCAAGCGACAACACCACTAACTCTCACACACACCCTTCCATCTCCATCAGGCTCATATCCTCTGGAGCTCGCATCCTCATCCTGTCCACGGCTCCGCTCACCACACAAACATTCCATGCAGTGCCATGTGTCCTGTTCACACTCTCTCCATCTGTTTTCATGCAGGAGAAGCCTGCTCACATCAACAGGGAGAGGTCCTGGACCAGGGGATGGAGTGGCCCATATTAGGCCCCTCACTCATTTTGAGGAGCATGCCATCACGCTGACTGGTGAGGACATGGACTATGCCTGCAGTAATGGTGAGGTTGGGGGCGAACATCCTCGTGAGGATCCCACACCACATCATCCTTCTCTCAACGCAACTGTGAGTGCTCTCTCTCCGGCTTTTGACTTTGCTGCCATGTACTAATTATCTCTATTTGGTTCACAGGGAGCTCTGCCAAGTGACTGACACCCTCAGCCAGCCAGTCCCTCAGCTCCATTTAGCTCCTCACCTCCAACCAAATGGACACCTCCTCCATTGAAGAGATGGAAATAAGCAGCCTAGAAGACCTGTCACTGTGCTTACCCACACCTTCCACCAGTGCAGAGACACACACTTTGGTGGGACCTAGATCTAGAGCAGGCTTGGGTTCACAATCTGTTGGTCACCGCACGGACACCTGTCTGCAGCAGGAAGAGGCAGGTTCAGCTGTGCTTCTCGGCACTCGGAGGACTGCTGGGGAAGAGGCGTCTGTGAGGCCTGAGTCACATGATGAACCTCTGGATTTGGTCTTCCAGCTTATCGTAAAGAGTCAGCAGAAGGTGTGGAAACATCATGAAGAGTTGTTGGAAGCCCTCAACAGAGTAACACGCGAGTCAGAGGAGTGTGTCCGCCAGCTCTCTGATGAAGTGGTGCCCACATGTGCGCATATGGAGGTCTCCATGCGGAGGATGGCAAACGCCATGGAGACCCTGGTCCAGCAGAATGTGGAGATATGTGAAGGCAGAACTCCATCGCGGGAGCTATGGGTGAGTTCCTGCAGTGGCAACGTGAGAGGGAAACAAGGCCGTGGTTCATCCACTCAGTAATCTCATAGGCTGTCCTCTCCCTCTGAGTCCCCTTTGCCTGTGAGCTCCTTAACCTCGTCCTCTGTCACCGCAGAGGGAGCATCCAGTCCATGAGTGATTCTGGAGGGAGATGCGTGTGTGTGGCAGTGCCTTTCAGAGCCTCGTACAAATACTCTCCCATGCACATGGATCCTTCGCATATCACACTCACCTCAATGTCCTGAGCATTTTTAATGCTGCCTGCTGTGGTTTGATTTCAGTTGTCCATCTGAGCTGACCTGCATCTCCACCCACCCAATGATCACACTCCCATGCAGCACCTGATCTCTCGCCCACCACGACTCTCGTCTCACTTTAGATTTAGACAGCATGGTGGTCATTTAGTTTTTCATTTGCTACCCCATCCTTTCCGCTCTCCCAGTCACACATTTCCCTCATCACTATTGACCCCCCGACATCACCTGCCACCTCCCCTCCGCGACCTACCAGCCACAGCCCTTTTCCTTCGGAGATGTCCAGGTGAACGTCCACGTTCCTTTCCTTCATGAAAATCCCACCCCATCCACATTAACCTCCCTGACCTCCTCCTTCTCCACTCCCAGAGTCCGTGTCTGCCTCCGAGTCCCCACCAACCACCCTCGCCGCCCCTTTTACCTGTACTGTTGAACCCTCACCCTCCCACCCTACCGCCTCACTCTGCCCTTGGTGATTCTCACCGTTCCCTCGTACCACGCCAACCCTCAGTTCGCTCCCAGGATGCAGTCATGGACTCATCAGAGCCTCCCTTTGCATGTTCAGCTGGCCTTTTAATGTTATGCAGATGTATTACAATGAGGTTTCTGACATCCGACGGCGGGAAACACGGCCCACCATCAATGGGTTGAGCAGACAATTGCAAACTGGTTTCACGAAGTCATAAAACTGATTCCTGGCCTTCTCGCCATATTGTCCATTCATGCCGCCGAGCATGCTCGCACCAGTGGGCATGGAAAATTCTGACCATCAAGTTCTGCAACCTCTTTCCATTGAAATAGCATACTGCTTTTCTATTCTTCCTGCCAAAGTGAACAAGTTCACATTTTTTCACATTATCCTCCATCTGTCAAAATTTTTCCCACTCACTTAACCTATCTATATCGTCTTGTAGACTCTTTACCTCCTCCTGACAACTTGCTTTCCTACCTTTCTTGGAGCCATCGGCAAATTTAGCTACAATACCTTTGGTCCCTTCATCCAAGTCATTGATAAAGATTGTAAATAACTGAGGCACCAACAATGATCCCTGTGATACTCCACTAGTAACAGCTTGCCAACCTGAAAACGACCCACTCATTCTTGCTTTCTGCCTGCTCTTAGCTAGCCAAGCCTCTATCCATGTTAACATGTTACCTCGTACACCATGAACTTCTATTTTGTGTAGTAACCTTTGAGGTAGCATCTTATCTAATTGCTGCAATCTCTAATTAAGAAGCAACAAGGGATTAGTCAGTGCTTCCACTTCCTTGGGAGCATAGAACTGCAGCTTTGGTGGTGATGGGAGAATGGAGAAAAACTTGAATAGTGGTTTCTAAACCACAATGATTGCAATTCTGCTGCTTCTCAGGGCTTTTAACTGCCAACCCAGTCAACAGTGGAGCTACAAATTCAGGCCTCAGTGGAATGACAAAGGCTAGAGTCCATCTGTCTTGATGCTGTTACCACTCACCAGAGCAGCACCTGTCAGATGCCTGGTTTTCAGCCACAGTGCATCGCATCAAAGGAATATGGGATATAACCTCAGGATGATCTGTAGCCAGCTCCAGAGATGCAACGAGCATCAACTTCCTTCCAGAAGCAAGCTGCTATCGGTGGGGTGTGGAGGAGAGGTTGGCTGTTTCAATTCCATGAGCCTTTTGTAAAGAATGGGGAGTCAACTACCTCCCACAATCTTGGTTCTCAGAAGCACAAACGTAGGTTTAAAAGCGTGCACAATTGATATACACAAGAATGGAGGCATTGAGAAATTTTAAGCACCTTGATATTCACTGATGCTTTGTTATTGCTGAAAGTTAATACCAAACAGCAAAGAATGTACTTGTGTGCTGCTAACATCTTTACTCAGGTATAATTGTCACAGTTATGTACAAAGGGCTGATAATGTGGGTATTTTGCAGGATGTGTAGTGGATTGAGGAAATGCTCTTTATTTGAAGATCAGGGAGAGCAGGTAAGGCTGTGGCGTATCACAAAACTATCATATTTTTCATATTGTAGGCTTATGGGTGTGTGTGGATGGTTCTGTCTGTGCGAGTGATTTAATTAGACTAGAGATGCTTAGACTACAAGATTGAAATTATCAAAAGAGTTAGGTGTAAAGCAGACTTTTGAAATGGAGATGGATAAGCCAGGATGAGAGTTCCACAGATAGGGTGTGAATGAAATTTGCATTTTTAGATAAGTGAAGGGGTTGTTTGATTTTCAAAGGGATGGTGTAATGTTTACAACTAACAAGATAAGTGAGGCAAAGCAATATGTTTACTTTTCCCAAAGATGCTGACCATAATGATGGCATGAAAGATTTTTATATTATGGGAAAAGTAAATTTCCAAAGGCAAGTAGAATAATGTGATTTTACACCTTAAAGAGGGAGAAACATATATAAAGAAGGGTGGAAAGCTATGTGGGGAGTGGCCATGTAAAATCTTGAAAGGTACACCATCTGAAGCAGACTTAGGAGAAAAAGCCTCTAGCCACTCTGAAGTAGAAGTGCTGTTCCAGTAACTAATGTTGTGTTAAAAAGCCTTTGGAATTCCACTGTTGAGTGGGTGCTGTGGGTAACCTTGCTGGATTTCCTATTTAAATTTAAAATCTATTAAGACTGTTGCCTTAAAGGGGGTGTGTAGTTGGGAGTTAGGTTAATTAGGAAGTTTGGGATTTGTCATAATATTAAAAAACTGTAATCTTATGTATGTGTTTGAATTCTTTTCTTTTGTTAATAAATGTTTTAATTTAATTTTTTAAATCTCTAAAGTTGTTAGTGGACTAATTACTTCTGAATTCAGTGCACAAATCTTCTCATAATAGGTAAGAATTACAAAAACCGTTGTGATAGCGCGGCCAAATTTCCTTTGTGGATTTGCTCAGCCTGGCAAATACCACCTGCCACATCATAACAAAATTGGGGACTCTTTGTGGGATTTAAAAAATTCTTTGATTGGTTTGGGGTTGGTGAATCATAAGGCTACGAGTACAAGAAAAACATTGAACTCAGGAGTTGGTGCTGAGGGATTTTAAGGTGGTTAGACTGCAAATATGGCTTTTTCCATAGCCAAGACTTTTCTGGGAGTAGAAGATATAACTCTGATTGGGTTACAAAAAATAACTAAGGTTAAGTTAACAGAATTGGTGGATAAGTTGTAGTTAGGTTTAACCATAAGGGAAAAGAAAGCCGACATAATTGAAGTAATAGTACAAAGCAGCATTTGAAATTGGAAAGGATACCTGAAGCTAGTGAGTCAGTTGAATTGGTTAAGTTTCAGTTGCAAATGAATTTTGAGTTTGAGGCGAAAAAAAAGAACAGGATAAAAAGCGATCATTTCAAAGGGAAATGGAAATGAGAAAATTTGATCTTCAGAGGGAGAATTTAGCAATGGAAGAAAGAGAAAAGGAAAGGGAGAGAGAATATCAGCTTAAAAAGCTGGAATTAAAAAAAGAGTTCTCAGATGCTGAGGAAGGTTCTGATGTGAAAACAACCAGTTTCAATTTAAAACCCTGGGGGAGGTGTTTGTGCAGACCCTTCCAAAGTTTGAGGAAATGGATGTAGTGGTGTTCTTTATTTCATTTGAGAAGATAGTTAAGCAGATGAAATGTCTTCAAGAAATCTGGATATTGCTTTTACAGTCTAGGTTGGTAGGTAGAGCTCATGAGGTATATGCATCATTGTCAGAAGAAATATTGGTGGATTATGAGGCAGTAAAAAAGGCTATTTTGAGTGCATATGAGTTGGTTCCTGAGGCATATGGGTGGAAATTTAGGAATATAAGGAAACAGCCTGGTCAGATGTATACTGGGGAGAATTTTCCCCATGTCGGACGGGCTGAGCAGGAGTGGGCATGGGCGTGGGCAGGTGCAGACCCGATTGCCACCCCCAATTGGGTCCGCGCTGCCATTTTACACAGACCAATTAAGGCCTGCGCAGCGTATTTCTTGATTCCCGAGGATAGTGGGAGTGGGCGGGCGGTGACGGGCGTGCACAGACCACCGGGTCCAATGGCAACCCAACGGCCTATTTAAATGAAGGCCTGGCAGCTTTTGCAAGGCTGCTCACAATGACCAGCAGAAGGACTCAGCAGAAGGCTACTGTTCAGCACGCAAATCCAAAGGGTAGGCCAGGCTGGAGGGCAGGGCAGTGGGGCAGTGTGCCCCTCAGTTTTCAGATGAGTACCTAGCTGCGCTCCTGGAGGAGGTGGTAGCTCAGCGGGAGATCCTGATTCCGAGGGATGGGAGGCGGAGGCCTCCCCACCTGACCAAACGTGCGTAGGAGGAGGTGGCCGAAAGTGTGAGCTCCCATGCTGTGATGCGACGCACCTGGGTCCAGTGCCATAAAAGATTCAACGATCTCAAGCACCATGTTGGCTGAGGAGACTTAATGCAGCCGTCACTCTTCACCACCCCACCCCCACCAACCACCCCCTCCCCACCCCAGTAACTCCGAGTACAGTTACATAATTGAATCCTTCATGGCATGTATCCCTCACTGGGTGGGCCAGCAGATATTGCCCATGCCTAGTTCACCATGAGAGGGTTGAGCTAAGATGGGTTCTGCACCCACAGCATGTGTGACACTGACACCCAGAGTATAGAATGGGGGGTAAAACTCAAGGATCTGCACCTAGGCAGGGTGCTGGAACTGGGAAGCATGTCAAAGTCAGGGTGCTAACATGCTGGGAGTGGAGCTTCCAGGTGGCGGGGCACCAATCCATCTGCTGGCCTTTGCGCTCCACGTGCTTGTGCCTCCTTGCTTAGCAAGGTTACATCTTGTGGTGCCACATGTGAAGGAGGTAGTATTTGGGCAATGGGGGTGGTCAGCCCTGGCTTCTTTGCGTGAGAGTGCGGCAGCTGCAGGGTAACGAAGAACTGGAGCCCTGCAATGTCCCACTCTGGCCGGGTTGGCAGGGATGTGATGGGAATCAAGTTGCAGGGTGGACTAATCAATGCTCTTCTCTCCTTTTCAGGAGAAGACTGCACACAATTCTGCAGAGTGGGTGCGGACTGGCGGAGACCAGGCCCAGTTGGCTATCTTGACTCCTTTTGAGCAGCAGGCCATGGATCTGGAGAGGCGCCATGTGCACAGGTTCACTGTTGGTGGTGAGGCTGGGGTGCCATGGGGAGGCATGTTTGCCAAGCACTCAGGTCACCTTTTGTGTCCCAGCAGCCATGGCACTGCTGAATGCTCAGTGATTGAAGTTTATAACATGGGTTGACCATTGATTATGGAAGGATGAGCGCATAATGGTCCGGGGCACAGGGATGCAAATTGACATTGTCTGTACTGTAACTAATCAAACGTCCTTGTTCTTCCTTTCAGCATCACCGGAGCAGGGCCAGGAGGAGGAGGCAGAGGGGCCACCTCTCGGCACAGAGGAAATTGACTCACCAGCGTCACACCATCTCTGCAAGGCAGGCACCAGTGCAGATACTAGCACCTCGGTGGGAATTAGATCTTCGGCTAGTGTCCCGGGGCATGGTGATGAGGGCACTTCACATTCGCTTGAGGTGCGACAGAGACAGAGAGTGCCCAGGGCACCGGCAGTCAGAGGACTGCAGGGGACCAGGCACTTACTTGGTTGGTGACTGATGATGTGCCTCTGGAGTCGTCCGTGAGGCAGCAGATGCTGGAAGTGCAGTAGGGTGTGCGGGAGGATCTGGCAGAGATACATGAGGCAATGCGTGGCATGGTGCCCATGCTGGAGAGGTCCATGTGGAGCATTACTGACGCAATGAGCCTCATGGTCGAGCTTCCTCCATGGAAAGAGTGGCGACTCTCATGGAGAGGCTCCTCCAGGAGAACAATCAGAGCCCCCAGGAGTTGCGCTCGGACCTGCAAGTCCTCACAGCGACATTGACCTCAGCTAGTCATTGCCCGTGCGGGAGATGGTTTGGACACCAAGTATCCCAGCTCGGTGCCCATCCATCTACAGTGAGCAGGGAGGTCCAAAGCGACCTCATGTCAGCACAGCAGCTGCCTGTCGTCTCTATGGGCTCCTCTCAGGGCAGTTCGGATGAGGGCAGCAGCTCCTCCGCCCCTCTCCCAGTGACCGTGGCATCCGGTGAGGCTGCGGCGGCTGGGGAGAACTGGCCGCTCCCTCCCAGGTGAGGCCATCAAAAGCTCCACAGGCCAGAGGACAGCCGCCAAGGTCATCAAGGCCAACAGAACAGCACAGTGAGCAGGCTGTCTCAGATGCCAGTGCCAGCGAGGGGACAGCACCTAGACTTAGCACCCATAAGTGTAAATTTAAAGCACATTAGGCACATCACGGATTTCTCACTAGTACTTTTATGTTGCCCCATATTAGTTAATTTAAGACTTGGTGTGATGTGCAACAACTTTTTTTTGGTTTCTGAAGTTACTTTTGTAATCTCAATAAATTTTAACATGCAAGCATGCCTCAGGGTGATTCCTTACTTCTGCAGGTGGACGGGAACCCATGATATGAGTGAGTTATTTGACATTGAGCTTTATTGACAAGAGCCTTAGTTCATGTTACTATCCAGGCAGATTTACCACTCAGGTATCGAGTATGGAGCCTGCAGCCCTGGTGTGTGTTGGAGGTCCATCTGTGGTGTGCTAGCTGAAGGTTCTTTGGATTAAACCCTCCCGGGTGTTCCTGCCTCCCTGGAGTATGCCCGGGTCAGCGTCTATCCCCTCGGTGTTCTCCTGTGCGTGCTCATCCTCGGACTTACTGCTGGACGCATCGTGTGCATCCGAAGCACCTGCGTCTATGTCTTCCTCATCCACTGCGTCACCTCTTTCCAGTGCCAGATTGTGGAGAGCACAGCATGCAACCACTATTAGCGACACACGATCTGGGGGGTATTGGAGTGCACCCCCTGAGTGGTCCAGGCATCGGAAGCGCATCTTGAGAAGACCGATGGTTCTCTCCACCACAGCCCTTGTGGAGGTGTGGCTCCTATTGTACCGCTGCTCAGCTTCTGTTCTTGGATGGCGGAGAGGCATCGTGAGCCACCTTCTGAGGGGATAGCCCTTGTCACCCAGCAGCCATCCATAAAACTGGGCTGGAGCACTGAAGAGCCTCGGCACCTGGGAGTGTGTAAGCGTTGTGGGAGCTGCCTGGGTACCTTGCACAGACTTGTAGAATCAGCATCCTGTGATCACACACTATCTGCACGTTCATGGAGTGGACAAAGGCACCGGGCTCACCTGCTGGCGCCTTGATGGCCACATGTGTACAGTCTATAGCACCCTGGACGCGGGGGAAGCCAAGAATTGCTGCAAAGTCTCTGGCTCGCTGTGTCTGGCTGGCCTCGTCCCAGCAGTAGTGGATGAAAGTCAATGAACGCCTGAACAGAGCGTCTGTAACCTGCTTGACACAAGTATGGACAGCTGATTGGGAAACTCCGCAGAGATCACCCACTGACCCCTGGAAAGAGCCGGAGGCATAGAAGTTGAGGGCAACCATGACCTTCAGCGCCACTGGCATGGGGTGCCCACCCAGACAGTTGGCGCAGATCTCAGGGCCTATCATCTGACAGATGGAGGTGACTGTCTCCCTTGAGAGATGGAGCCTCCTTCGGCACTGCACCTCAGACATATTGAGGAAGCTGCTTCACCGCCTGTAAACCCTGGCAGCAGGATAGTGGCATCTTTTGCAGCCCCTTCTGCCTTGGACTTCCTGTTGGCCCTGTGCCCTTGTGCCTGTGACTCTCCTCCCAAAGGTGGCTCCCCTGGAGGCTGAATGTGAACTCCTGACCTCCTCCCCCTTCTGGCCCTCCCTTCCTCCTCAGAGGAGGTGCCTCCAGTGGGTAGCACAACTCCCATTCTCAGGCTAAGGGAAGGCTTCCTGAAACCTGCAGGCCCCAAACAGGATCTTTACTGTAGAGTCCTGACCTGAAAGCTGTTACTCCTGTCCAAGCAGCTGGTACGAGTTTTGAAGTATTCCTGCTCACACAGACAAATAGCAGTAACTTTCACAATTAAATATTTGATCGACAGCATTTGCAACCACACTCACCCCTTTTATCCCGCCCGTAGATGAGGTTTATACAAATGTCTCCTACCCGCCTGCCTGTTGCGCCTGTGTGACATCCTGAAGATCACACGGGCCCTGAAAAATTGCAGTCAATTGCTGCTTCAAGAGCCTTAACTACATGATTAATTAATGGTGGGAGCACATCGGAGAACATCACACGCCCGCCCACCTAAATATCGCAATGGTGCTTGGTGACGTCAGGACGCTCACCCGACATCACTAGGTGTCATTTTACGCACTCTCACGCGCCAACGGGAAAATTCTGGCCACTGAGTTTGAGAAAGTAAAACAAAGTAATTTTGACCGGTGGATATGGGCATTAAAAATAGAGACAACATATGCAGCTCTTAGAGAAATAATTCTTTTGGAAGAATTTAAAGATTCAATTCCTTCGGCAGTGAGAACTCATGTGGAGGAACAGAGGGTTGAAACAGTAAGACAAGCAGCAGAGGTAGCTGATTGATTGTTAGTTCATAGAGCTAAACCTTTTTTCCGTCACTCTTTTAAATCAGAGAAGGACAGAAAGCGGGAAGGTGAAAGGAAGGTGGGTAGTCAGGGAAGGGAAGTAGGTATAAATTCGCAGGAAGTTTTTTCTCAGAATAAAAAGGAAGGTGCTGAGGGTAGAAATGACACTTGAAAACTGAGGTATTTTCATTGTAATAAGATGGAGCACATGAAGTCAATGTGTTGGAGGTTACAGGGAAAACCCATTGCAGTAAATGGAATGTAGAAAAGTTCTAGAAATAAGAGTATTGTGGGTTCTGAAATCCAAAATCAGGAAAAGCTAGTGGATTGTGTACAGGTGGAGCAGGAAGAATCAGTGATGGGTAAAGAAATGGGAAAGTGTTCACAATTTACCCAAGGGAGTTCTGAAGGGCAGGTTACATAATTGATTAAAGATTTTGTATGTGAAGGGAAAATCATACGAACATACGAATTAGGAGCAGGAGTAGGCCACACGGCCCCTTGAGCCTGCTCCGCCATTCAATAAGATCATGGCTGATCTGAATGTAACCTCAACCCCACATTCCTGCCTACCCGATAAGTTTTTAACCCCTTGTTAATCAAGAATCTATCCGGCTCTGCCTTAAAAATATTCAAAGACTCCACCGCCTTTTGAGGAAGAGAGTTCCAAAGACTCACTACCCTCTGAGAGAAAAGATTTCTCCTCATCACTGTCTTAAATGAGCGATCCCTTATTTTTAAACAGCGACACCTAAAGTCTTTTCATGTATACAGGGTGGAGCAGTCAAAGATAATAACATTTTAAGGGATACAGGCGCTAGTCAATCCTTAAAGTTATGGGATAGTATTATTTGTTGTCCAGAGGGACTATTGCAGGAAAGAGTGGTAATAAGTGGAATTCATGGAGATGCTAAACCTATTCCATTGTGGAAGGCAAATTTAAAAAGTAAGTTGAGAACAGGTGGGGTGATTGTTGGAGTAGTCAAAGAATTACCCATTGCAAGGGTTCAATTTATTTTAGGTAATGATATAGCTGGGTCACAGATGTTGGTGATGCCTACTGCAGTCAAGCAGCCTGTTGAGGTGCATTCAACAGAGGTGTTGCACGAAGAATATCCTGGATTGTTTCCAGATTGTGCAATAATGAGATCACAAACTCACAGGTTGAAACAGGAAGAAAAGTTAGTGGATCAGAACTTGGAAACTACTCTCCTGGACCATGTTACAAACATCAGGGAAAGATTGAACAGGGCTTGTGAGTCAGCTAAACAATATTTAAATATATCACAGCAGGTGATGAAGGCAGATAAGAGAGCCAAAGTTTGTAATTTTGTTGCTGGGGAGAAAGTGTTAGTTTTATTACCAGTATTGGGTGAACCATTAAAGGCAAGGTTTAGTGGACCTTACAGGATTGAGAAGAAACTAAGTAAATTATTTAATAAATACCCCAGATAGAAGAAAAAAGCGTGTCATGTAAATATGCTTATAAAGTACTTTGACAGGGAAGATAACCAAAAGGAAGTATTAGTGGTGGTAGATAAAGAAAGAGGTAGAAATGGAAGATTCTGAAATTGATTTTCTTTTAATCAAATTGGACAATGAGGGGATACTTAAAAATTTAAAGGTAATATTGAGTTATCTTCCAGACAAGTGTCAAAGTGATTTGGAGAAGCTATTGCAGTCCACACAAAGCTATTTGTGGGAATAAGCTGGGAGGGACAAATTTGGCTACACATGATGTCGATGTGAGTGATTCAGTTTCAATAAGGCAGCATCCTTATAGATTAAATCCAGTAAAATTATCGCAAGTACAGAAAGAAATTGAATTCATGCTTCAAAATGACATTATTGAGACTAGTTGCAGTAACTGGTGTTCACCTATCGTGATGATAATGAAACCGGGTGGAACACAAAAAACTGTGTGTGGATTATTGAAAAGTAAATGCAGTGACAAAAGTGGATTCATATCCAATTCCACGGTTGGAAGATTGCATTAAGTGGGACAATCAAAGTTTACCACACAGTTTGACTTGCTGAGAGGATATTGGCAAGTACCGTTATTGGAGCTAGCAAAAGACATATCTGTGATACCAAATGGACTATATCAGTTTAAAGTTATGCCTTTTAGTGTGAAGAATGCACCAGCAGCATTTCAAAGACTGACAAAGTAATTGCAGGGATGAGCAATTGTGCTGTTTATATTAATGACTTGGTAGTGTTCAGTCAAATGTAGGGGGTGCATTTACAACATCTTAAAGATCTGCTTGATCGACTGCAAGAAGCTAATTTGATGGTGAACTTGGTTAAGAGTAAATTTGCAAAAGTGCAAGTTACATATCTAGGCTATGCCATTGGACATGGTAGTGTGGCTCAGAGAGATATGAAAGTAAAAGCCATCATTAACTTCCCAGCGCCTACAACAAATCGAGAAGTTTTGAGATTTCTGGGCATGAGTGGATTTTACCGGAAATTTTAGCAGTGTGGTTACTCCATTGCCTGAACTACTAAAAAAGATCAAGAAGGTTCAATGGACAGGAGAGTGTCAGAAGCATGTTGACAGTTTAAAAACTGTGTTGACTACGAGTATTGGCAATGCCATCAATGGTGACTGATGCAAGTGGTATAGATTTGGTGCTGTATTGTTACAAGATGAAGAGACTGGAATTGAGAAACTGGTGGGTTATCTTTCACAAAAGCTGGATGTACATCAGAGAAGATAATCAACCATCAAAAAGGAGGAGCTAGGGGGAGAATTTCCTTCCCGTTGGGGGGATTGGATGGGAGCAGGCGCGGGAGGACGTGCAGCCAATCGCCGCCTGTGATCGGTTGCGCGCCATTTTACGTGGGCGGGCCATTTAAGGCCCGCCCAGCATGACGTGTACCTGGAAGCATTGACTGCTCCCTGTGCAGGCGGGGGGAATAGGCCGAGTTGGGGCCTGCGCTCTTTCACGCATGCGCGCGAAAGAGCACAGAAATCTGAGAGGCACAGAGCTGCTTCAGGGAGATTACATTGATTTTTAAAAATCATGGTGTCACATGAGCTGGGACATGTCTATGAATTTTATTAAAAATTTCTATTAATGTTTTAAAACCTTCATAAAACCTCATCCCGCCCGTGGATGAGGTTTCATGATAAATGTGAAGGCTGCCTGGGCTCTTCGCATGCCCGCCAACGTTAAGGTTAAGTATTTTAATTGGAAGTTAAATGGCCTTAATAGGCCTTTGACATTTCGGAGGATGCACAGCCAACTCCAGTGTGTGCCCGCTGAACTGAATGTCTGAATGACATCAGGACGGACACCCAACATCACCGCCCATCATTTAACGCGTTGGCGAGTGGGGCCTGGACCTGAAGATTCTGCCCTAGGTCTCGTGTTAACATTGCAGCATTTTGAAGTTTATGTCACACACAGTTCATCAGAAACAACTGTTTATATAGACCACAATCCTTTAAAATTTCTGGATAAATTTTGAGACTGAAGTGCAAGACTGTGCAGAAGGAGTTTATTATTGCAACTGTTTAATTTACAGGTTATACATGTAGCTGGATGAGAAAATCTAATTGCAAATGCATTGTTGAATTTAAAACTCAAAGGAAATTGGACATTTGATACCTGGACACTGGACTGAAGCAACCTCTGTTGATACAAAGGATTTGGATACATTGTTATATTAATGCATGCACCTGGTAATGTAGTAGCTTGTGTATAAGTATAGTAAGTAATATAAGATGGGTTGAGAAAATGAAGTCATCTTCTAAAATTTATGGTCCATTTTTCCAAAAGGATAGTTTTGTGATGCCTCTATCATTTTTCATATTATTATTGTAGGCTTATAGACGAGTGTGGATGGTTCTGTCTGTGTGACTGATTTAATTAGACTAGGGTTGCTTAGACTACAAGATTGAAATTATCAAGAGTTAGGTGTAAAGCAGACTTTTGAAATAGAGATCGATAAACTAGGATGAGGGTTCCACAGATTGTGAATGAAATTTTCATTTTTAGATAAGTGAAGGGGGTTGTTTGATTTTCAGACGGATGGTGGAACGTTTACAACTAGCAAGATAAATGAGGCAATACATTTGTTTATTTTTCCCAAAAGTGCTGACCATAATGGTGACATGAAAGATTTTCATATTTTGGGAAAAGTAAATTTCCAAAGACATGTAGAACAATGGGATTTAAAAGGAGAGAAACATATATAAAGAAGGATGGAAGGCTATGTGGAGGGTGGCTACGTAAAATCTTGAAAGGTACACCATGTGAAGCAGACTTTGGGGGGTGGAGGGGTGCGGGCGGTGGGGAAAGCCTCTAGCCACTCCGAAGTAGAGAAGTAGAAGTGCTTCTCCAGTAACTAAAGCCTTTGGAATTCCACTGTCAAATGGGTGCTGTGATAACCTTGCAGGATTGCCTATATAAATTTAAAATCTATTTTAGATTATTGTCTTAAAGGTGGTGTGTAGTTGGGAGTCAGGATAATTAGTAATTTTGGGATTTGTTTTAAAGTTAAGTAACTACAATCTTATGTATGCGTTTGAATTATTTTCTTTTGTTAATAAATGTTTTAATTTAATTTTTAAAATCTCTAAAGTTATTAGCAGGCTCATTACTTCTTAATTCAGTGCACAAATCTTCTCGTAATAAATACGAATTGCAAAACCATTGTGGTAACACGGCAAAGTTTCCCTTGTGGATTTGGTCAGCCTGGCAAATACCACCTGCCATATCATAACAGTTGTCAAAGTTAGACTTCGTTCCATAGATAACAGGACTTTGTGATGACATTAAAATAGAAAGTGTTGGATAAACTCAGCAGGTCTAACAGCATCTGTGGAAAGAGAAACAGAGTTAATGTTTTGAGTCCAATATCACTCTTCTTTGGTACTCTGGATTTCCAAAAAAGACTCATTTGAGACTTCAAACATGAACTCTGTTTCTCTCTCCATAGATGCTGCCAGACCTGAATTAATTTTTGGCACTTTGTTTTTATTTCAAATCTCCAGCAGCCACAGTATTTTGCTTTTATTTCAGTGATGACATGTTGTAATGACTCTTGCAGTAAATGCTGCCCAAGTGCATTTTGTTTCATTGTGTGCTGCTCCTTCTTTATGATAAACATAAAGAATGTATACAAGACAAAAGCCAATTGATTATAGAAGACGTTATCAGTGGACACCACATGGTCTTACAACATGGTGACCTGGATAAATAAAAGATCAAACTTTGGTAAGTATTTGGCCTACCCTATCTGTAATCATTCACATCTTGATTTTGTACATGATGGATTCTGACACTCAAAAGCATGTTCACCAGATCTTCCATCTGCTCACACAGTTGAGTGCTGGGGAAAAGTTAAGCAAAAATTGGAGAGCAGCTCCTTAGGGTAGTAGAAGAATGGCTGCAGCCTCAGGGACATTGTTTTGGATTACTCATTGAATAGACACATGATCAGGACTTCTACAAAGTGATTCGGATAGTTGTCTGTGGTCATTGCACTGCACCAGGTCTTTACTTGTGTTGGGAATGATCGCCAAACTTAGTCAGAGTTAATGTTAAATTAACTTGCAATCCAAGCAAAATATCTCATCAGCAATAGGTGCAAAACCTGCATCATCAAAAAAAAAATGACACACATTTACAGCAAGGCTCTTTTAATGTTGTATTCCCCCTCTCAATTTTTAAACCAAACTACAGTACATACTTAAAATAAGGCATGACACAATTTGTAAATTCCAAAATTTATAAACTATCCTAAATTCCTGAACAGAAAACACCACATGTAAGAGTGTTTTTATTAAATTAGAATACAATGGATCACACCCGAATCAGTCCAAAGGCAAATACAGGTACTTTTGAGCTTTCACAATGTAAATATCCTGGACTCCCTAAGCATGCAAACAAAAACCCTGCTCTACCTCATGGACTAGTTTGTAGCAGTGACTGTCTCCCTGTCAATGAAGCAACTCCTTAATAGCAGAAACAATGTTTACTGGCACCACACAAAGTTTTACCATAAAAGGCTAGAAATGGACAAGATAATGAACATTTATAAAATATAATAAAAAATATATACAGTGATAAAAGGTTAAGAACAGAAATGAAAGATTAAAATTATTTGCTGTGTACACTTCAGTACTTTTCCAGTTACTCAGGGCACCGTGGGTGAAGAGAGAACTCTGGTAGTTCCCATCATGCACTCTGGTCACACATATTTCCCCTCTCACATACACTCAAGAACGTAGGTCTAAACACACATCTCTGTGACCATTTTATTTATATCTTGCGAGTCAAATGGTTCTAGAGAACAAGCTTTTTTTTAAGAAACAAAACAAAAATTGAAAAATGAAATATGCAACCAGCTTAAATGGTAATTAAAAAACAGGTTATTTTTAACCACAGCATGCCAAATCATTCTTTGCACAAACTCTGGCAATGAAGGTTTATCTGTTTTCATTGTAGAATACAGTAACTTCATAAGCGTTTTGAGCAACAAAAACATAAAATCTATACTTGTTTATGACCTACATAAAACATATTTACACTGGGTATTTGGCATATGTGCAATCATCTAGACTATCAGCTTTTTGTTCTGAAGTGTAAATGCATTCCAATTAGTATTCACATACTTGGGAAAATTCTTTTCAAAACTGGTGCTAATCCATAGTATCATATATTTAGGTTTTTTTTGAATCTTATTCTCTTTTTCTTTGTGTGGGTGTTTTCCATTTTGGTTCATTTGTGCTGATCTTTCCTGAATCACCAAAATAACATCAGTGGAAAACCTTCCCGGAATCATCTTAGATGAACCATTCCTTTTTACTCTCATCAATGGTTTCTGTGAAGTTGGGATCATTGTTCATTATAGCTGCATCGGCATTTTCAGCAGACTCAGCCCCCTTGGCCTCATTGGTGTGGTAGGTTCCTTTGTGGCGGAACATGTAACGGATCAAGAAGACTAAAGTGCAAAGGATGGTGAAGATTACAACTGCAATAACACCTAACAGAAAGAAAAAGATAATTAGTCAAGAGCTTAAAAAGTGAATGACTAGCCATATGGAATTATTTTTCTGTCAAAATTATTTTTTCTTGGAAATATATTCTTTCCCAATTCTTTCCTGAAGACACTGACTCCTTGAAGAGGTTTGGTTTCACTGCTTGTCTTCCAGTATCTTGTCCAAGAGGACATTACTTGTGTGAGATCCCAGGCAGCAAATGCATTGGGTTGTTTACTCAGTCGTTATGAGGTGAGGGGGTTGCTTTAAATTGCTCAAATTAAACTGCTCTCTTCACAGATGCTGCTGGGCCTGCTGAGTTTTTCCAGCATTTTGTGTTTTTATTCATTCACGGGATGTGGGCTTCACTGGCTGGGCCAGCTTTTATTGCCCATCACTAATTGCCCAGGAGAAGGCGGTGGTGAGCTACCTTCCTGAACCACTGCAGTCCATGTGGTGTAGGTACACCCACAGTGCTTTTAGAAAGGGAGTTCCAGGATTTTGACACAGCGACAGTGAAGGAACAGCCATATATTTCCAAGTCAGGGTGGTGAGTGACTTGGAGGGGAACTTCCAGGTGGTGGTATTCACATCTATCTACTGCCCTTGTCCTTCTAGGTGGTAGTGGTCGTGGATTTGGAAGGTGCTGTCAAAGGAGCCTTGGTGAATTCCTGCAGCGCGTCTTGTAGATGGTACACACGGCTGCTACTGTGCGTCAGTGGTGGAGGGGGTGAATGTTTGTGGATGTGATGCCAATCAAGCGGACTGCTTTATCCTGGACGGTGCCCAGCTTCTTCAGTGTTGTAGGAGCTGCACTCATCCAGGCAAATGGGGAGCATTCCATCACATTCCTGACTGGTGCTTTGTAGATGGTGGACAGGCTTTGGGGAGTCAGGAGGCAAGTTACTCGTCGCATGATTCCTAGCCTTTGGCCTGTTCTTGTAACCACAGTATTTATATGACTAGTCCAGTTCAGTTTCTGGTCAATGGTAACCCCCCCAGGATGTTGATAGTGGGGGATTTAGTGATCGTAATGCCATTGAACACCATGGAGCGATGGTTGGATTCTCTCTTGTTGGAGATGGTCATTGCCCGACACTTGTGTGGCATGAATATTACTTGCCACTTGTCAGCCCAAGCCTGGATATTGTCCAGGTCTTGCTACATTTGGACATGGACTGCTTCAGTACCTGAGGAGTCACGATGGTGCTGAACATTGTGCAATCATCAGCGAACATCTCCCCTTCTGACCTTATGATGGAAGGAAGGTCATTGATGAAGCAGCTGAAGATGGTTGAGCCTAGGACACTACTCTGAGGAACTCCTGCAGTGATGTCCTGGGGCTGAGATGACTGACCTCCAACAACCACAACCATGTTCCTTTGTGCTAGGTATGACTCCAACCAGCGGAGAGTTTTCCCACTGATTCCCATTGACTCCACTTTTGCTTGGGCTCCTTGATGTCACACATGGTCAAATGCTGCCTTGATTTCAAGGGCAGTCACTCTCACCTCACTTTGGGAGTTCAGCTCTTTTGTCTATGTTTGAACCAAGGCTGTAACAAGGTCAGGAGCTGAGTGGTCCTGGCAGAATCCAAACTGGGCATCAGTGAGCAGGTTATTGCTAAGCAAGTGCCGCTTGATAGCACTGTTGACGACCCCTTCCATTACTTTACTCATGATCGAGAGTAGACTGATGGGGCAGTAATTGGCCAGGTTGGACTTGTCCTGCTTTTTGTGTACAGGACATACCTGGGCAATTTTCCACGTAGCCGGGTCAATGCCAGTGTTATTGCTGTAATAGAACAGCTTGGCTAGGGGCACGGCAAGCTCTGGAGCACAAGTCTTCAGTACTATTGCCGGAATGTTGTCAGGGCCCATAGCCTTTACAGTATTCAGTGCTTTCAGCCGTTTCTTTATATCACATGAAGTGAATCAAATTGGCTCAAGACTGGCATCTGAGAGGCTGGGGACCTCCGGAGGAGGCCGAGATGGATCATCCATTTGGCAATTCTGGCTGAAGATTGTTGCGAATGCTTCAGTCTTATCTTTTGCACTGCTGTGCTGGGCTCCTCCATCATTGAGGATGGGGATATTTGTGTTGTCCAATACATTAGGCATTAAACACTATCTGGGCATCCAGATGTAGCTAACTGCATTTTTGATTAGTAAATATAAAATGAATGATCTTAATATTCAATGCAGAGCATATGCACATTTACTTTGTAAATTACTTGGTAAGATGCTGACCTAAATCAGAGTGTGTGACTTTCATCATCATTAAGTGCACTTTACTTTCTTGATTACTGCTTATCTTCTAAAATGATGTGTAACACGGAGAAACTACTGATTTCAACATGAGCCATTGTATAGAGAGAGAGCTGTCATTGTGGTCAGCTCAACCAATCAGAACTAACTGCTCCAGTTGGGCAGAAGAAAGCAGATTCAGCAATTGCAAGCAGCTCCAACAGGGTTCGTCATGGTGAAAGGCAAGAGGTATTCCCATTCTAGGTGGAGAGCAAAGGCAGGTCTGGTGTGCGTCATGCACAGCAACTCTGCTTGTAACTGGTGGACAAAACCCTTAAGCTGCACTAAGATTTGTTGTGCCTGGTGCATTTATGACAGAATTTCAAACTTTGGTGAAAGACTAAATCTGCAGATTTTTGCATTGAATGGTGGCGGATGTTTGTTAAATAAATACACATGTGAAGCACATTTGCAATCCAGGTATATAGTTATTTATGTCCTGACCTGTTATTTAACTGATTGTAAGTTATCAAGGTGAGGTCATTAAATGCAATAATTCTTCTTCAGTGAAATCTTTTTTTTAAGAAGTAGTTTATGCATTCATAGTTGTATTCAACCAATGTTTAACATACAAAGAAAATACTTTGCACATGCTGCAGCAGCTTGACAATAAAATATATTTGCAAATTGAAATTTGAATTGGAAAATAAAATTAAGTTCCTACTTCACTTCAATGATCAGTGAAACAGAAACTGATATCACTGCACCAGTGGAACCCAATTGTTGCAAGTTCCTATACATATTTTTCTGCCAGTTAAATTAGTTCAAAGAGCACCACCGTCAGCCTGAAACAAAGAGTGCAGCAATTTTAATATATCTTCAGGCGCTCAACTTTCTGCTAATAAAGTGAACAGTTCTTCTGAGCTAAATTAAGGGGGAATAAAATGTGCAACTGTTTTTGCAACTGTGTGGCAAAATTCAGGTGCAGATCTCCAATCCTCCTTTTGGCTGATTATCAACCTGAGCCAGGCCATCAAGTGCTTCCCTTAAGGAAGCAAAAACAAAGAATGAGCGATTTTGCTGCTGCTCTCAGCTAATTTTTCACAGCTGCAGAGCTCTGGATGTAAGTTACTCGGGTGCTCTGATAGTGCAGAGTGCACCAAAAATTAAGGACAAACTATTTTTTGGAATTGAAATGGATACTGTTCAAAAAACCTGCTGGTGTACTGGATAGGTTTCTTGTTAGAAACAGTAAACTATTTACATGGCTCCTGATGAAGCTACATGCTAGATCTTCTACAACTAGAAAACACTGCCCCTAAGATTACTTGCACTCAGGGCTAATTTGCCTGTACAGTCACATGATTCCCAAAGCAGTGCGACAGGTATTACTTCCAAATCACTAAATTGCCGTTGCACATTTTATTCCCCCTTAATTTAGCTCAGAAAAACTGTTTACTTTATTAGCAGAAAGTTGAGCGCCTGAAGATATATTAACATTGCTGCACTCTTTGTTTCAGGCTGACAGTGGTGCTCTTTCAATGCTGAACTAATTTAACTGGCAGAAAAATATGCTTAGGAACTTGCAACAATTGGGTTCCACTGGTGCAGTGATATCAGTTTCTGTTTCACTGATCATTGAAGTGAAGTAGGAACTTAATTTTATTTTCTAATTCAAATTTCAATAAAGGAAGTTGTACTAAATCTTTATTAGTAAATGAATAAACATTTCAACAATAAAATGGTGTGATTAACATGGCAACTGTCATATAGTTTACAAGCACACTAGATAAGCTATAACTTCGTATTAAAAATATTTATAGGGTTTAAAGGTAGTTTTCTGTGTTGTAATTTGTTTAAAGCTTTACTTTTGTCCATTAAGTGTCCTGATCTGTGATTGTTATATGATGACATGTTGCATGAACTGCATATGCAACAAATATATATGAACCTAGCCAGAGTGGGAAATACTGTTAATCTGTTTGAACTAGTTTCATTTGGGGTACATAATAACATAAATGGGTTTGATTTACAAGATATTTCAGACTCCTATCCAGTTTGAAACTTATTTGCAACTGATTTATTAGCCCATACGTTACACGCCAATATACCCAATAAATAAGTGCATCAGAGCTACAGTCCTCAAAGGAAACTGCTAAGTTATTGGAAGCATATTGCATACTGCAAAGCATTTACAGGATTTTAGAAATTGATGAAAATAAAAGGACAAGGAGTTTCTCCAGTACCAATGCTTATGAAACCTCTGGGAGTCACACAATAAATAAGCACAAACTACAGAGCAACGTGTCAGTGGGCCAAGTGAAGATAATTGGCCCAGATCTTCCGATCCCAATAGCGGCAAATGCTGAGACATTCACTCGATTGAGGGCTGTAATGCAGTTGGAAGTTCCAGGTCGCTGACTTACGTTGGAACCCTGTACTGCTGGTTCATCTGAAAGGATTCTGTGCGACACTCTGCTGATGATCTCACTGGGACCGTCATCACATAACTTGAGCTGTTTTCCTGTGACTTAACTACTTTTTTGGTCTGTTCGAAACAGGCGTTTAAATCAGGAGGAGCGTCTTCACACATCTGTTAGCCCCGGGTGCTGCTAAGCCCCATACCCACATTCCCGACTCATTCCCACAAACATCTTGCACACTACCTCATCCCCAAACCTGCACTCCCCAGCCCCGCCCACATATCCAGTGCCTGTCACCCCCTCCACCATCATGCCTCTCCCACCACCCTGGCTCACCACACCCCGCTCCTATCACTTCTCCCACATCCCATTGCCCAAATGGCACCCCTAGATTCTTAGTTACGCTGATGTCACAGCAGAGCTGGTGGTGCCGTTGTAGGGGTAAGAGTGGTAATGGTGAAAGGGGAGTTGACAGGTGAAACAGGGGTTCCTGGGGTTGTGGGAGAAGGGTGACGAGAGGGACTTGGGAGTTGGGGGGAGGGGGTGAGCAGCAGCAGAGAAGAGAAAAGGTGCACATCATAGAGGAGGAGTGAGTGGGTGGGGAATCACCAGGAATGGAGAGGGAGAGAGTGGCATCAGGAATGGGAGTGACAGGAGGGGCTTGAGCAGCACCAGCAAAGGAGAAGGGGGAGCTAGAATGAAGAATACATGTTGTGGCAGCCTTTGACAGGAAGCAGGACCAATGGGGAAAATTTGTAATTGCTTTAAAATGTTTGGGGAATCTGTAATTGTTTGAAAAGGATTTTTAAGAGTTTGTATCAATTTTAACAAGATCAGCTATAATTTTTGTATAATAAATACTGGCCTGCATGACCTGGCGACCCTTGACCAGGAAGTAGTCCCAAAGGAAAGAAGTTAAAATACAAGTGCTAAGAGTTGAGATGGTTCTGGAAAGAAGTGTGCCATTTAAGGAAGCTTGCACGGGTGGAACCCGGTTTATGTGGAAGCTGCTGTCTGTGGATAATTGGCTAAGTCCTTGAAGGAAAGGGACCGTTTCTCCGTGACACCCTGGTCCATTCCTCTTTCATCATCCAATACCTCATCCTCTTCCCATGGCACATCCTGTGCATCTGCCCCTTTACCTCCTCCCTCTTCACTGTCCGAGGCCCCAAACACTCCTTCCAGGTGAAGCAGTGATTTACTTGTACTTTTTTCAATTTAGTCTACTGTATTTGCTGCTCAGAATGCAGTCTCCTCGACTTTAGGGAGGCAAAACGCAGACTGGGTGAGCGCTTTGCAGAATATCTCCATTCGGTCCGCAAGCATGATCGTGACCTTCCAATTGCCTGCCATCTCAATTCACCACTTTGCTCTCACACTCACACATCTATCCTCATCCTGCTGCAATGTTCCAGTGAAGCCCAAAGCAAGCTCAAGGAACAGCACCTCATCTTCCAATTTGGCACTTCACAGCCTTCTGGATTCAACAACCTTCTGGAATTCAACAACTTAAGCCAATGAGCTCTGACTTACATTGTGTATTTTTTCCCCCTAGTGCCAGTCTGTATCTTGTTCTAATGACCTGTGAAGGTCAGACAATGCTGATCTTTATTCTGCTATTAACACCTACTCTAGACCAATGCTTTATTCCTTTACTACTAATATTACCACTCTCTTTGCCTTTTGTTCCATGATCCCTTTGTCATTTAATCTCCTCCAGCTTTCTAAATTATCCCTGACCTCCCCTTTTGCACAACCTGGCCCCCTCCCCCCAACTTTTCAACAGCAGGAAACCCATCACATTTCCACCTCTCTTCAGTTTTGAAGAGCTATATTAGCTTGAAATATAGCTCTGTTCTTTGCTCCACAGTTGCTGCCAGACCAGCTGAGTTTTTCCACCTTGCACCCACTGTAGACTTGAGCTCATCCAAAACTCTGCTGCCTGTATCCTAATATGCACCAAGTCCTGTTCACCCATCACTCCTTTGCTTGCTGACCTAAATTAGCTCCAAGTGTGACAATTTCTCAATTTTAAGAACCCCAGTTCTCTTTGAGCTGCTAAGATTTTGAGTATGAAAGTCTCACATTGTACTTATCTTTATGATTCAATTTTAAAACCATTTCAATTATTTAATTATAGGTGATAAATAATTATAAAATGGTAAGGAACGTCCTTTCCTCTTTTCCAATTGGAATGTAGGTGTACCAATTATTGAACATTGCTCATCTTGATGAAATTGAGAACAAGGTTTGGATTCAAGTAAAGAGAACACTCGGATGACCATAAATGACCCAGGTTCTTATCAGCAACGGTTATCGAACACGAAGATATTTTCTATGTTGTTCAATCTAACCCATAAAGGGGAAGCCCCTATTTCGAGGGATTTGTTTCATACTTAGCAATTTTCTGAGACTCCAACACTTACCACCAATAATTGCTGAGTTTCGATTCACTCCATCTGTGATGGTGCTCTCTTCATTGTATGGAAACTCTGCACTAGCTGAAAATGAAAAGAAACTTTATGTCAGAAACCTAATAACTCTCCTTTGGTTAATTAGATTGGGCTAATTAAAAGAAACGCGAAAGAGTTTTACTAAGAAATGGTTCAGCTTTTAGGAGTTGAAGAGTTCTGCAGGAACCTTCTGGCTTTGAGAAACAAGTGGTTATTTAGAGAAATTAACAAGATGGGATTGGGGCCAAGCAGTATTTTCAGCATTGATACTGACCGTGAGCAAATTCTTGCGGGATTGCTTAGTGCTGTTGACTTCTTTAGGTCAAAAAACTAGAGTTCCTAAATACAATGTATATTCTTTAACATTATAGACATATTTTAACAACATTTTCTTTTAAAGCACACTAACATGTTGAACAGCATTTGATATCACTCTCATCTCTGATTCAAAAGTTTGTTGGTTCAAGCCTCTGCTAGACTTTGGGCAGAATTTTGCCCTAGGTTGTCAGGCGGGCAGCTGAACTCCGCTGCCGAAGCGGGCCCTGCCGCCATTTTAAGTGGGCAGGCCAATTAAGGCCCACCCAGCGGCCTGCCCGACGGGAAGCGCTATGTGCTTCCTGTGCTGGGGGGGCGGGGGGGGGGGGGGGGGGGGGGGGGGGGGCGGGGGGAGGAGGAGGAGGAGGGATTTCCCATCTGTCAAAGTGCCGTCTCAGGGAGATCGGTGAAAGTTTTACAAACTTAAAAAATAGAAAAATAAAAAAATGATTAACATGTCCTCCTCATGTGACAATGTCACACAAGATGGGACGTGTTAATAATTATCACATAAAATTAATTAAACATTTTTAAAGCGGACATGAAACCTCATCCCACCAGTGGATGAGGTTTTATATTTTTTCTATTGCCCGCTGGGGCTCCTGGCCTGCCCGCCAGCCTAAAGGTTGGACGGGCAGGGGCTTTAACTACCTTAATTATCCTGTCAATGGCCTTAATTGGCCATTGACAGGTCGGCGGGCGGACAGCTGATTTCGCTGTCCGCCCGCCTTCCTCAATATTTAAATGGACGGGAAGACGTCGGGGGTTCCTCCCGACATCATCCCGCATCATTTTCCAGTCAGCGAGCGGGCCCCGACCTCAAATTGCTGATGGGAAAATTCAGGCCTTTAAAAAAATTTGTTGTGAGATGTGGGCATCGCAAGCATTTATTGTCCATCCCTAATTGCCCTTGAGAAGGCTGTGGTGAGCTACCTTTTTGAGCCGCTTCAGCCATGTGTTGTAGGAAGGGAGTTCCAGGATGCTGACTCTATAATAGTGAAAGAACGGCGATATAATTCCAGTCAGGGTAATGTGTGATTTAGAGGGGAATTTGCAGGTGGTGGTGCTTCCATGCATCTGCTACCACTGTCCTTCTGGGTGGTAGAGGTTGTGGGTTTGGAAAGTGCTGTCAAAAGAGCCTTGGGGAGATGCTGCAGTGCTTCTTGTAGTTGATACATGCTGCAGCCACTGTGTGTTGGTGGTTGACGAAGTGAATGCTTAAGGTGGTGGACAGGGTGCCAATCAAGCAGCTGCTTTGTCCTGGATGGTGTCGAGCTTCTTCAGTGTTGTTGAAGCTGCACACATGCAGGCAAGGGGAGAATATTCCATCACACTCCTGACTTGTGCCTTGTAGATTGTGGACAGGCTTTGGGGAGTGAGGAGGTGAGTTACTCGCTGCAGAATTCCCAGCCTTTGACCTGCTCTCGTAGTCACATTATTTATATGGCTAGTCCAGTTCGGTTTCTGGTCAATGGTAACCCCCCAGAATGTTGACAGTGAGGAATTCAGCAATGCAAATGTTGAAGCTCGTCATTCCCTGGCACTTGTGTGGCACAAATATTACTTGCCACTTATTAGCCCAAGCCTGAATATTGTCCAGGTCTTACTACATATGGACATAGAGTGCTTCAGCATCTGAGGAGTCACAAATGGTGAACATTGTGCAGTAATCCATGAACATCCCTACTTCTGACCTTATGATGGAGGGAAAGTCTTTGATGAAGCAGCTGAAGATAGTTGGGCCTAGGACACTACCCTGAGGAACTCCTGCAGTGACATCACAGGACTGAACTGATTGACCTCCAACAACCACAAAAATCTTCCTTTATCCAAGGTACGACTCCAACCAGTGGAGAGTTTTCCTCCCGATTCTCATTAACTTGAGTTTTGCTAGGGTTCCTTGATACCACGCTTGGTCAAATGCTGTCTTGATGTAAAGGGCAGTCACTCTCACCTCACCTCTGGAGTTTGACTCTTTTGTCCATGTTTAAATCAAGGCTGAAATGAGGTCAGGAGCTGAGTGATCCTGACGCAACCCAAACTGAGCATCAGTGAGCAGGTTATTGTTAAGTAAGTGCCACTTAATAGTACGGTTGATGATACCTTCCATCACTTTGCTGATGATCAAGAGTAGACTGATGGGGCGGTAATTGGCCGGGTTGGATTTGTCCAGCTTTTTGTGGATAGGACATACCTGGGCAGTTTTCCACATTGCTGGGCAGATGCCAGTGTCGTAGCTGTACCGGAACAGCTTGGCTAGGGGTGCAGCTAGTTCTGGAGCACATGTCTTCAGTACTATTGCTGGAATATTGTCAGGGTCCATTGCCTTTGCAGTATCATTTGCTTTCAGCCATTTTTTGATATCCCATGGAGTCAATTGAATTGGCTGAAGACTGACATATGTGATGCTGGGGACCTCCAGAGGAGGCCAAGATGGATCATCCACTTGGCACTTCTGCCTGAATATTGTAGCAAATGCTTCAGCCTTACCTTTTGCACTGATGTGCTGGGCTCCCGCATCATTGAGGATGGGGATATTTCTGGAGCCTCCTCCACCAGTGAGTTGTTTAATTGTCCACCACCATTCACGACTGGATGTGACAGGACTGCAGTGGTTAGATCTAATCTGTTGTTTGTGGGATTGCTAAACTCTGTCTATCGCATGCTGCTTCTGCTGTCTGGCATGCAAGTAGTCTGACATTGGAGCTTCACCAGGTTGACAGCTCATTTTTAGGTGTGCCTGGCGTTGCTCCTGGCATGCCCTCCTGCCTTCTTTATTGAGCCAGGGTTGATCCCCTGGCTTGATGGTAATGGTATGAGGTTTCAAATTGTGGTTGAATATGAATTCTGCTGCTGATGGGGCCTCATGGACGCCTAGTTTTGAGTTGCTAAATCTGTTCAAAATCTATCCCATTTAGCATGGTGGTGGTGCTACACAATGGAGGGTATCCTCAATGTGAAAGCAGAACTTTGTTTCCTCATGGACTGTGTGGTGGTCACTCCTACCAACACTGTCATGGACAGACTCATCTGCGACAGGTAGATTGGTGAGGTAGAAGTCAAGTAGGTTGTCCCCACTTGTTGCTTCCTTCACCACCTGCCGCAGACCAAGTCAAGAAGCTATGTCCTTTAGGACTTGGCTAGCTCAGTCAATCGTGATGCTACCAAACCACTGTCCATGATGGATTTTTTTGGGGCAAATAATAGAGGCACAGAGTTGCCTCAAGGAGGCTGAAGGATTTTAAAATGAAAAATAAACTTTTTACATGTTTGAACATGTCCGCAAATGTAACTCAGTCACATGAAGAGGGACATGTAAAAAAGGATATTAAAAATTAAAAATTTTTTTTAAGTAACCAATGGAAACCTCATCCTGTTTGTGGATGAGATTTCGTTAAAAATGCAAAGGCCGCCTGGCCTATTCGCCTGCCTGCCAACTGAATGGTTGAGTAGGCAGCGAAAAATGCAACTTAATTAATTACTCAAGGGCCTTAATGAGCCTCTTAATTGTCAGTGAGCACGCTGCTGCTCTCGTGCGCGCCCGCTAACCGAAAGATCGTGAGAGTGCATGATGACGTTGGGATGCTCGCCTGATGTCATCGTGCACTATTTCACTCCCGTCCAGGCTGGGGCACGCGCCCGCCCGCAGGATGAAGAATTCTGCCCTATATACACTGGGTGAAGTAGTAATATTGTGATGTACTGAAAAGTAATATTGTGATGTACAGGAAGGTGCAGCACAGAGGGATTTGGGGGTCCTCGTGCATGAATCCCAAAAAGCTAGCATACAAGTTCAGCAGGTAATAGGCAAATGGAATGTTGGCCTTTATTTCAAAGGGAATGGGGTATAAAAATAGAAAATCTTGCTGAATCTATACAAGGCACTAGTTAGATGACACCTAGAATACTGTGAACAATTTTGGTCCCCTTATCTAAGGAAAGGTGTACTGGCTTTGGAGGCAGTCCAGAGAAAGTTCACTAGGTTGATCCCAGGTATGGAGGGATTTTCTTTTGAGGAAAGGTTGAGTAGGTTGGGCCTGTACTCACTGGAGTTTAGAAGAATGAAAGGTGATCTTATTGAAACATATAAAATTATTAGGGGGTTTGACAGGGTAGGTGCTGAGAGGTTGTTTCCCCTTGTTGGGGAGTCTAGGGCCAGAGGGCATAATCTCAGAGTAAGAACCCATTTAAGGCAGAGATGAGGAGGAATTTCTTCTCTCAGAGGGTAGTGAATCTGTGGAATTCCTTACTGCAGAGGGCTGTAGAGGCTGGGTTGTCAAGTATATTCAAGGCTGAGATAGACAGATTTTTAATCAGTAAGGAAATCGAGGGTTATGGGGAAAAAGGCAGGAAAGTAGAGTTGAGGATTATCAGATTATCCATGATCTCATTGAATGGTGGAGCAGACTCGATAGGTCGAATGGCCTACTTCTGCTCCTACGTCTTATGGTCTAACTGAAGTGCAATATCACAAAAACTAAATAAAGTAGAATTTCCAACAGGCTTCTCTCAATCGTCCTTTGTAATTTTGATGGAAAATCTGTGGAAATCATGAGGGATTATTGAAGGATATAATCAAAGTGTAAAAATATGCTGAAGTTATATGGAACCTTGGTTAGACCACACTTGGGAGTGCTGTTTACAGTTCTGGTTGCCATCTTATGAAAATGATATAGAGGCACTGCAGCAGGTGCAAAAAAATATTTACAAGAATTATACCAGAAATGTAAGGTTATACCTATCAGGAAATGAAGAACAGGTATGGTCTCTTCTGAAAAGAGAAGGCTGAGGTGTTAGCTAAAGGAAGGCTTTTAAATTCTTAAACATTTTGATAGAGTGGGTAGAGACAGAATGTTTCCACTTGTGGGGGAAAGCATAACTAGAGGCTATCAACATATGATAGTCACCAAGAAATGAAATAGGGAATTCAGAAGAACCTTCTTTACCAAGAGAGCGGTAAGACTCGCTACTGCAAGTGGTTGAACAAATAGATGTACTGTACTTAAGAAAAAGCTTGATAAGTGTATGGAGAAGTGAATGGAGGGTTATGCTGATAGAATTAGATGAGGAAGCATGGGAGAAGGCTCGAGTGGAACATAAATACTGGACTGGGTTGAATGGCCTGTTTCTGTGTTGTACATTCTAATTGATTCTATGTCACGTAGTACTGGCAACAATCTTTCAAATAGCAGCACCTGAATTATTTATAAAGTTCAGCACCTCACGTAGATTAGGTGAACATGGCTGCACTTCACATGGATTAGTTGAACATGGCGGCATCCTTGTGGTGTTAGGCTGGGTGAATGGTGAGAAATCTCAGATTAGATTGGGTAACTCTTGTTCACATTCTAAGGTTGAGGTCAAAAGCTGCATTATCAGATTTTCAGTTCTGACCCCAAACAGATGGGCTCTCTGTGTGGCCTCGGCACACGCACAAGGTTAGAGTTGGAATGCGTGAAACATTTTTAGGTTCAGGCCTCATTTAAGTTTTACCAGTAAACTTGGGCACCAAATGGCGCTCTGCTCTAGCTTGTCTGTTTTGCACCAAGGAAAACAGGCCAACCTTTGTATGGAGCTGGCAGGCAGGCACAGCCAGTTTTGGGGGTTGGGGCAGAGAAAAGAGAACATACTGACAGCAAGGTTTTGTGGGGATAGGAGGAGCCTCCTGACTTCACAGAATTCATTAAAAAAAAACTCAAGTATGTCCCCAGCAGCAAGGGCTTTCTAATGCTTAGAAAAATGAAACAACCCTGCATTTGATATGGCTCCACTCAGTTTTTCCAAGAAAATTGCAATTGATGTGCTATAATTGGCATTAGACTCTGATTTGCATATTTAAACAGCCTACTGTCTGTGTTTTTGGCACTGGACGTACATTTTCAGGCAGGCAAATGAATGTCCAAGCTCACACACCGGATTTTAATCTACTTGTTTATCGGGCAAGAAAGAGGCAGTCGGCAGTTAGGAACAGGAGTAGACCGCTCAGTCCCTTGAGCCTGTTCTGCCATTCAAATGGATCATGGTTGATCAGCATTCAATTGATATTTCCCCTATCTTACCCAACCACTTGGTTAGGGAAGGGTTAGTTTTGAATGAGCCAGACTTCCCACAGATGTTCTACAAATACAGTCACCTGAAAAACAGCAACATTTTAATTTTACTATTTGAGCATGCAAGAGAGAAACAGGCCATTACTCCTAGAGGAATAGAATGCCCTTTCCCAGCTACCTTTGTACAAAATAAATTATGGAAGTAAATAAAAGAGAAAAAATAATTTTATCCCATAAAATAGGTTTTATTGCTTCTCATGCTGCCTACTGCCATATTGCCTCCATAACCTGGATTTATGAGGAAAAACCTAAAGAATTCATGAGTTTTAAACAATGTTCATTCAATTAAAAAATTTGAACACAGCGGTAATTGTGTAACTACTAAATTCATTGTAAGCACATTGTATTTGGTAACTAAATCTATGCTCAATTATGTGCATCAACACTAAGAAAGCCTACAGAACAAATCAAAATCATTTGAGCAATAATGAAAATTAACTCTTAGGCTAATTTATCTGATCGAGCCATTTGTTAAAATGACAGGAGGCTAGTTACATGCAAAATGAAACTAAATGAACCATTACAAGTAGCTGAAAGATTTTCTACAAAACATTGATTATGCTAATGCAACACAAGCATATTAATACACAGAATCCACTGAACAGACATAACCTCAGAACTGGATTCTGAATTTTTACCAAAATGCCTTTGATTTTATTTATTTTTGCTCTTGGGACAATGGCGATGCTATCATGACAGTATTGATTACCCCCTCCAAGTTTCCCTGGGGACCGGATTTTCCCCCCTGCTGGCATGTTTGATGTCGGGGGTGTGGGGGGGGTGCACAGTTGTCCTTGCAGTATGCATATGTGGCCTGCCTACCGCTTTTCCACCTACCCTGACTGGTCTTGAATGTGGGGGGGGGAGCCGTCGGTGCAAGGGAGAGGGCAGTGCAGGTGCCTGCCCTTGGAGCTACTGATGCCCTTAAGTGCCTCAACCTGCCCCTGCCGCTATTTTACAAGTGGCAGGGGGAAGCCCACACCAAGTGGCAGCTTTTACTGTGCAGGCAGGTGTCAATCAAGGTGTGGGAACATCCTTTGAGAGTCCCCTGTGCCTCTCGGAGGCATCCCTCCCCTCCCCACTAAGGTCATTGACTCCCCCACTTAACACTCCCCAATGGCCTCTCAAACCGAGCTCCCCAACCCCTCGATAAAAGCAAAATACTGCGGATGCTGGAAATCTGAAACAAAAACAAAAATTGCTGGAAAAACTCAGCAGGTCTGACAGCATCTGTGGAGAGGAAGAGAGAGTTAACGTTTCGAGTCTGTATGACTCTTCATCAGAACTAAAGAGAGTTTCTGATGAAGAGTCATACGGACTCGAAACGTTAACTCTCTCTTCCTCTCCACAGACGCTGTCAGACCTGCTGAGTTTTTCCAGCAATTTTTGTTTTTGTCTCCCCAACCCCTCACTTGGGCCTGCCAGCCAGGCCCCGACAAAACCCTGGACTTACTTTTGGACTGACTTCTATAACCTCCTCTTCTTCGGGGACTGGCTGTAGTTCCAGCAGTGGCTGCCACTCCAACCCGGTGCTGCTGGGTATACAGAGCTGCTGGCCAACTGGACTGTCTGGCAGCTCTTTAAGGTGGAACCTCCTCCCCAGCTGGTCTAATTGAAGCTCCACCAAGTGTAAAATGGCTACAGAGCAGCCGATTTTCTGGGGGCAAGCTCCCGGCCGACCTTTTAGTCAGGGATCAGGTACACGGTGCCCTGTAAAATCCAGCTTTAAGAGTCATTGTGGGACAGAAATTAAACGAAGGCCAGAGTGGGTAGGGGTGGCTGGTTCTTTTCCTGATAACGTCAGTAGTAAACCAGTTGGGTTTTTACAAGAATCCAGAAGCTTTTTATTTAAATAAAAGATATTCCTCCCGTCCTGAACCCACAAATTGCAAAATTTAGTGAACTGAATTCACAACTTGGTATAGTGAGATTTCAACTCACGATCTCTGGGCCTGTATCCTAAATACCAGTCTAACATTTTGACTGGTGAATCACCCGTGACATTTCTCATGGAAAATCAGCAGAACCAATCTCTCCGTTTCCTGTGTTTGTGTATCATTTTGTTGCCAGTTCTTCCTGTGCCTGTTCTGTTTCACTTTAGGGGGAGACGGTAGCTTCGTGGTAATATCACTGGACTAATAATCCAAGCTAATACTTGGGGAGTATGGATTCAAATCCCATGGCAGCTGGAAGACTTTAAATTCAATTAATAAATCTGGAATTGAAAGTTCTCTCAGAAATGAAGTGCCATGAAACTACTGATTGTCGCAAAAACCCATCTGGTTCACTAATGTCCTTTAGAAATAGAAATCTCCCATCCTTATGTGGTCTGGCTTACATGCTGCAACTCCAGATCCACAGCAATGTGGTTGACTCTTAACTGCCCTCTGAAACGGCCTAGTAAGGCACTTAGTTCAAGGGCAATTCGGATGGGCAACAAATGCTGGCCTCGTCAGTGACACCCACATCCAATCAAAAGAATATAAAAATAAGTATTTTTCTTTCATTTGTGTTCTGTTTTCTCTCTCCTTTGTTGATCTTGTTTCTGTTTCTATGCTTTCTTGGGTCACTTGAGGTGAGGGGGTTGCATAGGTGGCATGGCTTGAGTGTGTTTCGTTTCGCAGTTTACTGATAGTTAATGTTCTATCAACTCTGCCTCTGTGTTTCACTGCATCTCATCCCGCCTATTCCCTGCACTATGCTAACTAAAGCTGTTTTGCAGAACTGAGTTAGGAGGAGATGGTGGTTCAGTGGTGATGTCACTGGATTGGAAATCCATAGGCTCAGGCTAATGCCCTGGGGACATGTGTTCAAGTCCCACCATGGTGGAATTTAACTTCAATTAATAAATCTGAAATTGAAATCTAGGGAAGAATTTTACGGTCGGCGAGTGGGGGTGGGGCCCACTCACCGGCATGTAAACTGACACATGGTGATGCTGGGCGGGTGTCCCGATGTCACTGTGCGTCATTTAGATTTTCAGTTTTGTGGGTGTGCATTCGACTCGGCTGCGCGCCCGCTGAACTGTCAAAGGCCTATTAAGGCCATTAAGAAAGTAATTAAAGTGGTTAAGAATGCTTCCTGTCCAACCTTAAGGCTGGTGGGCAGGCGAAGTGCCCAGGCGGCCTTCACATTTTTCATGAAACCTCATACACGGGTGGGATGAGGTTTCATGAAAGGTTTATTAATTAAATAAAAAATTTTGAAAAAATTCACTGACATGTCCCAGCTCATGTGACACTGTCACCTGAGGGGACATGTCTTAAAATATTTTCTTTTCTTTATTTAAATGTTTAAACCATAAACTAATCTCCCTGAGGCACAGAGGTGCCTCAGGGAGATTTCTGCGCTCTTTCGCGCATACGCGTGAAAGAGCGCAGCCCGACTCAGGGAATCCCATCCCTACAGGGAGCACTCAGCGCTTCCGGGCGTGCATCACGCTGGGCAGGCCTTAATTGGCCCATGTAAAATGGTGGTGCAGCTCCGCACAACCCCCTGACGGTGGGAAATTTCTGCCCCTAGTCTTAATAATGGTGACCATGACAAAAAGCCACCTGGTTCACACTAATGTCCTTTAGGGAAGGAAATCTGTCATTCTTACCTGGTCTAGCCTACGCGTGACTCCAGACCTGTAGCAATATGATTAACTTAACTGCCCTCTGGAATGGCCTAGCAAGTTCTCAGTTCAAGGGTAATTAGGAATGGGCAACAAATGACACCCAAATCCCATGAAAAAAAAAATCACAACTTTTTTTAAAAGAAGTGTTAAAAATAAATGAGTGTGCAAGATGGGGTAGGTGATGTGTGTAGAAACTCATGTAGGGTATAAACAGCAACAGCCAAATGGCCTGTTTCTGCGCTGTAAATAACTGCAATAGAAATAAATTGTTGGCCGGCAGCTTTTATCTATGAACAGGCAAAAGAGGAATAGGCAGAAGTCTTTGCATAGGTTTTGCTAAATTATTTTGAACAAATACTGGACAATGTAAAAAATCAGCTCCAATTTTAACATAACTTGACTCCAGTGTTATCATTGGAAACTGGTAAAGCCCAGAGCCCACACCATTATTCAGCACCAAAGCTGAAAATAATAAAGGAGAAGCAGACAGCAGGGCTTTTAAACTTCACTAAGATAAAAGCAAAAAAACTGCGGATGCTGGAAATCCAAAACAAAAACAAAAATACCTGGAAAAACTTAGCAGGTCTGGCAGCATCTGTGGAGAGGAATACAGTTGATGTTTCAAGTCCGCATGACTCTTCAACAGACTCTGTTGAAGAGTCATGCGGACTCGAAACGTTAACTGTGCTCCTCTCCACAGATGCTACCAGACCTGCTGAGTTTTTCCAGGTATTTTTGTTTTTGTTTTAAAATTCACTTCTGCTTTTCTACAGTATCCAGTTAGCTTGGACATGAACTGGTGCAGGTAACATGGAATTGACAGAAGACTAGGCTTATGACATTACCATACCATTACTGTCTCATTTGCACAAGCACACTCCAAACTGGGAAGGTGCCTTCCCCTGGAAATTACAGCGGAATATGGGACAAGCGCCAAATGTGCAGAGCTCTGTAAAAAAAAACTCTGAAGTTCGGATGAATCAAGTTGATGGTTAGGTGATTTCAGAGTTTAAAAGTATATCCCTTATGGAAGGATGGGAAAATGAACATTGAAGAGATTATTGTTTTACCATGCCTGAATTACCATCACACATGAATGCCTTGTATAATAAAGACATTTTCATTTTCATCAATCCTGGCAACACCATTTTGATAGCAAAATGGGTAGTGAGTTAGAAAATCTAAGTTGTTGACTTTTCCCTCCACAATAAAGCAAGTATACATCCTATTTAGAGGAAATCAATCAACAGAACTTTCAACAAAGGAATGCCAACTTCCCTCAATGATCAGTCTCTTACAACCCTTATTAATGATTCATCTCAATTGCAGTTCAGTTTTTCCTCATCTTTGCACCATTTCCTTTTATTTTTTCACATTCTCCAGTGGCTGGAAGAGAAGGAGACTTGACAGAACTTCAGATAACAATATAACTCGATTTCTGAGCTAAGAGTAGATGCAATTTTCAGTGTTAATTTGACTGAATGGGGAAAAATTGGGCTCTGTGGTGTCTTTATTTTAGGTCCTATGCAGCCCAACGGTTGCAAACGGCGTCAGGGATGTAAGCTCACAGTTCCGATCGGGCATTGGACCGATATCCATTGGTAAATGAATTTGCGTGCACACACCTAACAGCAGCAAACATGCAAGCAGCTGACATCAACAGTGATACTGACTTGATGCCAGTGTTGAATGGCATGTTCCAGCCTACATCCTCTTTCTGAGGCACTAAAATGAAACCCATTAGAAATGCAGACTTCATTTCAAATTTCTAAATTCAATCTTGATATAAAAAATACAAAAAAAAATCACCCTTGTGTATTTCCTTGCTGCCCCTCTTCCCTGTGTCTTTAGCTCTCTTAGCGTTCTAACTAGGTGCTTTGCAGCATGGGTGGTGGAAAGTTGTTGATATCCAATCAAGCATCTGAGGAGGACCATGAGCAGCTCTGGACAAAGGAGGACAGGCTGAGAAGCAGATGACCACGAGCAGCTCTCGACCTAGAAGGACCAATTAGCCACTCATGATATCAGGCCCCCTGCTGATGTGTGCAGCCCATGATCAATGTGGGTAGCACTGGCTGTACGCAACAATCATGCAAAGCAGCAGACAGCACAGAATTAGTGTGCTGCCTGCAATGCAACGAACGGGTGTAGGTCAACTGTATATCCCATTCCCCACATTTTCGGAGATTAGCCAATTTCTTCCCATGGTGAGCTTTAAGACAAGGTACGAAGATTTGTGGGTTCGCTGTGAAGTGCTTTCCATGTTAGTTGGAAATTTAGTTACATTCACATTGGACAGGAACAATTTCCTTTTGGGACCAAGATAGCATGCTGTAAAATGGCCAGCTCCCGTTTAGGAGCACTGGGGCGAAGGGAATGGATAATTGCTTATACTGCAGATCTCTGTTAGAGTGACCCATTTTCCTCAGATGCTACAAAATCTATGCAGCAGTATATGATAACCCAACTTCCTTCATAGGTACACTTAAACAAGGCTTAGTATAAATGAAGCCAGATTAGAACCGTCTATCAGCCTAGTTCTCAAAGTGATTTTAAAACAAGGTCACCAGTATGAAGGAATCTTCTGCTGACATGAATAATGTAGATTAATTAACCAATATATTTCTATAAACACAAGATGTTCATTCCCAGGGCATTGCCTCCTAATGTGTAATTCACGTATGTCTGGGAACATTCCAAATGCTAATCTGCTTTTCTGTAGGTGGATAAATGACCTGATTCCAGGGGTCTAATACTGCTTTTAAAAAAGTCATGGGGGGCTGAATATTACAGGGGGGGAAGAGTGGGAGTTGGGGGAGGGGGCTGGTGGTGCCAGATGGCTCACCCCTGCCCACCCCGGAAGCAAAGTTGTCTGGAAGCCACTTTGCTCTACGCCAGCTCGCCCTGCAGTCATAACACACTGCAGGTGAGCTATATTGCCTGACAGTTGGGGAGAGGAGTTCCCGCCCTTGGGAGTTGCCAGCCAATTACACTGGCTGGCAGCTCCAGGAGTCCTGGTAGCACCAAGCTCTCATAATTGGGCACTGCCGGGACTGCAACCAGTCCCAAGAAGGCAGTCCAATGGATCCTGGAGTTAGACAAGTCCAGGATATTGAGCGGGGAGGCCAACCATATTATGGCGTGGGCAGTGTGTTATCAGGGTCAACTGGTTTGTTAACAAGCTCAACTGACCCTTGATTATTTATTTAAATATGGTGGGCAGGCTGCCGATTTCAGCACCTGTCCACCTACTGTCTTATGGGGGTGAGCACCTGTCCTATTTTATGTGCCCCCCCACCCTGCCAAAAACACATCTGGTTTTGTTTTTTATTAGAAACCATTTGGGTAACATAATTGTTTAAAATGCTGCCACTTTCAATATGGGGGGGTAGGTTAAAGGCCAGATGTAACATTTTATAGCAACATCATATTCTGATGTCATAAAGGACCCAAAAAAGGGTGCAAATATCAGTGTTGTTACTATAAAAGGCAGGTAAGAAGTTTGGAAAGAAACTTAAGATTTTAATCAGATGTAAAATGGGAGTGACCAATTGTTTAAAACAATTCACGTGATGAATGTTGTAGGGTGTTGGGTACCGTTCGGTCGGTCTTAATGAAGTCTTCATAGTCTTGAATGGGTTAACTGTATGTATTTATTAACTACGAGCTATGTACATATATACAGTAAAGGGTTCAAGCTAGGAGCTGTCTCCATGCTTGCTTGTGCACACGGCTCTGTGCAATGCTAGACAGACCCCTAGGTGTGGGTCAGGTGTTCTCTTACATCATTGTGTGAACGGTACTGTATTCAGTCCTATGTTAACCCTATATGTGCCAGACCCTTATGCTACAATGACTGCTACTCTTCTAACCTTATAGTTGTTCAGTTAAATACTTATTTAAATCCTTCCTCACTTTTCACCGTTTCTGATATGATATATGCTGATGGTTATATTGTACATATACACACGAATCAAGTCATTGATCTCACATTGTGAGTGCTGCTAGAGAGTGATGCCAATGTGAATAGGTGGAGATAATCTGATGAAAATAACAGAAAATATTCTTAAAAAATTTCCTGTTACAAGTTTAATTTACATGGTTCCTGGGAAACAATGTAGTACAATTAGATGCTAGACTTTACTTGTGTGACCTTCCAGTAAATATGCACAGAAAATCTGGCAGATCCGTAATGGACGAGTGACCCTTCCAACTCAATCTTTCTCACTGTCCAGGCAATAAGGTCAAAATTACACCCCAATGTATTAGAAGATTAACAGCAACCTTAAAAGTGAAGCAATAAACAGTTTTTATTCCCAAATACTACCAACTCATACCTGAGCCAAAATGCCAGGGATCTGTTGCAGCTGGCATTGGTGAAATGGTTAAAGGCGACGCGCCACAATTGGATTCAACAAATTCTCCTTGGACACTGACTGCAGAAGAAGTGCTAGGCCTCAGTGCAGCCTTGAGTGGTGCAATCTTGTTAAACTGAACTCGTGACAGGCAGCCGACAAAACCTGGGGTATTATACTTCTGTACTTCCTGGTCAATGTTTCCAATTTCTGCAACAACAACAAAAAAAAGCTGTTAAAATAAGCATTAAGTATCAGATTCGATCTGAAAATAGACATTGTACTGCTGCCGAAAAAGTAAACATTTTTAAAACAAGTATTCATAGTCCAGTAAGTATCCAGTTGGTGAGAGTGAAAAGGAGAAGTTGCAATCTGCATACAAATGAAACGATTTAATACCCTATTTCCATTGTTACAGTAAGGGCCCAGACATATTGCGTTGTACCAGCATTCTGGCATAGTTCAAGTGGACAGAGACGGAGAATTCTTTGGGAGTCACTTAACTGCATTGTTTCTGGGATTGTGTGCCACGACTGCGGATGTGTAATGCATCTGCCCATATATAGAAAGGTGCATGTTAATACTATGTAAAAACTGCATCCAATGTATTTTCTGTCAATTAAAACTATTAAAACAAGTTATTAACTAGATTCGCAAAGATGGGAATAGGGATTTATTTTTTAGATCACGGAGGGGTAGCTGACACCTACTGCACCATGTTTAGGAACTGCCTCCAGTTGCTTGAGCGCAAGCTCACGGTTTTTGAGCTAAGCAGCAGCAGGAGTCATACCGAGCATCAGGGAGGATGCGTTTCTTGGAATGAGCTCAAGATTGCAGATGGATGGTCTACTGGAAGAGTAGGAATAGGAAGGAAGTGCAGGAGTCCTGGGGGGCATGTGCCACTTTCAACTAGATACTTAGCACTAGAGGCACCCTGAAGGAGAACAGTCTAGACCACCGGCACTAAGAACAAAAGACTATACCAAGCTTGTCCAACATTTTTGCGTGAGGGGCCACATTTCAAAATTTTTCTCACTGAGGGGCGATGAGCAAATTTTGGAAAAATAAAGTTTAGAAGAACATTAAACATGAATTTGAAACAAAAAAATGAGCTATGAAATGAAACAATTTGCTGAGCAAAAAATAAAAAGTAATAAAGATGAACGTTAGAGTCTAATAGGGTGAGTGTGTGTGTCCAGCTCACTCCCAGTCTCAAGGTGGTCACTCACTCACCCACTGTGAGAGTGGATGAGAGTGCATGTGGGTGGGTGAGGGTGAATTTAAAAAAAAATTCATTCAAGGGATGTGGGCTTCACTGGCTAGGCCAGCATTTATTGCCCATCCCTAATTGCCCTTGAAAAGGTAGTGGTGAGCTGCCTTCTTGAACTGCTGCAGTCCATGAGGCATAGGTACACCCACAGTGCTATTAGGGAGGGACTTCCAGGATCTTGACCCAGCGACAGTGAAGGAATGGTGATATATTTCCAAGTCAGGATGGTGAGTGGCTTGGAGGGGTACTTCCAGGTAGTGGTATTCCCGTGTATCTGCTGCCTATGTCCTTCTAAATGGTAGAGGTCTTGGGTTTGGAATGTGTTGCCTAAGAAGCCTTGGTGAGTTTCTGCAGTGTGTCTTGTAGATGGTACACATTGTTGCTACTGTGCTGGTGGTGGAGGGAATAAATGTTTGTGGATGGGCTGTTAATCAAGCGGGCTGCTTGGTCTGGGATGGTGTCAAGCTTCTTGAGTGTTGTTGGAGCTGCACTCGTCCAGGCAAGGGGAGAGTATTCCATCACATTCCTGGCTTGTGCTTTGTAGATTGTGGAATGGCTTTGGGGAGTCAGGTGGTGCGTTACTCACCGCAGGATTCCTAGCCTCTGACCTGCTCTTGTAGCCACAGTATTTATATGGCTAGTCCAGTTCAGTTTCTGGTCAATGGGAACCCCGAGAATGTTTATAGAGGGGGATTCAGCAAAAGTAATGCCATTGGATGTCATGGGGTGATGGTTAGATTCTCTCTTCTTGGAGATGGTCATTGCCTGTCACTTGTGTGACACGAATGTTACCTGCCACTTGTGAGCCCAAGCCTGGATGTTGTCCAGGTCTTGCTGCATTTGGACATGGACTGCCTCAGTATCTGAGGAGTCATGAATGGTGAACATTGTGCAATCATCAGTGAACATCCCCTCTTCTGACCTTATGACGAAAGGAAGGTCATTGATGAATCAGCTGAAGGGCACTACTCTGAGGAACTCCTGCAGTGATGTCCAGGAACTGAGATAATTGACTTCCACCAACCACAACCATCTTCCTTTGCGCTAGGTACGACTCCAACCAGTGGAGAGTATTTCTCCCCCCCCCAGTTCCCATTGACTCCAGTTTTGCTAGGACTCCTTGATGCCACACTCGGTCAAATGCTGCCTTGATGTCAAGGACGGCCACTCTCACCTCACCTCTGAGGTGAGTTCAGCTCATTTGTCCATGTTTGAACCAAGGAGCTGAATGGCCCTGGTGGAACCCAAACTGAGTGTCAGTGAACAGGGTATTGTTAAGCAAGTGCCGCTTGATAGCACTGTTGATGACTCCTTCCATCACTTTTCTGACGATTGAGAGTAGACTGATGGGGCGGTAATTCGCCGGATTAGATTTGTCCCCTTTTTTGTGGATTGGACACACCTAGGCAATTTTCCACATTGCTGGGTAGATGCCAATGTTTTAGCTGTACTGGAACAGATTGGCTCAGGGCACAGCAAGTTCTGGAGCACAAGTCTTCAGTACTATTCCTAGAATATTGTCAGGGCCTGTAGCCTTTGCAGTATCCAGTGCCTTCAGCCATTTCTTGATATCATGTGGAGTGAATCAAACTGATTGGCATCTGTGATGCTGGGGACCTCTGGAGGAGGCTGAGATGGATCATCCATTCGGCATTTCTGGCTGAAGTTTGTTGCAAATGCTTCAGCCTTATCTTTGGCACTGACGTACAGGGCTCCCCCATCATTGAGAATGGGTATATTTGTGGAGCATCCTCCTCCAGTGAGTTGTTTAATTGTCCACCACCATTCACGGTTGGATGTGGCAAGACTGCAGAGCTTAGATCTGATCCGTTGGTTGTGGGATTGCTCAGCTCTTTCACTTCCTGTTCATGCTGTTTGGCAAGTAGTCCTGTGTTGTAGTTTCACCTGGTTGACACCTCATTTTTAGATATGCCTGGTGCTGCTCCTGGCATGCCCTACTGCACTCTTCATTGAACCAGGGTTGATCTCCTGGCTTGGTGGTGATGGTAAATGGCGGATATGCCGGGCCATGAGGTTACAGATTGTGGCTGAGTACAATTCTGCTGCTGCTGATGGCCCACTGCACCTCATGGACGCTCAGTCTCGAGTGCTCGATCTGATTGAAATCGATCCCATTTAGCACAGTGGTAGTGCCACACAAAATGATGAGGGTATCCTCAATGTGAAGATGGGGCTTCGTCTCCACAAAGAGTGTGCAATGGTCACTCCTACCGATACTGCCATGGACAGATGCATCTGCAGCAGGCAGTTTGGTGAGGATGAGGTCAAGTATGTTCCTAACTACCTACCGCAGACCCAGTCTAGCGGCTACGTCCTTCAGGAGTTGACCAGCTCTGTCAGTAGTGGTGCTACCGAGCCACTCATGATGACGGATATTGAAGTCCCCCACCCAGAGTGCCCTTGGCACCCTTAGTGCTTCCTTCAATACGGATTCATCAGCTGGCGGGGGAGGGGGAGCAGGTGTAATCTGGTAATCAGCAGAAAATTTCCTTGCCAATGTTTTACCTGATGCCACGAGACTTCATGTGTTCCAGAGTGGTGTTGAGGACTCCTAGGGCAACTCCCTCCCAACTGTATACTACTGAGCCACCACCTCTGCTAGGTCTGTCCTGCTGATGGGACAGCACACGCCCAGAGGTGGTGATGGTGGTGTCTGGGACATTGTCTTGCAAGGTATGATTCCATGAATATGACTACGTCAGGCTGTTGCTCTGAAATGGCCTCTGCTTGGCGGAGCAGCTCCATACAGAATCTCCTATTCAATCTTACCTGTTTGGTTGGAATTTTGTAAACTGGCTCTGGGGGATGCATAGAGGGGCTTAGCAGCATGCATCCAGCCAACAGGCTGTATGGTCTGGACTATACAGTGGGGAAAAAGCTAAGTATAGAAATGCAGTTGATAATAGGCATTCCAATGTTAGGGGAACGGACAGGCATTTTTGTAACTGTCTTTGAGAATCCCACATGGTGTGTCGCCTTTCTGGTGCTTGGGTAAAAGACACCATGGAGAGGTTGCAGGATAATCTGCAGGGGCAGGGGAGCAAGTCAGTAGTTGTACTACACATCAGTACCAATGACACAGAGAGGGCAGGTATAGAGGTCCCACGGAACAGGGGAGGAAGTTTCTTCCCTCTGTTGTCTCTTCGTCTCCCAGAATGTTGGACATCAGGCTGCTCTCAAAAATGTCTCAATAAATGTTTCTTTTCATAAACTGATTTCTCTCAGTTGACAATGTTCCCACTGCCCGCACAAATGGTCCCTGATAACATGAGCATTGACACACAATGGGGTTTGAATCTCGGCTATTTGCATTTGCTTGTGATATAATTTTTTCCATAAAGCTGCAGGTATAACTGCATGAGTGTGAAAGCTGTAATAACTAACAAGGAAGCCATTTTACTAATAACATGTGGCTGAAGAAGTCATTTTGTATTCTGTGATAAAAACAAAAAACTTCTACGGATGCTGGAAATCCAAAACAAAAACAGAATTACCTGGAAAAACTCAGCAGGTCTGGCAGCATCGGTGGAGAAGAAAAGAGTTGACGTTTCGAGTCCTCATGACCCTTCAGCAGAACTGAGTAAAGTTAGGAGAGGGGTGAAATATAAGCTGGTTTAAGGTGGGGGGTGGGGGGAGAGAAGTTGGGGGGGTGGGGGGGGCTAGTGGTAGTAGGGACAAGCAATCAGTGTTGGAGCAGTTAATCAAAATATGTCACAGACAAAGGAACAAAGACGTGTTAAAGGTGGTGATATTATCTAAGAAAACGTGCTAATTAAGAATGGATGGCAGGACACTCAAGGTACAGCTCTAGTGAGGGTGGGGTGGAAAGACTGACAGGGCATTACAGGTATAGATTTAAAAATAATGGAAATAGGTGGGAAAAGAAAAATCTATATAAATTATTGGAAAAAACAAAAGAGAGGGGGAAGAAACGGAAAGGGGGTGGGGATGGAGTTCAAGATCTAACGTTGTTGAATTCAATATTCAGTCCGGAAGGCTGTAAAGTGCCTAGTCGGAAGATGAGGTGCTGTTCCTCCAGTTTGCGTTGGGCTTCACTGGAACAATGCAGCAAGCCAAGGACAGACATGTGGGCAAGAGAGCAGGGTGGAGTGTTAAAATGGCAAGCGACAGGGAGGTTTGGGTCTTTCTTGCGGACAGACCGCAGGTGTTCTGCAAAGCGGTCGCCCAGTTTACGTTTGGTCTCTCCAATGTAGAGGAGACCGCATTGGGAGCAACGAATGCAGTAGACTAAGTTAGGGGAAATGCAAGTGAAATGCTGCTTCACTTGAGAGGAGTGTTTGGGCCCTTGGACAGTGAGGAGAGAGGAAGTGAAGGGGCAGGTGTTGCATCTTCTGCGTGGGCATAGGGAGGTGCCATAGGTGGGGGTTGAGGAGTAGGGGGTGATGGAGGAGTGGACCAGGGTGTCCTGGAGGGAACGATCCCTACGGAATGCCGCCAGGGATCCACATCTTCCCTTCGCCCCCCCGGCGGCATTCCGTAGGGATCGTTCCCTCCGTGACACCCTGGTCTACTCCTCTATCACCCCCTACTCCTCAACCCCCACCTATGGCACCTCCCCATGCCCACGCAGAAGATTCAACACCTGCCCCTTCACTTCCTCTCTCCTCACCGTCCAAGGGCCCAAACACTCCTTTCAAGTGAAGCAGCATTTCACTTATATTTCCCCTAACTTAGTCTACTGCATTCGTTGCTCCCAATGCGGTCTCCTCTACATTGGAGAGACCAAACGTAAACTGGGCGACTGCTTTGCAGAACACCTGCGGTCTGTCCGCAAGAAAGACCCAAACCTCCCTGTCGCTTGCCATTTTAACACTCCACCCTGCTCTCTTGCCCACATGTCTGTCCTTGGCTTGCTGCATTGTTCCAGTGAAGCCCAACACAAACTGGAGGAACAGCACCTCATCTTCCGACTAGGCACTTTACAGCCTTCCGGACTGAATATTGAATTCAACAACTTTAGATCTTGAACTCCCTCCTCCATCCCCACCCCCTTTCCGTTTCTTCCCCCTCCCTTTTGTTTTTTTCCAATAATTTATATAGATTTTTCTTTTCCCACCTATTTCCATTATTTTTAAATCTATACCTGTAATGCCCTATCAGTCTTTCCACCCCACCCCCACTAGAGCTGTACCTTAAGTGTCCTGCCATCCATTCTTAATTAGCACATTCTCTTAGATAATATCACCACCTTTAACACGTCTTTGTTCCTTTGTCCGTGACATCTTTTGATTATCTGCTCCTATCACTGCTTGCTTGTCCCTACTACCACCACCCACCCCCCCGCCCACAACTTCTCTCCCCCCACCCCACCCCCCACCTTAAAGCAGCTTATATTTCACCTCTCTCCTAACTTTACTCAGTTCTGCTGAAGGGTCATGAGGACTCGAAACGTCAACTCTTTTCTTCTCCGCCGATGCTGCCAGACCTGCTGAGTTTTTCCAGGTAATTCTGTTTTTATTTTGTATTCTGTATTAACTACATGTATTGATCAAATTACTATATTGAGTAGTAGTCAGTCATGATACAGATTATTGTAAAAGTGATGAACATTAATTCACTAATTATAACTTAATGTAATTAATATGTATATTAGAAAGACTGGGTTTTCATTTAAAGTATTAATGTACAATAACTAAGAAAGTTGAAAGTCTTTAGAAAGTGCCATCTCAGCAAAATACAGTCTAAACAAAGGAATCTTTCTGAACCCTGATAAGGTTCAGTATCATGGCCTTGTAGAAGTCTGGCTTAATGGTTCAAAATCAGGTTAAAACTTGTAGAGTAAAGAAGCCATTGTTCGTCATGGATGATACATTACTGCCCTTTTGAATCACGTGTTATCAACTGGAAGATGTAATTAAGAGGCAATTAAATCCACCTAACAACAGCTAGAACCAATCATTAAGTCAACAAGAGCCTGACTCTGACACGGCATGATGGTCATCTAAAGATTAAAAATAGGGGTTCCATACAGTGTTGTCTTCAGAATTGGGCAGGGGGGGGGGGTAGTAGGGACAAGCAAGCAGTGATAGGAATTGACAGAAATGTGTCAATCTCCTCAAGCGCATTAGAGTCTGATGAAGAATCATACGGACTCGAAACGTTAACTGTATTCCTCTCCGCAGATGCTGTCAGACCTGCTGAGTTTTTCCAGCTATTTTTGTTTTTGTTGCATTAGAGTCCAAGTCAGAGTCCTGAGAGGGTGAATTCTGACCTATCTAAGCAGGGTGCGCAACTGGAAGCTATAAAAGTCACTGTCCTAAGTTTAAAGATACCTTTACTTTAATAAAGTTTCTATGATTTACTATCCAAATAGACCTATTTTGCCTTAATTGGTTAACTCTTATCCAAGCAAAAGTAGATTTATTAAATAACTTACAAATTGCTGGAGAATTGGAGTGGCTGAAATTAAATCGATAACAAGTTAAGTTCATCAAAGAAGGAACCTTGTAGAACATGTCTACAAAGACAGTTTTAGAATGCATGTATGCAAATGCACAAAGCATGTTGAATAAGGTTAGTGAGTTACAAGTACAAATAGCTGTGCGGGAATATGTAATGTCAATAATGGAAATGTGACTTAAAAATAGTGAGAGCTGGGCAACTAATATTCACAAATAAAGGCCCAAATTTTCTGGTCCCACCCACCATGGGAATCGTAGCAGGCGAGATGGATAATTTGATGGACCAGCAAAAGGTCCATTGACTTGGGGCAGGAATTACCCGCAAAAAGTGTTCAGATAAGATACAAAGGAAAAAGGGAGGTGGGCTGGCAGTACTGATTTGGACAGATTTTGTGTGTTGAAAAGAGAGGGTGTCCTTCAGGAGAAAAGGACAAAATCCCTTTGGTTCAGGATGAAAAGCAAAAAATGATATCATCTGACTACTTGAGGGTGAAATATGCATAAAAGCACAGGGCAAGACTAGGATACTTAATGAATACTCTACATTGGTGTTTACTAAGGAAGAAGATGCTGGCAGAATATTGGTTGAAGCAGAGAAAGTACAGGTACAGAGAGGTAAAAATTGACAGGTGGGATGTACTGGAAAGGTTAGCATTTCTGAGAGTATATAAGTCATCTAGTCTGGGTGACTTGCATCCCAGGTTCCTAAAGGAAGCAGGTGGAGGTGGTGGGAGGATAGATACAGAAGAGGTGCAAAGGACTGGAGTGTGGCAAATGTGGCAACCTTGTTCAAGACAGGTATTTCCTGGTAACTACAAGGCAATCAGATTAACATCAGCGGTGTACATGATTTTATGAGCAAAAATAAGTTAAAAAATTAATCAGATACTTGAAGACTTTTGAGTTAATTGGGACATATGGCCTACATACCTAGCTTCGCACTGGCACTTCCCAAAGACTGGCAGATCATATCAAACAGCATGTCCCTTCCGCTGTTTGCAATGGGCAAGATACGGACTGTACCCAACCAGCCTGTGCTTGCAAAATTCAAAACATAGTGTCTAACATTAGATGTGATTCCCGCGATTGGCTAAATAATCCTTAGTGTGCTAAGAATTACACTGACAACCAATTTAAGATCATCAGTTGGGCTCACAGTGTGGTGCATTTGCGTGTACTGGAAGCTACATATATTAATACACAGGGCCCTGTTCTTTGCAGACAGAAAGAACATGTGCACACATTGCACCTGTTTCAGCTAACGAAATAAGTGACAATCATTCGCTGGTTCATTCTCCAGGGCAATGTCTTGACCAGAGTCAAATTTACTGGTTTAAATTTCACACAATGCTTGGCAGTTAACTGTCAGTCACGATCTACTTGTGCATTCTCCATGGCAACATCTCTACCACAGTCCACTTGCCAACCAATCAGCACTCTTTGCCCATACAGTATAAATATGCTGTTTCCCTTGACATAGATACTTTCTTGTTAATTGTCCTAATGAGTACAAGACGAAAAGCTTCGACAAAAAATCTCTTTTTTCAGCAATACTCAAGTTCTGTGCTACAAACAACAATTAATTGAGAAGAGTCATCAGGGGTTTGTAAAAATCAGATTGTGCTTGACTAATTGAATTTTTTGATGAAGGAACAGAAAGTTGATGAAGGGACTTCATTGGATGTTGTCCATACGTATTTTGAGAAAGCATTTGACAGAGCACCACAAATGGCTGGGTAACAAAATTAAGGTTCATGAAATAGGAGGGTCGGTGTCAGCTTGGATGAAAAAATTGACTTACGGACAGGAAATAGTGAACCATGTTAAGTGGTTGTTTTTCAGGATGTAGGATGTTCTTCAATAGTCGTTTAGGAACACTACTTTTGTGACCTATATAAATGACTTGGATATTGGGGTACACAGTAAAATTTCAAAATTTGTCACATCATACCAAACTTGAAGGTGTGCAAACACTGAGCATGATACCAATTGACTGCAGCAGGACACAGGCTAGCACAATGGGCTGACAAGGGGCAGATGGAATTGAATACAGACAAGTGAGAGACGAGGCATTTTGGCAGAAATGGTTAAGGAGAGGCAAGATAGACTTAATGACAATTCTGAAGAGTTTTCATGAACAAAGGAACCTGGGTGTGCATGTGCATCGATCCTTGAAGGTGGCAGGGCATATTGAGAGTACTTAGCAAAACACATGGGATCTTGGGCTTCATAAATAGAGCTATTGGGTACAAAGGCAAGAACATTATGGTAAACATTTATAAAGCTCTGGTTAGGCCACAAATAGAGTATTGCATCCAGTTCTAGTCACTACGCTCTACGATGGACATGAGAGTGGGTCCAAGGATGAGGGCTACAAGGTTAGGTTAGAGAAAGTGGATTATTTTCCCTGGAGCAAAGGAGATTGAGGAGAAAGTGCACAAGACAATGACAAATTTAGATAATGTAGACAAAGAAAAGTTCTTCCCATTAGCTGATGTTACAAAGACTAGGGGATGCAAATTTAAGATTTTGGGCAAGAGTTACAGGGGGAAGAACTTTTTTTAAATATATACAGCGAGCAAGCATAGGGGTGATGGGCGAACAGGATTTGGTACATGTTTGGACAAAGACAGGGTTTTGCTCTAGGGGGGCATTTTGACAGTAGCCGAGCTGCCTGCTAATGACCTGGAACTCTCTAGCTACGAGGATGGTGGAAGCGGAGACATCAATGATTTCAAAAGGAAACTGGATAGGCACTTGAGGGAAACAAACTTGCAGGACAATGGGGATAGACTGATTAGATTGGCCTACAAAGAACCAGCATGGACTTTATGGGCCGAATGGCCTCCTTCTGTGCCATAATGACTCTCTCCTTTCTTTTTGAGCTGTGAAGTTAATTGCCCTAGACTTTCCAGTGTTAACAGATTTAAATATCACCCTCACTATTTTCTGTCATTTGCAGCTTGGGTGCCAGGGTCGAAGGTCTGTGCCTGGATTTTGCTGTGTTGAAGCAACAAAGGGTGATATTTAATCTGTTAACACTGGAAAGTCTAGGGCAATTAACGTCACAGCTCAAAAAGAGAGAAAATAGGCTGTTGAAGCAAAATCAGCAGGAGTACAAGCCAAGAACAGCAACTTGTACTGAATGTAATAAAACGTGCAAAGGTGCAACACAAAGGTATTCCAAAGCAAAATGCGACACCAAGTCACAAAGAGATATTAGGGCCAATGACCAAAAGCATGGTCAAAGAGGTAAGTTTTAAGGAGCAGCTTAGAGGAGGAAAGTGAGGAAAGGAGCTGGAAAGATTAAAATTGGGGATACTGAAGAGGCCAAAATTAGTGAAGAACAGATATCTCAGAAGGTTGTGGGGAGGAGAGGCCGAGATAGGAAGGGGTGAAGTCATGGAGGGTTTTGAAAACAAGATTGAGAATTTTAAAATCAAGGCACTGCTTATCTGATGATCATGTAGATCAGCAAGCATAGGGGTGATGGGCAAACAGGACTTGGTACATGTTTGGACAAAGACGGGGTTTTGGATGACACCACCTTTATACAGGGTAAAATGTGGCAGGCCAGCCAGAATTGCATTAGAATAGTCAAGTCTAGGGATACAAGGCACAGATGAAGGTTCAACAGTAGTTGAGCTGAGGCAAGGGATGGAATCAGAAGATGCTACGGATATAGAAATAGGCAGGCCTAACAATAGTGTGGATATGCATTGGAAGCCAGGAGTTTTTTTTAAAAGAAAAAATGCTTCACAAGGCTTGCTCACTTTTATAACAGCACAGAATCACTAGCAATGCTGCACTTGGCTGCCTGCCACTACCAATCTCCATTCCCTCCAGGGAAGCATTTTGACAGTAGCCGAGCTGCCTGCTAAAACAAAAATTCTAACAATGTGAACCAAAGGAGACACAATGAACTAGAGTCAAGGTGTTATAGTGGCGAGAAGTCCTGTCCTGTTGAACATGTATCTGGATTCCAGAACTGGTGAGATAGGATAGATTTATCATAATAAATCAGTAATTCATCTTATTTTTGTCAAGTTTTGTGGTTCATTTTCTTTCGTCACTAACTCCTGACACTGAACTGGTGCATGTGCAGTTCTTGCTAACTCTGACAGCATTGTTGTGCCCCACCCATCCTTCACCACTCTGCTTACCTCCTACTCACCATCCCACATCCACCACTTGCTGCCTCACTTGCCTCCCCACTCCTGATACCTCTCGCTGCACTGCAAGCTAGGCAGCAAGAGCTCAGGAGAGGAGTGGCGAGTGGGGCAGCAAGGGATTGGGGGCAGGGTGGTGAGCAGTTGCAAGTGGAGCAGCCAGCGGGGTGGTGAGAGAAGTAGTAAATGGTTGAGAGCAGGCAGTGAGTGGGATGACAAGCAGTCGGGAGCGGGGTAGTCAGCAAGAGGGGTGGCGAACAACAGACCAGCAAAAATATAATGTCCTTTTTGAGCTGAATTTGATCTGCACCAATTTTGGTGCAGGCAGCTGCCTGGGAGGTTGCTGGCAGTGTCGTCACAGGCACTGCAATAGCATGTGCGGCATGTGCCGGCTTCTGCAGTTGTGATGTCAGCAAATGTAGCCTTCTTTTAGTCAAGTATATGTGCAACAATGGCCGATTAGCTCATTTGCTCTTTGGCTAGAGTGTGGTTGAGAATAGTATCAACAGCGTGGATTCAATTCCTATTCTGGCTTATGTAGAATTGGGACTTGCCACTTTGTCCTGCCTGAGTGTGGAAAGCAATGGTAAATCACCACTAATAAAAAAAATGCCAAGAAAAATAGCTCAGGATGAAACATCAGCAGACAATGAGCTAAGGGCTGCTTTCAGGTAGAGTACACATGACATAGCATATAAAAAACACTGAGGACACCATAATGAGTTGAGAGAAATATAAAAATAGCTTAATTTATTTCAGGGATCTGAAGTTGTCATAATTCACAAATGTTATATTTATAAAGGAGTGATATGTGTTTCCTAGTGAAGTTTAAAATTAGAATTGCGAAGACATATTGAGCATCTTCAATATACCACAGGAACCATAACACTGCAATTGTTTTGGCAACAGGGCTCTTTAACTAATTGCAGCATATTAAACTAGTTGGTGTCCGACTCACTTAAAAAACAGCAAAAGCAGATATACGATACCCGCTGGAGAATTTGTAAGTGCAAACTACAAACATCAATTTACAATATTGCATCACAGGAAAAGTATCTAGTGGCAAAGCCAAATGTAGTTTATTACTTACTCAGGTTAGATTGTTGGCCTTTAGAGATCTGTCATGAACTAATGACTCATAAGGGGGGAACGTGGCAAGCAAATGTCTGTCATTGCACCAGCAGATAAGATGTTATCTTATAGAAGTTGTTTGTACAAGTCATTAGGCTAAAGTGCAAATTACTCTATTTATAGAAAAAAAGCTCTGAAGGAATGAGTTACCATTCCATTTATACAGGCAATAAAAGCCCTGAAATAAATGACAACATTAGTCAAATAGAAAATGCGAACATTAGTCAAAACAGAGATCTTCCTGTTCACATTTTCTATTTCTGGGCTGGATTTATATCAAAATGCATGTGGTTTGAATGGAATATGCAGACCTCACTTGTATCCCCATTGAAAGTGAACAGCTAGGGACCAATTTTCTTTCACTGATATAAAAGCAGTACTAAGAATTAGAGCAAATCTCACCAAACTTCTGTTGTAATGCAGTGGGTGGAGCAGGGAACAGGATGATTGAAGAATAATCAAGGAAGGGCTATAGGGTAAACAAGGTGGGGACTTTGGTATGGAAGGGGAGGTGGATAAGGAGGCAATGGCATGAAGCTTCATTAATTAAACAGAATCCGTCACCAATTTCGATTTCTATACCAAATCTACAGCAAGAAGTGACATAGGAAATGTGATGGCCAGTTTTATATATTGTGCTCTGCACCCAGAAGCATAACCCAAAACACATCTGTTGGACTAAAAATAGTACAGATTACGAAATGGGAGTTTCACATTACAGCAAATTATGGCATATTAAAAAAAGGAGAAAAGTATAATTTTCCAGTTCATTCTTTTCATGGGCATGGAAAATAAAATGGGAGGGGATGGGTCAGTGTGAGGTGTAATGATTCACTTCTACTAAATGGATTTGAGCCCAGCTCACATTGATGAACTAGCAGCCTCTCGATCAGCTATAAGAGTCTTACATGAAATGAGTTTCGACATGGCCCTTCTGGCATATGGGCCTCAACTCAATGGTCCAGTCATTAAAAAGCCACATAGTTGTGTTACTGAGCCATTTAGATCAGGAAGATTTCTGGACTATGAGTTAGTTAAACTCAGCACAAATCAGAAGTTTTACCTAGAGCAGCCACAAGACTACAATGCTGGCAACGGAAATGAAAACTTCACTTTGGTGGAGAAAAATGTGAATTTTAAGTTTTACTCAGGTTGGGAATTAAAGCACATTGTTGTGTTAAGAGTAGAAGGAGTATTAATTTGCATGTGGCCTTGATATGCTTGTCTTGGCAGTGCTTAATGCTGAAACTGGTGTCTAAACTGGAAATGTATTCCATTCCTCAGGACAAACTTCCTGAATTTGATCATGCGCAATTAAGAAGAAGCTTTAATGTTGCATTATTTTAAACCAAGGGGATTAATTACATTTCCACAATGTCCTTTATCTTCAGCTTTCTAATATATTCTGTTCAGCTTATAATTTGATCTACAATTTTCATGTTAAGCATGCCATATTCCCCACGTTCCAATTTCCTCTTGCATCCCTAATGATTTATACTGATGGGAGTGTGGTTCTATGGGTATTATCTATAATCCAGTACCTCAACAAGTGTGCAATTTACATGTGTGAGTGTAGATAGTTCTATCACTATCTGATTATGGTGTTCAGCGTGGTGGGAGGGGGGGGAATGGGTAAAATCACAGCCAAAACCGTCTGTCTCACTCGATATTTATGAAATTTCCAGCAAGAGTCATTGGATAATGATCAAAATTCAGAAATAAAAACAGAAATTGCTGGGGGGAAATAATCAGCAAGTCAGGCAGCATTTGTGCAGACAGAAACAGAGTTGATGGATTCGGGTTGATGACTTTTCATCACTTGAGTTCTGACTCAGTAACACAACTATCGCAGATCGCTGTATACAAGTCGACCTGGTATATAAGACCTGGCCATTTCTCCAACCACAAAAATCGTGTTTTGTTGACCTCCGTTTTCAGCTAAGAGAAGCAAAGAGGGGTTATGAGAAAAGACTGGCAGCCAACATAATGGGGAACCCCGAAGTCTTCTATCGGCACACAAGTAGTAAGAAGGTGGTAAAAGGAGTAGGGCCGATTAGGGGCCAAAAAGGGGATTTACACATGGAAGCAGGGGGCATGGCTGAAGTGTTAAATGAATACTTTGCATCTGTCTTTACCAAGGAAGCAGATGCTACTGAGGCCACAGTGACAGAAGACGAGACTCTCACTAGAAGGGTTAAAAATTGATAAGGAGGAAGTGTTGGATAAACTGTCAGTACTTAAAGTTGACAAGGCACCGGGACCAGGTGAGATACTTCCTTCAATATCCTTGGATGCAAGAGAGGAAATTGCAGGGGCACTGGCCATAATCTTTCAGTCTTTCCTAGAGTCAGGGGAGATACCTGAGGACTGGAAAATTGCAAACATTATGCCCTTGTTCAAAAAAGATTTTGAGGATAAGCCCAGCAATTACAGACCAGTCAGTTTAACTTCAGTGGTGGGGAAGCTTTTTGAAACAATTATTCAGGATAGAATTAATAGTCACATGGAAAAATATGGATTGATAAGGCACAGCCAGCATAGATTTCTAAAAAGGAAATCGTATTTAACTAACTTGGAGTTATTTGAAGAGGTAACAGAGAGGGTTGATGAGGGTAATGCTGTTGATGTGGTGTACATGGACTTCCAAAAGGCATTCGATACAGTGCCACACAACAAACTTGAGAGAAACATTATAGCTCATGGAATAAATGTAGCAATGTAGATACAAAATTGTCTGAGCAATAGGAAACAGGGTAATGGTCAATGGATATTTTTGGGGCTAGAGGAAAGCTTGCTGTGCAGTTCCCCAGGGGTCGGTATTGGGACCCATGCTTTTCCTGATATATATTAATGATCTAGATCTAGGTGTGCAAGGGACAATTTCAAAGTTTGCGGATGAATCGAAACTTGGAAGCATTGTAAACTGTGAGGAGGACAGTATAGAACTTCAAAAGGACATAGACAAGTTGGTGGAATGGGCAGATATGTGGCAGATGAAGTTCAAAACAGAGAGGTGCGAGCTGATGCATTTTGGTAGGAAGAATATGGAGAGACAACATAAAATATGGGGTACTTATTCTTAATTCTTAAGGGAGTGCAGGGACCTGGGTGTATATGTGCATAGATCATTGAAGGTGGCAGGACAGGTGGAGAGCAGTAATAAATTATACAGTATTCTGAGCTTCATTAATAGGGTCACAGAGTACAAGAGCAGGGGGATTATGCTAAGCTTATATAAGACACTAGTTAGACCTCAGATGGAGTACTGTATACAGTTCTGGGCGCCACACTATAGGAAGGATGTGAACGCAATGGTGAGAGTGCAGAAGAAGTTTACAAGAATGGTTCCAGGGATGAGAAACTTCTGTTATGAACATAGATTGGAGAAGTTGGGATTGTTCTCCTTGGAGAAAAGAAGGTTAAGAGGATCTTTGATAGAGGTGTTCAAAGTCATGATAGAGTAGATAAGGGGAAACTGTTCCCACTCACAAAAGAATCGAAAACGAGAGGGTACATATTTAAAGTGATTTGCAAAAGAAGCAAGTGTGATGTGAGAAAAAAATCTTTTTCACACAGTGAGTGGTTTGAGTCTGGAATGCACTGCCTGGAAGTGTGGTGGAGGCAGGTTCATCGAGGCATTCAAGAGGGCATTAGACGATTATTTGAATAGAAACCATGTGCAAGTGTACCAGTAAAAGGCAGGAGAATGGTACTAAGTCATAATGTTCATTTGGAGAGCCGGTGCAGACATGGTGGGCTGAATGGCCTCCTTCTATGCCATGACATTCTGTGATTCTGTACTTGCAGCAGTAGTCAGCCTCAACTTTTCACCCTGCAAATGCATGTTTCTCTTACCTTGCAACTGAGTGCAATGGATCAAGTAGCGATACAGGCAGTGTTGTGGAAATGTGCGCAAGTTTAAGACACGTCCACACAGAGCAGACCCTGCATGGCGAACAATGAAGAGAATGAGTCTTCCAATAAAACAAATGAGGTATGAAGCTGGTTTCAAGCTAAAAGTCAAAACATTTGCTACCTTGCCAAATAACTGTGCTGCAGCGAAGGAATTTGGTATCAGCAAAAAAAGAAAGTGTGAGAACGGAAGGAGGAGGAATCTGCCCTGAAGATGATGCCCAAAAGAACAGGGACCAGCCATTGGCCTGATCTGGAGAAGTCTGCATTGGAATGAGTCAAGAATGTGTTTTCATCATCACCAGAAATGCAATGTGTGCACATGCACTTAAGTGGGCCAAAGTGAACCCCGAGTCCAGCAAAGAGTTCAAAACAACAGCTAATTGGTGTTGCCACTAGCTAGGATTTTTCACTCCTGTTTGCAATGGGTGTCATAGGGGGCAGGAACAGAAAATATTGGGAGATCGCAAAACTCGGGTTCACACCATCGTAAAACGAGTCTGTGACTGTCCGCTCCACCCGTCAATGTGGGCCGCATTTCCTGCCACTGCACATCAGGAACCTAATTTTAATACTTTAGCATCTCATTATAAGCACTGCTCATCAGAATCATCACTCCACACTGGATCATGAATTCAAGTCGATGTGCTTCACAGCCGTACATAAGCGACATGCTCCGGGTGACCTGCACTTGGCTCAGTACTTCGAGGTTTGTTTGCCTACATTGCTTTGGGCAGCACTCTCAGCCATCAGTGCCAGGCTTTGCAGGCAGCATCACATCATTTTTAGGGGGCCTCACTGGCAGGTCTCTACCAACCAGACTGTAGGTAAGGTAGGGGTGGCTTTTCAATGGCTACATAGCTAGGGCTTGCTTGTGGAAGGGGGGTATCTCAGTATATTTGGGGGCACATGTTGATCTGGACAAGAAGCCTCAAGATGCTGAGGGCTGAGGCAGCAGTCTCCAGAGGAGATAAGGCCAGATGGAGATTTGAGGGTGAGTGTGAGAGGTGATGTTCCTTGAGCTGGCAGTGAGATGCCAGTGAATATATGATAGCCTTGAGTAATTCATTCACGTTATGTGGGCATTGCTGGCTAGGCCAGCATTTATTGCCCATCCCTAATTGCCCTCGAGAAGGTGGTGGTGAGCTGCCTTCTTGAACCACTGCGGTCCATGTGGTGTAGCTACACCCACAGTACTGTTAGGGAGAGAGCTCCAGGATGTTGACCCAGCGACAGTGAAGAAATGGCTATATATTTCCAAGTCAGGGTGATGAGGAACTTCCAGGTGGTGGTGTTCCCATGTATTTACTGCCCCCTATCCTTCTAGATGGTAGAGGTTTGGGGTTTGGAAGGTGCTGTCTAAGGAGCCTTGGTGAGTTTCTGCAGCGCATTTTGTGGATGATGCCTATTGCTGCTACTGTGTGTTGGTGGTAGAGGGAGTGAATATTTGTAGATAGGGTGCCAATCAAGCAGGCTGCTTTGTCCTGGGTGGTGTCAAGCTGAATACTGTTGGAACTGCACCCATCCATGCAAGTGGAGAATATGCCATCACACTTCTGACTTGTGCCTTGTAGATGGTGGACAGGCTTTGGGGAGTCAGGGAGTGAGTTATTCGCTTCAGGATTCCCTAGCCTCTGACCTGCTCTTGTAGCCACAGTATTTATATGGCTAGCCCAGTTCAGTTTCTGGTCAATGTTAACACCCAGGTTGTTGATCGTGAGGTGATTCAGTGATGGTAATGCTATTGAACGTCAAGGGGTGATGGTTAGATTCTATCTTGTTGGAGATGTCATTGCCTGGCACTTGTGTGGCACACATGTAACTTGCCAATTGTCAGCCCAAGAATGGATATTGTTCAGGTTTTGCTGCATTTGGACATGGACTACTTCAGTATCTGAGGAGTCGTGAATGGTGCTGAACATTGTGCAATCATCAGCAAACATCCCCTCTTCTGACCTTATGATGGAAGGAAAATCATTGATGAAGAGGCTGAAGATGGTTGGGCCGAGGCTACCACCTGGAGGAACTCCTGCAGACATGTCCTGGAACAGACGTGCTTGACCTCCAACAACCATAATCATCTTCCTTTATGCTAGGTATGACTCCAACCAGCACAGTGTTCCCCCTGGTTCCCACCGATTCTGGTTTTGCTAGGGCTCCTTGATGCCACTTTCAGTCAAATGCTGTCTTGATGTCAAGGGCAGTCACTCTCATCTCAGGAGTTCAGCTCTTTTGTCCATGTTTGAACCAAGGCTGTAATGAGGTCAGGAGCTGAGTGGACCTGGCAGAACCAAAACCGAGCATCACTGAACAAAGAAAAGTACAGCACAGGAACAGGCCCTTTGGCCCTCCAAGCCTGCACCGATCATATTGCCCATCAACTGAAACATTTTGCACTTCCGGGGTCCGTATCCCTCTATTCCCATCCTATTCATGTATTTATCAAGCTACCTCTTAAACACCACTATCGTACCTGCTTCCACCACCTCCTCTGGCAGCGAATTCCAGACACTCACTACCCTCTGCGTAAAAAACTTGCCCCGCACATCTCCTCTAGTTTTCTCCTCTCACCTTAAATCTATGTCCCTTAGTAATTGACTCTTCCACCCTGGGAAAAAGCTTCTGACTATCTACTCTGTCCATGCCACTCATAATTATGTAAACTTCTATCAAGTTGCCCCTCAATCTCCGTCGCTCTAGTGAGAACAATCCAACCTCTCCTCATAGCTAATAACCTCCAGACGTAGCTATTGCTAAGCAAGTGCTGCTTGATAGTATTGTTGGTGACTCCTTTCATCACTTTACTGAGTGGGTGAGTTTAGAGTGATGAGGTGGTTGTTTTACCCTGGCAGCACGGATGAAATCATTCATCCTCTTTCTGCACTGGATGGCCAACCTCTTCTGTGCAGTGTTGGCACTGACCACTACTGCTACTGCCACCCAAGCCGGAGTGCTGAGATTGCTCGACCTCCTGCAGCCAAAGCGGGAGTAGAGGACATCACGGATGGCCTCCAAAATGCATTCCACTGACACTGAATTCTTTCAGGACCATGTCCTGAGCTGCGAGCATTGATAACTTTTTAAAATTCATTCATGGGGTGGGCCATCACTGGCTAAGCCAGCACTTATTGCTAGTGAGCAGCCTTCTTGAACCGCTGCAGTCCATGGGGTGTAGCTATACCCACAGTGTTGTTAGGGAGGGAGTTCCATGATTTTGACCCAGTGACAGTGAAGGAATGGCGATATATTTCTAAGTTAGGATAGTGAGTGGCTTGGAGGGGAACTTCCAGGAGGTGGTGTTCCCATGTGCATGCTGCTTTTCCTTCTAGATGATAGTGGTCATGGATTTGGAAGGTGGGGTCTAAGGAGGCTTGGTGAGTTCCTGTAATGCATGAATGTGGCTGCAGTTTAGATATAGCATCCGGAGTGAGAAAACGGTGAGGTAACGGCACGATGGGCAATTTAGAGGCCGCCCGCCAGCGATACGGTGTATTTCCTGTGGCTGCATAATTAATAAGTTGGGAAGTGGACTATACGGTGCAAAAACCCGCCCTTGCATCTGGCAGGAAAATGCCTTTTTCATGCCCACCACTGCACTTAGTGCAATTCAGGGAGAATCCCTATCCTTGATGCCAAAATTACCAGTTTCCAGCTATTCAACATCAGACAGCAGCAAAAATAGAAGTACCCATTATGCCACATTGGCAACATGGATGAAACGCCCATGAAACATGAGAAATGCCCAGCAACCAAACAGTGGAGTGCAAAGGTCAAAAACAGTTCTCGTGAAAACCACAGGGCATGGGGAGACAAGTTTCACGGTGGAACAAGCCGGCACGGCCAATGGTATGAAATTAAAGCCTATGGTAATTTTCAAACATAAAACCTTGCCAAAAATCAAGTTACCTGCACGAGTTTTTGTGCATGATAATGGTTGGATGGATGAAGATGGAGTGAAGTTATGCATCAATATTGTGTGGAATATGCACGACAGTGGCCTACGTAAAGAATGCAGCTTATTAGAGTGAAACGTGTTCAGGTCCTATTAAGTGATGAGATCAAGAGGCGCCTGTGAAGAAATAACACCAACATTGCAGTTATACCAGGGTGTGGATGTGTGCATCAACAAGCCATTCAAGGATCATATTTGCACTGAATGGAACAGGTGGATGGTTGATGGAGAAATCCTTCACAAAGAGTGGAAACGTGAATGCTGCCCTGCTTGGTTGTTTTGTGTGGTTTTGTCATCAAATCGTGGGATGCTATTAGTGCAAAAGCTGTCATCAGAATGTTCAGAAAATGCAGAACATCCAATTCAATGGATGGAGAGGAAGATGATTTGTTGTGGAGGGATGATACTGAAGCCGAAAGCTGATCCAGAGTGGGATCCTTAAGACAGTGCCATAGCCAAAGTGACTCAATGAATTTGATGAACTCTGTGTCAGATGCTGAAGACAATGAACTTGACAGATTTTAATACGCTCTCATCGTGGTTAAAGGCGTTTTTGTAAAATTTATTCAATGAATTGTGCCACATTATTTTATTATGAACTACTGGTGTTATGTTTGTTTTTCACGTTTCAAAATGGTGACCATCCACATGCACATCGGCGGCTCACATTTAATACTTGGTGTATAAGTCAACCCCCATTTATGGAGGCTTCAAAGTTGGTTTGTATGCTGAAATCTATGGTATATGGCTCTTTTATTCACTTGGCAATTGGTTGGGGGTCCATGTCACTTTAGCTTCTTTTGCCAATTATTTTAAATCTGTGTTCTTGATCCTTCCACCAAAGGGAATAGTTTCTCCCTATCTGCTCTGTCTAGATCCCTCATGATTTTTAATATCTTTATCAAATCCCCTCTCAGCCTTCTCTTCTCCATAAAAACACTCCCAACTTCTCCAATCTATCTTCATAACAGAAATTAGTTGTCCGTGGAACAATTCTCGTGAATTTTTTCTGTGCTCTCTCCAATGCTTTTGCATCAGAACTGGACATAATATTCCAGCTGAGGACGAACTGGTGTCTTATAAAAGTTCAACATACTTCCTTGCTCTAGTACTGTATGCCTCTAATAATAAAGCCTAGGATACCAAACACTTTATTAACCACTCTCTCGACCTGTCCTGCCATCTTTGATGGCTTAGGCACATATACACCTAGGTTCCTCTGCTCCTCTACCCCCTTTAGAGTTGTACCCTTTGTTTTATATTGTGTCTCCATGTTCTTCCTACAAAATTAAGTACCTCACACTTTTCTGCATTGAACTTCAGCTGCCACCTATCTGCCCATTCCACCAACTTGTCTATGTCCTTTTGAAGTTCTATACTATCCTCCTCACAGTTTACAATGCTTTCAATTTTCATATTATCTGCAAATTTTGAAAATGTGCTGTATACACCAAGGTCTATGTCAGTAATATAAATCAGGAAGGGCAAGCGTCCCAACAATGACCCCTGGGGATCTCCACTACAAACAATCCTCCAGCTCGAAAAACATCCATTAACCACTACTCTCCATTTCCTGTCACTCAGCCAATTTCGCATCCATGTTGCTACTGTCCCTTTTATTCCATAAGCTCTAACCTCAAGCCTATTGTGCAGCACTTTATAAAATGCCTTTTGGTAGTCCATGTACACCAAATCAACAGCATTACCCTCATCAACTCTCTGTTACAACTTCAAAAAACTCTAGCCAAATTAAACACGATTTTCCCTTAACAAATCAGTGCTGGCTTCCTTAATTAACTTGCATTTCTCCATGTGACTATTAATTTTCTCCCAAATTATTGCTTCCAGAAGTTTCCCCACCACCTCCTTTCCTGTATACCCCCGCTTTCCTCGCTGTATACTCTGTTCTGTATACCCCCCTTTCCTCACTGAAGTCAAGCTCTTTATAGTCCCTTCTTCCTTAGTAAACACCAATATCAAGTATTCTAGCCTTGTCCTGCATGTCACAACAGTGGATTACAGCCCCAAGTTACTTATGGGCATACTGAACTTTTAAGGAAGCCATGTGTTTAAAAAGACATACAAGCAAAGACACTGAGCAAAAGATGGCTTAGAATGTTAAGTAATCACTTTCTGGAAAATTCCTATGTGGATTATACTTGACCGACTAGTCCAGAGAGAACATGGAATGTCACACCTAAAAAGTTGTCAAAGCGTACTTCAGACTTGAAAGGAAGAAGCGAAATGCAAAAGACTGAACTTTAATCTCCTGTGGTTGGGGAGGCAATGGAGACAGATCACCATATCCTGGAAGAAACCATTTCCTGTTGAGTTAAACCTCAATGTGGAAATTATCTGAGTTGAAAGAAAACAGACCCTGGGCAAAAGGCATGACACAATCAAATGGGTTAAAAAGCTAGTTGCAGATCTGATCTGTGTTCTAGTTCTGGTGTGCTAGTGTGTGCTGTGAGAATCCACCGCAGAAGATAATCAACTAGGCATCACTACAGCCTTCAGGTAAAAGGCCATCTTTCTCTCTCTGTTGCTGGAGGCAAGTCAGCAAAGCCACAATCAAAAAGGAAATAGGACAGCTTCTTTAACCAACCTGCAGAACCAACTGTCCCCAAACCAAATGCAAAACTTCCAAAGCCAGCTCTACCAGAATCACCCAACTTAATAGCCGCAACGTTTCGCCATCTACTCTTCATGGACAAGCCAAAGACTGATTCGTATATATTTTTAAAAAAAAAACTTTTATTTGGATTCAACTTCTCATTTCTGATTTGTGTGTGTGTGTGGCGTTTTTATTATTTTTTTCTTGGGTTTTTAGTAACGAATAAACATACTCTTTCTTCGACTCAAGAAAACCTGGTTAAATTGGTTCCTCTGAAATATAAATATATTTGGACTGGGAAAAGATATCCATGGGGGAAGGAATCCTATTTAAATTAACCTTGTTATGACCAACCGAGGGGGTTGAATAAAGAAGAGGAGCCACCTCATCCCTCCTCGCCCAGGAGCATAACAAAATTGGGGTCCTTGTCCAGGGATCAGTCACAGCATGCACCCCAAAGCATATATCACCCTTTTTATCCCTAATAGGACCCTCCACCTCTTTCTATTTACATTGCTTATTATTCACATGCTGGTAGAAGATTTTTGGATTCCGTTTTATGTTAACTGCCATTCTATTCTCATACTTTCTCTTTGCCAGTCTTATTTTCCTCTTCACCTCCCCTCTCAACTATTGCATTTGACTTGGTTCTCACTTGAAGAATCACATGCATCATATAGCCTCCTTTTTTGTTTCAACATAATTTCTATCTCCCTCCAAGAAGCTCTATTTTTGCCTCCCTTACCTTTTGCCCTGGTTGGAAAGCACCTAGCTGTATCTGAAGCATCTCTTCCTTAAAGGTCACCTATTGTTCTATTACAGTTTTTCTTGTAGTTTCTGCTTCCATTTTACCCTGGCTAGATCCCTTCTCAGCACATTGAAATTAGCCCTCTTCCAATTAAGAAGTTCCATATTTGATTGTAACTTACTCTTCTCCATTACTAATCCAAACCTTACGGTATGATGGCCGCTGTTACCCAAATGTTTCCCACAGAAACTTGGTCCACTTCATTTCCCAGCACCAGGTCCAGCAATGCCTCCTTCCTAGTTGGGCTGAGAGCATACTGATCAAGGAAGTTCTCCTGAAAACACTTCAGAAATTCCTCCCAATCCTTCCCCTTTACTCTATCCCAAAGGATATTTGGGTAATTAAAGCCCCCAGTATCACCACTCTGTAGTGCTTGCACATCTGTGATTTCCCTGCAGATTTATCCCCCTCTCTCTTGCATTATAGAGGCCTGTAGAATACCTTTTTTACTTCTCAACTCTAAATAAATTGACTCTGCCCTTGCTCCCCTCAGAAATTCCCTCTTTCTAACACTACAACACTTCCCTAATCAGTATTGCAACCCATCTCCCTGGTTTCCTTTTCCATCTTCTCCGAACACTATATTAAGCGCCCAGTCCTGAACATTTTTAAGTCATGTTTCTATTACTGCCACTACATCATACTCCCACACTGCTTTTTGTGCTTGTAACTCACCAATCATATTCACTACACTTAGTGCATTTATGTGCATACATTATATTGCCTTTGCATTCCTTGTAATCCTTCTTAGTCAGCTCCTATCTAATATGGTACTAATTCTGTAGTACTGTCCAACATTCTCACTTTATGCACCTTATTCCTCTTTTCTACTTCAATATGTTGGTGCCCACCCCCCTGCCAATTTAGTTTAAACCTCCCCCAACCACACTAGTGAATCTCCCTGCGAAGACATTGGTCCCAGTCATGTTAAGGGGCAACGCAGCCCTTTTAAACAGGTGTCTTCTTTCCCATAACTGGTCCCAGTGCCCCAAGAATTTGAAGCCCTTCCTCTTACACCATGCTTCAAGCCAGACAATCATCCTCTCTATCTTTCTATTTTTACTCTGGCTAGCACATGGCACTGGGAGCAATCCAGAGATTACAACCTTTGAGTTCCCATTTTTTAACTTCCTTGTTAGTTCCTGAAAATCTGACAGTAGGACCTCAATATCCACCCTCTCTACATTGTTGGTACCAAGGTGTACCATAGCTTCCAGCTCACTCCTTTCCCCCTACAGGATATTCTGCACCATCTCCATCATATCCTTCATCCTAGCACCAGGGAAACAACAAACCATGCAGAATCACCATGATGGTTACAGAATTACCCATCTGTCCCCCTATCTATGGGATTTCTGACACCAACTGCATTTGTCTGCTCTGCTGTGCCCTCCTGTCCAGTCCCTCGCTCACTGGTGCCATGGGTTGGGCTGCACTTCTTCAGGGTATTGTCACACGCAGCAGTTTCTAATACTGAGTGTCTGTTTCAAAGTGGCATACACCCCGAAGACTCCTGCATTACCTACTTCTTCCTACTCTTTCAGATGGTCACCCACCTACTTTCCTGACCTCTTACTGCCTGTGGGGTGGCTACCTCCCGCAATGTACGATCCAGGAACCTCTCATCCTCTCTGATGCTCCGCAGTGACTCCAGCTGCCCCCCAAGCTTGGAAATTCTGAGCCTAAGCTGCAGCAGCTGGAGGCACTTCCCACACACGCAGTCACCCAAGACATGTGAAATGTCCTGAAGCTCCCACATGGCACAGGAATTGCAAGCAACAGGTCTCAAATACCCATTCATGATGGGAAAAAAACCTTCCCAGTCAGTACCTCGTATCAAGAAATAACATTCCAGCTGCTCATTCCCCGTTGAAATTCCATCTTTGCTATTCTCATAATTCTGTTCATTTATTTTGTCACAGTTCACTAAACTTATTAGTCACACTTACCAGTTGTTAAAATAATTAACTTTAAACATTCAAATGCTGTGCAACAGAATGGTGGATATGAGCTTGTATCTGTAATACAAGCTTTGTCTTGCTGTCAATTAGATAAACTTCCCCATAGGATGGAGGGAGAATTGAGAATATTCTTCGATCACTGGTTACTCATAAGCATAGGCTTATCTGTAGGTCGTCAGCCAATGCTCTTAGAATAATTTGACTGGGTACTGAACAATGTGGAAAATATAAATTAAACTGGGTAAAATACAGTAATAGTAGAATGACACAATACGTTGGAAATCCAAGACATTGGCATTAGTACAATGCTAAGTCAGCCTTCTCTGCCACCCAGCTCTGTTCTTGTTGGGATGTATTATTTGACTCCTTATCGTGGAGAACAATTGAGAAAATGAAAAAGGGAAAGAGGATGAGACATCTAGCTCCAAAACAGGGGTTGTGTACACCCTTTAATGGCTCAGAGCAGTATTAATGGAAAGCTGGAATAAGTGGTACATGGTTTGGAGAGACACTAGTGGGATTTCAAATAAAAAAGAAACTCCAAGACAAATCGAAGGAATTATGAAGAAGTTTTTTTTCAAATACAATTTTCATAACTAATAATGGGATAGTCTAGTGGTTAACATACTGGGTGGGATTTTCAGGCCATTCCCACCAGCAGGATCTTCCAGTCCTGCCAAAGTCAATGGAGATCTGAAGGGCTTGCTGCATCCGCCCTGAAAGAACCCACCGCGGCGGGGCCAGAAAATTCCGGCCACTGTCCTTTAACATTTAGGGCTTGGATAAAAATATAGTCCAGACTGAGGGGATGAAAGTCTCCTCTCTCTGATGGCTGTAAATAATCTAAGTTAAATCCATTTGGTCAATCTGAAACCAGGTCCAATTAAACAACGGCCACAGCAAAAACTGTTCCACAATTCAGAATAAATTGGCAATGTCCTCAGCGACTGTAGGGTTAAAGAACATTAAAGAGGCGACTTGCCAAAAAACAAAAACTGGTACACCTCTTTACATAGCCTTCACATTAAGCTAAAAAACAAACTTTATTTTTTGGATGGAGTGATTATTCAAGCCTGTCATGCTTGATCAAAGTAAAAATGTACTTTATTTCAGAGATAGTAGGTTGCAATCTGATCAACACGAAAATGTTCAAAGGTCATCCTTGAACATTAAAAAAGTTAGTTGAAGGAAGCATATTTAGTATCCGATGTAAAATTAGTTTTTCCTGTATTTGGAAAGGACAAGTACAAAGTGCAATCATGTTTTAAAAATCTCCATCTTTGCAACTAAGGCATTATTAATTTTCTTCAAATCAACTCTATAATTACGTTGTAATATTTACATCAAAAACACAGCCAGAAAATGACTAAGAAAATGTGAGAAATTATTTGTTCTTTCATGAAATAATCAAGTAATCATCATTTATCTCATCAAACCTCTTCTGTCCAAGTGAACTGTCAGGAACAAAACAAAAATGTCTTTGTAATTTAAAAGTACACTTAAAGGAGTTCCCTTTGCAAAGTTACTGGTTTCACAATCAATCCTTCTATGTGGAAAAAGTAGACATGCAACTAGTTTTAGTATGCAAAAATCAAAAATACATACTTGACACTAGTGATAAAGATACTGCATCACTGATACAGTGGCCCAGAATTTCCTGCAATGGCTTGATGGACCATGCATGCAGCAAATTCTACTGACTTGTTGGCAGATTCCACTGTTGCTAATCTATTCCAAAATTTCCTGGTTTTCAAATTAGAATACTTCCAGGTGCATAACAAGACCAATGGCCATTTACACATTTTATACTTTCCTATGCATACATGTATTTGTGTATCTATGCAAGAACCTTGGTATGAGGCTGACTTTATATCTTTTTTCCCTATTTGATCTGTATGCAGCAATTTAGAATTGCATTCTATGTTACATAGGTGCTGTATCTTAACTCAAATCTTAACTTTATTTTCTTGAAGTAATTCCATTATTGAAAGCTGTCGTCTCCTTGCTTAAAGGCTAAATAAACAACTAACTAACCATACCTGCTTAGAAGGTGTTGTTGATGTCAAGATAATTCAAATCAAATTTTAAATATCAGAGATCAAATTAAATCAGATGAGTCTATTGTTTCTCATTAATATTTAACTGGAATAAAATTGAAAGGAGCAGCTCGTTTCAATTCATTTCTTTGCTACTGCCTTTAAAGAATGCAAATGCTGGTGGCTGGATGATGGATTAAATTTAGCTAAGCATGTTGAAAGGTTAACAGTTAAACTGTAAAACTTAAAATTTCTAAATCCACCTTTTATAATTGAAATGATTTCCTTTAGTTTATTATGTTCAGCCAGCTAACTGTACAGATAATGTTATCATCAGCCATTTCCATAGTCCGAGAAGTCACAGCACAATAGCAATCCACATCCAAAAGTGAGTGCTCATGGGCAATTCACCTATTCCTCTCAACAAGGATAGTCTGAGTTATTGCTATTTCTGAACTGATGAACAATGGCATGAATTTCACCTGAAGTTGGCTTTTCATGTTTACAAATGTTATGAGCATTTCCACATGAACCCTCTTCTCAGTCATTAATTAGACTGCTGGCAGGTCACCAGTACCATTATTTTTCAGCCAAAATGGCAGCAGTGTGAAAACTGGCATTAATCCAGGTAACTTGTGATCAATTGATGTTAATAGGTGCAGCAGACCTATAATTTATAACAAGGCCAACAGTGGAACAGTGCAAAAGATCCAGAAGTTTTGTTAGGGCAAAGGTAATTTATTCCATAATTATTTTTCGTGTGTTGTTTATGGGCCCCGTCGACATAGATTTGCCATTGCAATGCTACAAGTATCCAGGATATTCTGCGCAATATTCCTTACGAATGAAGAATATTTATACAATACAAAAAAGGAAACCTTTCTGAATTTGTCTTACTTACTTGAGTATCATTAAGAAGAAACACAGACATATTACCTTGTATCATGTGATATCTTTGCAGGAAAGGAATACTGGAGTACACATGGAGCTCTAATACCCAACTGAAGCTAGTTTAACCCAAGTTTAGTATCTATACATACATACACACACACAAGTGGCCACAAGAGGGTGCTACACTCCACCCTCAATAAAAAAGTTTCACAATGGGCAGGATATTTAGGTTGGTGAGCGGGGGGCAGCGCCCACTTGCCAACGCACAAAATGATGCGGGATGACGTCGGGCGGAACTTCCGACGTCACCCCGCGACATTTCAATTTTCAGGTTGGCGGGGGTGCAGCCGAATCAGCTGTGCACCCTCCAACCTGTCAATGGCCTATTGGGGCTATTGACAAAGTCATTAACCTCATTAATGGACCTGCCCGTCCAACCTTTGGGCTGGTGGGCAGGCTGGGAGCCCTGGCGGGCTTCAGAAAAAGCATGAAATCTCATCCATGGGCGGGATGAGGTTTCATGAGGGTTTTAAAAATTTTAATAAATGTTTGATTTAAAGTGATGGACATGTCCCAACTCATGTGACAATGTCACATGAGGGGACATGTCAGGGAAATTTTGTTTTTGTACCTTTACCATTTTTAAATTTGGAGCTGATCTCCCTGAGGCAGCACTTAGCATGCGCGAAAGAGAGCACTCTCGGCTGAGAGAATCCCCCCCCCCCGCCCCCTCAGGCAGTGCATAGCGCTTCCTGGCGGACATCACGTAAAATGGCAGCGCCGATCGGAGGCGCGCATGCACTTCCCCTCAACCGGGGGAAAATTCTTCCCAATCTGTTCAAATGCCATACAACTTAAAGGCATTTCTTGTTTTTTTGTATATTTATAAATCGAATTTAACCACTTAGTGAAGAGGATATTCTCCTTTCTTGACTCAAACTTTCAAAACTTAGGGAAGGGCCTTGACCCATCTGGGCCTGAGTCTGAGGAGAAGTTTTCTCCAACAAGGGCTGATTTCACCCTTGGCCTTCAATTAAAATTTCCACTTCATCAGACGCGTCTGTCTGATTCTGACTTGAACCTGTTTCAGACACAACTTGTAATCAAGTAACTATTGGTGGTATACTCATATCCCAACTATCATTTGATTATTTCCAACTTCCTTCTTATGAACCTCTGAAGGTAAAACATGATCTATATGTATAAACGTAACCGTTCCACTACCAAACATCTTGGCTAAATAGGTGCAAGGACCACATTTTTATGACTCTTCCACTTCAACCATTTATGATGATGTTCTTTCCCTCTAACCTTCTGGTTCAGCTTCTGACTTCTTTCTCTCACTCTACCCTTATCACAACTCTTCATGCCTGGATTGTTCGTCATTTAGTGACTGTGCTAAGTGTGGCTTCAGCAATGAAAATCTTGTTTTAAGCTGTCCTCTAAGGAACAATTTAATTGGTGTTCTGCCAATAGTAGTGTAAGGTGTGTTACAATAAATAGACAAAAAAATTGCCAGTTTGTGATTCAAAGACATCTGATGTTTTTTCCAATTTGTATCTAACATTTTCTTAACAAGAGCACGTTTAACAATTTGGACTATGTGCTCCGCTGCTCTCTTTGAAGCAGGATGATATGGTGGAACTTTTATCCCATTCATTCTCATGAATTTTACAAACTCATCTTAACAAAACTGAGGCCCACTGTCAGATACAATTTCCTTTGGGAACCCAAATGCAGTGAACAAACTTCTAGGGATGAATTTTTCCTCTGGCAGGCAGGCTGTTCGGGAATGGGCAGCGATCGGCTCTGCGCCACCATTTTACGCGGGCTGGCCAATTAAGGCTCGCCCAGCGTAATGCGCGGCTGGTAGTGCTCAGAACTATCTGTGCGGGCGGGGGTGGGGTGGGGGGAGGAGTGAGAGTCGGGGCCTGCGCTCTTTCGCGCTTGTGCAATCTCCCTGAGGCACAGAGCTGCCTCAGGGAGATTATTAATAAAAAAGTTTTATTATCAACTTAAAGTAAAAAATTATTTAAACATGTCCCCTCATGTGACAGTGTCACATGAGCTGGGACAGGTTTGTGAATTTTCAAAACTTATTTAATTATTTTATAAAACCTTCAGGAAGCCTCATCCCACCCATGGATGAGGTTTCCTGAAAAACGCGAAGGCCGCTTGGGCTCTTCGCCTGCCCGCCAACCTTAAGGTTGGATGGGCAGTGTTGTTAACAACTTTAATTACTTTTCTAATGGCCTTAATAGGCTGTTGACAGTTCAGCGGGTGCGCAGCCACCTCCAGCACGCACCCGCTAGATGTCAACGCACATCATTTTACATGTCAGCTTGTCAGGCCCGCCCCTGCACGCCGACACCAATATTCTGCCCCTAGTTTTGCTCGTTGTTGTTGTTCAATTCATCGGGAACCTCTCAACTCACTTTGTATGGCTATCTATCATAATAGATAGCTGTTGCCCTTCAAATTCTGCAAAATATATGTGTGGCCTCTGCCTCACTCTTGCTGTTCATTTCCATGGTTGCAAAGGTACTGATGGCGGCTTCTTTTCTACAGCTTGACATGCTCTACACTGTTTTTCTATATCCTTATCTAACCCTGGCCACCAAAGATAGCTTGTTGCTAGACTCTTTGCAAAGCTCATCCCTGTGTGTTGATCATGAAGATCACATAGCAACTGCGATCCATACCTTTCAGGAATTGCAACTCTGGCTCCCCAGATGACACAACCTTAATCAATTGACAACTCTCTTACATATAAAAAAAATCAGATTTCCAAATGCAATATTGATGTTGGCCACTCATTTGCGATTATAGTTATATACCCTTGCCAATACAGGGTCCCTGCCAGTTGGTCTACCAATGTCATCTGCTGTGACTGGCAACTCATCTACGTGTGAAAAGGAAAACACATCTTCACTGTTGGCCTCTACCTCTGGTGGGGATGGTAATCTAGACATCGCAACAGCTTTAAAATTATCTTCCGATCGTCTATACGTAATGTCGTACTGATAAGCAAACAAAATCAAAGCCAATCTCTGCATTCTGGCATATTGGAAACTTTGGATTCAAAATCACCATCGGTGGCTTATGATCAGTTTTGATTGTGAAACTACAACCATACAAGAATTTATGAAATCTTCTTACTCCAAAGATCAAAGACAATGTTTCACATTCTGAGTATAATTTCACTCACTGGTACGGAGGGTGCAGGAGGCAAGTGCAATCTGTCTCTCCTCACTATTATCCAATACAAGAGATCACAGAACCTACTCCGTATGGAGAGGCATCATATGCTAGTTTAACCGTTTTGGACACATCGTTATATACAAGCACTGTACCATCTACCAGTTTTCTTTTACATAACTTGAAAGCTTTGCCACACTCTTTTGACCAATTCCACAGAACATACTTCCTCAAGAGGTCATTTAATGGATGCAATAAGGTTGCCAGATTTGGTATTAATTTACCACATTAATTCACTAGGTCCAAAAAATGATCAGAGCCCAGGTACTTTGAGGGTGTGGCACATTTCTTATTGATTGAACCTTACTCTTTGTAGGATGTAACCCATCTTTGTCTACCCTGTGACTCAAATAGTCTAAAGGGTTTTGAAACATTTTACATTTATGTGCCTTCACCTGAGCTCCATGCTTTTTCAAACATTGGAGTACTTTTTTTTTAGCCTGTCATCATGGGTCTGCCTATGTGGAGCTGAAAAAAAGGATCGCATCAAAATAACACTATTCCCTGAATTCCTTGCAAAATAGTGTTCGTTATCCTTTGGAAAATTCCAGGGGTTGAAGAAACACCAAATGGCAGCCTATGAAACTGAAATAGACCCATATGTGTTACGTATTAATAGTCAAATATGACTTAGACTCATCATCTAACTCAAGGTGTAGACAGACATTTTGTCAGATATAATTTTGAAAAATTCTGGCCTCCTGACGACATTGTGAACGATCCTCCGTGTTTTGCAAAGTATCGGGTGGATTATATTCTAGTACCCGATTTACAGTTACCTTATAATCCCCACATATTCTTACACTACCAGCTGACTACTGTCGCTATGGGAGGAGCCCAATTACTCTGTTCTACTTTACAGGTAAATATTCTTAGTCTCAAGTCTTTTCAGCTCGTGCATTACTTTCTCTGAGAGCACAGGCCTGCAGTAAACTGGTCTTGCATTCCTCTGACCCCGTACATTAGCTTTATATCTTTGAATCGGTTTGCTGGTTTCACTAAACATCTGAGGGTACTTGGTGATCGGTCATCTTGTGTGGTGAATTTTGCTTCTATGCTAAAAAGCTCGTTCTAGTTTAATTCATGTGGTATTAAGCAGTTTCTTCCTAACAAGGCTGTTTTTTCACCATTCACTACAAGGAGGGGCAATTTTGCACATTGTTCCTTGTATGTGACTGGAACTGACACACTTCCCATTATGGGGATTTTCTCTCCTTCATAACTTTGTAATTCTACTCATGATTTCTTTAGTTGATGTTGACTCAACTTTTCACGCTATCGTGATTCAGGAATCACGATAACTGATGTCCCTGTGTCCGCCTCCATATTTCTTGGGAGTTCCATCGAATGCTACTTGGACTGCAGTGCTCTGTGAATTTCCACTGGACATCCTTGTGTTTCAGATAGTATAGGTCTCACCAACCCCTCATTGAATCTGTGCTGTTCAACAACCATATGCAGTGACTGCTGTACCCTCTAGTCAGCATTTTCTCCATTTATGTTCTTTCAAAATACCTTGGCAAGATGACCGTTCTTCTTGCAGCTGTAGCACTCTGCCATCAGAAATGAACAATTCTGTGCCCAATGTTGGCCTGAGCACTGGTAACAGGATTTTGTAGCACCAATCCTGCTACTAATTGCCTTTGTTTGGGGCTTTGGCTTACTCAGCTGCAGCTTATTTAATTTAGCTGACGACTGGCAGTTGTTAACTCTGACTTCTCGAGTCATGTTTCACCATGTCCACGGATAATGTCGTTTGGCAAGTTACATCGAAAGTTAACTTTGGCAATGTCAGCGCTTACTGCGAATTAGTTCACTTGTTAAACCGCACACAAATCTGTCCCGCAATGCTCTTTCTTGAAATTCTCCAAAATTATAATGAATGGACAGCTTTTTCCAAAGCCAGGATAAAGTCTCCAATGTCCTCACTAGGCAACTGACTACTTGTTCAAAACCGATAGCGTCTGGCAATCTGCAATGGCTTGGGACTGTGGTGCTTCTCAAGCTTACACAAAACGTCTGACAACAGTGTGTCTTTTTGCTTAGTCGGGGTGAGAAAATTCTTGAGCTTTTCATATACTTCTGGGCCTGCTTCTGCCTCCACCACTTCCTGATTATCAGGATCTTCGAGGATATTAGCAATGAAAAGCATCTCAAGCTGCTCTACATATGCATTGAAACACTCTCAGTCATGGCTGTACTCTCCCAGATGCCCAATAATACCTGTTGATGCATCCATCTTTGAGGGTCAGTGCATCCACATATACAAACAGCCTTTCTCCTAAAACCGGATTTTTAAGTCTATTTTTCAGAAAAAAAAAATCCTCAGTTCCTCTGCTGGTTTACTGGAAGCTAATCCAACTCAAATTTGTCCAGCTAGGGAAGATCCCCAATCCCATCTCATCGCCAGACTGTGATATCTTTGCAGGACAGAAGCACTGGAGCACACACATGGAGTTCCAATACCCAACTGAAGCTAGTTTAATCTGGTTCTGGTTTATTTACATAAATACACAAATGGCTACAAGAGGGTGTTACTACATGTCATACTTGAGATTCATGAATATTACCATGCCATGCCACAATTCCTTTTCTTATGCAAGTCGGCATTTAGATGCTGTACCTCAAACCAAAGGATCTTGAAGATGACCTTCACTCCTTCTCAGCGGTCAGCACACTCTCACTTTGTCTCCAGCAAACAGAACTGTGTAATAATTGCCAACGTATAACTAAAATATACATGGAGGAGAATTGCAGAAGTTGCACTGGATATTTTATCACATTCTGCACAATTTTCCTGGAATTAAATTGTAAGCAGTCTGTAAGAATGTCAGGCTGCACAATGGATTGATATATATTAGTCACTATAGGCCATTTAGACTGTGGTAATAAATATCAGCCTTCTGATGCATTTGATATAATATAGGACTTAATTTCTTAAAAATATTTTATGTATGAAACACAATTGTGCGGGCAAAACAAATTTAGAAAGGTTCATTTTTCCGACTAAAATACATATATATTTTTTAAAACCTTTCCTGCGTTACCAATTGGCAAGGTCCAGCTTCAATGTGCTGGAGGAAGTTAACAGATTCCAGAAGATACCTGAAGGTATCGGCTACGCAAGGACAATTATGTGGGGAAATTATTGTAAATGTTTAACCTATTGTCTCTTTAAAAATATTGGACACATGACAGTCTGCCTCAACATACAAAAATGAGTTACAGCACTCTTTATGCGTTGTGTCATGTGGTCAGGTTACTTCTTTGATCAGTCAAAAATAGTCTATATATTGGTGCTCAATCCATTTGGCTGCAGGTAATGTGAAAATTGCATCACTGCTGTTGGAAATACAAGAGGCCTATGGAAGGACTGCAGCTTTAGTATTATGTTAAAAAAGAATTTTTGAAACGTATTTGAATAATGAAAACTGGTATAGATTATGCAATGTAGATTTACTGCCCAGAACGAGGCCATTTAATCTGAGTGGATGCTAGTTGGGGTCTGGTCTGCTGACCCCGGACAAAGTGCGGAGGCAGCCACAGGGACTGCTGAGTGCCAAGGTGGGCTGTTAAAAGGCCTGCCTCGGTGCTCTGGGATTTCATCCCAGTTACAATAAAAGTGAAACAAAAAATAGCCCTCCAGCCCTCACCCCTCAAATGTCCATTCATTCCCATGGCCCTTTAGAGTCCCTATGCCAATTTAGTGTGAACTCATGCCAACCCATAACACCCTCCCCACCCACCACCCTTTGTCCTTATGCTCTTCATGCCAACTCACCCAGTACCCACCATGTGCAGATCTCAGGAGCCAGGGTGAGATGAAATAAATTTCAAAAGATTTATTACAGACTTCTCTGTATTAAAAAAAACTCATTGATAAAAGGCTATTTAATAAATTTAGAACCCTTCAAGTACTTAAACCCTTATAAAAACATATATCCCCTTCAAGTACTTAATCCCATTTAAACGCTAACAGTTGTATTCATAGCCAAAGACAGCTAATCTCTTTATGACCACCTGGAGCTGTCAATCAAGCTGTGAATTTACCAGCCTCCCCATCCCCCTCCAACTGTGATGATAAGTTATGAATGTAGTTAAGCAGCACTAATCCTATAATAATATCCCTCAGGCTTATGTCAACTGCCATCTATTGAAATTGCAAGCACTGTTTTTTTTTAAATGCATGCTGTTGTTTTTTCAAAATTTAAAAAGCAGGAGTTTTAAATGGCTTGACAGTTCCATTGAACTTATCCACTTTTTACACAAATTCATGTATATTCTTAACCATCCCAAAGGGTTGCCTGCACCTCTCTGAAAGGGGTACTTGGACCCTTCGAAAAAGTTACCTTACCTCTCCAAAGAACTTGGTAGGTTCACACCTTTTCCTCAAATGTCTAAAGTTCATGAGTTGTGTTTTGGAAATCCCAGTAATGCAAATTGCTTCTGTTTCAAGGTAGCTGCACTTCTGAATGTGCTGTTGCTACTGTGAACTGCAGCTGTATAAATTACCTCTCGTTCCCGTTCCACCCTCTAGTGAAAATGGTGGCTGCTGGGTTTGGGGGAGGGGTTTCTGAAATCAGGACTCGAGCACCATTTTGGCTATGGCGTGGAGCCCTTCCGATGCTGTGAAAATTTAGGCTTTAGAAATTTCACTGCAGATGCCAAAGTGACAAATTGACAACCTTTAAATAGTAGTGGAAAAGATACCACTAAAATGTTTTTGCAGTTCGAAAATACCCAAACTGAAAATTGAACCAGGTCAGATCTAAGGACTGTTAAAAAGAGTTGTTGGGCCATAACACCCGAGCTCCCCAGTGGAGTAATGTGGGGGTACCCCAAAAATGCACAGGGGAATCCCCTTTGGAAGTTCACAGGTAAGGTTTGCAAGGCAATTGTCCAGAATTGCAAACTTCCTTTGGGCAATTTCCCAGCACTGGTAACCATCCAAAAATACAATTTAAATTGCAAACTGATGCTGGGTGCCACTCCGTACCGAATTTTTTTTCCCCAGCCTGTCTAGCCCCACCTTTCAACTCAGGGCAGCTGAGATCCAGGCAGTGCAGCATGTCGCTGGGACCCAGCGTCGAAGCACAGATGAATCGAAGGGAAGAAAGCCACACCCCTTTTGATGCTGATTGCCACTCTGAGGAAGTTCAGGCCTATTATTTTGAATATATTTTAGAATGGCTGAATTGAAGCAGTTTCTTAAAGTTGCAATATTCCGCAATTAAGTTATTTTTTGAAGTAAAAATCCAATAGTCAACAGTTTCACAGTCACATTTTTTAAAAATCACAGAACATTTGCATTATTTTGGGGTCTGAAGCCACTATTCAGATACCAGCAGGACTTTGATGTTTGTTTTTAACTGTATGTGATTCATAAGGTCACAGCATCAGTGGCAATACAGTATTTAAAATATGGTTATTTGATAGATTAAATTGCATGTCTATAAAGTATCTGAAAATTCACTTTTTGACTGATTACTTCAAATCTATGTCACTGACAAGTCAAACTTGCCTTAAATTAAATAACAATGAAACAAAAAAATTGATTTGGAGTTGATAGAGCTATTACTCCAGGATAACATGTATTTTGTAAAGTAACTTTAGATTTTAATAGATTCTACAGCTCAGATGAACATATGAATGAGGAGGAGTAGTAGGCCACTCAGTCCCGTTTTCCTGTTCCACCATTCGCCTGTTCCATCATTCAACAAGATCATGGCTGATCTAATTTTAACCTCAACTCCACATTCCCACTTATCCCTGATAACCTTTCATCCTCTTGCTTATCAAGAATCTATCTACTTCTGCCTTAAAAATATTCAAAGACTCTGCTTCTTTCGCCATTTGAGGAAGAGTTCCACAGGCTCTCAACACTGAGAAAATAAATTCTCATTTGTTTTTAATGGGCGACCCCTTATTTTTTAAACAGTGACCCCTAGTTTTAGATTCTCTGAAAAGAGGAAACATCCTTTCCACATCTACCTTGTCAACACCCCTCAGGATCTTAAAGGGTTCAATCAATTCACCTCTTACTCTTCTAAACTCTAGCAGATACAAGCCTGACCAACCTTTCCTCATAAGACAACCCGCCCATTCCAGTAATTAGTCCAGTAAACCTTCTCTGAACTGCTTCCAACGCATTTACATACTTCCTTAAATAAGGAGGCCAATACTGTACACAGTACTCCAGTTGTGGTCTCACCAATGCCCTGTATAACTGAAGCATTACCTCTCTACTTTTGTATTGAATTCCCCTCACAATAAACAATAACATTCTATTAGCTTACTTATTTACTTGCTGTACCTGCATACTAACCTTTTGTGATTCATGCATTAGGACACCCAGATCCCTCTGAACCTCAGAGCTCTGAAATCCGTCACCGTTTAGATAATATGCTTCTTTTTTATTCTTCCTACCAAAATGGACAACTGCACTCTTTCCTACATTATACTCCATTTCCCAGTTCTTTGCCTACTCACTCAACGTATCTATATTGCTTTGTAGCCTCCTTATGTCTTCTTTGCAACTTACTTTCCTACCTATCTTTGTGTCATCAGCAAATTTAGCAACCATACTTTTGGTCCCTTCATCCAAATCATTTATACAAATTGTAAAAAATTGTGGCCCCATCACTGATCCCTGTGGCACACCACTCGTTACATCTTGTCAACAAAAAATGACCCATTTATGCTTACTCTGGCTAGCTAACAATCTTTTATCCATGCCAATATATTACCGCCTACACCATGAGCTTTTATTTTATTTTTTTATTCATTCATGGGATGTGGGCTTCGCTGGCTGGGCCAGCATTTATTGCTCATCCTTAGTTGCCCTTGAGAAGGTGGTGGTAAGCTGCCTTCTTGAACCGCCGCAGTCCATGTGGTGTAGGTACACCCACATTGCTGTTAGGAAGGGAGTTCCAGGATTTTGACCCAGTGACAGTGAAGGAATGGTGATATATTTCCAAGTCAGGATGGTGAGTGACTTGGAGGGGAACCTCCAGGTGGTGGTGTTCCCATCTATCTGCTGCCCTTGTCCTTCTAGGTGGTAGTGGTCGTGGGTTTGGAAGGTGCTGTCTAAGAAGCCTTGGTGAATTCCTGCAGTGCATCTTGCAGATGGTACACACTGCTGCTTCAGTGGTGGAGGGAGTGAATATTTGTGGATGTGGTGCCAGTCAAGCAGACTGCTTTGTCCTGGACGGTGTCAAGCTTCTTCAGTGTTGTGGGAGCTGCACTCATCCAGGCAAGTGGGGAGTATTCCATCACACTCCTGACTTGTGCCTTGTAGACGGTGGACAGGCTTTGGAGAGTCAGGAGACGAGTTACTCGTTGCACGATCCCTAGCCTCTGGCCTGCTCTTGTAGTCACAGTATTTATATGGCTAGTCCAGTTCAGTTTCTGGTCAATGGTAACCCCCAGGATGTTGATAGTGGGGGATTCAGTGATGGTAATGCCACTGAACATCAAGGGGCGATGGTTGGATTCTCTCTTGTTGGAGATGGTCATTGCCTGACACGTGTGGCGCGAATGTTACTTGCCACTTGTCAGCCCAAGCCTGGATATAGTCTAGGCCTTGCTGCATTTGGACATGGACTGCTTCAGTATCTGAGGAGTCGCGAATGGTGCTGAACATTGTGCAATCATCAGTGAACATCCCCACTTCTGACCTTATGATGGAAGGAAGGTCACTGATGAATCAGCTGAAGATGGTTGTGCCTAGGACACTACCCTGAGGAACTCCTGCAGTGATGTCCTGGAGCTGAGATGCCTGACCTCCAACAACCACAACCACCTTCCTTTGTGCTAGGTATGACTCCAACCAGTGTATAGTTTTCCCCCTGATTCCCATTGACTCCAGTTTTGCTAGGGCTCCTTGATGCTACACTCAGTCAAATGCTGCCTTGATGTCAAGGGCAGTCACTCTCACCTCACGAGTTCAACTCTTTTGTCCATGTTTGCACCAAGGCTGTAATGAGGTCAGGAGCTGAGTGGCCCTGGCAGAACCCAAACTGGACGTCAGTGAGCAGGTTATTGCTAAGCAAATGCTGCTTGATAGCACTGTTGATGACCCTTTCCATCACTTTACTGATAATCAAGTGTAGAATGATGGGGCAGTAGTTGGTTGGGTTGGATTTGTCCTGCTTCCAGGACATACCTGGGCAATTTTCCACATAGTTGGGTAGATGCCAGTGTTGTAGCTGTAGTTGAACAGCTTGGCTAGGAGTGCGGCAAGTTCTGGAGCATAAGTCTGCAGTACTATTGCCAGAGTATTGTCAGGGCCCATAGCCTTGACAGTGTCCGATGCCTTCAGCCATTTCTTGATATCATGTGGAGTGAATCGAATTGGCTGAAGACTGGCATGTGATGCTGGGGACCTCCAGAGGAGGCCAAGATGGATCATTCACTTGGCACTTCTGGCTGAAGATTGTTGCAAATGCTTCAGCCTTCTCTTTTGCACTGATGTGCTGGGCTCCTCCATCATTGAGGGCGGGGATATCTGTAGAGCCTCCTCCTCCATGAGTTGTTTAATTGTCCACCACCATTCACGACTGGATGTGGCAGGACTGCAGAGCTTAGATCTGATCCATTGGTTGTGGGATCTCTTGGCTCTGTCTATCACTTGCTGCTTATGCTGTTTGGCACGCAAGTAGTCCTGTGTTACAGCTTCACCAGACTGACTTAATTTTTAAGTATGCCTGGTGCTGCTCCTGGCATGCCCTCCTGCACTCTTCATTGAGCCAGGGTTGATCCCTTGGCTTGATGGTAATGGTAGAGTGGGGGACATGCCAGGCCATGAGGTTACAGGTTGTGTTTGAGTACAATTCTGCTGCTGCAGATGGCCCACAGTGCCTCATGGGTGCCCAGTCTCGAGTTGCCAGATATGTTTGAAATCTATCCCATTTAGCATGGTGGTAGTGCCACACAACACAATGGAGGGTATCCTCAATGTGAAGGTGGGACTTCATCTCCACAATGACTGTGCAGTGGTCACTCCTACCGATATGGTCATGAACAGATGCATCTGCCGCAGGCAGGTTGGTGAGGATGAGGTCAAGTATGTTTTTCCCTCTTGTTGGTTCCCTCACCACCTGCCGCAGAACCAGCCTAGCAGCTATGTCATTTAGGACTCGGCCAGCTCGGTCAGTAGTGGTGCTACCGAGCCACTCTTGGTGATGGACATTGAAGTCCCCCAGAGTACATTCTGCACCCTTGTCACCCTCAGTGCTTCCTTCAGGTGGTGTTCAACATGGAGGAACACCGATTCATCGACTGAGGGAGGGTGGTACGTGGTAATCAGCATGAGGTTTCCTTGCCCATGTTTGACCTGATGCCATGAGACTTCGTTCTGCATTAAACTTTGATGTGGCACTTTATCAAATGCCTTCTGGAAATCTAAGTACAGTACATCTGCCGGTTCCTTTTTAACAACAGCACAAGTTACTTCTTCAAATAACTCCAAATAATTGGTTAAACATCAAAACCCTTCATAATTGGGGTACACTAATTCTATTTTTTTTGTAAATGGTAACTTAGAAAGGTTGCCACCTTCTAAAATCAATTAACAGAAAACCAGTAAAGAAAAAATCAACAAAAATAGAAAAATTGAAACGGTGGATTCAATGGGAAATATAAAAAAATGAACATTTTGTAATTATTTAGGTAAATAGATACAAGCAAAAATTAATATAATTAAACTAAATGTTATAAACTGTGGAGTTTTTTTTAACCTATATTTTCAAAACTTAATTTTAAATTGCTGAAGAACATTTGGAACATACCAAATACTACAAGTCCATTTTAGGCAGTGATTTATGTATTTCATCAATTATTGATCAGCAAACTAGAATCAATAGCCTTTCAATTATAATTGATTACAGCTTCAGTACTGGATAAGTATGTCAAAACAAAACTATACTTATAAATTTACATCTAGTCTAATAGTGCAGTGGTTGGCTTTGGAGACTGACTGATCCATACTAATCCAGCTGGAAGGGCAGCTAAACACAAATCAGGCAAAGTATACTCTGTGAGATTTTGTTATCTTTTTGTGTAACTACTGGGTTTTTACTCATATTTGTGCTCAAAACAACCCTCATCATATTTTCATGCATCATATAGACTGATGACGCTGATAAAGAAATTAAAAACAGATTAAAAGATGCAAACAACAAATCATTACTTTATATAATATAATTAAAGGAACAATAGAACTATGCTTAGATCAGTTTCACAACTAGTCCATCAAGCCAACATCATAGAACTAAATAGATCACTATCACACCAGGCAACTGTCAGATCTCAGTTTGAGTGGCAGGTTTCTATACTCAAAATGGTTGAAGATGTCTCTTTACAGAGTTTCCCTGCTGGGTTCTGCCAATCTCCTGCTGAAGTTACATCAGGGCAGCCCTGTGAATTTCAGTGAAATGCAGTGAAGTTTGAAAGCAGAGATTGATAGATTTTTGTTAGGGAAGGATATTAAGGCTAACGTAACCGAGGCAGGTAGACGGAATTAAGCTACATCTCAGTCATGATCTAAATGAATGGCGGAGCAGGCTTGGATAACTGAACTATCTACTGCAGTTCCTTCCTTTGCACGTGCACCTGTTACCATGCTCAGAATGAGCTGCATTTTGACATATGGATTATGTTGTGTACCATGGTAACAAAAGTTTAATTCTCATTTTTTGCATTCTTTTTCAGATGCAAGACAGCATGAGAGAGTGATAGAGTATGAATGTGAGAGAGTGATAGAGTATGAATGTGAGAGAGGAAGAGTTAAGATACAGATCAGCCATGAACTAATTGAATGGTAGAACAGAATAAAGGGGTCAAATGGCCTAATCCTGTTCCTATTATACATTTATATATTATTTTATATATATTTGTATCAAGTGTCAGTAGGAGAACATTTAGGAACAGTGATCGTTGTATCATATGTTTTAGGCTGACTATGGAAAAGGACAAAGAATAGTCCAGAGCAAGAAAAATTAACTGGGGAAAAAGCCAACTTCAATGGCGTAAGAACGGATCTGGGCCAAATAAACTGGAGTCAATGGTTGGCAGGAAAAACTGTAGCTGATCAATGGGCTACCTTCAAAGAAGAGATGATTCAGGCACAGTCAAGGTACATTCCCTCGAAAGAAAAAGGTAGGGCAAACAAATCCTGGACGACAAAGGAGATAGAAATTAAGATAAAGAAGAAAAAGTGTGCTATGACAGATGTCAAGCAGAAAATACAGTTGAAAACCAAGCTAAATGCAGCAGGTTTAGAGAGGTGAAGCAGCAAATAAGAGAAGCATAGGGGAAGTAGGAAAAGATACTGGAAGCTAGCATAAAAAGGAATCCCGAAGCCTTCTATAGGTATATAAATAGTAAAAGGGTGCAAAAAGGAGCAGTAGGGCCAATTAGGGACCAACAAGAGAATTTATGCATGGAGGCAAAGCTGAGGTCCTAAATGAATACTTTGTATCTGTCTTTACTAGGGAAGATGATGCTGCTCAGGTCAAGGTAAAAGATGAGGCAATTCAGGCATTATAGCTTTAAAATTGAAATAGAATTAAAATTAAAATTGAATAGGTTATCTGTACATAAAAGTTGATAAGGCACCAGGACTGGATCCAAGGTAACTGAGGGAAGTGAGTGGAAATTGCAGAGATACTCACTATAATATTTCCATCTTCCTTAGTCTCAGGGCTGGTCCAGAGGACTGGTAAATTGCAATTATTACACCTTTGTTTGAAAAAAAAAGTGTAAAGATAAACCCAGCAACTATAGGCCAGTCAGTTTAACTTCGGTGGTGGGGAAACTTCTAGAAACAATAATTTGGGACAAAATTAATAGCCACATGGACAAATGTGGGACAATTAAGTAAAACCAGCATGGATTTTTTTAGGAAAAATCATGTTCGACCAGCTTGAAGTTTGAGGAGGTTAAGAGAGAGGGTTGAAGAGGGCAGTGCTGTTGATGTGATGTACATGGACTTCCAAAAGGCGTTGATATAGTGCTACACAACAGACTTGTGAGCAGAGTTGCAGCTCATGGAGTAAAAGGGACAATGGCAACATGGGTACAGAATTGGCTAAGTGGCAGGAAAGAGAGAGTAGTGGTTAATGGGTATTTTTCATGCTGGAGGAAGGTTTGTAGTGGAGTTCCCTAGGGGACCCTTGCTTTCCCTGATATATATTAATGACCTGGACCAGGCTTGCCCAACATGTGGCCTGGGGCTGGATGTGGTCTGCGAAGCCCCCCCAATGTGGTCCCAGGGGCAGTTTTCAAAATAGTGGTAAGTGGAGTGGAAGATTCTGAAAGAACTGCGACTCCAATCACACGCTATTCTTCTCCAGTGTTTGCTGTGAGCCTATTAGCATTAAATGTTGGAGCAGGAGCAACACTAGCGACAGTGAGTGTGCTCTGGAAAAAAAGGTATTTGTTGCAGGAGAGAGGCAGAGAGAGAGACTGCTGTGCCGTGCTGAGGAGGCAGCAACTCTTTTTTAATTATCAAATTATTGCTTGGACATTGCTTTATTTTTGCTCAGCAAGTTGTTTCTTTTCTTCATTCCTCAACTTTATTTTGAAATTCATGTTTAATGTTGTGCCAAATCTTAGCTTTCCCAAATTTGCTCATCGGCCCCTCGAGTGGGAAAAAAATGGAAATGCTGCCCCCCAAGTGAAAAGGTTGGGCAAGCCTGACCGAGAGCTTGGTGTACAGGGCACAATTTCAAAGTTTGTGGATAATGCAAAACTTGGAAGCATTGTGAAATGAGGAGGATAGTGTAGAACTCAAAAGGGCATAGACAAGTTGGTGGAATGGGCAGACAGGTGGGAGATGAAGTGCAATGCAGAGAAGTGTGAGGTGATCCATTTTGTAGGAAGAACATGGAGAGATAATATAAAGGGTACGACTCCAAAGAGGGTGGAGGAGCAGAGGGGCCCGGGTGTATATGTGCATAAATCATTGAAGGTGGCAGGAAAGGTTGAGAGAGAAGTTAATAAAGCCTACAGTATCGTCGGTTTTACTAATAGGGGCATAGAGTACATGGGCAAGAAGATCATGTTGAATTTGTGTAAGTCACTAGTTTGGTCTCAGTTGGAGTATTGCGTCCAGTTCTGGGCGCCACACTTTTGGAAGGATGTGACGGCATTGGAGAGTGTGCAGAAAAGATTCATGAGAATGGTTCCAGGGATGAGAAAGTTCAGTTATGAAGATATGTTGGAGAAGTTGAGACTGCTTTCCTTAGAAAAAAGAAAGTTGAGAGGAGATCTGATAGAGGTATTCAAAATTATGAGGTGTCTGGACAGAGTAGATAGGGAGAAACCGTTTCCACTCATGAAAGGATCGAGAATAATTGGGCACAGATTTAAAGCAATTAGTAAAAGAAGTAAAAGTGATACAAGGAGACATTTTTTTATGCAGCAAGTGGTTAGGGTTTGGAATGCACTGCCTGAGAGTATACTGGAGGCAGGTTGAATTGAAGGATTCCAAAGGGAATTAAGACTCTTATCTGAAAAGGAAGAACGTGCAAGGTTATGGGGAGAAAGCAGAGGAATGGTACTGGCTGAATTGCTCATTCGGAGAGTTGGTGCAGACATGATTGGCCAAATGCCCTCCTTCTGTGATTCGATAAAGAGAACGGTTTGTGAGAGAGAAAGAGAGACACTGCAGTCTTGAGGAGAGAGTGGCATTATAGTACCTATTAAATTGAAATTTAAGTTTAAAGGGTAAGTACAATAGAGATGTTTACTTATGCTACATCCACATTAGGGCTTAAGTCAGCATCTACAAAAGCAGCAAATTCTGTTTACTTATTTATTGCTTTAATAACTTGAATTTATATAGTGTCTTTGTCAAAGGAAAATTTTCCAAAGCATTTCATCAAAGCGTAATCAGACAAAGATTGACACTGAGCAAAAGATGATCACCTTAGGAGTGGAGACTAAAAGCTTGATCAAAGAATTTGGTCTTAAGAGGTCACTTAAAGGACGAGAGAAAGGTGGAGAAATTTAAGGAGGGAATTTCAGACCTTAAGACCTAGACAGCTGAAGATATGGCTGTAAACGCTGGGGCAATGGGAAGAACACAACTTTGAAAGGGTTGAGAGCTGCAGGAGATAGAGATAAGGGGCCATTGTTGCCAATTTGCCTTTTAACAAACAGGTCTCGTTTGTATACAACATTTGTAGAGTGAATAACCGCGCAACAAAAGTAAAACAATCTAGAGTCAAAATTATGTAATTCTAGTAAAAAACAAAACACTGCAGATACTAGAAATCTGAAACAATATAAAAGGAAAAATTCACAGCAGGTTGATGAGCATTTGTGGAGAAATGACAGTTTATGTTTTTGGGTGAATAGCCTTCATCAGAACAGATCTACTGAAAGATACACATCTCTCCACAGATTTTGACTAACTCGGCTGCCCAGTTTTGCTTTGTTTTTGGTATAATGCATTCCTAGTTGTAATTTTTTATTAATTCATGGCTAGATAAATAATATTTCCCCTAATTATTAGGGAAATATGGCCCGATGCAATTGCAGGGGACAAGAATGAAGAAAACAAGTTTATTTGAATTATCAGAAAAGTCAAACTTTATAACCAAGAATTTTGGAGGCTTTCCAATACCAACTACTTATAATTAATTCTCAACACATTGTTTCTTTTATTTACAAGGTCACATAGAAAACCTGGCAGCATTCACTGCAGTGGAGCTTTCCACAAAATTTATAGCAACTAATTTTAAAAGGGCAATTTGATATAATAACCTGGATTTTCGCAAAGTCATGAAGGCTCTGTGGCATACCAAAAATGGTGGACGGTATCCAGAAGTCCTGCCCCCACATCCAACAGAAACCATTTTCGCCAGGTGTGGGGGCAGGGGAAATCGGGGACGAGATGTGGCTCCCACATGTGGGAAATCTGAACTCAGAATTCAGTGCTGAGTTCAAACTGACCACATTTCTGCTGGAACAAGGACCTTATCCCACAGTATTGGAGTTATGAATTTTCAGAGTAAAGATAAATGCTCTTCAAGGACAGATAAGGTTTGTAGAACTGTCAAATTATTTAAATCCGGACCCCCTTTATAATTGAGACTAACTGACTGTCTGGGCCTGGGATTTGAAAAAAGAATCTATTCCAGCAGTTTCAAAAGCCGTTTGTTGAAACAACCCTGAATGCTATCATTGTGGCGTTATTAATGCTTGACTGCTTTCCACAACCTATCATTACACAGTGCGGGGCGGGGGGGCTGTAAATTCACAGTTTGAGTGACAGCTCAAAGAAGTTATTAAAGGATTAGCTGTCTTTGATGTGGAGTTATTAAAAATGCTTGTTTAACACGGGATTAAGTATTTGAAGAGAATTAAATGCATTGAATGGGCTTTCATGAATGGGGGATTTTTTTTATATAGTTAAGTTTGTCATAGATATTTAGAACTTTATTTTAGTTCACCTCAGTATGGCTCACGAGGTCTATCCATGGTGGACACAAGGTGCATTGGCATAGTAGCTATAAGGGGCAAGGGGGGGTGTGGGTGGTGAGTCATTAGTTGGTGCTAAATTAGCATAGGGGCTAAAAGGGGCCATGGGTGTGGGTGGGGCTCATGACTTGGTAGGAGTTAGCAATAAGTTGGCATAAGGGCTATGGGGATGGGTGAGGGGCATGGGTTGGTGTGATTTGGCACTGTTGGCTTAAGGGCTACAAGAGGCCATAGGGGCGGGTGGGGGCATGAGTTGACATGTTTGGGCATGGTGAGTGGGTGGGGTGTAGGGAGCTGTGAGGGAAGCAACTGGGACGATGTCCTAGAGAACCAAGATGGGCCTTTTAAACAGTCTGTCTCGGCAGTTGGCAGTCCCTATGGCCACCTCCAATTGGCATTCCGGGGGGTGGGGGGGGGGGCGGCAACGGATCTGGCTCCATCCTGCACCCATCCACTCCAGACCGGAGATTCCACCATCTAGTGTGCATTTTCCTGGTCTGGGAGATTTGCCGGCTCTGCGCAACCATCTCGGGAGCAAAAATCCAGGCCAATGAATCAGTTTTAGGTGCGATGGGAAAGAAATTATCTCATGTGTTTCATAAATTCATAACCATTTATTTCTGGGATAGAACAACAGGCAGAATGTGGGTTATTAGAAAATACAGTTTGTTTTTAAGATTCGTTTTTAGGATAGGAGTCTCACTGGTGAGGCCAGCATCCACATTTTAGGCTTTTGTTTTAACATAATGTATGGTTCCAATATACCAGTCTTAAATGGAATGCTGCATAGCACAACAAGGGGTCACTTTAAGATGATTATTAGTGCTGCCTCAGGCATTGCATTAACATAGACACTATCCTTCTTTTGTGAGGAACAGTTAAAGAAATAGCATGGCAAACCAGCAGGGGGAGGGGAAGGAGTATAATCAGAATTTAAATCTGTGTACTGACAATGTGTTTCTGTTAAAATTTGACACAAATAAACTCTTGATGTAATGTATTCGGCATGAGAAGGGAAAATACTGCCCAGTAAATTCAACTACTCACACCTCCAAAGGAATGGACAATTTTGCCATTTATACACATAACAAGTTTATTTAACAGTTTATTAAACATTGCAAAACATTTTTTAAACCTTCCTACAGATAATTCAGGCCCACTTTTTTTGTTTTCATCTTAAAGTGTTAAGAGATGATGCAATTTCTTGAAAAGTGTAAGTGGGAGAGTTAATCTCAGTGGCATGCCTAATTTGCAAATGGAAGATTGGGTTGAATAATAATGTTTTGTGCTCTAAAGCACATTCAGCTGTAATATGTGCCACCCATGATAAATTGAATTTTCAGTTTGATTATGCAGAAGTGGTAAACACAGGTGAAAATAGCTGTGGCAAGGCACTAAGCTAATTGGTCAATGGGGCATTATATCATACATTATATAATTATTGGTCTTTAAAATTTCAGCTACTACAACTGTGTCATTTGCTTCTTTGTGGTGATTATGCTAAAGAAAGTAGTGGCAATATCAACTGTTTGACTTCAAGGTTCTTAGATGATCAATAAGGTGTTAGTTTTTGAATTCCACAACCTTTTATTTACAACAGTATTTCCACAAATGTCTAAGAGTAAAAACAAAATGAGCCTTTAGTTATCACGGATATCATCATTATTCTTTTGATCTTGCCTAACTTGTAATAATTTTCCCAAAGGACAATGATCAACCTCAGAGGAAAGGAATAACAGGATAACATTCATATCAAAACATTCTTTTTCCAGTAAAAACTTCTACGAGTAACCTTTTGCATTCTAATGTAATGCTTGCTGAAATTGAATTGTATTGAATTCAGGACTGCTTTTAGCTCCAAATGCAGCACTTTCTAAACTTCTGCAGTGCAAAGGACATAACAGATGTCAACCTGCTTTTTAGGCCAAAAAAAGTCAGCAAAGCATTCTATCATGTTACACCAATTATAGCGTTGAACAACTACGGTTTTCCATAGATGGAAATGCTTCATGTCGTCATTTTATTTCCTGATAAAACTACAATGGAAATAAAACACAACAGTACTCATATTTGTTAACTAACAGCAGAGTTTTCACATTTATCTTGATAAGACTGCAAAAGATACAAAGGGAAAGAAACAGGATTCTGCTGACTGTGGCAGTGGAGAACACCTGCAGGCAACAGCCAAATCTGTTGATTCATGTATTCTTTCTAAGGAGGGCATTGTGAAATTGCACCTACTTCATTATTTTGTAAGCTAGCATACAAAATGTTTGGTAACATCCATCTCAACTCCTGGCTTGCTGCTGGCATAATTTTGGAATGGTCATAAACAAGACAAAGAATATTTTTAAAAGAAGAGGCCAGTTCTTTTGCTTACATCTGTATCTCTCATCTTAACAGCTACAAAGGCTTTAAATGCATTTTCATTAACAAAGGAATCAAGAGAATTCAAGCAATTACCGAACCCCCAATCTGTTTCAATCACAGCAAAATATATTTAAAATGGTTAATGAGATTACACAAGTATGAAGGTGCCTCGTTATGAGGTAAAATCCTTGCTAAGAATATTTGTGCATATGTGTTAGCTTGATTCTGAGTTTAGTAAAGGAAGAGATCATGCTCAGGTACTCAAGAAGAATATGGTGAACTGCTTGAAGCTCTTTTTGTTTGTAACTTTCAAAAAGCATCAGGGTTATTAGTCCCACACATTCTTCAGTTATATACCCAGATAATCAGCTCAGGCTCTGTAGATGCTTCAATAACACAATAGTTCATCTTTACTGGGCTCCATCTCTTGTACATCTCCCTCACATAATCAGTCAAATTCCTGAACCCCATATTTCTTATTCATTCATTGGGTAAACAGAACAGTCTTACTCATCTCCTAACCAATATAGTGCCTCTTTCAAAAATTCTTAGCCTCTACCATCAGACAACCAGTGATCAGACACAAACAGTTCAAGATTAGCAGTCTGTATTTTTCATTCCAACATCTTTTGCATTCATCATTATTTACTTGCAGAAGTATGCCAGTGAAGATTAATTATTGTAAACATGATAGTCACCTCCTTTAATGTGCTGTTCCATATTTATAGAAATTATTTTTTTGATGTTACATGTCTGCAGAGTAATAAGAATTTCCCATTTGGAACAGTTGTGACTGATGTGTTTGACTCTACTTAATTGATTGCTATCATTATTTCTAGTGGATAATAGATCTATTGCAGCTGAATTGACTTAAAGCTACTCCAGTGTCTGTTTATGGTACAGCCCATATACATCTGATAAAATTGGTTATAGTAACAACAATGTAATTATAGTCATCAAGCCAATATGTAATTTAGGGTGCCACTTCGGACTAGCCATATGAAAGCCTGGTCCAAACAAATTAGATATGAAATCTACCACTTCAGAAGAGCTAATGTTTCACAGCAGGTTATGTTGGTGACAGTGGAGCTGGTAATCATCTGTTTGGCATAAGATAATATGGGAACCAAATACTGCCATCTCCCATTGAAGTGGCGTCTGATCTTATAGATTGAGAGTTTAGTGAGCAGAGCGGGGCTGTAAAGAGCGAGAGTTTAGTGAGAAGAGTGGGTTGAGTCTGACAGACACGTGAAACATGTACCAGAGCATATGGTATGTATTGTATCCATTTCAGGAGGTGCGGTAGATTGTATGTAACTTTTGCCATTACTCAAAAAAACACAAATCAGATGTTTAACCTAGATGACTTATTGTGCGTTCTCCTCTTTTAGGGGGTGGGACAGCTGCCAATGCCACATCTACCCCAGCCCCAGCCTATTTTCCTGGGCCAAGATTAACTTGTGTGCATAGTTGGCTCTCAGTAGGATTCCCATCAAGAGGGAACCAGCTCAAGGAAAAAAGAATCCCTCAGGTGCTGCAGAGAGGATCAGGATAGAACTTAAATAACAAAAAAATTCCACACAGCATACTCCTTAAGGAGTTTAACACTAATTATATAATAAAATCTCATGGGTTGCAATACAAACCCTACGCTGGGAATTTACAGCTTAGTCTGTCCGCACATATACCAAATTCTTTCTTATACCTAACAATTGTTAAACTTTTCTAGGACTTTCTTCATGCAGTAAAGAATGTACCTCGTACATTGATGCCTCAGAGCGCTTCACAGCTAATTAATTAACTTTCAAGTGTAGTCATTATTCTTCAGCAGAGAAATGTGACAGCTTTTTAAAAAATTAATTCATGGGATGTGAGTGTCACTGGATAGGCCAGCATTTATTGCCCATCCCTTGTTCAGAGGGCATTTAACAATCAGGAGGCCAGGTCAGGTAAGGACAGCAAATTTCCTTCCCTAAAGGGCATTAGTGAACCAGATGGGTTTTTACGACAATCGGCACTGGTTTCATTAGATTTTAATTCCAGATTTTTATTGAATTCAAACTCCACCATCTGGGGTTTGAACCCAGGTCCCCAGAGCATTACCCTGGGTTTCTGAATTACTAGTCCAGCGAAAATACCACTACGCCATCACCTCCCCTTTGCTAGATTCCACAAATGGGAATACAATATTGACTTGTTTTAGTGGTACTGCTGGGTGGGGGAAGAATGCTGGATATAACTCTAGGAGAAACTCCCCTCCCTCATCTTCATTGAATAATGTCATTGGATCTTTGACACCCACCTCAAAAGACAGTCTTACCTTAAGAGGTACTGTCTTTTGTGTGAGAGGTTAACAGGCAACTCCCTCAAGTACAGCATTAAATTGGCAGCCTGTTAAAAGACTATTTTGAAATACACGTTGCTCCTTTCTTGATTCTGCTCACTGAATGCATCATTTTTGAATGATGGGAGCTGTTAGATTTGGATTGCACTATAAACGGTATAAAACTGCAACCTTTCACTCAAAGATTATCTTGAATTTAACTAAATCACTTGAACAAAACTGAAAACTTATTAGTAGAAAGTGGTAAAGTTATGTATTTGAAACCATGACTTCTGACTCAGGCCAGAAACAAAAGGCTGAATTTTTGTCTGGGTGCAGAGTCACGTTTTGGTACACGAATAGCCACACTTGAGGAAAACCAATTTTCCTGCGCATTCCTGCCCCTGTGCCATTTTCCTCTGACTATTTCGCAGGCTGGGAATGTCTAGTTTGTGAAATGCACACCTGGCTCCTGCTGAGGTCAGGTTCCTCATTTTAAACAGGGGACGAAAACTGGATTTCCTCCTGCACACCATTTTCACAAGGTGGTGTGGAGCTTCCAAAGCCCATTAAAAGTACACCAGGTTTGAGAATCCGTGAAGAAAATGGAAAGCCTGCTGAGGAGTCTGGAACATTCTGAAAGGTAAATGCAAAGTGTTTTCATACTTTCTAATGTCACTGCAGGTGCTGTATTGTAATACAGATGTGTTCTTAATGCAATGATTCAGCATAGGGATCTGTCCTTTAAATTGACCCTTACACTGACCAGCATTGGTGCGTTAGTGCTTTCCAATGGAAAAAGCACCATAGTGTAGTGAAAAATGTTAAGATGACATATTTTCTACTGTGATTTAAATGGCTCTGGCTGATAATAAAATACTGGTTTTGACACTTGAAAAATCTAACCACCTTACATTGATTGACAGGCACTCTGTTTTAAAATTGAAATGTGTACCTTGTCCTTCCTTCTTAGAGAGTAGTCTATTTTTGGACAGCTGTGGCCATCATCAGTGCTTGGCTGAGTTTTAATTGCTAATGGATTTCAGCACAATAGGTGTTCAATTCATTTGAGAATTAATGACAGTTTCAAGAAGTTGTAATAACCAATTGTTCATGTGATATGATTTCCGGTTTATTAACGCAAGCTAAAAGGATTACAACTATTGTATAAAAGTTTTTCCCCCCACATGGCAGATTGCATTTTTTCCCCCAGTATCAATGATATGAAGACTTTTGTTAAACGGTGACAAGTTTATTTTTTCCCCCCCAAGGAACATAAAATATTTTTCATTGATATTACATGGAATCTGAAGACTGTGCATAGTGCATATAAGGTGAGTGGCCAAGGAGTGGCGGGTGCATAGAGATGGCATGGGCGATCTAAGGGAGTATGGGCTAAGGGAGGTGAGAGATGAGTTTTAGCTGCCTTTAACCATTGTTGGGAGCTGGGATACTGTGTTGGAAAACCAAGGTGGACCTTCTAGCTGGCTGTTCTCCATACCAACACTACCCAGGTACTGCAGTACGGCTCACAAACTGCATTGCAAGCCCAACCACAATCTGAAAAGACAATAATAGCGTGTAAAGTCACACGTGGGTCAGGTGTGCAGTGAGCGAGCCGCAAAAATGCGCAGGTTGGTTTTTTTCCAAGCCCGGAGGAAGATTCAGCCCAAAAACCTTAATTTCCCACAGGCCAAAGAAAAACATTACAAACTTGCTCCATCCACCTGAGGCCATCTAAAGTGTTCTAACAACTCTTTGTGATCTAACTCTATCAGCTTATCAATATAACTGTCTTCATTCAGGAGGAGAAAACTGGTATTTTAAACAATAATGAAAAAAAACTGATGAAAATAAAACAATTTGTAATGATCCTTTAGACTGGAAAAGTGTGCATGTCATTCTGCTACTTAAAAGAGAGAGGAGAAAACCAGGGAATTGTAGACCAGTTAACTCAACATCCATTGTCAGGGAATTGCTGAACTTTCACAGATACCACCAAAATAATAAAGCAAATTTCAGAACCTTGATGCAAGCCTAATATTTTCAAACAAAGACAGGTTTTGTTTGTAACTACTACATGAAAGGAAAAAGCAATATAACAGCATGCTATCCAGAGTCTAACTCAGTGTAGAATTATCTGGGTACCACAGTAAACCAGAATGGATGCAATTAGACTAAATATGTAAATGGGTGTGTGTGTTATTTTTAATTCTCCTAATATTTGGTTGTCTGTAATGAAACGCTCATTGAAATTCATGATTCATTGCTCGTGAGGTGGAGGTGTCATGATGATCTGATGTGTGGGTGAGATATTAATCTTTAATTTCATTGTCTCATCTAATATACATTGAACTGCTTTAAAAGGACTTTTAAAAAGCAAGTAAAGACACTGAATTAAGATGGCTGCCACAAGGCACCCGAGATTGGTGTTACAAGTTGACCAGTTTCTGGAAGGTTCCAATGTGAATTACAATTAAACATGACAAGACAACCTCCTATGGAATTTTACACCTGTTGATGGCAGGAACTACTTCAAAGGATTTACTGAAACTGTTCTGGACTTCACCATTTGCATTTCTATAAAGCTACCTCTATCTACCGGGACAATAGATATATGGAAGGTGTTCTTTCTATCTCATGAATATGGATGGAGGATGGATCACGTAAGAGTTAATGGCTGGGACGTTACAGAGTCTAATCACCTAGACCATAAAACAACAGCCACGGTCTGTCCAGACGCAAGCTAATCAATTACCATCCAAAATCAGTATTGAGAGGTCATGTGATTGGAATAACCATTTTGAAATGTCTTTTATTACCACATCTAAGCAGAAGTCTGGAAGAGGTCCGCCAATGGAGCAGTAACACAATTTCTCTCAAGTTCAAGACCCTATCTCTATGACAGTTTGAAATCCAGCAGAGATAGAGAATTTTCAAACGAAAGGAATGTCACGCATTTTACTCAATAACAACTAACCACATTGTGGTTAAAACTCAACAAAAACTGTCAGACTTATTTCTTTGCAATCAGCAGGTAAATTGTTGAGCACACACATTGAGTTAATATCTTCATTCTTATAAATTCACAAAAAGAAAAACCCTGTTATGGTCAGACATGGAGTGGTAGAATTGGCAAGTAAGTTCACCCCTCCTCATATGATCGTAACAACAGATGTTATGTTTCAGTGACACAAAGGTCTTGGAATACTGTGAGCAGTTCTGGGCACCACAAATAGGAAGCATAAACTGTCTAAGGAGGGAGTGCAGCATAGATTTACTAGAATGATATTTAGGCTCCAAGGGTTAACCTACAAGGAGCGATTATACAAACTAGGGTTTCATTCCCTGGAATTTAGGCGGTTAAGGGGTATTAAGGGGAATTAAGGGTATTAAGCTTTCCTCTATCTACTCTACTTCCACTGCTTCAGGAATCTAGGAGCAGGAGGCAGAGTCTAAAAAAAGAACCAGGCCTATCAGGAATGAAATTAGGAAACATTTCTACACACAAAAGGTGGTAAATTTGGAACTCTCTCTCTTTTGCAAATTGCAATTGGTGCTAGATCAATTGTTAAATTTGAAACGGTAATTTTTTGATAACCGAAGTATTAAGAGATATGGAGCAAAAGCAGGTTTACGGAGCTAGGTTACAGATCACATACCGTTGAATGGCACAACAGGTTGGAGGGCTTAAACAGCCTACTTCTGTTAGTTTGATTAATTTCTCTAATAACGATTGTTATTAGTCTATTTACCAAGGATGGGAATAGAATTCCAGCCAAGCCAGATCCTCTGCATTCAATTTCCACGTTTACACATCCAACTGGGATTGCTGAAGAACAAGGAGATATTAATTACCCTTCCTTGGCAGGAGCACTAGGGTCAAGGGTACAAGCCCAATTAGAGATCAGTCAGCTCATAGTGAATCATGGAGAATGAATTCCGAGTCCGCAAAGCTGAGTACTAGATTATCAGCAGTTGATCAGGAGTAGGCTCAATCCAAATCAATCTCTTCCTCAGATCCCCAACAAGGCACAAATGATTATGTTTACTAATCACAGCTGTGGCATGAGGGGTTAAACACCACAAAGGTAAAAGCTCATTCACCACCTCCACAGTAATGGCCCAGCACCCGAACTCGCCTGCACCAATCCAAACAAGTTTCGTGCCCCAAAATCCCTTTTAAGAGCCACTGAAGGTGTCGAATCCTATTCCACCGTTTCCATACCGACCCCCTTTCTAATGCCTTCCCCGTCTATCCCCAGTTTCTCTACCGGCTGTCGAGGCCAATTCGCCCTCTCGTTCTACCTTCCAGTTTGTCTCCGTTATCCGACCGCAGCCACCACACTCCGTGCTGCAGCGTGCCAGCATCCACCGACCCGCACCCTTCCCTGGCCCCGCCCCTTTCCGAAACCCGCCTCGGCCCCGCCCCTCTCCTACCTCCGCCACGCCCCTTTCTGAAAACCGCCTTGGCCCCGCACCTCCTGCCTCCGCCCCTTTGCGAAATCCGCCTCGGCCCCGCCCCTCTCCTACCTGCGTCCCCCATGACCCCACCCCTTTCCGAAACCCGTCTCGCCCCGCCCATTCTAACCCCGCCTCCTTTCCTAGCCGCTGTCCGTTCTCTTTTTAATTAAACTTGTTTCCCGCTCTTTTAGAGAGCGGCGGCCCCGCGCAGACTCCCTGAAGGCGGCTGGGCTGCTGCTCCCTCTCGGGCTGTCATCTACAGGAACATTTTGTTGCAGCTTTACCTTATGGCCAATGTCGCTGCGACAAGCCTGCAGTTTTGACACACATTGAAGGAAAATAGATTGGGTTGGGCTGGTAGTGAAGAATGCTCACGGTTGGCAGATGAGACAAAGATAAATTACTTTTTATAATGATCAAAAAGTAACTAATAAAAGAGCTTCCATGTAAAGCACTAACTTTCTTCGAGATCCATGTTAAAAAGTCCAAGTGCACTGCAAGCAATTAAAATATAACTGCAAAGTTACAGATTTACACAAATAATATATGTAAGCAAGTGCTACAGGAAAGGTCAGCCCAAAAGCAGCAGAATCATGACAGAAAGTGATACTTTCAAAGCTTAACACAGCTTAATAACTTTAAATATTAACCAACAATTTTCTCTTGATTTTGTTTTGCACCATTATGCTTTCAGTCGTTACACTCCTTTCCTCCAAAAAGTCTTGACTTGAAACGTCAACTTTCTCTCACCATAGATACTTACTGACGCACTGTTTTCAGCATCTTCTGTTTTTATTTAAGTTTTCCAGCATCTGCAGCATTTTGTTTTTGTTTTTTTCACTATCCAGTCCCTCTCAGTGGAAGGATGAAAAGTCGTCCCCTTAACCTATACAGAACGTATTATCCAATACTCTATCTCATCTGCAAACGACCCTTAACTTCAGGGTGTAGTTTATTCTACTGAGTTGCCTCAACATCCAAAATATTCTACACAAGAAGCATGTAGTTGAAAAATGACCTCTTATATGTATACTCTGCCTCCTACGATATAGGATTACATAGGATGTATGGCACAGAAACAGGCTATTCAGCCCAATCAGTCCTGTGTTTGTGCTCCACTCGAGCTTCTTCCCATCTTTTCTCATCTAAATCTATCATTAGAACCATCTATTCCCTTCTCCCTCATCTGCTTGCCTATTTTCCCCTTAAATGCATCTATCATATTTGCTTCAACCACTGTGGCAGTGAATTCCACATTCCCAGCACTCTCTGGTAAAGAAGTTTCTTCTGAATTCCCTATTGGATTTATTGGTGACTATCTTATACTGATGACCTCTGGTTATGCTCTTTCCTACAAGGGGAAATATTCTCCCTGCATCCACGCTATCAAAATCTTGCATAATTTTAAAGATCTCTACTGGGAAACCCTTTTCAAGAGAAAAGAAACCCAGCCTGTTAATCCTTTCCTGAGGTGTATATCCACGCATTTCTGGTATCATTTTTGTATATCTTCTCTGCGCCCTCTCCACTCCCAAAACATCCTTATATGGCAACCAGAACTGTGCTCTTAAGTGTGGTCTGACTAAAGTTCGATACAGGTTTAGCATAACTTCTCTACTTTTCAATTCTATCCCTCCAAAAATGAAACCTAGGGCTTGATTTGCTTTTTGTTATAGCCTTGCTAACCTGTGGTGAACTTTTAGTGATTGATGTATTTGTACTTCAAGATCCTTTTGTTCCTCTACCCCACCTAGACTTGCAAATTATCAAAATATACTACCTCACATTTATCTCTGTTGAACTTTACTTGCCAATTATTTACCTATTCTGCAAGTTTATTATTGTCCTCCTGTAACTTGTTGCAGTCCTCCTCAGTATTGACTATCCTCCCACCCACCCCAATCTGGTATTATCTACAAATTTAGAAGTTGCATTTTTGATTCAAAAGTCAACTTGTTAATGTAAGTTGTGAACAGCAGTGTTCCAGCACTGTTCCTTGTGGAACTTCACTTCCCACCTTCTGTCACCCCTTATTCTCTCTCTTTGCTTTTTGCCTTGAAGCCGGCTAGCAATCCATTCTGCCACTTGTCCCCCAACTCCAAATTCTCTGACCTTATTTAGTCTATTATGGGGCAACTTATTGAAGGCATTTTGAAAATCCAGGTAAATTACATCAATTATTTTGTCTACTCTCTGTTTTCTCTCCAAAAAATTTAAATATCGTTGGTTAAGCAAGATTTCCCCTTTTGAAATCCATGCTGACTATTCCTTATGATAATTCTATTCTCCATTTTAGTAAGGATTCCACTGTTTTTTCCTACCGCTGGTGTTAAGCTGGCTGGTCTATAATTCCTTGGGCGTGTTCTGTCCCCCTTCTTAAAATAGGAATTACATTAGCTATCTGCCAGTCCTCTGGCACTACACGTTTTTCTAATGAATTATTAAATATGAGTAGTAATACCTCTGCTATCACTTCACTAGATTATTTTAACACATATGGATGCAATCCATCCGGATCAGGGGCTTTATCCTCTTTGAGTTTGTTTAATTTATTCATACCTCTCCTTTTTATTTAAATGTACTTATCTCATTCCTCAACTGATCTTTCAATGTCATGTCTACCAGTTCTATCTCCCTGATAAATACTAATCAAGATATCTATTTAATATTTCTGACATCTATCATTATCCGTGGTATTATCCTGTCTATCCCTTAATGGTCTTATTCCCATTACAGCCTTCCTTTTTTATTGATGTACCTGTAAAATATTTTACTATTTTGTTTTATGTTCCTTGATAATTTAATTTCATAGTTCATTTTAGCCTTCCTAGTTGTTTTGATGATTTCTTTCCTGATCGTTTCATATTTTCTTTTATCCTACACTCCTCTGCTATCTACATACTTAATATTTTCTAACTCTTTCCTAACCCTCAATTGTTCCTTCATGTTTTTATTCATCCACAGAGTTCCACTAGTATTTTGTTTGTTCTTTCCTTTTAACAGAATATATTTTCCTGCACTCTTCTGAACATTGTTTTAATTGTTTCCCACTTTTGCTCTATATTGTTGTTTGCCAATATAGTTGCTCATTTAATTTTCCCAACTTCTATTCCCAGGCGCTCAAAATCAGCTTTTCTCTAATATATTAAACATGGTTTTTGCCATATTTAAATTGAAAGGGGGCGCAGGAGCATAGTGGTGTATATGTTAAGTCATCGAAAGTGGCTGGACAAGTTGAGAGAGCAATGCATAGAGTATCCTAGGCTTTATTAATAGGGGCATACAGTACATGAGCAAGGAGGTTATGCTGAACTTCTTTAAGATACTAGTTCGTCCTCAGCTTCAGCATTGTATCCAGTTCTGGACACTGCACTTTAGGAAAGATGTGAAGGCATTGGAGAGAGTGCAGAAAAGATACATGAGAATTTTTCCAGGGATGAGGAACTTCAGATAAGATGGTAGACTGGAGAAATTGGGTCTGTTTTAACTGCAGAAGAGAAGGCTGACAGGAGATTTGATAGAGGTATTCAAAATCCTGAGGAGCCTGGCCAGAGTAGATAGGGAGAAACTATTCCTATTCATGGAAGAATCAAGAGTGAGGGGCACAGATTTAAAATAATTGTCAAAAAAAAGCAAAAGTGATCTGAGGAAAACTTTTTCACAAAGCAAATTGGTTAAGGTCTAAAATGCACTGCCTGAGAGTGTGGCGGAGGCAGATTCAAGCCAGGCTTCAAAAGGGGATTAGACTGTTCTCTGAAAAGGAAGAATGTGCAGGGTTAAGGGGAGGGGGTGGGGGGGGGGGGGATGGCACTACTTGAATTGCTCATTCGGAGAGCTGATGGAAAAATGATGAGCTGAATGGCTTCCTTCTTTGCTGTAACACTTCTATAAATTGTCAAGATAGAATAATTCTCAGAATGTTATTGGAATTTATTGTAAAATAGAGTAATAGTGGGATGTGTCCATGTGTGTGTGTGTGCGTGAGAGAGAGAGAGATTTAATTGAACTAGAGGCAGCTAGTCTGGGTGCTTTGATCTAAGAAGAGAGGTTAGGTTTGAAATGTTAATTAGATAAACACGGGGAAGTTTAGAAACATGGGTGTCAAGGGAACATGTGCATTTTGAAATAAACCAGACTACATTGTTTCCAAAAGAGGGGTGAAATGTGTCACCTAGCCAGGTGAAGTTTAGAAACTGTATTTACTTTTCCCAAAAGATTACTGGTAAAACTTAGTGCTATGAGAGGATTTTATTATCAGGGAGATAAAGTCCAAAGGCATAGTGAAACAATGGGTATTTGCATTCAAAGAGGAAGATATGTATAAAGAAGAAGCAAGAGCTGTATGTAAGGGAAGGCATTTTTAAGATTTTAAAAGTATGATCAGCCTTCAGCATATATGGCTCAAGCTGCTGTCTTCAAAGGACTGAAGTTAAGAAAACTCACTTGGAAAGCCACTTGTTCAGGTATCATGTTTCTTTGCCTGGGTCTTTTAAAATTTCTAGTGCAACTGGGAATTAGATTGAATAGGGGATTTTGAAGTTATCATAGTCATAATATGTAGATCTATGTATGCATTTAAAATCATTTCTCTTATTAATAAATGTTTAACCTAGTTTTATAAAAACCTCTAAGACTTGGTGGTCTTATTACTACTGAATTCAAGGCATGCATCTCAAATTTATACAAATTAAAAATTAGTTGTGACAGTTGTTTTAAGTTTCCCTCTGGGATTTGAACAGCTTGGCATTTACCATCTGCTGTGTCATAACACAGTATATTATATTATGGCCACTATTGCCTATATGTTTCCTGAATTTTACTTCTTTTATCTGCTCTGGTTCATTCCCCATTACTAGATCCAATAGTTAATGTTCCTTTGTTGGGCATTTTACATGTTAGTTTAGAAAGGAGTCCTCTACACATTGTAATAGCTCCACCCCCTTATTCCCTTTACTTACCTCTTCTGTCCAATTTATATCAGAGTAATTGAAATCCCCCATGATTATTATGCTATATTTTTTACTCAGTTCCCTAATGTGTCTGCATATTCATTCCTCCTCTTCCCTTCCACTATTAGGTGGTCTACAAACTACACCAATTAGTATATTGGATCCTTTATTCTTTTATCTTCATTGTGACAACTTTTGACTGAGAACCTGTACAGGAAGGACATTTTTAAAATTTCTTGAGTGCCTGTGAAATCTGTTATCAGTTTTAAGAATTATAAAAAGAACCTTTAAGAGTTTGTATCAATTGTAAAGGGATCAATTCTAATTTTCTTGAACAATATGAAATACTTGTCCATGTGACATGGTGACTCTTGACCTTGAAGCAGTACCAACAGGGAGGAGGTTAACACACAAAAGGCATGTGGCAAGGCACAGAGAAGACAGACAAAGAAGCTACAGCAGTAAAGAACAAAGGAGAGCTATAGCAGGGGAAGAACAGAGAAGGCACCTTTACAGGGGGCTGTGTATGTAATATAAATATAAGGGACAGAAATCTGAAGACAGGGTTAGAGTAAGGATTATGAATTGGACAATTCCACTGCTACGCTTTAGTTTCGCCAGAGCCAACCAGGCCGATTAACAAGGTTTCTTAACGGAATCAGCTAAAGGAGTCTCTGGGGAATCTGTGCCATCAAGAGTGTTGTGAATCTAGCTAAGGAGGTTCTGTAGGAGTGTGTGCTTGGGTCACAACTGTCTCCAGAGAACTCAGAGGAAGTGGAACGACTGTTGCTGGTGGCCTGAGGACCAAATCATTGAGTGAGAAAAGTAAGAGATCTGACATATTGGAGCATGAGTTGGAAAGACTGTGATATTGCATGTGGTGCCACATTTGTGTGGGGAATGATGTGAATACTGTAATATTATGAAATAATCTTTGTTGTATCTGCTATTCCATGTGTAATTTATAGTTCATACCAATTGCAATTTGCCAGTTCATTCATGTTTAATTTACGTTGATCCTGATTTGTGTTAAAGTAAAAGCTACAAAAAGTGAAATCTTGTCTGGTAATTTCTTCATTTGGGGGTTATTTGGTAAATGTTGTTATTTTGGTTTACATTTCCCCCACTAGGATCATAACACTATCCATAAGGATTTTTTTGGTCTAGCTGATAGCTGTTTCCCTTTTTTATACTCCTTTCATGTTATCCTGAATAAGTACAGCTACTCCACCTCCCTATTTTTCCTCTCTATCTTTTATAAATATGTTATATGTATAGCACGGCCTAACTCAAGATATTGGCTTCGAATTTTTGATTTGTCACCCATCATTGGTGTGTAAAACTGACAGCAGTAGTTGCACAAAAGTTACAGACAACATTCAGATTTCCCAACAGCTGTGGCTCAAAGTCTTATGCAGAAAATAGCACCTAACTACTGTACAATAGTGACAACAACGTTTGGGCTGGGACTTTCAATTCTGGGTCAAGAGCCTAGCTGCGGTTCATTTCTGGGTCCCGATCGCTCATGGCATGTTCCTGACATGCCTATCTGGAATTTTAAAGGGCCTAGCCAAGTAATGGCAGGGAATGGGTTTGCCATCCAATCAGGGGCAGCAGGTGGCGCATTTAAAAATTCCAGCCCTGGTGTCTGTACATGTGCAGTTAATTGTGGAAATCTGAAAATGGTTGTTACTGATACATACCCTGCTCCTCCAGTGGATGAGCTGTTGCAGTCTTTGCAACAGTCAGCACAGAATCAGTGATTTAATGTAAACGTCAACTTTTTATTAATTATTTTTGCTGTAAAAACCATTGAAAATTTTAGTTTGAATTAGGTGTAGTTGAATTTCTATCAGTGTACAAAGCTCCCTGGATGCCGTGAATCCCCTATAGATGATGCTAGAATGAAAATGACATTGAATTAAGGGAAATTGATGCCACAGAGCTTGCTAAACCTTTGTCCGATGCTTTCTTTGAGGCCAATGGCGAGCAACATCACATTGCTGCTGACTACACAATCCGGGCCATTATGATTGGAGAGTGCTGGCTCATTGTTCCTATTAGTATCTTCGTAGGAGAACAGAGATTGTAGAGATAAATTAGGGTCCCTCTCACACTTTGAAAGTCCACCTTCAGAATCATATCTGGGGAGACCATACCAGGGAAACAAAGTAGTTTAAGAAGACTTTCTTTTGAAAAAAATAGAAATGAAAGGTGCAAGATTCACATTTAAGAGTAGTATACCAATTTTTTTGATATCAAGGTTTATATTCTGGGAAGGTGGTGTGGTCTTCTTTCAATAATTTGCTTTTTCAAAAGTTTGACAAGAAAGGATTGTGCATTGATGTAAATTGATGGGCTATCCCTCTCTGAAAGTTTGACATTATTTCCCTAAAAATATGTGATTCAGTGTCAAATACAATCATTTGCCTGCTATATGCAATGGTGAACCTGACCTTGGATAACTTTGGAGTACCACACCCTAGCTTCACCTCAAAGCTCAATAAAAATGAACCTCAGCCTTAAAAGCTTTAAAAATTAACAGCCTTGTGTTTAGTTTAACAGATATATTTGACCATTTTATTATATCAATAACTCAAGATCATGAAGACTAAAATGAATTTGTTCAAGACATTTCTCCATTGTCAATTAAGAGAGAATCATTTAGCACTCTCCTGAAACACCAAACTAGAATAGTCAAAAAAGTTATCCAGCACCATGACAATGTAATTCTTTCGAGGGATAGAATACTTTATCCTCATAGACAAAACACATAGTAATCAGCTTCTTTAACCTCTTATCTTTTGTAGTGGGAGCATAATCAGCTATATATATTGTCATTTTATTTTGAGTGACATTATATCAAACAGCCTGAAAATAAAGCGGTTCGTTTTCAATGTTCAATGCACTATTATTGCTTTCATCATCATCTGTATCGCACTTAATGGAAAAAGGAAAAATGATCATCTTTACTCTATTCTCAGCTTCAGAAATGCCAGCGATTCCAGAGTTGGTTCTCTCTCAGTGTGGACAACCTAATTTTTGGCATAAAAACACTGTTTGGGAAATGCTATTGGGGGATTGAAAAAGTTCATCCAAATTACATTTTGTTTGATATAGAAGAGCATTCACAAATTTATTTTCATTTGTTAGACAACAAGACTTAAAAAAAACTTTTTTCTTTTCATTCGTGTGAATTTTTATGTTTATCAGGATGAAGGTTGTCAGGACTGCAGTAACGGAACCTTGTGCCAAGAGTCAGCAAAAAGCATTCCGAAGTCATACAGAATAGGCAGATCTCAAGTTTTATCCTTAACTCCACACTCAGAAGAATATCCCCCTTATTGCACCTTTATGATTCTTTTTCTGTTTCCCATATCATCTCTCCTTAGAGCTTATGTAAGTGGAACTGACAATGAAGCGTAATTTTATTTAACACAGTGAGTAGTTTTGTGCAGTGGAGTGGTACACACTGAACTAGATTATTACTGCCCAGTGTTAGTTCACTTAAGATCTTTATAATGATCAATGGAGATGCTCATTCTACCAATTTAGCTTGAATTTAAGCCTTGATCAAAAGGTGAAAGGACAATGCCTAAGGGTGTAGCATTTTAATTTTTTGTTGTTGATTTATTGCTTCTCATTTATCCCCTGCCACACCCCAAAACTCCACCTGAAGCTGATCCCTAAGAAAGCAGCATAGCCTGCGTGCTATGTGTTGGTGGTCTAATGACCTTTGCTAGTGTGATGTGAAAGTTACTGGCTGGGATTTTCTGGCCCTGTCGTGGCGGGACCCGACATGAGAGATTCGACGGCCAAGCCAAAAGTCCATTGACTTTCAGCGGGACTGGACAATCCTGGTGGTGAGTGGGGCCGGAAAATCCCAGCCTCTGAGTTCAGGTAGGCTAATACCCACTCCCAATCGTGGCCATGCAATTAACAGAAATCTTTGAATGGAGCTTAGTTGTTTCTAATGAGCGAAGGGGAGACCTATGAAGAGGAAAAAAAGGGACGTAGAAAGAAAAGGCAGTTTCTTTAATATACGCCAATACTACACTGTAATTATCCATCTGGTAGTGCACAAGAAGGACAATGGTTCTCTTTACATAGATCAAGTTTGTAGGCCCCTAATAGTAATTACAGTGTTGAAAAGAATATAAATAAAGAAATTAGATGAGCATGTAACAAGGGTGATGCACTAATCATCACTTTATCAAAGATCGAGATTAGACTGATGGGGTGCTAATTGGTAAGGTTGGATTTGTCCTGCTTTTTGTGGACAGGACATACCTAGGCAATTTTCCACATTGCTGGGTAGATGCAAGTGTTGTAGCATCACTGGAACACCTTGGCTAGGAGCATGGCAAGTTCTGGAGCACAAGTCTTCAATACCATTTGCTGGAATGTTGTCAGGGTCCATAGCCTATGCAGTTTCCAGTGCCTTCAGCCATTTCTTGATGTGGGGTGAATTGAATTGGCTGATGATGCAAAGCTATGTGGGAATGTGAGATTTGAGGAGGACGGAAACAGAAAAGGATTTAGATTGGTTAAATGAGTGGACAAAGCAGTGTATAAGGAGGAGAAATTTGAAATTATTCAATTTGGTAGGAATAGAAAAGTAGAATATTTTTAAAACATGTGATACTAGTAAATTTTGGTATTCAGAAGGATTTATGTGTCCTTGTACATGAATCACAGGAAGTTAATGTGCAGGTACAGCAAGCAATTAGGGAGGCAAATGGAATGTTGGCCTCTATTGCAAGGGGGTTGGACTGCAAGCGTAGGAAGTCTTACTGTAATTACATAGGTCTTTGGTGAGACCACATCTGGATACTGTGTACAGTTTTGGTCTCCTTATCTAAGGAGAGATACACTTGCCTTTGAGGGGGTGCAATGCAGGTTCACTCGACTGATTCCTAGAATGAGAGGACTTTCCGATGAGGAGAAATTGAGTAAAATCGGCCTATACCCTATGGTGTTTAGACAAATGAGAGGAGATCACATTGAAACATATAAAAATTCTTAGAGGGCTTGACAGGGTAGTTGCTGAGAGGCTGTTTCCCCTGGTTGGAAAGTCCAGAACCAGAGGTCATCATCTTGGCATAATGGTCAACCATTTAGGACTGAGATGAGGAGAAAGTTCTTCACTCAGAGGGGTGTGAATCTTTGGCATTCTCTACCTCTTAGGACTGTGAGTTCTCAGTCATTAAGTATTTTCAAGACAGATTTTTGGACACTAAAGGAATCAAGGGATATGGGGATAGTGCAGGAGAGTGGAGTTGAGGTAAAAGAATCATGATCTCATTGAATGCGAGAACAGGGTCAAGGGATCATATGGACGACTCATTACTGTTTCTCATGTTCCTAAACGATTGCAGACAAGACCCACAAGCTCAATCCCTAATGCCAGAGGACTGAGTTATGAGAAAATGTGGTAGTGTAAAATGGATGACATCAAAGCAGCTGCACAATATATTTTAGGGGTGGGGAGCGGCAGGGGAGAATTTTATGGAGCCACAATTCCTGCAAACATGGCATGCGGGCATGGGGTGACCTAATTAGGCAGGTTGTGAAACTTTGATTTCCTGATGGCAGGTTGAGATGCAGAGATTAAAGTCAGTGGCATGTTTCCGGTATGTTGAGCATTACACTGGCCTGTGACGAGTTCATACTTGTAATACATTTGTATGCCATGAATACTCATTAACGGGAAACAATTTTCAATAAAGTCCTACCCTCGGGATGAAGTTAATGGTGCATGAGAATCTCATGGCACCCGGTTCATAATTGTTTAACTGTGTCAGCTTTGTGCAGTTGTGACTAAGGTATGTGGTTGACCCTGTTGAAATCTGTAGCAGAAGATGGTGGGCATTGAAATGTTGGTGTTCAGGTGTAGTGAAGTGAGGCGGAGGGAAGGGGCTAGCCTCCTGAGCGTTGTGGTCCTGTAAGGAGTTGGGGTTGGGGGGCGCGCTGTTCAAGGCAGGAATTGAAAGATGGATGATGGGTCTAAAGGATGGGGTTGATACTATCAATGTAGGGGTCTGGAGGGTCAAATTAAGGGTGCTGGGTGGCGACAGGAACAGTCATAGTCAAAGGGAGAAGTTGTACTCGGTATGGGGCAGATCCAGAATAGGTTGGGTTTTGGAAGGTCTCATTGGGTGAGTCACGGGAGTGAACAAAAGCATGGAGGAGGGTAATGCGAGGGTTCAGGGTTAGAGTGGGCATTGGGATGGTCATGGATGTATGCACATTGGGGAGAGATGGCATGTGCAGGGAAATGGCAACTGGGTGCAGGGGAGAGGAAAGATTATGTTGGGTGGGTCAAGGGTGATGGGGGCAAGCGTGAGGGCGACAGGAGGAGGGTAGAAGGTACAGGAATAGGTTTTAAATGTCACAAGCACCATAATTTTAGGCTTTCGTCTCAAAAGCAGCTTTTCTGAATATAAGCTCAATTGAAGTGGGAGGAGGGTCGTTCTGGGTGGATGGAATTCATGTTGTGCATAACTGGCCGATTAAAGGGACTCACAAATAATTAGTTACGTGGATGAGAACTGTGAATGAGCATAATCTCACATGTATGTCTGCCCTGTTCACACAGTGCAATTAATACTATAACTATGGGTCTCATTCATCTGATTTTCCTGAAACCTAGGGAGCAGGAGGAGAGAAGGTGAAGAACGAAAGCTGAACAACCACAGAGAACACAAGCCCAACAGCAGGCAGCACCAGAAGTGGAGGCTAGTTCAGACGTAAACATCCAGGGAAGGCATCGGCGAAGATGGGCACTGCCGCGTTAATGCATCCAGAGGACAAGAACAAACTACCTCCGGATGTCAAAGAGGCGATGCCAGAGACATATGAGGATGTCCCAGGAAATGGTCACTGAGGTATATGTTGGATTGTCCATCAAGATGTGCAACCACGTGGATTGGTGGGAACCCCATATGATTGGCCTTCAAGGTCACAGCGGCCCTCAATTTCTATGCTAGCAGTGGCTTCCAAGGCGTGATGGGTGACATATGTGGCACCTCACAGGCTGCCACACATTGATGTATACAGGAATGATCGATGCCCTATTTAGGTGTGCCAATGATTTTATCCACTTCACCACTGATGAAGACAGCCAAGTGGCAAGTTCAGCCATGTTCGATGTCATCACTGGGTTTCCTGGAGTGCAAGGTGCCATCAACTACACTCAGGTGACCATAAAAGCCCCCTGGGAACAGCCAGCTGCATTTGAACGTAGGACTGGTGTGTGACCACAGGAGAAGAATAAAACAGGTGTGTGCTCATTTCCTAGGGAGTTGTCACGATGCACACATCTTGCGCAACTCATGGCTCCCAGAACTTTATGAAGTCCCAGCCCAGGTTGATGGATGAATCCTTGGTGACAAGGGCTTTCCCCTGCGTACATGGCTAATGACGCCAGTGAGGCATCGGCAGAGTGATGCAGGGGAGCACTACACTCAAGCTCATGCGTCCACCAGAGCCATCAGCGACGACACCAATGGGCTTCTTAAAATGTGCTTCCACTGCCTTGAATGGTCTGGAGGGGTTCTGCAATATACACCCCAGAGGGTGTCACGAATAGCCGTGGTCTGCTGTGCACTGCCCAACCTGGCACTGCACTGCGGACAGATATTGCAAGGGGAAGAGTGCGAGGAGCATCAGCCCTCCTCAGATGATGAGGATTTGTTGGAGTATGAGGGCTAGGACATAAATCCAAATGAGCCTGTCATGGATGCCAGGATCATGGAGAGATGTGCATGGGATACCAGGGACAACCTGTCTACACGGGCCTCACATAACAATAATGCATCTGCGTGACCCTTACTTCCTCGCCAGACCTCCATCGGCTTCCTGGTGTGTAGACCTAGCCTTGCCAAGCTAACCATAAACTTGCATCCTCTACCACCCAGAATAGATTGTGGAGCTTTGTCACACACACTTGCTAGTGAGTGCTCATACAAGAACACCTTAGGGGTATGTAGACATCCATGTAGCAGCTTGCCTGATCCAGCATCATCTTTTTGGCCAGAATTTTGAGTTCGGTGGGCGGGCGCGGTTGGCAGTCCCGGGAGTGGGTGGGAAACAGCCTTCTACCCGTGGTCGGCCTCCGACCGTGATTTCACACTTACGGGCCAATTAAGGCTGGCCAAGCATGAACAGCGGCACCCCAATGGTCGGGAACAGGCGGGCGGGGGCAGGGGTCTGTCAGCCGTTGGGTCCAATGGCGACCCATTGTCCGGTTTAAAACTGGCACAGTCAAGCGCTGGAAGGCTGCCGACGAGGAAGACATCTTTGGTGTTGTCAGCAAGAGATTAAAAATTGTGGATTCAAATGCGGCTGCAGACTCCAGGCGGAAGGGCAGGTAGAATGGGCACTCGGCCCCCCGATTCTCTGATGAGTGCCTTGCGGTCCCCCTGGAGGAGGTGGCTGCCAGGATGGACACCCTTGTCGCCAGGGATGGAAGGAGGCGACCACTGCACAGAGCTTGGGAGGAGGTGGCAGTGCTGGTCAGCAGCCATGATGTGCAGCACACCTGGGTCCACTGCCGCAAGAGGTTTAACAACCTGCTGTGCTCAGGAAGGGTGAGTACCGTGTTGGCATGGATCAGTGTGTTGAAGCATTAAGGGCTGGCTGTCCCTTGTGGAGCTCACGGGTGTTAGAGTCTGAGTGTCAATTGTCAATGATGCCGGAGCTGGCCAAGTGGGTGAGCCCTGGATGCTTGGACTGAGTGCCTCATGGCTTGAGGGCCATAATTCAGATGTGCCCTGCAAGGTGCTTCTCAGGTGGGATTGGCCAGGCTGCAATGGTGCTGCAGGTAGGGAGTGGACTAATCAATGCTCCTCTATCCTTTCAGGAGAAGACGGACCATAACAACATTGAAAGGTCATGGGCTGGAGGAGGCCCTGCTATTCTCCTAATCCTAACCAGATACGAGCAGGACGCCTTGGAGCTGGAGAGGCGCCACGCACCTCAGTCAATTGGCCATGGAGAGGCTGGGATGTCAGATGAAAGTAAGAGTGCATTGCACAGCAATGAGAGTTTCGGATGATGCAAACATTCTTGTATAGTCTCATCATTGATGGGAACCTCAAAACCGGATTCCCCAATGATCATTGAAAGACGATGGTCTCACCAGGGTGCCTGGCATGCACAGTGACAGTGTGATGACTTAATCTAATGACATGTCATTGTTTCCCCTTAGGTTTGCCACCACGAACCCAATTGCAGGACCCTGAAGACCCACCCCTGACACCAGAGGGATGCCAGGCACCAAATGCACCTGCGTCACTCCCGCTCTTTGAACAAGGCACTAGCGCAGATACCAGCACCTCAGTGGGTGTTAGATCTTCAGCTAGAATGTTGGTGCACAGCAGTGGGGGTACTTCACACTTGCTTGAGGTGCAGGTGTAGGCAGAGAGTGCCCAAGGCACCAGAGGACTGCTGGGTACCAGGACGATGCTCAGTTGAAGGCAGATGATGAGCCTCTGGAGTTGTCCATTGGGTAGCAGATGCTGGATGTCCAGCAAGATATGCAGGAGCATCTGGCGGAGAACCATTAGGATATGTATGCCATGGTTTCCATTTTGGAGGAGTCCATGCGGAGCATGAGCACTGCGTTGGCCCTCATGGCTAAGCGCACTGCCTCTTCCATTGAGAGAGTGGCGACTCTCATGGAGAGGTAGCTCCAGGAACAGAATCAGGGGTTCCTGGGGTTGTGCTCGGAACTGCAAGCCCTCACACAGGCACTGACCTCAGGTGGTCAGTGTCCGTAATGGAGATGGATGAAGCACCCACTATCCCAGCTAGGTGCTCATCCATCAATGGTGAGCAGGGAGGTCCAGAGCGACCTCATGTTGGTGCACAAGCTGTATGTCATCTCTGCAAGCTCCTCTCAGGGCACTCTGAACGGCGGCAGCAGCTCCTCCGCCCATCTGCCAGTGACCGTGGCATCTGATGAGGCTGCGGCGACTGGGGAGATGCTAGCCATGGAACTGGCTGCTCCCACCCAGGCGGGGCCAGCACAGGCTCCACTGGCCAGAGGACAACTACCAAGGTCATAAAGGCCAACAGGACAGCAGAGTCAGCAGGCTGCTCCCAATGCCGGTGCCAGTGAGGGGGGAGCACCAAGACATAGCACTTGCAAATGTAAGTTTAAGACACCACGAGCACAAGAGGGACTGGTCATGGGTGATCTTCTGTTGTGCAATGTTTTGTTTATTTTATTTGTTTATGGTCTGGGGTTGAAGACCAGAAAAGGTTCTGTTAATTTGTTTTGACTGTCAACATGAGATAAATTTTCTTTTGTCGTAATGGCCTGAGTATGGTTCACCTTTCTTATTTAATGTGGTGTGAAGTATGCCAATATGTTATGCTGGATGTGGGTGGCTAAAAACTTTATTGCACAGGCACTGAGTGGACTTTGGGGTCAAAGGATAGAGCCATTTAGTCATCTGGGATGGAGACAGCAGCCCTGGCATGAGGTGGTAGCGCTAGCTGAAGGAGCATTGGATTAAGGCAGCCCTGTTGTCCCCGCCTCCCTGCCAATTTTCTTTTTTCTACCACTACGTCTAGGTGCTACCCTGACATCAGCAGTTGAGGTGGAGGCAGTCTTCTTGGTGTCATGCCCTGTTGTCTTGGATGACCGTGACGGGCGTCTTCTGGATGCATAGGACCTTGAGGACTCCAGCCTACTGTGGGTCTCCTGCACTGGTGCAAGGGCGTCCCCCTCGGCTTCGCCCGCTGGAGCTGCTGGGTCAATGATGGAAGGGATGAGAAAACGTTGCTAACCCTATGGGTGTTCTGAGATGAAGGCTCTGGGGCAGCTGGCATGCACCTCCTCCTCCAAGTGGGTGCACGATAGCACCTCACTGTCTCCCTGAGGGGTTGGGGTGTCTGGAGGGAGGTTCAGGTTCCTGGTCCCTCTTGCTTAGCCATTGCTGCACTGAGCCCATAGCTAGAGTGATGGAATGCAGATCAGAGTGCATATAAATCGAATCCTTGACCTAGCTCTCCAAGGCAGTCGCCATACTCTCCATGGATGAATTCATGCACTCAACTGCCTGGGACATGGCAAAACTTATGGTGTGCATGGACTCTTCCATACCCCGTGCAAAGCTGCGCGTTATCCCTGACATCTTCGCCCTATATTCCCCTAGCCCCTGCTGTATTTCCAGCAGGCTTCATGTGGCTGCGACCAGCGGCCCATCATCACTGTGGGGCTCGGCAGGGGCCTGATTCCCAGAGGTTCTCTGATCGTTTTGGGACCCAGCTGTCACATCTTCCCTCAGCTGATGTGCTGTGCTCACCAGATTGTACTCCTGAATGTTCACACGACCCCTCCACAGACTGTGTGGATGTAACTGTGCTAATGGAGGTGGATGTTGAAGCAGACGACAGTGCATCCTCTGAAGTACTGGCTCCTTCTTCACCAGAGGTGGAGGTTTTAGGTTCCTCCTGTGGCTGCGGCCTGCTTCTTGGATGGTGATGACCAGTAGCGGAGAACAAAATGAATCACATTAAGCATCATCAGAGTTTGAGTGCTTCACATTTCAATACATCCATTCTGTGTGCCCATATGAAACCACGAGAATGGTTGCCTCTTCCTCCTTACTCCTGGCTGGTCCAGCTTGGCCATCTGTGACTGATCACACTACCTCCTCATCAGCGATCTCCATTGCCTCCACCTCAGCTACTATGGGGAGACTCAGGTCAAGAACTCCTATTCCTGTGCCCCTCCTTACCTGACATTATGGGTTTGCTTGTCCTGCATGACAAAGTGCAGAGTTTGTGACATGTCAAGTGACACCTAACCCCTTGCCCGCATGCATCCTCATAACACACACAAGCCTGTCATTCACACGTTACATCCAAGTGCACAGAAAAGGCAAACGTCCACATACTTTGGCCTCAGTTGCCATGTGGCACTAGGGATGTTCACTCATTCACTCTTCTGGCATAGCTGCCAACTTGCATATATACATTACTGATGACCATGCGAGAGGTTCCTGCTGAGGATGCAATACTGGCACTTATCCTCATGGATTGGAGCAGCTCATTGATCTGTTTCCTGCACTGGACCCAGGTTTGGCTCATGACCCAACAGTTGCTTACCTCCTCTGCCACCTCCATCCAGGCAGCCTTAGTCTTGCAGGAGGGCATTCTGACTCCATCTTCAGGGAAGAGCACTTCCCACTTTTACCTGACGACCTCGAGGAGAATGTATAGGAAGGGATTGCTGAACTTTGGGGCTGGTCTGACTTGGTGGTCACTCTTCTTTCCAAGAATATGGCACTCTCAAGCCATGGAGTGTCCTGGCAGTGATGCACAACCTCCCTGTTTGACCAGGAGTCTCTTTAATAGGCTGCCTGCAGGTGCAGTATTGTTAGCTGAGGGTGGGTTTCACCAATGAAAAGCTTCCCCTGCTGCTAAATTGAATGTGTTTTCCATGCACACCACTGGCACTTTGAATTTTAATTACTATCATGTGGCAAACGCCAAAAAGGGAGAAAGTGAAAGAATGACATACTGTTGACAAAATCCCAGCCTGCAGCTCTGGATTTTCATAGCTATTGAATTCAAGAGGCAGTTAGTTGCTGTGATGGAGAATAATAGATTCCCATGGAAGGATGAACTATATTGTCCAAAAGACCTTCATTATTTGCATTTATTCTGTGTGACTATTGTGCTCCCATTAATTTACAAACCAATTATTCAACCATTCCTTCTGATCATCAAATTTATACACCATACTGCTTGATGTGACATTTTCTCATGCACAGAGTGAACACTACATAATGTCTTAAATGACATTTTACTCATTAATTTAAGATATTAATATTCTGCATATTCAGACACTTTTGAATTTGTTGAAATCCCAAAGCCTACACTGCATCATTATTAGTGCTAAATGCGCTAGTATTTTCAAACCCGCCCATCATCCCCAGTGAATAATAATTTAAAGCACTAACTTAACTAATGTCAGGAAAATTAACATATCTCGTAACATTTAATTACACTGCATTAAGGGAGAAGAATCATAATGTGATTTACCTCATGGTGGTAATTTTGAATTTAACATCCACATGCAAATTGTAATGAACTGACATCCCACAATCCCTTCTTTCTGTCCTGTGCTGACTTCACATCTTTAGCTCAGTTGATCATCTTTGCCCTTCAAGTTAGATTGAAAATGAACCAGCTACAAGGATGGTTTTTAATCCCCATGGCTTCATGGGAAGTGATCTTTTAAATTTGTAAAATGTCAACAGTTAAAGAAGTTGCTGACTTGTTTTCAGTTAAATAAAAACAAATGCAGTACATTTCTCTAATTTATGTGAATGCATCAGTCATATGCTCCGTAAAAGATTTCTATCGTTTTAATTTTGAAAATACTGCTAATGTCTTGGATTTAGCTCTTGTGCCATTTTTCTATAATTTACATAATATTCAATAAATAATAAATGGCAATTCCTGCTAGTCTAAGACTTTTTCCTAACCTAAATGTTGCATATTCTATCCCTCCTCTCATTGATTCATACTGCAGTAAATGTTGCAGCTGTCCATGTGTGAGTCTGCACTGAGGCCCTGATGTTAAGATCATAAGACCATAAGACATAGGACCAGAAATTAGGCCATTCGGCCCATCGAGTCTGCTCCGCCATTCAATCATGGATGATAAGTTTCTCAACCCCATTCTCCTGCCTTCTCCCCATAACCCTTACCAATCAAGAACCTATCTATCTTGGTCTTAAATACACTCAATGGCCTGCCCTCCACAGCCTTCTGTGGCAATGGATTCCATAGATTCACCACTCTCTGGCTAAAGAACTTTCTCCTCATCTCTGTTCTAAAAGGTCTTCCCTTTACTCTGAGGCTGTGCCCTCGAGTCCTAGTCTCTCCTACTAATGGAAACATCTTCCCCACGTCCACTCTATCCAGGCCTTTCAGTATTCTGTAAGTTTCAATCAGATCCCCCCTCATCCTTCTAAACTCCATCGAGTATAGACCCAGAGTCCTCAAACGTTCCTCAAATGTTAAGCCTTTCATTCCTGGGATCGTTCTCATGAACCTCCTCTGGACCCTCCCCAGGGCCAGAACATCCTTCCTCAGATACGGGGCCCAAAATTACTCACAATATTCTAAATGTGGTCTGACCAGAGCCTTATAAAGCCTCAGCAGCACATCTCTGCTTTTATATTCTAGTCCTCTCGAAATAAATGCCAACAAACCTGAAAGTGGCTTCTAGTGCCGTGGCAGATGGAATTGTGTAGACAAACCTGGAAGTCAAGTCAGCAGGTTGGAATCTGCGATCACAACTAAGATGAAGCAATAAATCTTAATTCTAGGTTTTGCATCACTAAGTTGCATGGATCACATCTGTTGCGATTGCAACAATGTTTGAAGAGTTACTGACTTAACTTGGTCTGGGAAAGTGAGCACATTTGCTGTTTCAATTACATCCTGTGCTAAAAGGACCTCCCTGACCCTGCCCCTTTCACTCTGACTTACCAAGCATTATCTGCCATGACACTTCTCAGATCCACTCAAAGTTCAGCGGTACCCAGCCTTCATTTTCTGTGTACTTCCTCAGCTCCCCATTTATTCATCGTCCATTGTCACTCACTCCAATTTTTATGCAATGTGATCCATCTGTCTCGGAGTTACCCTCATTAAATACATTGCAACCTTCAGGTGAATACCTGACCTTCCCTCACTCACAGGTCTATTTTCTCGCTCCTTGTATAAGAGAACACAAAACGCAAGGAAGAGCGGGAGAACTGGAGGCGGCCTGCCCCAAATAGTCCAGCTCATAGATGCAGAGGAGGATGCCTTAGAGATACAACTGCATATTCCCTCTCAATTGGAGATGGGAGACAGGGAGTTCACAGAAAGCTGTGGCAGAATTACAAATATTAATGACATTCATATGCTGACTATTTTATCAATGACGGAACTATGAGAAAACCAGATATGGTGATTGCCAGAATTGTGACATTGCCATGACTAATTCAGATCCCTTTCTTTTATCTAGTAGGGCCTCATGCATACAGAAAGTGCCGCTGAACATGTGTGAGCACGATTTCTCAAAGAATCTCATTCCTTCTCAGAGTGCACTGGTTACAGGATGTACAACCATATGCAGCACAAATATTCACATTTGGACAGTTAGTTTGGTTTTCACCTGGTGATTCACAGCTCACAAATGAGCACAAGGAGACACTGGTCAGAGTGTCCTTATGCAGGGGTGGGGGGTGGGTGCAATTCCTTCCAAGCTCTGCTCTGCTTAACCTGGGATCTATTGCTGAGAAGAATGATAGAGGTGCATTGCCAATTTAGCAACTTAGCCAGGTACTGACAGACATGGCACATACACTATCCACAACAGAGGAGAGGATGGAGGAGTCCAATTCAATCCCATGCGGGATTGATGAAGCAGAGAATTGCGAGAATGCCTGGCACTGAGATGGAGGCCCTGAAGCAAGGCTTTCAATTTAATCCATGCAAGCCATTACCACAGCTGTGCATACCTTGGATGTCAATATGCCTGCCACCTGAAACAGAAAGATGGATGCCTTCTCTGTAGTTTTGCAAATCTTAATTGATCTTCACCAAGTTGCTCTCCATCGAAGTGGTAGCAGTGATATGGCATCTGTTCAGGACAGCGATGATGGCAAAAGGCAACATGGAAGTGGGAACTCTACTCAAGGCACTCCCACTTCTCATCTGTTTCACCCACATCAGTCAGCACCTGACATATTGTCGTGCCTCCCGATGGGTGAGTCTGGCATTGCACAGGTGCAGGTGGAGTAGTCTTTGATGGAGCCATAAAGGGCTCTGAGGGCATATGCCAAAAGCATTTCAACAGCTAAAGCAAGGATCTCAGCAGGTTGCCTCAACTCTACATAAGCCACCAGTGATACCACACAGAAGCGAAACACAGAATCACAGAATTTTAACGGCACAGAAGGAGGCTATTTGGCCCATCATGTCTGCACTGGCTCTCCAAATGAGCATTATGACCTAGAGCTATGCCCTGCCTTTTCCCCATATCCCTATACATTGTTTCTATTCAAATAATCATCTAATGCCCCCTTGAATGCCTCGATTGAACCTGCCTCCACCATATTTCCAGGCAGTGCACTCTAGACCCGAACCATTCATTGTGTGAGAATGTTTTTCTTACGTCATATTTGCTTCTTTTGTAAATCACTTTAAATCTGTGCCCTCTAATTCTTGATCCTTTTATGAGCGGGAACAGCTTCTCCCTATCTGTCCAGCCCCCTCAAGATTTTGAACATCTCTATCAAACCTGCTCTTAGCCTTCTTCTCTCCAAGGAGAACAGTTCCAACCTCTCCAATTTATCCTCATAACAGAAGTTTCTCAACCCTGGAACCATTCTTGTAAACTTCTCCTGCATTTTCTCCAATGTGTTCACATCCTTCCAATAATGTGGCACCCAGAACTGTACACAATTGAGAGGTCTAATGAGTCTTATATAAATTCAGCATCACCTCCTTGCTCTTGTACTCTATGCCCCTATTAATAAAGCCCAGGATACTATATGCTTTATTAACTGCACTCTCCACCTGTCTTGCCACCTTCAATGATCCATGCACCTATACACCCAGGTCTTTCTGCTCCTGCACCCCTTTCAAAATTTTATCCCTCCCTACCAAATTCTTCCCACCAAAATGCATCACCTCACACTTCTCCGCTTTGAACTTCATCTGTCACCTATCTGCCCACTCCACCAACTTGTCTATGTCCTTCTGAAATTCTACACTGCCCCTCTCACAGTTTACAACATTTCCAAACTTCGTATCATCTGCAAATTTTAAAATTGCCCCCTGCAATACCAAGATCTAGATCATTAATGTATATCAGGAAAAGCAAGGGTCCCAATACCGACCCCTGAGGAACTCTACTACAAGCTTCCACCAGCCAAAAAAATATCCATTGACCATTACTCTCTGTTTCCTATCTTTCAGCCAATTTTGTATCCACGTTGCTATATCCATGAGAACTGTCTATTTATTCCATGAGCAATAACTTTTCTCACAAGCCTAATGTGTGGCACTATATCAGATGCCTTTTGAAAGTGGTAGGAAGTATAAGAGAAAGCTAGAGAGAAAGTAATAAAACACTAGCTGAACCATCGTCCTCTTAGTGGATCCTGGACAGCAATGTATATGGCTGATCTGGCAATGGGTGCCCCATCTTTATGTTCCTCCTTAATGTTCTCAAATCTGAAAAGTCAGGAGTATGATGGAATACTCTCCACTTGCCTGGATGAGTGCAGCTCCAACAACACTCAAGAAGCTTGACACCATCTAGGACAAAGCAGCCCGCTTGATTGGTACCCCATCCACAAACATTCACTCCCTCCACCACTGACACACAGTGGCAGCAGTGTGCACCATCTACAAGATGCACTGCAGGAACTCACCAAGGCTCCTTAGACAGCACCCTCCAAACCCACGACTGCTACCATCTAGAAGGAAAGGGGCAGCAGACAATGGGGAACACTACCACCTGGAAGTTCCCCTCCAAGTCACTCACCATCCTGACTTGGGAATATATCACCATTCCTTCACTGTCGCTGGGTGAAAATCCTGGAACTCCCTTCCTAACAGCACTGTGGGTGTTCCTACACCACATGGGTTGCAGTGGTTCAAGAAGGCAGCTCACCACCACCTTCTCAAGGGCAATTAGGGATGGGCAATAAATGGAGACCTAGCCAGTAATGCCCACATCCCATGAATTATAAAAAAAACCTAAAGTGGGTGCGTGTATCCTTTGTTTCCTCCGAACCAGCCCTTAATTCTATTTACTGATACTAAGAGGTTTGAAATGTTGGAAATGCTGAGTAGGAAAGCATCTTGATGGCTCTCAGGGAAACTGGTGCACACCTACATGAACCTCTTGTGGTGTGCTTTGATGGAAGAATATCCCTTATGGTTCATAAAAGAACTGCTTGATGTGTTGGGCTTGGATTGTCATGTGTGTGCAAATGATAGCACATTGAACCTGTGGGAAACTAGGCAGAATGCCCACTCATTCTAGTTACTGACATCACAGGGAAGTTTATATAACTCCCAGCCTGTTAAACAATGGATGCGTTTATGTGCAACACACTGCGAGACCCCTGAGATGATTCTGGTAGAGCCCTGTATGGAACCAGAAGCAAAGCAATTGATGGCAGTGGTGACTTTCATAGCCACTGATAATGTATTCTCATCAAGTCCAACCTTAACCTGCGGAAGCACTGCTCTTCCAAGAGATCAAGGAAGCTGAGCTTATGTCAGTAAATGCTGTTATGTTGCTAGTGCTTGCTGCAACCTCGGCCACTCTCTTGAGCTCCTCCCTACTGTGCATCACTCTGCTGTGCACATGCTGACCCCACCACAGCATGGATGGTTATGGTCTTCCTGTTCTAATTTATTGCAAATCACATCCAACGTGCTTCCCATCCTGATCACGTCAATTTGAAAGCCTCCTAAGTTTAGTAAAAAGCTGTATAAACAAGAATTCTGTGCCTGAGATAACAGGGTGTAATAAGTGAGCTTTCATTCAGATGGGGCAATCACAATTTTAAATACTAAACTGAGCTGCAGCCCAATCACCTTTGCATTTCACTGGTTAGTTTGTCAAGCCCTGGAAATCCCAGCATTAAATTTAAGGGCAAGTCAAATTCAATTCAAAAGGATCTCATTAACGTCTCTTGTGGACTTTAATTGCTTCGATAAATACTGGCCGCCTGCAGTCATTAATGTCCTGGCCTTGGCGAGTAGTTTACTCATAGACACCCAAATGTGCCTCTGTCAAATCTGGAAGTGGGTGCATTACAGCTGTGTTTCAGTCACAATTTAAAAATAACTTATTTTAATACCCACCTGCCTCCAACCTGCCCATTCTTAGGGGTTAAAGTTCCCCCATCAGTGGGTATTTGAATTTGGAAATATCAGAGTGAGGAGTCTTCACTAAGTGCCCACACATGGTGCACTTTCTAGTGGGAGTCAAGAAAAAGAAATCAGAAACAGTAATCATAGCAGATTTCTTTATTCCAACGAGGCCCAGGGATAGGTGCAACACAAAAAAGCAATCAAATTTGGCTCTTCTTGATATGTCTGGCTCAGTATTGTAATTGAATAGTGCCTTTACATACTTGGCTAGATTTTACTAGTCCTCTGGAGACAATGGGAGTTGGGAGAGTTGGTAAAAAGGCAGCAGAAGGTGTCAGGAGGGAAGCCTGATGTCTTCCCACCACCATGACATTTTACCAGCAATGGGAACTTCAGAGTCACAGGTGGCCAATTGTACCAATTAATGACCCAAATAATGGCCACATCCCACCCCCACTGGCCTTTTATCAGCATCAGGAGGGGCTGCCACCACATGGAGAGATCACCAGGTAAACCCTGGCAGCCTCTTAGGGGCTTCACAAGAGGAGTCCTTAATGGTCACTTCATGGACCATGGATGGGACTCGGATGGCAATGGCTGCCCCCGAGCTAAGGCACTGCCAATGAAAGAAGGACTGGCACCCCACTCCCGACCCAAAATTGAGTGCACCTGCCTGCCTTCCCATGGCATTAAAGTAAAGCCGTAACCTGGGTGTAGTAATTGTAGTTTTGCTGAATGTAGGAATGTAGCTTTAAGAGTAATTCTGATGTAAGATCACATGACCTATGTAAACCAATCAGTTTGCAGAGCTGGGAACCTCTAGGAGGGAGTTTTTCTTTAGTTATGGAGTTAGATGCACACACGTAGCTGCTGCTGTTGTCTTGTAAATAAAGTTCAATGTTTCCACCAATGTTGCCTGGAAAATCAACTCTATGACAAACTGGCAATGAGGATAAATCAGATCCAGTGTTATCCCTCACCCACTGATTGTGAGTATCTAAGATAATTAAAAAGAAAGAAAGATATGCTCATCCAAGATGCCACAGTTTGGCAGGATCAATCCCTTTGAGCCAGCCACAGATGACTGGTCTCAATATATAGAATGTCCTGAGTTCTACTTTCAAGCCAACAAAATCACAGGGGAGGAAAAGAGGAGAGTGATTCTCCTAAGTATTTGTGGGAGCAAGACCTACAGTTTAATTTGAAGCTTGATGGCCTCCAGTGCTCCTGATTCGAAGACTTTCAGTGAATTAGTAGATCTCATTAAGGGATATTTTCAACCCTAAGCCCTCAGTCACAATGCAGAGGTTCAGGTTCGATTCACGGATTAGAGCCCCAGGGGTGGGGGGGTGGGGCAGGAGGGGTGAGACCATTGTTACCTACGGGTGAAATTAAAACAACTAATGGAATATTGTGATTTCGGTGAATCCCTGAATGATATGCTCAGGGATCATTTGGTCTGTGGTGTACAAGGTAATGCTATTTAGCAAAGATTGTTGGCTTAAGTGGATCTTGATTTTAAGAAAGCGTTAGAAATGGTGCTTGTGATGGAAAGCACTGTAAGGGATTCACAAGTGATTCAAGGTGCACAAAATGGCACCATTTTCCTAGTTGGGCAGGAATGAGCAATCGAAAGTGGCACGAAAAGCTGGGACTCTGCCGCGAAGCAGGAAACAGTCCCCGCTGACCAAAAATTTAGAGGAAACAGCTTAACAGAAAATTTGAAAACGAATTATTATTGATGTTGAAACAATCATACTCTTAATGATTGCCGATTTAAAGAGGTGGAGTGCTATTTTTGTCGCAAAAAAAGGGCACATATTGAAACATTGCAAAGTGAGATTAAAACAGGCTTCCGGGCAACTAACGAAGTCAAGTGAAGTATATAATGTAGAAGAACCAGGAACAACCACTTCTGACATTTATTCCTTATTCAACATGAAAGTTGGGAAGCCAGAGCCAAACGCTGTCACTTTACAGGTGAATGGAAGTAGACACGGGTGCTTCTACCATTGTAATAGGAAGTCACACTTAAGATGCTGAACAATTAAATTTGGAACAAACTTCTGCCAAGTTGAAAATGTATACACGTGAAGAAATCCAGGTAAAGGATATTACCAGTGTACCTGTTTATTATAGACACTAAACAGCACAGCTAGCAGTGATGGTGGTAGAAGGTGCAGGACCAAGCCTTCTAGGTTGTAATTGGTTGAAAGAGATTAAATTAAACTGGTCCAAAATCTTCCAGTTATAAGTAGGAGGACTACCAGAGCTGCTAAAGAAAAATGACACCGTCTTCCAGGATGAACTGGGGAAAATCCAAGGTCTACAGGCCAAGGTTTACCTGGACTCAGAAGCAGCTCCTCGCTCTTGAAAGCAGGACTGGTGCCATACACTCTGAGAGAGAAGGTTGACGCTGAGTTGAACCAGTTAGAGAGGCTGGGTGTCATAAAGCGGTTCAGTTCTCAGAGTGGGCAACACCTACAGTCCTTGTCCTAAAACTGGATCAGACCATTCAGATCTGTGGGGACTATAAGTTAACGGTCAACAAAGCAGCCAAACTGGACAGGTACCCTATATCCAAGATTGAAGACCTCTATGCCAAACTAGCAGGAGAGACAACGTATTCAAAGCTTGATATGAGTCACGCATATCAGCAACTGGAACTGGATGATGCCTCCAGAGAATTTGTGACCATAAACACCCACAAAGGGTTACATCAATACAAACGCCTGCCTTTCGGTGTTTCTTCGGCCTGTGTCATTTTCTAGAGGACAATGGAGAGCTTACTACAAAGACTACCTCAAGTCTTGGTCTGCTTGGACGATGTACTAATAACTGGGTTCATGGAAACGGAATGCTTGGTTAATTTGGAGGAAGTCCTGAAATGATTTTTAGAAGCAGCAGTGCGCCTAAAGAAGGAAAAATGTACTTTTCAGGCAAATGAAGTCATTTATTTGGGCCACCAGGTAGATGCCCACGAGTCACACAGTGCCCATCCAAGAATCTCAAGAATGAAGATGATAGTGCAAAATTATCTTTGGTGGCTGGGAATGGATGGTATATTGAGAAGGTGGTTAAACATTGTGTGCAATGCCAACAGCTGCAGAAGTTGCCAGTGGCAGCCCCATAATGCCCATGGGATTGGCCTGGTAGGCCCTGGGTGAGATGGCAGATAGATTACGTCAGTCCTTTTCATGGAACCATGTTCCTGCTGATTGTAGATGCTCATTCCAAGTGGTTACAAATATATGAGGTTTAAGTCGCCAACGTCAGGCACTACTATAGAAAAAGTATGCCAAAGCTTTTCTATCCATGGATTGCCAGAAGTAATCATCTCAGATAATGGTACTGCATTTACTAGTGCTGAATTTCAAAGATTTGTCAGCTTAAATGATATCAAACACGTGAAGACTGCACCATACCATCCATCATGTAACAGGCTGGCAGAAAGAGCAGTACAAACTTTTAAGGCGGGAATGAAAAAGTTAACGGATGAATTGTTGGAAACTAAACTTCATTTCCTATTTCACTTCTGAACAACCCCGCTACACTAATACAAGTGCAACACCTGCAGAGTTACTGATGAGGCACTGTCTTCTAAGCCTGATACTTCCTAATTTGGAGGGGAAGGTGGAGAAAAGTCAAAGGATCCAAAAAGCGACTCATGATTTGCATAGTCATGGGTGACAATTTACTGTTGGAGAAGCAGTATGTGTAAGGAATTTCGGTGCAGGAGCGAAGTGGTTACCTGGTAAAGTAAGGTCTGTGATCAGACCATTGTGGTACCACGTGGAAGTGGAGGGCCAGATCACCCGCAAGCATGTGGATCATTTAAGAAGAAGGGAGATACCCCAACAAAATGATGCTCCACCTGTAACCTTTGCTGAACCTGTGGTTCCTGTTGAAGTTGTGCAACCAAGGAGAGACATGCCTGATGTCTCTGTCGGAATGGATGACACTGAACTGCATGTGCCTAATGAGGTACCTGATATTATTACGGTTCCAGAGAATGTGGCTCCTGTCAAAGAATCAGAAGTTGTGGAGCTACAATGTTCCACACGGATCGGGAGTCCACCTGAAAGACTAAACTTGTAATTTCATGACCTGTGTAAATATTGTAATGTCACGAGATAAATATCCTTGTAAATACAATATGTACAGAAAAGTTAAAGGGGGAGACACGTAGTAATTATAGTTTTGAGAATAATCCTGTGTTGTAAGATCACATGATCTGTGTAAACAAATCTGTTTGCAGCACGGGGAATCTCTAGGAGGGAGCTTTTCTTTAGTTATGCAGCTGCTGCTGCTGTCCTGTAAATAAAGTTCAATATTTCCACCAAGAAAAGTTGCCTGGAAAATCAACTCTATAGCACAGGGCTTCAAGGGTGCCTCAGCATTGAGGAGCCCTCTCCATGCTGCAGCCTCAGCAATGGACACCTCTACCAGTGGCACTGCCAAGGCTGCAGTGCTGCTGGCAGGTATGGGAGGTGGGCTGCTGTCCTCAAATGGACAACAGTCCTGATGGCAGCCCCTTAATTGGCCATCGCCAGTAAAATGCTGCCCAGGGTCCTGCCATCCGCCCATCCACCCACCCGCCCGCCTGGGGTTGGGTTCCACTTTTGGTCCTGGCAGTGGAACCTCCCCTCTGGTGGAAACATTCAGCCTACTGTGGCTGGAATTCTCCCACATCAGATTCGATGGAAATGCAAGCTGGACAGTAAACAAAGTGACCATGGAGCGACAGGGGCCTAAAGTCCTACCTCTGTTTTTGCCCTGTGCCATTTTCCTGAGGGTGGAAGAGGAAGCAGGCCCCAAACAGTCCAGCTCCTATTAACAAGCTCAGCTACATCATGGTAAGCTCATTAAGAACCTGTCTCAGGAAAGTTTAATTATTTTCAGCGGATGCTGTGTTTCATCAGCTGTCAGCTTTTACATGGACGCGAGAACCATGAGATGGAGACAGGAAGAGTTTTAAAAGGTAAGTGAAATGGTTTTGTCTCCTTTATAGTTCATCAGGAAATTATGGGTAGCATGATTTGCATCTGTGTTCATTAAGATGAGTCATGACAGTGCTGTAATTGACTACCCATTAAACAATGTGTTTTCCAAATTTTTGCTTGACATGTTGTATGAATTATCAGCTTTGTGTGTGGTGAGAGCAGTGAACTACTAGCAATGAACAGCAACCTGGTTGCTTGCCTGCCTCTTTCTGGACAGTTGCAGGTTGATACCTGGACATAGCTCACCTCTCCTCTGATGGAGAAAAATGAATGTCAGCAGTCTAACTTATAAATGGGAGATTTGTTTTCTAAAAGAAGTGAACATTAAACCAGATTCTTGCTGTTATTTATTCTGAATTCTGTCAAATGGCAAGCTGTCAAACATACAAACATATGAATTAGGAGCAGGAGTAGGCCACTCAGACCCTCAAGCTTGCACCGGCTTCAATAAGATCATGATTGGTCTAATTTTAACCTCAACTCCACATTCCCAACTACCCCTGAAAACCTTTCACCCCCTTGCTTATCAAGAATCTATTTACCTCTGCCTTAAAAATATTCAAAGACTCTGCTTCTGCTACCATTTGACGAAGCGAGTTCCAAAGACTCATCACTGTCTGAGAGAAAAAATTTCTTCTTATCTCTGTCTTAAATAAGCGACCCTTTATTTTTAAACAGTGACCCCAAGCTCTACATTCTCCCACAAGAGGAAACATCCTATCCACATCTGCCCTGTTACGGCCCCTCAGGATCTTAAAGGTTTCAGTTAAGTCACCTCTTACTCTCCTAAATTCCAGTGGATACAAGCCAAGCCTGTCCAACCTTTCCTCATAAGCTAACCTGCCCATTCCTAGTATTAGTCGAGTAAACCTTCTTGGAACTGCTTCTAACGCCTTTACGTCCTTCTTTAAATAAGGAGACTAATACTATACACAGCACTCCATACGTGGTCTCACCAATGCCCTGTACAGCTGTAGCATAACCTCCCTACTTTTGTATTCAATTCCTCTCACAATATATGATAACATTCTTTTTGTGATTCATGCACTAAGACACCCAGATCCCTCTGAATGTCAGAGCTCTGCAATCTCTCACCATTTAGATAATATGCTTCTTTTATTATTCTTCCTGCCAAAATGGACAATTTGCCGACATTATACTGTAGTTGCCAGATCTCTGTCCGCTCACTTAACCTATCTGTGTCTCTTTGTAGCCTTCTTATGTCTTCTTTGCAACCTACTTTCCTACCTATCTTTGTGTCATCAGCAAATTTAGCAACCATACCTTCAGTCCCTTCATCCAAGTCATTTATATACATTGTAAGAAGTTGAAGCCCCAGCACTGATCACTGTGACACACCACTCATCACATCCTGGCAACCAGAAAAATACCCATTTATGCCAACTCTCTGTTTTCTGTTAGCTAGCCAATCTTCTATCCATGCCAATATGTTACCCCCTACACCATGAGCTTTAATTTTTTGCTATAACCTTTCATGTGACACTTTCTCAACTGCCTTCTGGAAATCCAGGTACCGTACATTCATTGGTGCCCCTTCATCCACAGCATGTGTGACTCCTTCAAAGAACTCCAGTAAATTGGTTATCATGATTTCCCTCTCACAAACCCATGTTGACTCTGCCTGATTGCCTTGAATTTTTCTAAGTGCCCCGCTATAACATCTTTAATAATAGCTTCTAACATTTTCCCTATGACAGATGGTTAAGCTAACTGGCCTGTAGTTTCTTGATTTCTGTCTCCCTCTCAATTTGAATAAAGGAGTTACATTTGCTATTTTTTAATCCAAAGGAACCTTGCCTAAATCTAGGGAATTCTGGAAAATTAAAACCAATGCATCAACTATCTCACTAGCCACTTCTTTCCAGGCCCCAGGATGAAGTCCATCATGACCCAGGGATTTGTCAGCCCGCAGCTCCAACAATTTGTCACTTTCCTGATGATTGTCATTTCCCCGAGATCCTCCCTCCCTTCCAGTTCCTGATTAACAGCTATTTCTGGGACGTTACTTGTATCCTCTATAGTGAAGACGATGCAAAATACCTGTTCAATTCATCTGGCATCTCCTTATGCTCCATTATTAATTCCCCACACTCACTTTCCATCACTCACTTTGTTAACTCTTTTCTTATTTAAATATCTATAGAAACTTCTACTATCCATCTTTATATTTCTAGCTTGTTTTCTCTCATACTCTAATTTTTCCCTCATTAATCTTTTTGTCATTCCTTGCTGTTCTTATTGTTCTGTCCAATCTTCTGATCTGCCTGCCGTCTTCGTGCAATTATATGCTTTTTCTTTAATTTTAATATTAACATTGTAAATGTGGCAACGTTTTGAAATTAAAGTACATAAAATTAAATAAATGGTAAAATATATTTTACAGTTTAATAAGTGTAGCCTAATAAAATAAGTAACTAAGTTCTTTTGATTGTTTTTATGTTTTCAGCTTAGGCAGCTGCTGAAATTAGCACTTTTGATGTGAAATTGCTTATTTGGGGAGACTTGTATCTCTTGGATGCATTTCAGACTTCAAGTGTGTTTATAAATACTGGTCTGAGTTACACAGCTACTAGTAAGAGTCAGATTGTTTATTTGAAGGATTTATGGACTCTTGGATGCATTCCTGCTTTATAACTGGACTTGTGAGTTCATATATTTATGAAGTGGATAATGGGTGGTGGTGGGTTGGAGTGTGAGTGAGGAGTGGTTGTGGATGTATGGGTGGGTGAGGGGGGTAGAGGTGTGGAAGGGTAATACATTTACATTTTAGAATACTTTTAAATACATTTTGATGCCTTCCCAATACAGCTCAATGTTCACCACTGATTGCATTGGAAGATCCAGGCCGATGGATGGGAACAGAGGTAAGACTTTTAAGCTGCCTGCTCCGGAGTCATCTTATCTCCACTCCCAGCATGGGTCGGCCGATAAGGATGGTAGACCGGCCTCCAGGCCAAATTAAGGCTTCGACCCTGGGAAATTCCCACTTCCCGGCAGGCTGGTGATGGAGGCAGGGTCGCAACGCGACATTGGCCCAGCCACCTGATTCCTGCCTCCATCAGGAAAATCCAGTCATGAGTCTTTCGCCCTTAGGGAGCTTTGCAGTACTGAATCCAACACTAGATAATTCAGGCTGTGATTATTTATTTCTATGGATTAGACACCAAAGAAATTCTGATGTTGCATATATATCATACAGATTAAAATATGAAAACTATTATTTAGAATTTCATTAAAGCTGAGATATTTGAAGAATTTAAAAGAAATATCAAACAAACAATCCTTTATTGTTAAATGAGCCACATATAGATTAATTTATTCATTCTCACCTGTCATTTAGATTCAATGATAATTTCATTCATCCCATCCACCAGTGGGGAACTTAATAAAATTATGAGATAAATTGACATAAAGAACAACATGATTCATTACATTGAGATGTTCCTTTTCATTACAGTGCAATTCTTAATGGCTTAAAGAATGAGAAAGGAGATGCATAAAATATTAAAATAATTGAAATCATGAACTGATTTTTAAAAAAGGAAATTTTCTAAAATTACATGGTTCTCCCGTTGAATTCCTTAAATGGGTTGAAGAAGCAATGTTCGTAAGCTTGTTGAACTCAACAGCCTCATTCAGGAACTGATCTAGCAACCAAAGACTGGTTAAGAGCAATCCAGCTTTTCATAGAGAAATTGGTGGAAAGCTTTATGTCAGTACAGTATGCACTCTGACTCAAAGAACTTCTTAATACATTAGGTTTATTTTCCTGACCTTCCTCTCAAATGCACATTTCTCTGGAGGCAAGGATCAGAAGACTGAACCTGTGCTTGTACCTGCAGCTGGTGCAAATCCACCGTAAATAGGTTAACATAGGAATAGGAATGGGCTATTCAACCCTGTGAGCCTATTCCATCATTCAGTGAGATCATGGCTGGTCTGTATTCCAACTCATTTACCTACCTTGATACAATGGGCTAAAAATTAGATAAGGCCCATTCGCAGGTACAGGGGTTATGATGCGCAATTACCCTATACCCAATGGAAATAATGCAAGCAGCAAGCAAACTTCAATCATGGTGTGCAGCCCAGAGAAGAATCTGAGTAGGAAGAAACCAGAGAATTGGAGCAGCAAGCCAGACAGAGAGCTGTTAGGTTCTCAGATGCACACTGGAGGCCTTATTCCAGCAGATGGAAAGAATAAGAGTAGTCATCTTTCTGGAGCTCCTCCAGATATATGATGCAACAGCACAGGGAGCAGATAGCCATGGAGGTCAATCCTAGGAGCATTGTCCCAAGGGCCTAGGTACACTGCTGGAAAAAATTCAATGACCTTAGACTAGTGGTCAACGTCAATGAATGCATCTTCAAATTCCATCCTCTACCAACTAAACCTTGGAAACAGCTCAATGCACCACAGCCCCATCACTGAACCATCAGCAATCTCTAGTAATCAGGACTCTTGCCTAACATCCACTTCGCCCTCCCACACTTAACACTATTGTGAGCCTCGCACCCACATCTTGCAGCTTCCATATCCTTTCAGCTATTCATCTGTGACAGGCACATCACCTACACACATTGCAATACATTCACTGCCACTCTTTCCTCTCGCTTACAAGGTGGCATATAACAGGCGGGGACAGGCGAACAGGCATGGGTAAACATATACAGCCCCTTGGAGAAATTGCTCAGAATTAATGACGTGGCTGTCTGAGGCTGTGGCAACCAACATTGGTGAAACTATCCAGGGGATATGTTCCTCCCTTATGCACATTCCAAATCATATTTCACCTTCATCTCACAATCAGGTATAATGTACATGGTGCAGATAGTGTAACCATGCAAGTCTTGCTTTCCATCCAACCGCCCTTCTCCTTCCCTCAACCTAACCCTTCACTACATTTATGCTTTCAGGTTCTCAAGAACTGCCACTTGGCCAGGCATGGGTGCCTGTCGATTAAGGTTCAGAGGAAGTGCACAACTCCGAGGAAGAAGTAGCGTTACTTAATCTGACACTTGCAGCTTCTATCCTGGCACTGTGTATACCACAGAGGGAAGTATAGAGGGAGCTACACAAGGTGAGTCACCAGGCACAACTGGGCTGCAGTGAGGTAAGGAGCATAGAACAGCCAGAGTGCACGGTTGCAGACATCTGTTGCAGAGGACTCAGATGAGGTCTTCGATTGGATGGTGTACAGGAAAAGGCTGCTGAGCATTCACACAGAAATAGATGGTGCATTGGCAGAACTTCCAGAGAGCCTGCTATCATTGGCATGGAGCATTGGCATAGAGCTTCACATAGATTTAGAAGCCCATCTTTTCTAGCGTGGAAGTGGGTGCCATCTCCATGAGAACACTTATGGAACCACTTCTTATGCAGTGTCTGGCAGCACAGGCAGAAGCCACCCAATATCTGAATGCTTCAGTGGAAGCTCAGACTGAGGTCATGAGATCTCTGGTGCCATGCAGGTTCAGACTTCTACCATCATGACTACGGATACCAGTTCTGAAAGGGGTTTGCAGTCTCTCACAACAGTTCAGTAATCTGCGCTCCCCAAGATTACCAGGATTTCTGAAGCACTGCCCGAGGGGAGTGGTAATGGGTCTGTGATACACCAACCCGGAGTCCTCTTTCAGGATAACAGCATTTGTGCTCCCACCACTGCCACTCCGACAGCGATCTTGTTGCTGCCTGTTAGCCAGCCAGCCCAGACTGTTGCTGCCCATGTCAAGGTGGTGTAATCCGAAACTGGGCATTCTAAACCCATAAGTTCTCAAGGTGCCCTGCAAAACCATCTGCAGTCTCCCCCATTGAAAGTCAGCAGCCTTCCACCAGCTATCCTTCAACTGCATTGGAGCACTAGGTCAGGCAAAGACATCCTCCATAAGACGGGCTGTAAGGAAATACATATGGGTGATGACTTGAGTATTGTATGTATTATTAGAGGTGTTGTTGTATAAATTTATTATAGATTAGCTGTTTTGTGTTATCTTTTATTTCAGGATTTTAGCCAAGAGGATGCCGTGATGGTCTGTAGAGGGATGGATAGGTGGGGAAACTGTGGAGCAACAGTGATCAGTGATCAGGGGAATTGGACTCTGATGAGATATTAATGGACAGCCCGTCTGGAGTGATGATGTCCTGGATGCTTCCTCTCTTGCTTTTCTTCCTCCTCTCTTCCTGTTTCTTCACTTCTTGAGAAGGTCAAAGCCCCGATAGCAACAGCTGGACCTTGATGATTTCCAGGTTGTGGACGATGCAACAGATCATCCCAAATTATCAAACACAGCTGGTGAGTACTGGGGGACTTCCACCTTGAATGGTTCAGGTATAGGAACTGTTGCTTCAGATCATCGAGGGTCTGCTCCATGAAGCTCCCAGTTGCATCATTGTAGGAGCACTGGCCATATGTGGTTGAGTGACAGGGGGGAGTTATTAGCCACATGTACAAAGGGCTAGATCTTGTTGCCAAGCAGCCACCCTTTGGTTGATGTGATGGCCACGCAGGATGAAAGCATTGTGACTGCTGCCAGGATAGTGAGAATTCACCAGCATGATTTTTTGGGTATGTTTGCACACCAATTATACATTCAGGAAGTGAAACCCTTTGCAATTGCAGTACAAATCTCCATGCTGCAGATCCACGTAGGTGTAGTGCATGTCTTCTTGCACTATTAGGAAGCCCACTATCCTGGCAAAGCCACATGCACACTCCTTCTGCTTCTCTCTGTTTTGAGAGAAGACAATTAAGTCCCCTCTTCGTGTTCAAAGGCTCTTCGTAACCTCCCAGGTACAACTATGGATGGAAAACAGATATGTTGACAATGTCACCGACTCCATGCAGCGTGGAAATCGTCATTGCTGCAGAATTCTGTTTTGTTGAAGCATAGCCACCTCAGACATTGCTTCTGGTTGAGGTGCAGGTAGAAGCAGTGCATCTGTAGACCCTAGGTGGGTAAGGCCTCCTGCTGAGTGACCTTCTTCCCCTCCTCCCTCTGCAAACAGCTTCTTCTCTCTTCTATCCCTGCTCCATCAGTCTGTGATGCTGAAGCCCAAGTTGAATTGCAATCATAGCCCTTATAAGTGGGGGCAAGTGGCCTTTCAAAACCGCACCACTTCCAAAGATCCAGTACCATTCCCTTCTCACCGAAAGAACTGTCAACCCACCCAAAGAAACAGTACTTACACTAACTTTGCAACAGCAAGTAGATAGTCAAAAGCACTTCATCTGAAAGTAGGATGGTGATCCTTTTCAAGTGGGGTTGGCAAGCAGTGGGGGTGGGGGGAGGGAGTCGATGTCCTTTGTGCAGCTGGATGCATTCAGGGCCTGCTGTTTTTTTCTTCACTATCTCTTGGAGCAGCAAAACTGGGGTGTTGCAGGGCTGAATTTTGCAGCCTATATCCCTTAATACCTCTAGTTATGAAAAATCTACTGATCTCAGATTTAAAATTATTAATTTTTCTGGCATCTAATTCTTTTCTGGGATAGAGTTCCACACTTCGATCACTTTTTGTTTAAAGAAGTGATTCCTAACTTCTCTCTTGATTGGCCTCACTCTGATTTTAATATTGGGCAGAATTCTGCGGTCCCTGCTGCTGGGTTTGAAGTCTGGGCCGGCAGGGAAGTGGGTGGTGGAGGGATTCTTAAAAAATAAACTTGATCTATCATTTTTGGACCAAAATAGATGCCATTACACTTACCTGTGTTAAAATCCATCATCAACCTTTTTGCCTAATCTATCAATGTCTCTTTATAATTTCATGTTCCCATTTACACTACTTACTATGCCACCAATCTTTGTGTCATCTGCAAACTTAGATATGCAGCTCTCTATTACATTATCTAAGACATTAATAAATATAGTTGATAGTTGATGGCACAGATTGTTGTGGGACACCATCAGTAATTTCCTTGAGGCAGGAGAGGTTGTTCTTGAGCTCCTGGTGTCTCATTTTCTTGGGGCAATAGTGCTATGAAACACAGTTGAATGCCTGAATTGGTGGGACAAGGAAGAGGGCAATATTCACAGGCTGCACCTATTGCCACCACAACACTAGGGGAAGCTCTTGCTGCACATGTGCAGATGCAATCAGTGACATATTAATCAGCAACATAAGCTGGGATTTAATGTTGACAAAGGGGATCTTGCCCATTAGTTGGAGAACTGGTGGGAACCCTGCATCGCTTCCATGGATGAGGCCCAATTAAATTGATTGCCCATCAGGCACTTAATTAACCAGTGTTGGGCCTTCCCCAGGATTTAAGACCCCAGGGTTGGAAATTCCGCCCCCCCAAGAGCTATCAGCCAATCAGAGGCCGGTAGTTATCCATTGCCGGAAGCATCACTAGGAGCAGTGGTTGCTGCCGGTAGTGCTTTAAGGACTTCACCAGGAATCATCGCTGGATCCATTGACATAATTAAATGGGGCAGGATGGGGGTCATGGAGAGGGGGTTGCCGGAGAGATGTGAGACAAGGGAAGGGGGAGTGGCTTTTAGCGCCCCACCCTTCCTGATGCTGACTCCCTCAATCACACACAGAGTGCCTGCAAAAAAGTGACAACCCTCTTCACAACATGAGGCCACAGGCAACCCCCAGTGGGTTTGCTTGGCAGCCTTTGGGAGGCATGAGAGAGCTGTGCAACTCCCACTTGATCCCTGAGCCACCACAAAATTCCGATGGGCTCAGAGATAATTGGTGTCAAGTGGTTCATTGATGAGCCAAATTGACATCCCACCACAAGCGGGGAAGTTGCGTGCACGGCCACTTCCTACCTCCAACTTAATCATGGGAGGTTTTCCTGTTGCCAGCAGACTGACGTATGGTCTTCCATGCGATATAGTGGGCCTAGCTGCCATGTTTCCCACTGCAATGGGCAAATTAAATTCCGCCCATTCCATCTGGTTGGATTAGGGAATGGTTTCCTAATTCTTTAAAGATAAAATAAAAACTAAAAGTGGCATCGTTGGGAGAAATAAGATTGCAGTGGAATTACATTTAAAAATAAATAATGAAGTAAGAACACTATTTAAAAATCAATTGCAAGTGAACAAATCCAAATTGATCCTGGAGTTCGTATTGGCAAAGAGAGATCTCAGTTCCGCCTCAGACTTTCAATTTATAATCTTTACCTAAGCTGATAAAAAATCAAGAAAAACGTATTTTAAATAAAATATTTTTTAGAGAAAAACCCCATCTCCCAATATGGAGTTCAAAACCCACAACCCTAGGATTATGGCTTTCATTAGCTATCATTTGTGCTAGTCAGACTATATAGGAACGACTTGCATAGTGGAAACAAGTAGACCAGAATGAAACAAGGCTCTAACTCCTGACACTGTTTTGATGATGTGACTGCCTTCTTTGCACACTGTTACCACACGTGCAAATAAGACTTTCAGGCAGTGTCAGGAGTTACAGTGACGTTCACCAACCTGAACATTAAATACTAGCTCTTCTATCCCAGCAATGGGTGGTAGAGATGAGGGAATGGGGGGTGGGGGGGGGTTGCGGGGTGGGGGTGGTGTGGACGTGGAGGTGGGTGTATGGCTGGGAAATGAAAAATCTCTTCTAATAAATTAAATTAACAAAGTATAGGTCTAGATATTCTGTTATAAAAAATTTCTTGTTAGGACTGAATACTAACAATGACACAATGCAATGATTTCTACTGGAAAAATAAGTGGATATTGCCCTATTTTCTTTCATACACAAAGTATGGAACCATTTTTTGTTTGCTTCCTGCTGGCTAGCTCGTATAAGAGTTCCATCAATAACTTTTAAGTAGGCAAGAAAAGCATTCTTTATCATCCAGATCTTTATATCTTTGGCAGAATTCCAAATACTGTAGCAAAACCAGGAATCCTACAGGGCTAATATTCATGTACTGTTGCTTAGCAAGGCAAAATCTAATCAAACAAATTCAATTTTAGTCAGATTCAGATGTAGATTTTATAGTTTTTTCCCCCTGAGGTCATAGGTCACATAATGTTGTACTGCTTCTGCATCGGAGTACAGTCTTTGCCTACTGACAAAAAAAGTGGAAATTATTTGAATATACAAGCTAAATTATCAGGAATACATTTACATAGTAAAAAGATTCCGAGATTATGTATCATATGTGGATTTCTTTGCATAATGTAAATTTGAAATGAAATCAGGCTACTGTTTAAAACAAGAAATGGTTATTTTGCTTTTGGATTAAATTTCTCTCAAACACAATTCACTGAGTACATTCCCCACCCTGCTCCCTCCCTGCAAAAAAAGCCCTTGAAGTAAATACAGCAGGAGAATGGAGGAACGGCAGTAACAAAATCAAGAAAATATCTGTTGGCACAACAAACATAATCTTTCTGAAAAAAGTGTGATTTGCTTTAACAAAGGAGTGCCTCGTTATTTAGCTCCTAAAGGAGGAAAGCAATTCCCAAGATCAAACTGGAAAATCTTCCTGATATACACCTGTCCCCCAAGATGATTAATCAAATACATTAGGATATCAATTTAACAGCAGTCCCGATGGTATTTAGCCCTTACTGGTTGAATTCCGCAGTGTCATGAAGAGATATTAATGTCTATAATGTTATTGGAAATTATTTTTAAATTGGAATTGCAATAGGGTCTGTGTCTGTCTGTGTGTGGCTTAATTGGATTAAAGCCAGTTTAGTCTGGGTGCATTGATGTATAGTTGTTTGAGATGTTAATTAGATAAACGTAAGGAGTAAAAGGTAAAGTGCAATTTGGATTTGTTGAATTAACCGTTCAAAAGAATGGATAAAATCTTGCACCTAGCTGAGAGACACAAAGCAATGTGTTTATATTACAAATAAAATTGGTGGGAGGAAAGGATTATTGTTAGGAGAGGTAAAATTTAAAAAACCTAGTAATACAATGGAAGATTTACATTCAAAGGGGAAGCTAGGTATAAACGTAAAGGAATGTGTATGCGTGAGTCAGAGGCATTTAAGATCTAACCAGCCTGTAAGCTTAGGACTGTGGGCAGGATTTTTCATATGAAAAATCCTGCCCACCGCCGGGATCTCTCGGTCCAGCTGTAAGTCAATGGACTTCTGGCTGTGGCGCTGCCTTGCCCCCAGCGGGTCCTGCCCGCGACAGGGCCGGAAAATCCCTGCCTATGTCTGCAAAGGAAACAAATTGAAAGGAACATCATTTTGAATTTGTAAGGTCAAATGTGCTTTGCCTTGTGTCTGTTTAAAGCCTATGGGTTATTGTTGCCTTGGTGAAGATTTACCTGGGAGTGATTAATTTGGGGATTTGTTTAAAAGTTATTATGGTAGTAATTTGGAGACATGTGTATGTGTTTAAATTTGTTGTTACATTAGTAAATGTTTAATTTCGTTTTATATAAAACACCTCTTGAGGCTTGGTGGTTTTATTCCTGAATTCAGAGCTGCCTCTCAAACATACCAATTGAAAATATAAGTTATGACAGTTGTTCAAGTTTCCCTCTGGGATTTAAACAACTCAGCCTTTACCAACTGCTGTGTCATAACAACAGATAATGTTTGCATGCTGCCAGTAAAGTTGGAAACATTGGGCAGAATCTTGTGAAGGTGATGGGGGTCTTGGCATCCCCTCTTTTATGGAAAGCTTGCCGCATCTTGTGTCACTCTGGTACTTGACAGGCCAGAGGCGGGCCTTCCCCGGGTTCAAGGACTCGGGGTGTGGTTGGGGGGGTGGTCCCGCCTGCTGAGAGATAATAACCAATCAATCAGAGGCCAGCACATCCTCTGTACTCAGCAGCATCGCCTGGGAGGTGGTGGCTGTTGCTGGTATGACACCTACCGAAGGCCTTGGATCAAGGAGGGAGCCAGGCACAGGTGAGTGATGGTGGGTAGGGGATCGCAGGAAGGGGTCACCAGGGTGGATCAGCTGCAAGGGTAAGGGGTGACTCTCATTGGGCTCCCCCCCCTTCCCGATGCTGGGTCCCTTGATCAGGCATTGAGTGCCTTTGAGGGAGCCCTCCCACTGGGACCCTGTAAGCAAACATAGCACGGGATTGCTTTTCAGGCTTCCTGCATCACAAACTCACTGCCCGCCACTGGGTTAATACCAGCAGGAGAGGATGAGACCCTTAATTAATTAATAAGGATCTCAATTGGTGCCGACTTATTTGGGGTGGAGGCAGGGAAGTGTCTGGGTCCACACCCACCCAACCAATTAAATACAAAAACAAAAATACCTGGAAAAACTCAGCAGGTCTGGCAGCATCTGCGGAGAGGAGCACAGTTAACGTTTCGAGTCCGCATGACTCTTCAACAGAACTAAGGAAAAATAGAAAAGGGGTGAAATATAAGCTGGTTTAAGGGGACGGGGGGGGAGGGTGGGACAAGAAGAGCTGGATAGAGGGCCAGTGATAGGTGGAGATAACCAAAAGATGTCACAGACAAAAGGACAAAGAGGTGTTGAAGGTGGTGATATTATCTAAAGGAATGTGCTAATTAAGGGTAGAAAGCAGGACGAGCAAGATACAGATAGCCCTAGTGGGGGTGGGGTGGGATGGAGGAATCGAAAAAGGCTATAAGGGTAGAGATAAAACAATGGATGGAAGTTCATTTAAAAATAATGGAAATAGGTGGGAAAAGAAAAACCGATATAAATTATTGGAAAAAACAAAAAGGAGGGGGAAAATTGGAAAGGGGGTGGGGATGGAGGAGAGAGTTCATGATCTAAAATTGTTGAACTTAATTTTCAGTCCGGAAGGCTGTAAAGTGCCTAGTTGGAAGATGAGGTGCTGTTCCTCCAGTTTTCGTTGAGCTTCACTGAAACAATGCAGCAAGCCAAGGACGGACATGTGGGCATGAGAGCAGGGTGGAGTGTTGAAATGGCAAGCGACAGGGAGGTCTGGGTAATGCTTGTGGACAGACTGAAGGTGTTCTGCAAAGCAGTCACCCAGTCTGCATTTGGTCTCTCCAATGTAGAGGAAACCGCGTTGGGAGCAACGAATGCAGTAGACTAAGTTGAGGGAAGTGCAAGTGAAAAGCTGCTTCACTTGAAAGGAGTGTTTGGGCCCTTGGACGGTGAGGAGAGGGGAAGTAAAGGGGCAGGTGTTGCTTTTTCTGCGGTTGCATGGGAAGGTGCCGTGGGAGTGGGTTGAGGTGGAGGAGTGGACCAGGCTGTCACGGAGGGAATGATCCCTACTGAATGCCACCGGGGTGGGGGGGTGAAGGGAAGATGTGTTTGGTGGTGGCATCATGCTGGAGTTGGCGGAAATGGTGGAGGATGATCCTTTGAATGCGGAGGCTGGTGGGGTGATAAGTGAGGACAAGGGGGACTCTATCATGTTTCTGGGAGGGAGAAGAAGGTGTGAGGGCGGATGCGCGGGAGATGGGCCGGACACGGTTGAGCGCCCTGTCAACCACCGTGGGTGGAAAACCTCGGTTAAGGAAGAAGGAAAACATGTCAGAGGAACTGTTTTTGAAAGTGGCATCATCAGAACAGATGCGACGGAGGCGAAGGAACTGAGAGAATGGGATGGAGTCCATACAGGAAGAGGGGTATGAGGAGCTGTAGACGAGGTAGCTGTGGGAGTCAGTAGGCTTGTAATGGATATTGGTGGATAGTCTATCAACAGAAATTGAGACAGAGAGGTCAAGGAAGGGAAGGGAAGTGTCAGAGATGGACCATGTGAAAATGATGGAGGGGTGGAAATTGGAAGCAAAATTAATAAATTTTTCCAGGTCCAGACGAGAGCATGAAGCAGCACCGAAGTAATCATCGATGTACTGGAGAAAGAGTTGTGGGAGGGGGCCGGAGTAGGACTGGAACAAGGAATGTTCCATATACCCCATAAAGAGACAGGCATAGCTGGGGCCCATGCGGGTACCCATAGCCACACCTTTTATTTGGAGGAAGTGAGAGGAGCTTAAGGAGAAATTGTTCAGTGTGAGAACAAGTTCAGCCAGACGGAGGAGAGTAGTGGTGGATGGGGACTGTTCGGGCCTCTGTTCAAGGAAGAAGCGGAGAGCCATCAGACCATCCCGGTGGGGGATGGAGGTGTAGAGGGATTGGACGTCCATGGTGAAGAGGAGGTGGTTGGGGCCAGGGAACTGGAAATTGTTGATATGATGTAGGGTTTCAGAGGAATCACGGATGTAGGTGGGAAGGGACTGGACAAGGGGAGAAAGAATGGAGTCAAGATAGCAAGAAATGAGTTCTGTGGGGCAGGAACAGGCTGACACGATCGGTCTGCCGGGACAGTCCTGTTTGTGGATTTTGGGTAGGAGGTAGAAGTGGGCTGTCCGAGGTTGGGAGACTATCAGGTTGGAAGCTGTGGAAGGAAGATCTCCAGAGGAGATGAGGTCAGTAACAGTCCTGGAAACAATGGCTTGATGTTCAGTGGTGGGGTCATGGTCCAGGAAGAGGTAGGAGGAAGTGTCTGCGAGTTGACGCTCAGCCTCTGCGAGGTAGAAGTCAGTGCGTCAGACAATAACAGCACCACCCTTGTCAGCGGGGTTGATGACAATGTTGGACCTGAGAGAACGGAGTGCAGCAAGTTCAGAGAGAGACAGGTTAGAATGGGTGAGAGGAGCAGAGAAATTGAGACGACTAATGTCACGCCGACAGTTCTCAATGAAAAGATCAAGAGAAGGTAAGAATCCAGAGGGAGGGGTCCAGGTGGAGGGAGAATATTGGAGGTGGGTAAAAGGATCCGTTGAACGGGGAGAGGACTCCTGCCCAAAGAAGTGAGCACGGAGACGAAGGCGGCGGAAGAAGAGTTCAGCATCATGCCGAGCCCGAAATTCATTGAGATGAGGGCGTAAGGGTATGAAACTAAGTCATTCAGCGTCGGAGAGGGGAAGGTCAGGGGGTATAGTGAATACACGGCTGTGGCTGGGATTGGAAGACGGGATGGGGACAGAGGGACAGGCAGGGGTGAAGGGTCCTGGATGGGTGTTGGTGTCGATGAGTTGTTGGAGCTTGCGTTCCTTTGCACCTGAAAGAAAGAGACAAAGTTTCTTGTTGAGGCATCGGATGAGATGAAGAATAAAATGAAACTGGGGGCACGCGCAGCTTTGAAAAAGGGTGCGGCGGTGCTGCTGGATGGAGAGGTCGAGTGTGTTCATATGGCGGCGCATGGCACTGAGTGTGGATCTCAGAATGCGACGAGAACAGCAGTCTGAGGAGCGTTGTATGTTCTGGAGATACCTGTAATCCTGGGTGGGTTTGAAACATAAGGGCTGGAACTTCAGTTGAAATCCACATGGGGTAAGTCGGAGACGGAGACAGTCACTGAGGAAGGAAATATGGCTGTGAAAGTGGGTTTTAGTAAACACCTTGTCAAACACCAGGAGAGAAATGGAAAGCAATGAAGGTGAACAAAGCAAAAGAGAGATACGAAAATCCTGACGGAGAGAAGAGCAAAACTTCTTCAAGGTAGGCATTCCTTGAACTGGAGTGGCAGTCAATTAAACACTAAGATAAAAGCAAAAATCTGCAGATGCTGGAAATCCAAAACAAAAACAAAAATACCTGAAAAACTCAGCAGGTCTGGCAGCATCTGCGGAGAGGAGCACAGTTAACGTTTTGAGTCCGCATGACTCTTCAACAGAACTAAGGAAAAATAGAAAAGGGGTTAATTCAACCAATTAAATGCCCCCCTGCCACCAATCTTGCTATGGGGGAGGGCACAAGTTTCCACCCGTTGTGTTCCACATCTATGTACTTTTATCGTAAATCCTGTTATCAATATATTTATTCAGTTTCTTTATAAAAGCAAAATTGTTAACATAACATTAGCTTTTATTTGTGGAAGAATATTTCACAAACCAAAAAATCCGTAGGAAAAAATAAAACTTCACATTTCTGCTTTAACTGTAGGATTGCCAATTTGGTACTTGTATCCACCCTGCAATCACAGACTAAATTAAATAAGCTGTTTATTATATCATATATAAACAGGAAATTTTTATTTCAGATTTCCAGCATCTGCAGTATTTTGCTTTTATCTTAGTGTTTATTATATCCTTGCCTTTCAGGACTTTAAAGACCTAGATCATGTCAATGGCAATCTTTTATTTAACTGAATATAAGTTCAAACCTTTCAGCTTGTAGTCAGGAGATAAAGTTATAAGTTCTCAAATCATACTTGTCACTTTCCTTTGAAGCATTATCAATGAATCAATGTCCATTTCAAACTAGGGTGTCTGCAATTATAAATTATGATCAAACTGTGGCTTTCTGTTATACAGGATTTAAAACTTGTTTTGACTCATAAGTAAATGGTAGTCGTGCTCACTGACCTATATTGGCTCCCGGGAGAGCAATGCCTTGATTTTTAAAGTTCTCAGATTGTTTCCAAATCCCTTCTTATCTCTGTTACTTCCTCCAGCCCTAGAACCCTTTTAGATATCTGCGCTCCTCCAATTCTGGCTCATGTTCCACCATTGGTGGCCTTGGCTTCAGCTATCAAGGCCCTAAGCTCAGAAATTCCCTCCCTAGACCTCTTCGCCTCTTGACTTCTCTTTCCTCCCTTAATACTCCTTAAAACCAACATTTTGGCCATTGGCCCTACTATCTCTTTATGTGGTTCCATGTCAAATTTTGTTGATAATGCTCCTGTGAGCACCTTGGGACATTTTACTATAAGTTCTATTTAAATGCAAGTTGTTGTTGCTAATTACTGATGTTGATAGCATACTTAGATCTACTGAACACCTTCAGTGAATACTTTTAATTTATTCAACTTCAGGGAGGTGATGGTGTAGTGAAATTGTTGCTGGACTAGTAATCTAGCGATGCAGGGTAAAGCTCAGGTGACTCGGGTTTGAATCCCGCCACGGGGCAGATGGTGGAATTTGAATTCAATAAAAATCTGGAATTAGAAGTCTAATGATGACCATGAAACCATTGTCGATTGTTGTAAAAACCCAACTTTCCCTTTAGGGAAAGAAATCTGTCGTCCTTACCTGGTCTGGCCTACATGTGACTCCAGACCCACATTTGGTTGACTCTTGAAAGTCCTCTGAAATGGCCTAGCAAGCCGCTCAGTTGTAACAAACCGCTACAAAGACACAAAAAACGAATGAAACCGGACGGACCACCCGGCATCGACCTAGGCACCGGAAATGACAATGGCAAATGCAGCCCTGCAAAGTCCTCCTTTCTAACATCTGGGGGCTCGTGCCAAAATTGGGAGAGCTGCCTCACAGACTAGTCAAACAACAGCCTGACATAGTCATCCTCACGGAATCATACCTTACAGATAATGTCCCAGACACCACCATCACCATTCCTGGGTATATCCTGTCCCACCAGCAGAGGTGGCAGCGCAGTGGTACACAGTCAAATCAGCAGCCTTGGGGAGAGAGTGGGGGAAGGACTGAGGAGAATCGAGACCTGATAGCTAACAGTTGATTGCAGTTGGGGGAGGGTGGAGATTGGGACCTGTTGTTGGAATCCTCAGGGGGAAGGCTGTTGGAGGATGGGGCCCTGACCCCAGTACCTCCTTTGGCAGACAGTTGCCTGTGATGGTACTTACCTCCTGAATCCACCAACTCCTCAAATTCTGGTTCCCTGACGCTCAGGAAACCCAGCTGACAACAGTAAAAGTTCAAAAGTTGCTAGAAAATAAGACTCACGGCCTTATTATTATCATATTTAAAGCTGCAACCCATTTCCTAGAGCAGGTTGGTGTCAGCCGAATTTCTAGCTTTGGAACAGATGGTAATTGACCTGAAACATGAACTCCTCTCTGCCTGACCTGCTGACTATTCCAGATTTTTCTATTATTAATGGGTCCTATAGTCCTTTCTACTTTTCATGTGTATTTTTTTCAAATTATCTTTGTATATCATGTAAGAAAAATGTTTCTAGCATTATCTTTGGATGTTTAATCTGTGATTAGTTATATTCAATCTGATTTGACCATCTATTTTAGATAATTAAGTGAAAAATGCTGTCCCTCTTGCTATTATTTACAATATTTTTTAAGACTGTTCTTTAGCCTTTTTAATCTATGGTTTATTTATTCTAAACCTATTTTTATAGCTCCCATCCTCATTATTCTTTGTTTATGTGTGTCTTCTGAAACAACCTTGTTTAGCCTTGAAGTTGTTTTTACCTTCTTATTCAGACACTGTGATGGTGGAATAATGATAATATCACTGGACTACTAATCCAGAGGCCCAGGCTAATATTCTGGGGATATGGGTTCAAATCCCATCATGGCAACTGGTGGAATTTGAATGCAATTAATACAATCTGCAATTGAAAGCTAGATCAGCTTTGATGGCTATGAAATTATCACTGATCGCTGTAAAACCCCATCTGGTTCACTAATGTCCTTTAAGGAAAGAAATCTGGTGGATATGTGACTCCTGATCCACATCTGTGTGGCTGACTCTTAATTACCCTCTGAAATGGCCTATCAAGCTACTCTGTTCAAGGGCAACTAGGGATGGGAAACAAATGCTGGTCTTCCCATGAAAAAATTTTAAAAACTCCTTCTTTCTCTATGTATTTCCATTGATCCCCCTTTAAAGTAGTTTAAAATAACTTACTAATGTTAATTTATTTTCCAGTTCTGCTTCCCATTTAATCCTCAGAGCCCCAGAGCTTGTTTTAAAGCTTTCTCATTTGTATTTATTATTTCTGGCCTTAGCCTTTGATAAATTAAATCCAAGTACATCTGAGGGTTGGGCAAGGCCATGAGCAGGGTAACTTTAGCTAATCATAGTCAGCTGTCTTACACTGTACACGTTTTGATTATTTCATCTTGTCTCCCTTTAGGCTTTTCTTCATTTTTCTCCTCTTCTTCTGAAGGCACTGAGTCAAAATAGGCTATAATTCTAAGTGTAAGTATTTCTTTGGTGTTGTCAAAGCTGAGCCTGGCCTTGTCCTCACTGGGGAGTGGGGACAGAACAAAGGATTGCTCTGATCACAATGTATAATTAAATTCAAAAAGGACATGCTTACAAATGTTGTTACACAAAGCATTGTAGCAATTCCTTCCTTCTGTTGAACACACATTGACAAGATCCAGTGAGGGTCACTGGAAGCCAATTGGGATGTGATTGTTGACTGACTAATCCCATGCTTTTAAAAAATTTATTTATTCTTTCATGGGATGTGGAAGTCACTGGCTAGGCCAACATTTATTCTCTATCCCTAATTACCCTTGAGAAGATGGCAGTGAGCCACCTTCTTGAACCGCTGCAATCCACGTGATGTAGGTACATCCACAGTGCTGTTAGGGAGGGAGTTCCAGGAATTTGACCCAGCAATGAAGGAACGGCGATATATTTCCAAGTCAGGCTGGTGTGTGGCTTGGAGGGGAACTTGCAGGTGGTGGTGTCCTCATGCATCCACTGCTCCTGTCCTTCTAGGTGGTAGAGGTTGCATGTTTCGCAGGTGCTTTTGAAGGAGCCTTGGTAAGTTGCTTCAGCGCATCTTGTAGATGGTATGCACTGCTGCTACTGCGTGTCAATGGTAGAGGAAGTGAATGTTGAAGGGGTTGGATGGGGTGCCAATCAAGCTCGCTGCTTTGTCCTGGATGGTATCAAGCTTGTGACTGTTGTTGAAGCTGCACTCATCCAGGCAAGGGGAGAGTATTCCAACACACTCTTGACTTGTGCCTTGTAGATGGTGGACAGACATTGTGGAATCAGGAGGTGAGTTATTCACCACAGAATTCCTAGCCTCTGACCTGCTCTTGTAGCCACAGTATTTATATGGCTGGACCAGTTCAGTTTCTGGTCAATGGTAACCCCCTAGGATGATGATAGTGGGATATTTAGCAATAGTACTGCCATTGAATGTCAAGGGGAGATGGTTTAGATTCTTCCTTGTTGGAGATGGTCATTGCCTGGCACTTGTGTGGCACAAATGTTTCTTGCCATTTCTCAGTCCAAGCCTGAATGTTGCTCAGGTTTTGCTACATATGGACATGGACTGCTTCACTATCTGAGGAGGTGCGAATGATGCTGAACATTGGGCAATCATCAGCGAACATCCTCACTTCTGACCTTATGATGGTGGAAAAATCATTGATGAAACAGCTGAAGATGGTTGGTCCTAGGACACTATCCTGAGGAACTCCTGCAGTGATATCAAGGCTTGAGATGATTGACCTCCAACAACCACAGCCATCTTTCTTTGTGTCAGGTATAACTCCAACCAGTGGAGAGTTTTCCCCCATTCTCATTGGCTCCAGTTTTGCTAGGACTCCTTGATGTCATACTCTGTGTTTATGTCAAGGTCAGTCACTCTCGCCTCACCTCTGGAGTTCAGCTCTTTTGTCCATGTTTGGCCCAAGGTTTTAATCAGGTCAGGAGTTCCATGGCCCTGGTGGAACCCAAACTGAACATCAGCGAGAAGTTTATTGCTGAGTAAGTGCCAATTGATAGCACTGTCGACGACATCTTCCATCACTTTACTGATGCTCGAGAGTAGACTGATGGGGTGGTAGTTGGCCGGATTTGATTTTTCTTGCTTTTTGTGGACAGGACATTCCTGGCAATTTTCCATATTGCTGGGTAGATGCCAATGTTGCAACTGTATTGGAACAGCTTGGCTAGGAGCGTGGCTAGTACTGGAGCACAAGTCTTAATACTATTATCAGAATATTGTCAGAGTCCATAGCCTTTGATATCACGTGGGGTGAACTGAATTGGCTAAAGACAGGCATCTGTGATGCTGGGGTCCTCAAGAGGAGGCTGAGATGGATTGTCCACTCAGCAGTTCTGGCTGAAGATGGTTGCAAATGCTTCAGCTTTGTCTTTTGCACTGATACATTGGCTTGACCTTCATTCAGGATGGGGATCTTGGTGGGGCCTCCTCATCCAGTTCGTCATTTAATTGTCCACCACCATTCACGATTGGATGTCCTGTGTTGTCGCTTCACCAGGTTGACACCTCATTTTAGGTATGCCTGCTGCTGCTCCTGGCTCCTGAACTCTTCTTTGAACCAGGGTTGATCCCTTTGATGGTAATGGTAGAGTGGGGGATATGCCGGCCAAGAGGTTATAGGTTGTGGTTGAATACAGTTTTACTGCTGCTGATGGGCCACAGCACCTCACGGATGCCGAGTTTTGATTTGCTAGAATTGTTCGAAATCTACCCCATGTAGCATGGTGGCGGTGCCGCACAACATGATGGAGGGTATTCTCAATGTGAAGATGAGTCTTCATCTCCACAAGGACTGTGTGGTCGTCACTCCTACCGATACTTAGGCACAGAGGCATCTGTGACAGGTAGATTGGTGAGGGCGAAGTCAAGTAGGTCTTTCCCTCTTGTTGGTTGTTACACAATTGTCATTCCAGATCATTGTCAATGCCAAGTGGTCCATTCGGTTTCATTCCTTATTGACTTTTCTGTAGTGGTTTGATACAACTGAGTGGTTTGCTAGGTTATTTCGGAGGGCATTTGTGAGTCAACCACATTACTGCAGATTTGGAGTCACTAATTCAGTGTACTGAAACCATTTGGTGTGCTCAGTGCTGCATTGGGTAACTCACCATGAACCAGGGATTCAACCTTAGACCTAAATGTTCTGTATGATTTACGTGGGCAGTGAATATACAAACTGAGTTATTTAGCTTGCTCTGCACTCTTTCTAATCCACCATAACATTAAAAGTTCAATCTAAATTGTTGATGGCTTTTTTACTCCTTGGCAAACAAATCATCAGCAATCGTATGAGTATAAAGTCTGAGGTTGTCATGCTGAAGTTGTTTAGTGCTCAGTCAGGGTCCCTTGATACTGCACTCAGTTCTGATCATTGAGGCACACAGGAAATGTTCTAAACTTGGAAGCAGCACTGACAGGGCTATGAAGTTGCTTAGAGAACTGAATTATGAAGAAAGATTAGAAAAACTTGCATCCTTTAGGCTTGAAAGAAGTGGAATGAGAGAGGGTGTCAAAGAGCTATAGAATATACTAAATGGAATAGAAAAGGCTAATTAAGTGCATTAATTCAAATTAAACCACAACTGCAGAACGGGCAACAAATTGGTAAAAGACAAGCTCGATCAGGGCTAATGCCAGGAAACATTTATTCACAATAAGTCTTCCAGTTAGGGTAATCGGGGAGAAAGCTCTGAAGCCATTCAGGAGGTAGTTAGATGCAGTAATGGAGGCACTGTATGTCTCAATGGAGGGGTGAGCTAAATAAGCTGAATGGCCTCTCTCATCTCTATTTGTGATATTTTACAAAGAACAAGCTAAATACAGATTTCTCCTGCTTCCCATGTGCAATGTATGAAAGAAATGATTAATGTTACCAGCTGGTTTTCTATAGTGCATGGCAGCACATAATTTTGCACTGAACTTGTTTTCATGAGCAACCCATTGAAATGAAAAAAGAACACTTTTCCATTGTAGAGTCCCTATTAAATTGTAAAACCAGTGAATATTCTCAATATTTCTTAAATGATTACAGTGATGATACAATTACAATTGTAAAATAGACACTGATGAACATGTTTTGATTATAAGGCTGTTTAAATTAGTATTCAAATTCATATTATTAGCAGTCTTACTTTTGATAAAGTAATCCTTACAAACTGCTGTGTTCATGTTTCAGTAAGAGAAGCACTCAGGATTTTATTCAACTGTGTCTTGGTGTTGACTTTGACAGTTATAACCAGAAAAAAAAATCACAGAATCTTTACAGTGCAGAAGGAGGCCATTTGGCCCATCGAGTCTGCACTGGCTCACTGAAAGCAAATTCTACCCAGTCCCACTCCCCTGCTTTATCCTCATAACCCTGCATATTCTCTCTTTTCAGATAGTAATGCAATTCCCTTTTGAATACCCTCTCAGGAAATTCGTTCCAGACTCCAACCACCCTTTGGGTGAAAAAAATTTTCCTCACATCAATTTTACTCCTTTTGCCAATTATTTTGAATCTGTGCCCTCTAGTTCTTAATTTTCTCTTGAGTGGGAACAGTTTCTCACTATTTACCCTGTCCATACCCCTCAGGATCTTAAATACCTCTATTAAGTCTCCTCTCAGCCTTCTTTTCTCCAAGGAAAACAGTCCTGGCCTCTCCAATCTATCCTCATAGCTACATTGCACTTATCCCTGGAATCATTCTTGTGAATCTCCTCTGTACATATTTTCTTCAATGTCTTTCACATCCTTCCTCAAGTATGGCATCCAGGTTTGGGCGCAGTACTCTAGATGAGGCCTAACTAGTGTCTTATACAAGTTCAACATGATCTCCTTACTCATGTACTCAATGCTCCTATTAATAAAGCCTAAGATACATTAATATGTTTAATATGTTTGTATATGTCTGCTTACCCACATCAAATTAAAAATTTGTTCCTCAATATTTAAGATTTGTATTAGCTTTGAGGAAAGACAAAATGCCAGAACTAATGTCCTGAACACAAAGGTAGACTCTACTAGCCTTCAGATTTAATATCTGAAAATTTTCTGCATGATGTAATTATTTGTGGCAACTCAATAAAGATATGACTTAATGCGTTGAGCAATCCTGTGATTAGTGTATTTCTCAGGATGTTTTTGACATGGTCTAGTAGAAGAGCAACATTCAGTTGAATAGTAAGATTAATAAGCCTGACAAGAAGTCGCCAATAATTTCAGATTGAGAAATAATTGCATTTTCCTGACTTCTCATCAACTTACATCAGTCACATCAAATAGTTCAATGTGTAATTTTGCAAGACTTATAGGTTATATGTTATAAGGCTTTATTGAAGTTGTGAATGGATTTTCTTGCATGGCTCCTAATAGATCTGGAACGTGGCAGAATGTAATAAATGAATAACTTGATGAGAGAAGACCAAGATTCAACTAGTTTACTATCTATCATCCTGGAAATTGTATAATTGAATGATAATGGATCTTTTGATGAATCATAGCAAACAATTTCTATCAATTAGTCGACAACAGACTCAGACATCAGGCAAAAAGCATCCCCAGTGCTGGAAAGCTTTGGGAACCATAGGTCCAAAATCATGTTCCTGTAATATTACACTTACCATAAATCATATCTCAAATGACTGTACATCAAAACATTATCTTCTGAAAGAAATCAGAATTATTTGCATTTGAATTAATTAACACTAGCTGCTTCCATCATTTCCCCAAAGAAATCCATAGATCGACTACTCAGTGAAATAATGAGCAGAATCTTCTGATCTTGCTGGTGGCGAGCTAGGAGGCAGGAAGAACATTAGGTGGGATGGTGGTATATAGGAACACTGCCGCCTTCCTGCCTCCACTAGAATCAAGTTCTGAACAGGAAGGCCTATGAACAACCTTCCCACCCCACTGCCTATTGAGGTCCTTAAGTGGCTAGTTAATGAGCACTTAACCCAGCTGCAGGAGGGCCTGTCGCCATGTGACATGTACAACAGCTAAAACTGTGTGGCCAGCTTGTCATCTCTAGTTGGAGGGGTTGGAGTCCCTTGATCAAAGGCACCCAGTGCCTGATGAAGGGACTGAACATCTGGAAGGGGAGGGGAGTGCTGAGAGCCACCCTCCTGCCTTTGCTGTTAACCCCCCTACAGCTTTCTCCCCAAGGCCCCCACCTGTGAACCCCTTGCACCATAGGCCCCCCACTTCATTACTTATCTGTTGTAGGGTGGCCGCGTTGTGCTATTAATGATAGAGTTGATTTGCAGACACTTCTTGGGTGGAAACATTAAGTTTATTTACAATATACTTAGCAGTAACTACATATGTGCTTTCAACTCCTACTCTAGCTCTACATTGACCACTGAGGTAGCCTGGGATACTCTCGTATTGGTTACTACAAATCATGTGATCTTGCCTAACACGTATTATTCTTAAAGGTACATTACACACTAGATAAAACCATAATTACTCCATAATTACATTCCTCCTCCTTTAACCTGGCTACACATATTATATTCACAAGTACATATTTTTCAAGGCAATGTAATATTTACACTGGGTAAGGAATTTACAAGTTCAGTCTTTCTGGTACTTTCCTGGTATGTGTGGAACTTCGCAGCTCCACAACTTCAGATTCTTTGTCAGGAACCTCCTTTTCTGGAGTTGCCTGAGCCTCAGGTACTTCGGTGGGCACTTGCAGTTCTGTAACCACAACTCTTACAGGAACATCAGACATGTCAGTCCTAGGTTGAGTATCCTCAACAGGAAACTCAGACCCACTCGTGATCACTGGTGGAACCAAATCTTGGTGATTTGTCTCTCTCTTCCTTAAATGGTCCAGATGTTTACGGATGATCTGGCCTGTGGAGAGCTTCAGTTGGAGATTGGTGACTAAGAGTTTAAGGGTTAAATTAAGGGTTAAATTCTAACTAAAGTCTAGTCTTTCTTCAATTTAGCAATTAACTAAAAGTTGCTGTTAGGGTTGGGAGAAGGTAAGTTTTAGACCTGAGAGGAGAGGCTAGCGAGAGCGGTATAAAAGGGTGCAAAAAACAAAGGCCGAGACTGGAGAGGAGAGGTTTACCTTCAGGACCTTCAGGCGGTGGAGTTCGAAGTGACGTCATGATTCAAAAAGTGACACGACGCAGGGGAGGCAGCTGATTGGTAAGTAGGGTCAGATGAGTACTTCTACTTCTACTTTTTCTACTAATTAAACTACTGCAGTCCATTAGCTTAAACAAAATAAGGTGAGGAATTTGGACTGTAGTGGGAGTGTTTGGAGCAGAATAAGGCCCCTAGCATAGTTAGTATTCTTTAAAGGGAGTAACTAATGAGCTCAATCTAAAGGGAAGTCATGGCATCAGAGCTCACACCCATGATATGCTCCTACTGTGCTATGTGGGAAGTCATGGACACTTCCAGTGTCCCTGGCGACCATGTATGCAGGAAGTGGAAGTGTGTCCAGCTGCAGCTACTGGCTAACCGCATTTCAGAGCTGGATTCATTGTGGAGCATCCACGACGCTGAGATTGTCATGGACAGCACGTTCAGTGAGGTGGTCACACCACAGGTAAAGACTGAACAGGCAGAAAGGGGATGGGTGACCACCAGGCAGAGTAGAGGAAGGCAGGTAGTGCAGGAGTCCCCTGTGGCCGTTCCCCTCTCTAACAGATATACCATTTTGGTACTATTGAGGGAGACGACTTCTCAGGGGAAAGCAGCAGGAGCCAAGTCCATGGCACCACGGGTGGCTCTGCTGCACAAAAGAGGAGGAAGAAGAGTGGCAGGGCTATAGTGATAGGGGATTCAAAAGTAAAGGGAACAGACAGGCATTGTTGCGGCCACAAAAGAGACCCCAGGGTGGTGTGTTGCCCCCCTGGTGCCATGGTCAGGGATATCTTAGGTTGCAGGGCATTCTGAAGGGGGAGGGAAAACAGCCATCGCGCATATTGGTACCAATGATATAGGTTAAAAAAGGGGATGAGGTCCTACAAGCTGAATTTTGGGAGTTAGGACATAAATTAAAAGGTAGGACCTCAAAGGTAGTAATCTCAGGATTACTACCAGTGCCACGTGCTAGCGAGAGTAGAAATAACAGGATATATCGGATGAATACATGGCTGAAGAAATGGTGTAGAGGGGAGGGATTCAGATTCCTGGGGCATTGGGATTGGTTCTGGGGAAGGTGGGACCAGTACAAACAGGACAGATTGCATTTAGGCAGGACTGCGACCAATGTCCTTGGGAGTGGTGTGGGTGGGGGGGGGGGGGGGGGGGTGTGTGTGTGTGTTTGCTAGTGCTGTTGGGGAGGATTTAAAATAGAATGGCAGGGGGATGGGAACCTGAGCAGGGAGACAGAGGAGGGGGAAACAAGGGTATAAATGAAAGACAGAAAAGTAAGAAGCAAAAGTGGAAGGCCGAAAAAACAAGGGCGAAAAACAAATGGGGTCATAGTGCAAAATAAAGCTAAGATGACTAACAAGGTTAAAAAGCCAAGTCTAAAGGCATTGTATCTTAATGCATGGAGCATTCGCAATAAGGTAGATGAATTAACAGTGCAAATAGATATAAACGGTTATACTATAGTTGCAATTATGGAGACATGGCTACAGTGTGACCAAGGATGGGAACTGAACATCCAGGGGTATTCAATATTTAGGAAAGACAGACAAATAGAGAAAGGAGGTGGGGTAGCTCTGTTAGTAAAGGAGGCAATAGTGAGGATGGATATTAGCTCGGAAAATCATGATTTGGAATCTGTTTGGATGGAGATAAGAAACACCAAGGGGCAGAAAATGGTGGGGGTTGTCTATACGCCCCCAAACAGTAACGGAGATGTAAGGGAAGGCATTAAACAGGAAATTAGAGATGCATGCAATAAGGGTATAACTGTAATCATTGGTGGCTTTAATCTACATATAGATTGGACAAGCCAAACTAGTAATAATACTGTGGAGGAAGATTTCCTTGAGTGTGTATGTGATGGTTTTTTAGACCAATACGTTGAGGAAACCATGGGAGAGCAAGCTATCCTAGACTAGGTGCTGTGCAATGAGAAAGGATTAATTAATAATCTTGTTGTGTGGTGTCCCTTGGGGAAGAGTGACCATAAAATGATAGAATTGCCCATTAAGATGGAGAGTGAATAAGTTGAATCTGAAAGAATCTGAAACTAGGGTCCCGAATCTAAATAAAGGGAACTATGAGGGTATGAGGTGCAAGTTGGCAATGATGGTTTGGGGAATACTACTAAAAGGGTTGACGGTGGATAGGCAATGGCTAACATTTAAGGAATGTATGCATGAATTACAACAATAGTTCCTGTCTGGCCAAAAAATAAAACAGGAAAGGTGGCTCAACCATGGATTACAAAAGAAATTAAGGATAGTATTAGATCCAAAGAGGAAACATATAAAATTGCCAGAAAAAACAGCAAGCCTGAGGATTAGGAGCAGTTTAGAATTCAGCAAAAGTAGACAAAAAGATTGATCAAGAAGGGGAAAATGGAGTGTGACAGTAAACTTGCAGGGAACATAAAAACTGACTGTAAAAGCTTCTATAAATATGTGAAGTGAAAAAGATTAGCAAAGACAAATGTAGGTCCCTTACAGTCAGAAACGGGGGAAATTATAATGGGGAACTCTATTTCGCCATCCATCCCAGGCCACCAATGATAGTTGTGTGCCATGGTCTTCATTCAGGAAACTCCTGGATGGGCACTGTGTAGTTCAATTAAAAGTGGCTCCCTTCCATTTGGAGGAGCCATCACTCGTGCTCACCACAATAAGATGCTATCCTGGCTGGTTATTTCATGTCTTCTGTTGAAGTATGGTTTCATTTCATCAGATACAGGTTACTGTGACCAACCATGTAGCACTTGTTTTCGTACCAGAGAAAGGAATGGGTCCCGACTTGTCCAGTCTCTGATCTGTTGAGCACATACTGGTGAAGAATCTAGGAAACTTAACAGCAAAACAAGTTCCTGTGGAACTGGGATGTGCTCATCATTTTCTTGTAAAGGCAAATGACTAAGGACATCGGCATTTGCAATTTGAATGCCAAGCCTATGTACAAAAGTGAATTTATATGTTGCCAGAATTAAGGCCCATTGTTGTATTCTTGCTGAGGCTATGGGTGGAATAGCCTTGTCCTCGCTAAACAAGCATAGCAATGGTTTGTGGTCTGAAATGATTGTAAAATTACAGCCTTGTATGTACTGGTAAACTTTCTTGACACCAAAGATGATGGACAGGTCTTTTTCTATCTGCGAGTATCCCTTTTCCGCTGCGATGAGCGTTCTTGATAAATAACCTATTGGCCGTTCCGTGCCATTGTCTATCCGATGAGAGAGCACTGCTCCCACTCTGTAGGGAGATGTGTCACATGTCAGCACCAATTCTTTCATCTGGTCATAATGCACTAATAGATTGGACGAGTACAACAATTGTTTCACTTTTATGAAAGCTTCTTTCTGGGGTGCCTCCCAAGATCAACATGGGTTCTTTTCGAGTAGAGAATGCAGAGGGGCCAGCACTGGAGACAAATTGGGTAAAAAATGTCCATAATAATTGATCATTCCTAGGAATTTGATTTGAGCTCTGAGGCGTTATTTGTCTCTTATGGCTCTCACTTTCTCCTCAACTGGGTGGAGGCCCTGTGAATCTACTCAGTCATCCACATAGATTACCTCCCTCACTTAGAAATTGCACTTTTCTTTTTTTAAATGCACTCCAGCTAGCAAGAAACGTTTTAAGACTTCTTCTAAGTTTGCCTAATGTTCTTTTTTATTGAATCCTGTCACCAATACATTATCTAAATAGACTACAACCTGGGGAGTCCCTACAGTAAGCTTCCCATTGTTCTCTGAAAAGTGGCACAAGTGGAAGAGGCACCGAAAGGCAATCGTGTTCATTGCTACAACCCTTTGTGGATATTAATTGTGACAGGTTCCCAGGAGGCATTATTGAATTCTAGTTGTTGATAAGCATGACTCATGTCAAGCTTCGTGTATGTTGTCCCTCTTGCCAGTTTGGCATACATGTCTTCCATTTTTGGAATGGGGTGCCTAGCTTAGCTACTTTATTAACCATCAGTTTGTAGTCTCCACAAATTTGGACGCTTTAGTCGGGTTTAAAGACGGAGACTATGGGTGCTGCCCATTCTGAGAACTGAACAGGTTGCATAATGCCCAGTTCCTCTAGTCTGTTCAGTTTAATGTTGATTTTTTCTCGCAGGGCAAATGGCACCAGTCCCGCCTTCATGAAGTGAGGGGTTGCTTCGGATCCACATGTATTTTGGCCTGAATTTTCCCCAGTTCGTCCTTAAAGGTGGTGACGTACTTTCCAAGTAGCTCTGGTAGCCCATTTACTCTCAACAGGAAAATTTCAGCCCATTCTAACTTGATCTCCTTTAACCAATTTTGCCCCAGGAGGCCTGGCCCTTCACCTGTTACCTCAATCAAGGGTAACTTTGCCGATTGGCTTTCATAATGGGCTTTTACTCTGCTTATGCCTTTTACTTGAACGTCTTCACCCGTATATGTTTTTAGCTTGGCACCTATTTTTTCTCAACTTAATTGATGTTCACCATTATTCAAATATCTGAAGGTATGTTTCCCAATTACTGTAGCGGATGCTCCTGTGTCTACTTCCATTCTAACAGGTTTGCCATTTACTTTCACTGTGACAAATATTGGTTCTGTCTTTCCAACTTTCAGATTCAACAATGAGTAAATGTCTGAATTTGTAGTTGTAGTTGTTTCAGGCTCTTCTACATTTAGATTTCATTGGGCTTCTTCTTTTGTTTACAGCCTGCTTGAATCTTTCCTTGCACTGCCTCATCATATGTCCATTTCTATGACAATAGTAGCATTCAATTTTTTTAAACTGCCAATTGCTAAAAGACTGGTTGTTTCCACCTCTATTAAAATTATTCTTCAATTTCGCTGCTAAGTTATTTTTCTTTATTCTTCGGCTAGCGGGGGCTGTTTCCTACTTCTCGAAGGAGCCTTGCTTTGTCATGCCTCTTTCAGCTGAGGTTTCCCACCCGATGTGAAGGACAGCGCCATTTTATGCACCCTGTATTGCTTTTGAATCTCTCACTGCATTTTCCATGGCCGGCGCTATCTCTAGCGCCTTCTCGAAATTCAGATTCACTTCGGACAATAATCTTTTCTTTCACACCACACACTAAACGATCTCTGAGCATGTCATTCAGATTTGTACCAAATTCACAATGTTCCGTTAGCTGCTTCAAATATGCCTTGTAGCATGCAATTACCTCACCCAGGCTCTACTTTGTGAATTAAACCTGAACCTCTGCATCGTGACTGAGGGCTTTGGTTGAAAATGACCCTTCATGGGGTCCACCAATACATTGACATTTTTCCAATCTGGGGCACTGGGTGCCATCAAACTTCGAATCAGACTGTAGGTTTTGCTGTCACAAGTACTCAAGAGGATCACTCGCATCTTCCCTTCGCCCGTAATCCTGTTTGTTTGAAAAAAAGAATGTGAGGCGTTCTATGTGTTGAGACCAATCATCTATGGCAGATTCAAAGGATCAATTCTCCCAAATTGTGGCAACTTGAGAGGGGATAACTTCTTTAATTCTAACAGAGCTTGCTACTTACAATCACTGGGCGAAGTACAGTGCCAATTTCTTTATAACTTGATTTCTTCTGTTCAATCCTGTTTTATCCTCATCATCAGTTTGTTGTAGGGTGGCTGAGTTGTGCTATTAATGATAGAGTTGATATGCAGACACTTCTCGGGTGGAAACTTTAAGTTTATTTACAATATACTCAGCAGCAACTACACGTGTGCTTTCAACTCCGACTTTAGCTCTACACTAACTGCTGAGGTAGCCCAAGCTACTCTCCTAGTGGTTACTACAGATCATGCGATCTTGCCTAGCAATTGCTTTCTTAAAGGTACATTACACACTAAATAAAACAATAATTACTACATTACCTGTGGCCTAGGTTGAGAGGTGATATGATTGCTGTTGTCAGGTTTGTAATATAGATCGTGACAAGCTGTTTAACTTTGCCCAGAACAGTCGAACTAGTAGACAAGGCCTGCACTTAAATGGGAGTGAAGGGGTGTGGAGTGTAAAATTCAAAACTATTCTGCAGAAATATTGGGCAGAATTTTATTGAGGCATTGGGGGTCTCCCCAGCCCACCCTCTTTTTCGGAATGCTCTTCAAACCACAAGCAATTCCATGATCTTGGAACTCTAGTAGGTGTTTTTCCTGCAGCAGCCACCAACTCCCCTGTGGCACTGCTGAGCGTGAAGCACAAGAGCTTCCAGCCTCTAATTGGCTGGCAGCTTTCAGTAGGTAAAAACTATGCTTCTGGGGTCTTGATTCCAGGGAAAGGCCTGCCAATGGTTTTGCCACTGCCTGATTGGCTTGTGGTTTGAAGGGCATTCCCATAAAGAGGGTGGGCAAGTGAGACCCCCGATACCTCAATAAAATTCTGCCCAATGTTTCTGCAGAATAGTTTTGAATTTTACATTCCACACTCCCTCACTCCCATTTAAGTGCAGGCCTTGTCTACTAGTTCGACTGTTCTGGGCAAAGTCAAACAGCTTATCATGATCTATATTACAAACCTGACATCAGCAATCATATCACCTCTCAACCTCAGTGGGACTTGTCTAATTTACATAATAGCTCATTATAATCCAACTTCCCCATCCTCTCAATCATTCTGGTTGCCCCTGATAACTTCTTCATTGCTATAATAACTTCTTTGTACTACAGGGAGTAATTGCTCTCGATAAAAGTGTCAGTTTTACCAATTAAAAATTCAACTAACGATGCAGTAGATCTTCTGATTGCCACAAAATCTTTTTTCAAAAACATCATAGGGATCAATTAAAACCAGTAAAAAGAATTTCTGGCAAAAAAAGAATGACACAAGCTAGTTCAACCGAAAAAACAGCAGAGGGCACTCTTTGCCACTACATAATAGCAACAATCAGTTTGCGGGGAGACAGTGGCATAGCAGTAATTTTACCGGACGAGTAATCCAGAGACCCAGGCAAATGCCTCGGGGACATGGGTTCAAATCCACAGCAGCTGGTGGAATTTAAATTCAATTGAACTGTCCCCAACTCCTCAGATACTCAAGCAGTCCATGTCCATATGTGGAAAGACCTGGACAATATTCAGGCTTGGACTGATAAGTGGCAAGAAACATTCGCACCACACAAATGCCAGGCAATGACCATCTCAAGCAAGAGAGAATCTAACCATTTCCCCTTGACATTCAAGGCTACAAGCGCAGGTCAGAGGCTGGGAATTCTGAGGCATGTATATCACCTCCTGACTCTGCAAAACCTGTCTACCATCTACAAGGCACAAGCCAGGAGTGTGATGAAATACTCTCCACTTGCCTGGATGAGTGTGGCTCCAATAACACTCAAGAACCTCGACACCATCCAGGGCAAAGCACTCCACTTGGAGCCAATACACCGACATAAACACTCACTCGTTCCACCACCGATACACAGTGGCAGCAGTGTGTACTATATATATGCACAACTCACCAAGGCTCCTTTGACAGCACCTTCCAAACCCATTACTTCTACCACCTAGAAGGACAAGGGCAACACAACCTCCACCACCTACAAGTTCCCTCCAAGCCACACACCATCCTAGGAATTATTCCTTCTCCCTTGCTGGATCAAAACCTGGAAATCCCACCCTAACAGCACTGTGGGTGTTTCAAACCATCTGGTTTGCAGCGGTTCAGGAGGGCGGCTCACCACTACCTTTTCAAGGGGCTTTGGGAAGAGCAGCAAATGTTGGCCTTGTCAGCCATGCCCACATCCCATTAAAAAAAAAGAATAATATAAAAAATCTCCCTCACATGGTACAATGAAATTGCTGTATCTCGCATTGATTTTTTTAAAAATCAGAGGAAACATCAAAGAAATCATATCAAAGGACTTCAGGGACAAGTGAAATCCAAACTGTTCAGTCATCTTTACTTCCCAATGTGTCCTTTGTCAGTTTTCATTTTGCAACTAATCTGTGCCTGTCACTTTATGAATAAAATGTACAGGATTGAAGGCAGCAGCCAAACAATTACCATCACACTCCTAGAGCATGTACATGTTTCTCTAGAGGATTCTTGAAACAAAATCATTTCACTCATTATATGTATTAAATGTATGAAGAGCAAAGAGTTTTCATTCTTGTTCTTTTCAGTGGAGCCAATCTGAAAAAGGACATAGAAAGATTCTAAGAGGATAAGTAAACTCAGAACTCCTGAAAAAATGCTCGAGCGTGTCCTGCCAGTCTTTTCCCCTCTCTCCTGTAGCTGCTGACCCATCCTAGGTAGGGTTCAATGGGCACTGGTTTCCATACATTACCTCACATAAGTAACCATTCTGCATGTATCAGACCATTTAGCCAATGAAAGCTTGACCTTACTTTCACTTGATCGCCATACATGCATACTTCACAAGTAAAGCTATTGGACAGTAGTGATCAAGGGCAGAAATCTGTTTGATTATTTTCCCCTCCGTAATCCAGGGGTCCTGTGGCCAACTGTAGTATCCCTGCACTGCCCTACTTGAAATCAGCTAACTCGGCACAAACCGGAAATTGAAAATAGGATCATCACAGTTTGTGTGGCTTAGCTTCATTTGAAGCAGTTTTCAGGAGAAGTTGCAAGCCATCTTTGCAAGGCAAAAAGGACTATGCACCATTATTGCAGGTACACAATTTAGACATAAATCTGTCCTGAAATGCCAATAATGTTTATTGTTGACAGAGACCTCTGATCCTTTACCAATAGGCACTATTATTGCTGCATTGATCAGCAGTCACACGAAATAAAAATACCTCATTAATTAACTTAGCCCATGTAGATGCTACATATTTATTCTACAATGACAGGGACAGACAGGAGGCCTGACTTCTATGATCCAGCACAAGTATTTATTATGCATATATACTGGTAATAATAAAATGCCCAATTGTTATCATGCTGGTTTTAAAGAATGGCAACCTCATCTGCACACTGAAGCTGCAGTTTCTATTCTGTCAGTGAGCACGTTTTTATAGCTCCAGATTAATCTTCTGCGCCTCACAGCGAAGAAGCATAAATCACTCATTAAGTTAAATATAAGTGAATGACAATGTTCTTCGAATATTTGGAGCTTGAAATCAGATTTGTATTTCAATCTCATCAATTCTGATAGTACTTAAATGAGAACCAGATGGTTTGAAATATTGGTTTCTCTTTCAGTGTTATTGGTACATTACCGGTTGCATACATCACAATTTTGACTTCGGCAAAAGTTAGTTACAATCCAGGATTTGTTCTCCTCAAAAATGTCACTATTATTCTAAGATTCGCTGTAATGCCAACCCCACCTTAAAGTTGCAGAAGCGACACTGACATTGATAATAGCACCTACGAAGGGCAGAATGGCCTACTACTGCTCCTACGTCTTAAGGGCTTATCCAGATTTTTAATCAATAAGGGAATCAAAGGTTACGGAGAAAAGGCAGGAAAGTGGAGTTGGGGATTATCAGATCAACCATGATCTCATTGAATGGCGGAGCAGATTCGATGGGCTGAATGGCCTAATTCTGCTCCTATGTCTTATGGTCTTACCACCAAATGAGATGGATTTCAAACCTGTCTTTAGAGCCTGCCTTTAAATGTACAACAACAACATGCAATTATTTAACTTACTAAAAAGTCCTAAAGTGCTTTGCAGGAGTGCAGTCAGGAAAAACAATTGTCACATAGCCAAATGAGGAGACAATAGGACAATGAAAAACAGCTTGTCAAAGGTTTTTAGTGTCTTAAAGGAGGAGGGAATAGGCGTCGTTGGCTAAGCCAGCATTTATTGCTCATCCCTAATTGCCCATGAGAAGGTGGTGGTGAGCCACCTTCTTGAACCACTGCAGCCCATGTGGTGTAGGTACACCCACTGTGCTGTTAGGGAGGGAGTTCCAGGATTTGACTCAGCGACAGTGAAGGAACAGTGATATATTTCCAAGTCAGGATGGTGAGTGACTTGGAGGGAACTTGCACGGGTGGTGTTCTCATGCATCTGCTGCCCTTGTCCTTCTAGGTGGTAGAGGTCACGGGTTTGGAAGATGCTGATGAAGGAGCCTTGGTGAGTTGCTGCAGTGCATCTTGTAGATGGGACACACTGCTGCCGCAGTGCGCCGGTGGTGAATGTGAATGTTGAACTTTGTGGATGGGGTGCCAATCAAGCGGGTTGCTTTGTCCTGGATGGTGTCAAGCTTCTTGAATGTTGTTGAAGCTGCAAGTGGAGAGTATTCCATCATACTTCTGACTTGTGCCTTGAATATGGTGGACAGGTTTGGGAAGTCAGGAGGTGAGTTACTCACTGCAGAATTCCCAGCTCCAGACCTGCTCTTGTAGTCACAGTGTTTATATAAAGTCATAGAGTCAGAGGCGTCTACAGCACAGAAAAAGGCCTTTTGGCCCATCTGTGCCAGTCAAACAAGTACCTAACTATTCTAACCCTATTTTCCAGCACTAGGCCCATAGCCTTGTGTGCCATGGCATCGCAAGTGCACATCCAAATACTTCTTAAATGTTATGAGGGTATCTGCCTGTATCACCCTTTCAGGCAGTGAGTTCCAGATTCCCACCACCCTCTGGGTGAAAAATTTCTTCCTCACATCCCCTCTAAACCTCCTGCCCCTTACCTTAAATCTATGCCCCCTGGTTATCGATCTCTCCACCAAGGGGAAAAGTTCCTTCCTGTCTACCCTATCTATGCCCCTCATAATTTTATACACCTCAATCATGTCCCCCTTCAATCTCCTCTGCTCCGGGGAAAACAACCCCAGTCTATCCAATCTCTCCTCATAACTAAAACTCTCCAGCCCAGGCAACATCCTGATAAATCTCCTCTGTACTCTCTCTAGTGCAATCACATCCTTCCTAAAATGCAGATTCCAGAACTGCACGCAATACTCTAGCTGTGGCCTAGCCAGCGTTTTATACAGTTCCAGCATAACCTCCCTGCTCTTATATTCTATGCCTCGGCTAATAAAGGCAAGTATCCCATATGCCTTCTTAACCACCTTATCTACCTGTCCCACTACCTTAAGGGACTGGTGGACATGCACACCAAGGTCCCTCTGATCCTTGGTACTTCCCAGGGTCCTACCATTCATTGTGTATTCCCGTGCCTTGTTTGTCTTGCCCAAGTGCATCACCTCATACTTATCTGGATTAAATTCCATTTGTCACTGATCAGCACATCTAACCAGCCCATCTATATCACAGAATCACAGAATCACAGTGCAGAAGAGGCCTTTCGGCCCATCGAGTCTGCACCGATACGTGAGAAACACCTGACCTACCTACCTAATCCCATTTACCAGCACTTGGCCCACAGCCTTGAATGTTATGACGTGCCAAGTGCTCATCCAGGTACTTTTTAAAGGATGTGAGGCAACCCGCCTCCACCACCCTCCCAGGCAGTGCATTCCAGGCTGTCACCACCCTCTGGGTAAAAAAGTTTTTTCTCACATCCCCTCTTAACCTCCTGCCCCTCACCTTGAACTTATGCCCCCACGTGACTGATCCTTCAACTAAGGGGCACAGCTGCTCCCTCTCCACCCTGTCCATGCCCCTCATAATCTTGTACACCTCGATCAGGTCGCCCCTCAGTCTTCTCTGCTCCAACGAAAACAACCCAAGTCTATCCAACCTCTCTTCATAACTTAAATGTTTCATCCAAGGCAACATCCTGGTGAATCTCCTCTGTACCCTCTCCTCCTGTAATCCTCCTGTAATCTAAGGCGATCCTCCTCACTATTTACCACCCCACCAATTTTCGTGTCATCCGTGAACTTACTGATCAACCCTCCTACATTCAAGTCTAAATCGTTGATATATGCCACAAACAGCAAGAGACCCAACACCGATCCCTGTGGAACTCCACTGGACACAGGCATCCAGTCACAAAAACACTCCTCGACTATCACCCTCTGCTTCCTGCCACTCAGCCAATTCTGGATCTAATTTGCCAAGTTACCTTGGGCTCTTACCTTCGTTATCAGTCTCCCTTGTGGGACCTTATCAAAAGCCTTGCTGAAGTCTAATGGCTGGTTCAGTTAAGTTTCTAGTCAACCATTGGACTTGGGTGTACAGGGCATAATTCCAAAGTTTGCAGATGATATAAAACTCAGTAATGTAGTAAACAATGAGGCGGATAGTAACAGACTTCAGGAAGACATAAACAGATATGAGAAACGGGCAGGCACATGGCAGATAAAATTCAAAACAAAGAAGTGTGAAGTGATACATTTCAGTAGGAAGAATGAGGAGAGGCAATTTGAACTAAATATACAATTTTATAGGGGTTGCAGGAACAGAGAGAGCTTGCAGGTGCATATACACGAAAGGTTGAAGGTGGCAGGATATGGTGAAAAGGCGGTTAAAAAAGTGTATGGGATTCTTGGCTTTATTAACAGAGGAATAGAATATATAAGCAAGGAGGTTATGCTAAACATTTATATAACCCTGGTCAGGCCTCAGAAGGAATATTGTGCTCATTTCTAGGCACCACACTGTAGGAAGGTTGTGAAGACCTTGGAGGGGATGCAGAAGAGATTTAATAGAATGGAATGAGACTTCTGTTATGTGGAGAGACAGGAGGAGCTGGGATTTGCTCCTTAGAGCAGTGAAGGTAAGTAGGAGATTTTAGAGAGATGTTCAAAATCATGAACAGTTTGATAGAGTAAATAATGAGAAACTATTTCAAATGGCAGAAGAGTTGGATTGAGAAAATTCTGCTTCATTGAATTTTTTTCTTGTCTCTCCCAACAAGCCGGTATTGTTCAATTAAAACCTGGATCTTGATTTGTGGTGGCAGCAAAACTGTCAGTGTTCGCTGTCAATACTCCACTGAAACTAACAGCAGCTTTGGCTGTCCGCACATGTGCAGAATAACATGGAAAACCAGAAGTTGCTGTCAGTGATTCTATGCTTCTTCAGAGATTATGCTGTTGAGAAACACGTCAGACTGCAATCAATGGCAAATCTTTGTACTGTTAAAAACTTCCACTCTTACATTGTTACTCTCATTTTAAAATCCCTTAAAAAAGTTGAATAAAGAGTAGCTGGGTTATTAACAAGGCACTAAGTTCATAATTACTGCTAAATGCTTCCACTGGTCCTGAAAAGCTAATTTTTGTACTTGTGAGATGTCAAATTTCGCCACTGTGACAAAATACATCCAAATATTTTAAAAATAATAATTTTTTTCTTAAAGTTTTCTTTATTTCAGCTTCTACCTTAATCCAATCATAATCATTTATTTCATTATCTAGAATTTTAAATTAAAAGTGAAAGGATTCAGGGCTTTAAACTTTCTAATTTTCTGTCTGTGTGAATACTTCAATGTGAATGTGCTTACCCCGTTTGCAAACATCGCTGCTGTTGAACATCAGGGGATCCCCTTGACTTGATGTCAGGTTTAAACTGCATTGGGAAAGGGAAAGTCCGCACCAGAGGTTGCTGGATCTTTGTGGGGCGTTTTTTTCAAGGTGGCTTTTTTTCAAGTGGCTGTGGCTTCCTCAAATGAATGCAAAATCTTGACTTGAGTTTTTTAAGAGGAGAAATATTTGTTCATACTGCTTGCACTTACCAACGACTCTCCCTAGGAACAGGGTCTTCAGAGAGTTAAACTTGATATCTGTAGTTGCTGGCATGCTGTAAGGTACTGCAGGATAATGGTCCAGCTGAACAAAGAATGAAAATAAAATATAAAAAACTTAGGTCACATTAAAATGATATTTAGGGGGAAAATTTGTTTGCCTGGCCCTGCCTCAGGTGGTGCTACACAGACTTAACTTGATTCCTCAGGGCCAGACAGTGCCACCAGATGCTACCTGTATGGATTCCTCATTGATAACATTGATGAAACCTATGCGGGCCATGCAGGTAGTGGCTTGCGGTCTTGACTGACTCCAAGCAATTGGTATAGGCTGTGGAACAGTGCTGGAAGCAAGGCTACACAAATGATTTTTTCCCCCTTATATTTATTAATTAAATTGTTGACACTCTTTCAGATCGGAAAATCAGAAAAGTCAACAATATAATACATGAACAATCATTCATACACTTTTTAATTACAATCTGCCTTTTATCCAAATGCGAAATATTATGGAATTTCCCAGATTGTTCTCTGTATGATTAGATCATGAAGGCTCTATAATGGCCTAACAAATGATAAGCAGGACACTTTCAGTAAATTTTATCGTAAATTGGTAACATGGTGAAATTCCTGCATAGCATTGAGTTATGTAAAAAGTTCCTTACATTAAGTAAATAATTCAAGTATAATTCTTTTTTGTGTATACATCTACATCTACATCTATTACATTACTACATTGAAACATAAGCTTTAATGAATTACATGTGACTTAATGTACATTACAGCAGTGATTTCAAAATTATTTAATTGGCTTGAAATCAACTGAGGTTTGAAAGACACTATATAAATGCAAACCTACTTTACATCTGATTATACAACTATTCTCTCTAGGTGGCAACCATGATATGAATTAATAAGGGTTGGCAACTAAATGGAAAGAATACATAGCAATGAGAAAACAACTTCAAATACTAGGCTCATATAAAGCACAATTGATTAAACAAAAACTTCTGTTTATCCATTGAAGCATATTTAAAGTGATTTATAATAGAGCTCTTTGATTGGCATAACCAAAAGTGACAATTAGTAGGACTTAAGTGCCAACTGGAGGTGTCATTCCTGGTTGAAGTTGCACTCCTCACAGAAGCACTCACCAAATCATTTTGCAATGAAAGTACAAAGTAATTATAAATGTTTTAGGGTAATTACATTTTTAACAGCTGCAATATTTTAATTATGTAATCTTTAAGATGTTTTTTTCTTGATGACATTTTTCTCATAATCTTTTCAGGTTCCTAAAACTAATGGAAAGTGTTTTCTGTTTGTGAGTATGTTTTGGGGGTGAAGTGAGAGGTGGAGAATGGGTAAAGGGGTAGATGGCTGGATATATTTGTTCTTTATAATTGTTGGTAGTAGCACATGCACTCCTGGGTAATGTATATGATGGTCAGATAGAAGTACCTATTATTCTATCCCAAAAATGATGCTTCACCACATTTTGCAGTAAAATCGAGCAAAATCACTGATTTGCTGATTAGTGCTGAGTTATGGATATCATGTAGGCTTGTCCCCTATGGGATGAGACTTGCTGCATTGAAGGCTGGAATTTTACGCCCCCACCCACCCCCTGGAGTGGGCTGGCAGGTGGGGATGGGTGTAAAATAGGATGGGGTGGCAGGCAACGCCATGCCCATCACCTTCCTGTCTCCACTGGTACTTTATCAGTGGCAGGGCAGTTGGCAAACATGCTGCCCACCCTTAGGCCAATTAATGGCCAATAAATGACTTCATGCTGCTGTGGTGGTCCACACCATGTGGCAAGGCTGCAAGGCCTGTGGGCTTGGGAGGGGTAGGTCCCTCCTCATCAGGCACTGAGTGGCCCACTGAAGGTACCCCCCCATCCCCACCAACTCCCCACCCTTGGTGGGGCTTACCTGACTGGCCTTGGGAAGCCCATTCCACTCACCTCGCTTCAGGCCTCCAGCAATGCTTCTGCTCCAGGGCCTTCTGCAGTCCCATTGATTGGCTGGCAGTTCCTGAAGGCAGGACATTCTGGGCTGAATTTTCATCTGGGTGTGGAGGTGCGTTTCAGTGCATGAATGGCCACACTGATTTTTTTTGGAGGAACTTTGATTTTCCTCCACATTCTTGATCCTGTGCCATTTTCTTCTGCCCTTTTTCACTGGTCAGGAATGCCTAGTTTGAAAGTGCACACTGTTCTCCGCTGGGGTCAGGTTCCCTGGTTTATATGGGGGATAAAAATTGGATTTCCTCCCACACACCATTTTGTCTGGTGATGTGGGGTTTTGGAAGCCCATTTAAATCATGCCTGGTTTTTGAGTTCGTGAAGAAATGGAAAATCTGCTGAGGAGTTAGGAACATTCTGGAAGGTAAATGTAAAATGTATTGACAGCTTCAAATGTCACTATTAGGTAATATATTGTAACATTGATGTGTTTTGATGCAGTAATTATCATAGGGATCTGTCCTTCAAAGGTAAGTTGATCTTTACACTGTCCAGCATTGTGTAATTATTCACATGCATTACAATACTTTACCAATGGAGAGAGTACTATAATTTATTGAAAATTTTAAGAAATCTGTTTTTTGCTATCATGTTTTTGTACTCTGATTTAATTGCACTGTCAGATCTGGCTGTTTTAAAAATAACCCTGTTTCTGAAGGTAGAAAAAATAGTCTGCACCTGCTCCCCCTTCATTGATTGACAGGCACTCCGCTTTAAAATGGAAATGGCCTTCTCTCTGTCAGGGGACCTGGAGGATTTTGTTATGCCAGCTGGTCCATTATGAATGCTTGGCTGGGTTTCAAAAGCTTAAGCTTAGTAAGTGGTTTTTATCAATGCAGGAACTATTTAAACTTTTATGAGTGTATAGTAACAGATTATGTTTTTGATGTGGTTTCTTGTTGTAACCTAGTAGGCACTTAAAGGATTACAACTCTTTTTGTCTGGGTTTTTGGTCTAGTATCCATGATAGTGAGTTTGATTTCAGGGTTTTCTTAGATTGTTAGCGGTTTAATGGTTTTCTGATTAGTTTAAAATAATTCCTATTGCCATTGCTATTGGATGGCTCCTGAGAACTGTACTTACAGAAAACTGGGTGAATGGCAATGGACGATACATGGAGGGGAGTAGAGGTGGCATGGGGAATATGGGGTGGCATGGAGAGTACAGAGCTGGCTCGGGATGGCATTGGGGTGGGTGGTGGGGTGAGGGGTGAGGGGTGAGGTTTAGGGGGCCTTTAAATGATGTTGTGAGCTGGCTGCCTAATTAGAGAATCAAGGCATGCCTTCTAACCGGCCTGCCTTCGCACCCACAATCCTCACACACTCCATCACGGCCCACAAAATGTACTGTGAACTCGACCACTGTGTGAAAAGATGAAAATCCCTTGTAAAGTCACACAGGGCTTGGGTGTGCATTTTGCAAGCTGCGGAAATGCGTAGGTCAGGAAAATTTCCAAAGTCCAGATGAAAATTCAGCCCCTTGCCTCAGGGTTGCAAAAATCATGATTTCAAGCAACTAATTGTGAATCTCCAGAATGTACTGGTCGACTTACTCTGTTCTGATTATTTTTGAGAACCTGCCGGATTTGCACATTAATTACTCATTCAACTCGCCTGAGTAAATTATGTCTGGTACTGAAGAGTGTAAGTATCCATTTAACAAAATGATAATTGTTAACGCAATGCCAATCAAACTCTCTGGCCCAGAAAGATAACAATTTCAATGGTTTAATCTTATTCCTACATTGTTGTCAGAGATTTTAAAAATGCCAAATTTAAACTTTCTACATATTTTTCATACTTTTCTTTTCCGCCTCTCTTTACTCCCTCTTTATCTAAGCTTTCTTTCCCTATCTATATTTTTCTTTCTGCACCTGATATGACTCAAATTCACCCTCCTTCTCCATTTTTCTTATTTCTTTGTCAATCCTTAAATTTAATTGATTAATGAGATAGAAGGCCGGTCCTGCTGTTCACTAAGGTCCCAGGTGCTCTGTTGACCTAGCCATGTTATAACTGGCTCACCCTTTCAGCAAGTTACAATGCAAAAGGTGAAGACACAGCTGAATCCCACTTTCCAGTTCCTGGTCCATAGCCCTGGAGGTTTACAGCACTTCAAATGCATGTACAAGTTTTTTTTTTACATGTAATGAGGGTTTCTGCCTCTACCATCCTTTCAGGCAGTGAGTTCCAGACACCCACCATCCTCTGGGTGGAAAAAAAATCTCTTCAACTCCCCTCCAATCCTCTGCCAATTAGTTTAATTCTACGTTCCCAGTTATTGACTCTGTTGAGGAAAATAGGCCCTTCTTATCAACTTTACCCAGGCCCCTCATAATTATGCACCTCATCCCAGCCTATCTTCTCATAGCTAAAAATCTCTATTTTTGACAGCATTCTTGTAAATCTCCCTGTACCCCTTCTAGTGCAATTATATCTTTCCTGTATTGCAGTGACCAGAACTGTACGTAGTACTCCAGCTGTGGCCTAACTATTGTTTTATACAGTTTTTGCATAACCTCCATGCTGTCTTATATTGTATGCTCGGCTGGTAAAGGAAAGTATCCCGTATTCCTTCTTAACCACCTTATCTATGTGTCCTGCTACTTTCAGGGAATTTGGACATGCACTCCGAGGTCCCTCTGTTCCTCTATGCTTCTCCTCTACCATTCATTGAGTATACTTTTGCCTTGTGTGTCCTCCCCAAATGCATTAACTCACACTTCTCCAAATTGAATTCCATTTACCACTTTTTTTGCCCACCTGACCATTCTGTTGATATCTTCCTGCAGTCTGAACCTTCCCTATCAACCACACAACCAATATTTGTGTCATCTGCAAATGTCTAAGTCATGCCCCCTACATTTAAGTCTAAGTCATTGATATATGGCAAGTAAAGCAAGGGACTTCGTACTCATCCCTGCAGAACTCCGCTGGAAACAGCATTCCAGTCATAAGAATATCCATCAACTGTGATCTTTTGCTTCCTGCCACTGAACCAATTTTGGATCAGTTTTGCCACCTGCCTTTGGATCCCATGGGTTCTTTCTTTTATGACTAATCTGCTATGTGGGATCTTGCCAAAAGCCTTGCTAAAATCCATGTGGACTACATTAAATGAGCTACCCTCATCACCCTCCTAGTTACCCCCTCAAAAAGTTCAACCAAGTTCGTCAGACAAGTCCTCCCCAAACCAAATCCATGCTGACTATCCTTAATTAATCCATGCCTTTCTAAATAACAATTTATACTGCTATTCAGAATTTTTTCCAAAAATTGGTGCACTGCTGTGGTTCGGCTGACTGGTCTGTAATTATTCAGTCTTTCCCTTTTTAAAGACTGGTACAACGTTTAGTAATCATCCAGCATCATGCCTGTGGAAAGAGGGGATTGGGAAATGATGGTTGGAGCCACTGTTATTTCCTCCCTTGCTTCTTTTAGCATCCTGGGATATATTTCATTCAGACCTGCTAATTTATTACATTCAAAGATGCCAACCCCTTAATATTTCCTCTCTCACATCCAAAATTACACATGTTTTTGTGTAACAATAATGTTTGCATCGCCCCCTTCTTTTGTGAAGGCAGATGCAATCTATTCATTAAGAACCATGACTAGTTCTCCAGCCTCCATGCATAAATTAACTTTTTATCCTCTAACAACCAAAGTTTATGAGAGCAGGATTGAAAAGACATTAATATACATCATATATAAGCTGTTCCACTACAGCTACATCTACCCAGCAATGTGGAAAATTGTCCAGGTATGTCCTGTCCACAAAAAACAGCACAAATCCAACCTGGCCAATTACTGCCCCATCAGCCTACTCTTGATAATCAAAGAAACCATGGAAGGTGTCACCAATAGTGGCATCATGCAACACTTACTCAGCAATAGCCTGCTCACTGATGCTCAGTTTGGGTTCTGTCAGGGTCACTCAGCTCCCAATCTCATTAAAGCCTTGGTCCAAACATGGACAAAAGAGCTGAACTCAAGAGGTGAGGTGAGAGTGACTGCCCTTGATATCAAGGCAGCATTTGACGAAGTGTGGCATCAAGGAGTCCTCATAAAACTGAAGTCAAAGGGAAGACTCCACACTGGCTAGAGTCATACCTAGCATGAAAGAAGATGGTTGTTGGAGGTCAATCATCTCAGTTCCAGGACATCACCGCAGGAGTTCCTCAGGTTAGTATCCTAAGTCCAACCACCTTCAGCTGCTTCATCAATTACCTTCCCTTCATCATAAGGTCAGAAGTGGGGTTGTTTGCTGATGATTGAAGAATGTTCAGAACAATTCACGACTCCTCTGATAGTGAAACAGTCCATGTCCATATGCAGCAAGATCTGGACAACATTCAGGCTTGGGCTGATAAGTGGCAGATAAAATTCATGCCACATGCCAGGCAATGACCATCCCCAACAAGAGAGAATCTAACCATTTTTCCTGCCATCCGATGGCATTCTGATTGCTGAATCCCCCACTATCAATGTGTGTGGGGGGGGGGGGGGGGGGGGGGGGGGGGGGGTGGGAGAGGTTACCATTGATCTGAAACTGAACTGGACCAGCCATATAAATACTGTGGCTACAAGAGCAGGCCAGTGGCTAGGAATGCTGTGGTGAGTAACTCAATTCCTGACTCCCCAAAGCCTGTCCACAATCTATAAGGCGCAAGTTAGGAGAGTGATGGGATATTTGTTACTTTCCTGGATGAGTGCAGCTCCAACAGCATTTAAGAAGCACGACACCACCCAGTTCAAAGCAGCCTGCTTGATTGGCCTCCCCATGCATTACCTTAAACATTCACTCTTTTCATCACAACACATAGTGGCAGCAGTGTGTACCACCTACAAGATGCACTACAGCAACTCACAAAGTCTTCTTCGATAGCACCTCTGAAACCCGTGACCTCTATCACCTAGAAGGACAAGGGCAGCAGATGCATGGGAACACCACCACCTGGAAGTTCTTCTCCAAGCCACTCACCACCCTGACTTGGAAGTATATCACCTTTCCTTCACAGTTCCTGGGTCAAAACCCTGGAACTCCTTCCCTAACAGCACTATGGTGTATCTATCCCACATGGACTGCAGCGGTTCAAAAAGGCTGCTCATCGCCACCTTCTGCAGGGCAATTAGGAATGGGCAACAAATGCTGGCCTGCCCAGAAGTACCCAAATCCTGTGAAAGAATAAAAAAAATCTCTGTGGCTGTGTGAGAAAGTGCAGTTTCAGATAAGCTGTTCTATCAATTAAACCTTTTGAATTCCCTAAAAGAGTCCCTGAGAAAGGTACATCATGACCTTGCAGACTTTGGCCTAATTGAATAGAGAAATTGTAACTCTTTTGAGTCAAAACAATAAACTAAATTAACAAAAACAAGGGAGAAATCAAGCACAGCCCCTAAGTCAGGTCAGCTGTAAAATCAAGGAAAAACTTTTAAAGGAACCTTAAAAACATCAAACTAAGATGTGATTAAAGGGGTCAACAAAACACCCCAGTCCCCGCGGTGCCCACCGGGCACGGAAGGCCTCGATGGTGCCGGCAGACACCTTGAATAGAGAAGTTGTATAAGACCAGTTAGAGAAACAGTGTGAAACAGCTCTATTGTATTCTTGTCTGAGATACTGAGGTCAGGTGGCTACTGTGATTAAGAACAAACTAAATTAATCTAGCAACAACAAGAACCAATTATTAAATTAGGAAAAGCCTGATTCTGACATAGGGTGATAGTCACTCAGGGGTTAAAAGCCATGGCTTTGTAATGCTTCTTTGCTAGCCAAATACCGAAGACTCCTGAGGCAAAAACCTCTTGTCCATCTCTGCAAGTTGGATTGTGTACAAGATGGAGTCTTGAGAGGGTATGCTTCAACGGACTGTTCAATGGGATAAAGTTGTAAAAGTCATTGTCTTGAGTTGCTAAGTATACCTTTTTCCTTTAATAAGCTTTCTAAAATTTACTATCCAAAGAGTCCTGTTTTAACCTTAATTGATTAAGTCTTGTATGACAAAAGTAAATTCATTAAGTCATTTACAAATTGCTGGAAAATTGGGGTTGATGAAATCAATTAAGGTACAGATAACAAAATCAGAATAACATCGGATGACAATGGTGAGGCCCTGGAAGGAGAGAGCTCATTGGGGGATGAGCAAGTCCTGGAGGTAAGAGAGGAGGAAGATTTGGATATGGCGGGAGTTGATGCTAAACAGAGAGGTGTCCCTTCTGCACAATTATATGGCCTGCTCCTTTGTTTCATTTTATGAGTTACACAGATGCATGCCATGGAACTTCCGGGCTGCGTTTAAGTCCATGTTCCAATTAACTTACAGGTGTTTCAAATCATTAATATTATCAGATCCAGATGATCTTATTTAGGATTTATTCACCAATGAGACTATAAATAGCTATTTCCAAACCTCCAAACAACAAAATTCAAACCACAAACTATAAATCATAAATCTAAATCCAAATAGGACTGAGTTGCTTTGAGCATGACATGCCAGAAATGTTGGTTCAGGGGCCACAGTTGACTGCTCCTGTATACTGTAGGATATGTTCACTGTGGGCTAAAAGCAAATATAGTTATATTTTCACAAGTCACAGTTTGAATACTGCATTGCTGGATAAACACTGGATTCAATCCCCCACTGTTCTGCTAGTAGCACAGCTTGTATTACACAACTGTCAGGCCGTAAAAGTGCTAAAAATGACATCAAAATACAGCTACTATATTGCAAGCTGCTACTTGCTAAATTTAAAAGTTGTAACATGCACATTTACTGTCCATAAAAATTAGCATAGCATTGCTTGCCTACTGGTTAGAAGATCATGGCCCGGAATTTGTGATTGTAATGACTGTGAAACAGTCAGCATTCCCCTTCACTACCATGTAGAACTAGAGCAGCTTCTGGCATCTGCACACGCAGAGTTAAATACAGATATCCGGACTTGCTATCACTGATGCTTCTCAACAGGGCATGCTTTCACAATCTTCACGGATGCAGTCAGCACCAAATCAATGAATTGATTTGAACTTCAGCTTTTTATGCACTGTTCTCATTGTAAAAATCATTGAAAATAGGAAGTGCTCTAGTTTCAAAATGTAATAGAACTCCTTTCATCAAGTTCTTTCTATGGAACACTTCAAAAATCTTGAGAGGTGACATATATCAGCCACTTTCTGTCCATTTGTGTCTCTGATCTTCATCCTATAGGTGTATTTATTTCTACCCTTCTCTCTTGTCTCTATTTGTTCCCTTCCTTTCTTTCAATTTCACATCCCATCACCAGTCAGTATAATTTTGTTTGCGTTAGAACAGTCTCAGATAAGGTACTTAACTGAAGGAGAAAACACAAAGTTGAACTGAGATTTACCAATAACAATCATTAACATTTGCGCCATGCTAAACCACTTCTTATTTTGCAAAAATTATTACTTAACTACATTGAAACATGATAAAGGATTGCATGCTGTAACAATAATTTGTGCCATGAGGCGATAAATAATAGTGAATATTAAAGGACTGATTGTGTTTAATTCTTTCTTTAATGAAGCAAATTAAAATAACTTGTAACTGATTTATGGGTTGCCAGTTGCTACAACAAAATTTCTAAGTTGCACACACACTTTCCTTCCGTGATTTGTCATTACTATCTATTTATGGTCCGGACTGCAGGTAGTATTTTTATATATAGGTGTTAAGTAATATTGGGGATATACAGACAGCTTTTGTATCCTGGCTCAATTAATCTGAGTAATTGGGCCACTCACTGATTAAGGCAATTTGAATAAAACACTGGAAGAATCCTTGTTGCTAAGTGTGCATGTATTGGAACCAGATGAGGAGAGGATAAGGGTTGGCTGCTCTCCACAGCCGAACAGCTATACACATGAAATGATGCATATACAAATTCTGGGATGTCAGTGGTGTAGTGGCAACTAGTCAGTAGAAAAATGAGCAGAACAGCAACTATTTGTTATTCAAATATGGGGGCAGATGGTAGGAAATACATTGGACACATCTGCCAACATTAAGTGAGGGTGATGCTATCAACCAGGTTCATCTCGCATAGGAACACTGAAAATTGTTTCATTGTGCAATATGTCAGATATGTTGAGAAGTTTAAAAGAAAGCAATTGTTAGCACAATGATGATATGGTTTAATTTAGGTGCTCCAGTGTGGTTGTGACCTGAAGGTCTTCTAATTCAATTGAGCAGTCAAGGAAGATGGATTGCTTAGTGATTTCCAAAATGTGCAAATTAAATTATCCCTTTAGTATTGCAATCAAAAGTAAATACCAGCAACATTTTATATATCAATTTTTCGTGGCTTAGAGGCATATCTTGTTTCTAGATCCTGAGCATTTTGCAATCAGGACAGTAGACTTTACAGAGTCAACATTTGAATAAAACAGAGTCATTAAAAGTGGCCATGAGGTATGTTTTCATGCTACTATATGAGTATTTATTAGGTTGACTGGTATTTCAATCCATTAATATATGCAGGTAGTTAGATAAACACCAGCAAAAGACTTAAGCTTAATTTCTACAAAGCTTGTTAATTAAATGCAGCATCATTCGACTGATAAAAATCAGAACTGTATTGCATTTGCAAAAATCAGGCCTGCATTTCCTAAGCCAAGAGCTCAGTCAGAATTGACCCTTTACCATCTGTTCCTGAGTCATATCAAAGCCCAAACAAGCCATGTCAGTTTTCAGCTGTATTTGCAACTTAGGAAGTGACACCGTTTTAGTCATAACATTAGTTCACACACTCAGGACAGCACAATACAGCACATCTAGTAAATTACTTTTGAAATGCTGTCACCTATTATTATGTAGAATAAGTTGTTGTGCAATTTGTGCACAGCAAGGTCCCACAAACAGCAATAGATAAATATGCAGCTCTTCTGTTTTGGTGGTGTTGGTGTGAAGGAATCCAACTACAATAAGGGGTTATTTGATATGAATTAGGGATTAAAAAATTAACACCAGGGTTCATCTGTCTGACAAGGCTGGAAGAAGCTCATAAACATGTATGGGCATAGTTGTGTGCTCAAGGATATCAACATCCTTGTATGAACAAATGAAATAGGAGCAGAAATAAGCCATTCGGCCCCTTGAGCCTGTTCTGCATTCAGTAAGATCATGGCTGATCTGTTTGAGTTTCGAATTCCACATTCCCATCTACTCCCAATAACCTTTGTTTCACTTGCCTAACAAGAATCTATCTACCTCTGCCTTAAAAATATTCAATGACCTGGCTTCCACTGCCATCTGAGGTAGAGTTCCAAAGTCGCACAACCCTCTGAGAGAAAGAAATTCTCCTCATCTCTGCCCTAAAAGGGCAACCCCTAATTTTAAAACAGTGCCCCCCTAGTTCTGGACTCACCCACAAGAGGAAACATCCTTTCCACATCCACCTTGTCAATAGTATTCAGGATCTAATATACTTCAATCAAGTCACTCCTCAATCTTTTAAACTCCACTGGAAACAAGCCCAGTCTGTCTAACCATTTCTCATTAGACAACCCACTCATTCCAGGTATCAATCTAGTAAACCTCCTCTGAACATCCTCCAATGCATTTACATCCTTCCTTAAATAAGGAGACCAAAATTGCACACAATATTTGAGATGTGGTCTCACCAATGCCTTGTATAATTGAGGCATAACATCCTTATTTTTATGTCCAATTCCTTTTGTAATAAAAGATGGCATTCCATTATCCTTCTTAATTACTTGCTGTACCTGTATACTAACCTTGTGTGACTCATGCGCCAGAACGCCTAGATCCCTCTGCACCTCGGAATTCTCCAGCTGCTCCCTGTTTAAGTTATACTCTGCTTTTTTATTCTTCCTGCCAAAGTGAACAAGTTCACATTTTCCCACATTATACTCCAACTGTGAGATTTTTTCCCACTCACTCAACCTATCTAGATCCATCTGCAACCTCCTATGTCCTCTTCACAACATACTTTCCTACCTATCTTTGTGTCATCTGAAAATTTATCTACCATGCCTTCACTCCCCTCATCTAAGTCATTGATATAAATTGTAAGATGTTGAGGCCTCAGTACAGACCCTTGTGGGACTCCACTCGTCACATCCAGCCAATCAGAAAAAGACCCGTTTATGCATACTTTCTGTTTTCTGCCAACTAGCCAATCTTCTCATAGACTTTTACAGAACGAGGCTATTCTATCCATGCTAATAAGTTATCCCCTACACCATGAGCTTTTATTTTCTGCAATAACCTTTGATGCGGTGCCTTATCAAATGTCTTCTGGAAATCCAAGTACAGCACGTCTACAGGCTCCCCTTCATCCACAGTGCATGTTACTCCTTCAAAGAACTCTAATAAATTGGTTAAACATGATTCCCCTTTCACAAAACCATGTTCATTCTCCCCAATTACCTTGAGTTTCTCTAAGTGGCCAGCTATAGCCTCCTTACTAATCGACTCTAACACCTTCCCCATAACAGTCGTCAAGCTAGCTGGCCTATAGATTTCTGTTTTCTGCCTCCCTCCCTTCTTGAATAGAGGGGTTATATTTGCTACTTTCCAGTCTGAGGGAACCTTTCCAGAATTTAGAGAATTTTGGAAAATTAACAATGAAGCATCTACAACCTCATTAACCACCTCGTTTAAGGCCCTAGTATGAAATCCATCAGGACCCAGAGATTTGTCAGCCTGTAGCTCCATCAATTTGCTCAGCATTGCTTCCCTAGTGATTGCAGTTTCACCAAGTTCCCCTCTCCCTTCCACCTCTTGATTTGCAGCTATTACTGGAATGTTTTTTTGTATCCTCTATAGTGAAGACAGAAGCAAAACATTTCATCCACCATTCCCTTTTTATCCACTGTTAAACTCCATTCTCACTCTCTAGAGGACCAGCACTCACTTTACTTACTCTTTTTAAATACCTGTAGAAACTCTTGCCATCTGTTTTTACATTTCTAGCTAGCTTCCTCTCATACTTTAATTTCTTTCTCCTGATTAACTTTTAGTCATTCTCTGCCATATTCTTTTTATATTCTGACCAACCGCTTGACCTGCCACTAATCTTTGTGCAATTATATGCTTTTTCCTTAAGTTTGATGCTTTTCTTAACTTCTTTAGTTAACCACAGATGGTGGGTCCTCCCCTTAAAATTTTTCTTTATCATAGGATTATACTAATTCTGAGTATTTTGAAATATCCCCTTAAATGTCTGCCACTGCTTCTCTATTGATCCATCTCCTAGCCTAGTATCCCAGTTAAGTTCAGCTAGCTCAACTTTCATGCCCACATAGTTACCCTTATTTAAGTTTAAAATACTAGTCTTAGACCCACTCTGCTCCCTTTCATAATGGATGTAAAATTCAATCATATTGTGGTTGCTGCTACTTTGGAGTGCCTTTACTCTGAGTTCATTAATTAATCCTATCACATTACACAATACCAACCCTAATATAACCTGCTCTCTGGTTGGTTCCAGCACGTGCTGCTCTAAGAAACTATCTCTAGAAACTGGCATACGGTTCTCATCCTGAGGCATATTTTTTCCTCCCTTAACATATGACAGTTTCTGAAAAACAGGAACTCATTCCTGAAAATCATGGACACATCACCTCAGTAAGGCAATGATAATATAGATTTTGTGAATAATTATTGTAAGTTACCACAATCTAACAATGGACAATATTATTTTCTGCAGGTGCACCGAAATCACCTGTTAACTGAATCTGGGAAACTGAGTTCTAATCTTAAAACACAATTATATGGCGAGGAAGTTTACCACCATTTGTATCTAATACCTCATTGATCACCTCTTTTAAGACCCTGGATAATTTGTCAGCCCGCAGCTCCATTGGTTTGCTCAGTACCCCTAGTGATTGTAATTTCAGCAAGGCCAGGATTTTACGGCCCCACCGCAGCGTGTCTCCCCCTGGTGGATTTGGCGAGCCATTTAAATCTCTATTCAGCCTGGTGGGACCGTAATATGGGCAGGAGGGGCTGTAAAATCCTGGCCCAAGTTCCCCTCTCCCTTTCACCTCTTGATTTATAGCTTTTATTGGAATGTTTTTTGTATCCTATATAGTGAAGGCAGAAGCAAAACATTTGTTCACTTCATGCACCATTTCCTTATTGTCTGCTATTAATACTCCATTCTTACTCTCTAGAGGACCAATACTCACTTTATTTACTCTTTTCCTTTTTAAATACATTTAGAAACTCTTGCTAACTGCATCCTGATAACTCTAAGGATGTTGATCAGCATGTGTGCTCACAGCTTCCTCTGGCTCAGCCTTTTCTTAGGAATTAAATAATGTGGATTTCAACTAGAAATTGATGATTTTACAGCCTTATTTTGGAAAAAGAGGGGATGAATCTATTTGTCAAGAGGTAACACCCCCATACATAAAAATAGATTAGTTATGCAGCTTAGAAAAAGTATAAATATTGGAACCATGCAGAGGATCTTTAGATTCATTCGATTAACTCCAACGTTTCTCATGGTAAAGGTACTACTACTGTAGTCCAGCATTGATAGTGCTTCCCTTAATTGGGATAGAGGTATCTCACTGTAGCTTTCTACTCAGGGATTTAAGGTAAATGCTACTTTAAATGTTGATGGATATCTTAAATATTTTTCTGTAATATTATTTAGACTTAAAACTTGGATTCTCTACTAGAAACAAAATTATATTTTTTCTACCTAGAACCATTTCATTAACGTTACGGTTAATTTTCCAATCAAATGTGAATTATATTCAGTTCTTTAACAAACTTTTATATAATTTAGAAAATATATTGTCTCACGTAGTCTTCTGTATCCAAACTTGAGAACCTGTCTCTGTACACTTTTCAGTGGGGAGTTGTGTTATTGAGGAGAGTTGCCCACACCGTTATAATATCCAGATTGTTATAATCTGGCTAAAATTTATTAAAAAGGCTATCTGGAGGACAGCACTATTCTCTGCTGGTTCTTTTCTCCGGAGAGAGTTAGGTTAGTTCTTCAGATTTATTCAAGTGTCTGTGAGATCTGTGTTTCTCAACCTTAAGTGACAGTGATCACCTGAGGAGTATGTCTGATCCGGAAAATTCCCAAAAAGGGGCTAGGATTATAATCCACTTCATTGGTTGAAGAATAAATACTGATCAGGTGAATTCACTTGCTTGTCGTCAAATCCTTTGTATCTACCTGAACAGACAACGAGTTCTTATACATCTTATCTGAAAGTGATTCCTCTGACTGCAATGAAGCGTCAGCCTATGCCTGCAAGGACCTAGAAAGGGGCTTAAATCACAACACCTGGTTCAGTGGTGAGAGTGAGCCAAGCCAACAGCTAAAGGAATTTCTATTTATTGTTCCAATTCGTACATGGCAAACAAAAATTGGTAAAAAGAAAGCATATGGCACAAAGCCATTTTCTGCTATTAAACTAACCAAAAAAACAGAAGAAAAATAATTTGAAAAAAGCAATTCAAAATAATAATAACTCAAAAGCTCCTTCAAACTTCTTTCTATTCAGATTTGAAGTCTGAATTGTACAGGCAAACATATCAAAGGATTCACTTTTAGTGTTCCCAACAGGGAATCAAATAAATGCTAAAAAAAAATCTCATCCGGCCTATTATTATATTGAAATAAAGGTCCTACCTCTTTGTTGTGGACGCTTCCTATGTCCAAACACCCAGTGGCAGTGCCTGATTTGGTGTAAGCTATTTCAGCCATTAATTGCTGTTATGCCTGAGTAATGCACATTTATGGGTGAACCAAGTTGTACATTGACTGTTATATCGCACAAAAACCACTTAAAGTCAGTGCTAAATGTATTCTTTAGAAACAGGTAGCATTGTATTGTGTCCCAGATTTGGACTAATATTTTAATAGGCACAAATTGTTTTGCATTTTTAACCAAGAAGTAATATTTCCCTTAGAAACAAAAATATACATAATTAATGGACTTCAAAGGTTAGTTCTAAATACTTTGATATATAAGCTTTTTATGTCTTAGGATGGCTTGCATCAAAACACAGCAAAGCTATTAAGAGGAATTTTAACTACCACCCGGCAGTTTAAATTTCTCATGTGACTTAACCTTTCCGATCTGACTGCATTTCCCATGAGTTCAACTATTAGCCTGCTCTATTCAGCAGAAGTGCAGAACACCAACCAGGACTCAGCAGGGCCCTGTTTTAAACATGCAGATGATTTTGATTACATGAGCTATGTTGTTTTTAATGCCCATTCATGAACAAGTATCCTGCAATTAATCCTTAATTTAGAACTCACATACTTTTCAACTACAGGAGACTAGCAAATGGCTTTTCCTACTCCATGGCGGTATGCATGTTTAATTTGCTCTGCAAACAAATTGATAGCAGTTGTTTCAAAAGGTACACCAGACTACACAGTCAATATTCCATGACATGGCATGTATTCTTTTCTAATATCTTGTATGCTTATTGCTTGTTGGTAGTGTGTAGCTTTGTAGAGATAGACTTCTTCCCAGTGCTGATCCCACAGTTTGAATCTGGAGAAGGCAGTCGTTTTCATATTCCCTACTTGGGCAGCAGCCTAGGATGAGAATCAGGAGAGTTTGACAACTGGCGGATGTCCTGCTCCTGCAGGTCACTGCACAGCTGGCACAATAAAAAGTTACACCCATTATGCTTGAACTGACCTTGAAGGCAGTAAATTTCATGATAACACTTTGGAGAAATCAGGTAACACTGATGCAACTGCCGATTTGCTGGAGTTAAGCCAAAATTGTATTGTAAGAAGAGATAACCTATGAGGTGAATGGAATATTCTCTTTCATACACTTATCAATGTAGATCAGACCCAGAAAATTGACTTTCTAATTTGAAATAAAAGAGTCAAGATTTTATAATTATTTAAAATTGGTGAAAACAAAGCTAATCACTAGCTCTATGCCATCAGTGACTACTAGGTAAATCTTGTGGAATGTCTGATGATTCCGTTCTGTGCAATTTTTTAGACTTGACATTTTTAATATGCTGCTGAAATTCCGTTGTTGCAAAATAAAACAGGAAAATAGCACAAAATGTTACAGCATTTTTATAAGAATGGTGTCAAATATTAACCAATTTTTGTTGTCTCTGGAACATACTGGACATCAGTGTTCAACTGATTACTCTTCAGCATACTAAAGTACAATAATGCAGCATTTCAGTGGTACTCCATGGTGGTATACACAGTGCATGTGCATCAGAAAATATAGAAAAAGGAAACTTAATATATTGTCTTTTTTAAGTTACATTCCAGTAGCCTTGCATTCATGAATTAATTGCTGGCATTCATGTTGCTTTCTGTAGACTGGTGAGAGACTTTAGACCATATTTATAAGTCAATAAGTATGTTTCTAGTCTATCAAACTGGATTGAACAGCACAAACTCCATGGGTAGCATTTTCCAGTTGGCAAGTGGGGGCGGGGCCCACTCGCCGACCCATAAAATGACGTGCAATGACGTCAGGCGTGAGTCCCGACGTCACCCCGCGTCATTTAGATTTTCAGTTCGGCAGGCGCGCAGCCGAGTCGGCTGTGCGCCCGCCGACCTGTCAACGGCCTTTTAAGGCCATTAAAAAGTAATTAAAATGATTTATGGACCCGCTCGTCTAACCTTAAGGTTGGCGGGCAGGCGAAGTGCCCAGGTGGCCTTCCAAAAAAGCATGAAACCTTATACACGTGCGGGATGAGGTTTCATGAGGGATTTAAAATGCTCTGAAAATGTTATAAATAAAAGTAATGGACATGTCCCAGCTCATGTGACAGTGTCACATGAGGGGACATGTCAGAATTTTTTTTTCTTACCTTCTAATAAATTTTTAAAACTTCAACCGATCTTCCTGAGGCAGCACTTTGCCTCAGGGAGATCTGTGTGCTCTTTCGCGTGCATGCACGAAAGAGCGCGCAGACCTGCTCAGGGAACCCCCCACCGCCTGCACAGGGAGTGCACAGCGCTTCCAGGCGGATGTCACGCTGGGCGAGTCTTAATTGGTCTGCCCACGTAAAATGACGGTGCGCCCCCGACTGGGGGCGCCAATTGGGAACCCACCCACTCGCGTCTGCTCCCGCACAACTCCCCCGACGGGGAGAAAATGCTGCCCCTTGAGTTAGCTCATCAATTAGTACTCAAAAGACCAATATAGAAGTGGCTAAGGAGAGGTTATTTAGTCCGTGGATCCCATTCCCTCTATTTGTCCTTTCAACGACAACATCCATGACTGTACCTCCCCAACCGACCCTCCCACTGACCACCCGACCTCCACCGACTGACACCACCCAACCAACTACCCCACTGATCACCTGATCCCCCACCCCCCACAGACCACCCGGCCATCCCCCCCGACCGACCCCCACACTAACAACCTGACTCCTCCACCAATTGACCCTCGCTGACTACCCAACCTCACCCCGAACCAACTGCACCAACACTGACCACCTGACCCCCACCCTCCTACTGACCGCCTGACCCCCAACTCCCTACCTTCCCAACCAACCAACCCCCCCCAACCAACTGACCCTCCCCCATTGACCACTCCTGACTGCCCCCACCCACTAACTACCCGACCCTGGTGACCGAACCCCCCATGACCACATGACTGTCACACCCCCACTGATTACCCAACCATCCCCATGACTGACCTGCACCCCCCCCAATTGAGCGCCCAACGTCCCACCCATGATTGGCACCCCCTCCCCCCACTGATCACCCGACACTCACCCCCAATTGACACCCCATCAACTCTCCAATCCTACCCACTTACCTTACAAACCTACCCTCACCCCGGCTCGAAGGTGAGTGGACCTTCAAACTTACTGGCATGGTGTCCTTGCATCCAACTATGCAGCCCTTGACTGAAGGCCGCAGGAGCGCACTGTCCGCACATTTATTGCCCAGCCTGAGTCGGAAGGTTGGGTGATAAAAGATGGCCTGGATTTTGAGGTAGGAAGCTAGGAGCAGAATGGCAATCTGACTCTGATTGCTACTTGCAGAATTTCAGGCTCAATGTTATATTTATATAGTGTCTTTCATGAAATCAGGATGTCCCAAATTCATCGCAAATGAATTACTTTTGAGGTATAGTCTATGTTGTAACTTTTGGAAACACTGCGCCAAATGTGATAATGAACAGCATAAACTACGATAAGATATCTTTTTGGATAAGCTGTTTTTGGGTGATCTTGGTTGAGGGATAAATATTGGGCAGTACACTAGGAGCATTCCCCTGCTCTTCAAAGACTGCCATATGATCTTTTAAATCCCTATGAAAGGTTCTAATAGTATCATCCTTTAATGTCTTCAACACCCCAGGCACCTTCAACACCTCCAAAAATACAACACTACCATAACATTGCGCTAAAGTGTTAGCACGGATTATGTGTTCAGGTCTCCAAAGCGCAGTTGGAACCCAGGACTTCTAATTAAGAGGCAAGAGTGTTACCACCAAGGTAAGGCTGGCAGTCAGCTGTAACTCACAGTGGGTGGTAGAGTCTATTTGTAGTGCAGGTTGGCTAAGCATTTTTCAATAAAGATTTCAAATTTAATCATGAGTGCCAGGATTAGCTATAATATCAGTGCATCACACTGCAACTAAATTATCAGCTGATCTCAGTGGTGAAGTCACTGTAAGGAATAAATTAAATAGTGACTTACAGCAAAATATCCACGCCCAAACCAAAATTCAGTTGGTACATCCCCTGCAAGCACCAATTTCTAACCCTTCCATGGCCACCATAAATGTCAGCCTGGATGGCTGTTGTATTTTTAAGATACGTGCACGATGATGACTCATGTTTGTTAATTAAAGTTTCTTCAGCTCTTATCTATTCAGGCTATTTCAGATCTATGGGCACAGGCTGCAACTCTCCCTTCATCCTGTTGAAACAGGAATCTGTCCATTTCTTTTTTGTTTGCTTCAATCAGTTTACCTTTCATTGAATTTACAGAAGACAAACATTACTTATGTTATTTTGTTTTCTTCTGGTTAAACACAAAATTTACAGTGCATCTCACCCCAGTGATACCCTTCATAATTTAAAAAATCTTCATCTGGTATTTGCCTGCTCCTCCATCATTTTTTTCAAACAAAAGTGGCTTTATCCTTCAAAACTCGGAACACATTTTCGTGAGAAATTCAACCTGTTCGATTATACTGCCACACACAAAACTGTCATTAATGCCATCAAAGACACTTAGGGCAGAACTTTACGGCCCCATCACGGAAGGGGTGGTGCTGTAAAATGCGGCAAGCCATTCAAAGGTCCATTAACTTTGGCGGGACCGGAAAACCCCGTCAGCAGGAAGGGCCATAAAGTTCTGCCCATTGCATTTACTGAGAACTTATTGCTAAGGTACAGACATCTAATTATTTTGAAATCATGTGCAATGATTGCTTTATTTTCCAGTATGATTAAAACTGATTATAGTTGAATCAGACTCTTTATTCACACAAATGAGAAATCTTGGGCTGTATTTTCCATTTCAGGATGGTAGCAGAATTCTCACCAGCAGGGAGCTCCATTACTGCCTCATTAGTAAATGTGTTCATTCTAGCAGTAATCATAGACATTTAAAAACAATAATGTTAATCAAGACACTTGACACATTATCGGAAAGTGTGGAAAAATAGATTATTTTTAGAGAAAATTCTTTGCCCTGGTCCTATTGATTATCTACGGATACATACAATTAGACTCTGCCCTGCACGTTGAGTTTGATGTCAGAGGCACAATTTAAAAATAAAAAGAGCAGCAACAAAAAGAAAGAATTGTGTTGTGGATAAAACTATTTCCAGCTGCTTTTACCCTGCAGCTGAAAGCAAGGTTTCAGAAAAGAGATGAAAGTGAAGAAAGTGAGCAGTTTTGTCAGCAACTCCACTTAGATTGGACAAATTCTGAGGGCAGGTCTAAGCCAAAAGTGCTAGAGTGAGAAGGTAGAAAGATGGCAGTGGCTTTTTGGAGCTTTCAATTACTGGAAAACACAATTTAAAAACTGAAAGGGGGATAGATTCAATGTTACAGGCATAAAAGGATGCAACAGGGATGACTATAGCATGACGACCCACCTGATTTACACTTGTGTTCTGGCTACCAGTTTATTCTGTTATGGAGGCTAGACTTTATAAGGTAGTTATGTTATAAGTTGCCCCTTTCAATTTAAGGTAAAACAGAACGTCCTAGAATGGGGAATGGCAAAATCGTTTGAACTCTGCCTGGAGGCAGGCCCATGTGATTTGTTTGCCACAGTGGGTTGGGGTGGAATCTTCCATTCTGGAGGCTAAATCCAGTGGTGGGAGCGGAAGTCGGAGTAACTTTGGCTGGAGATCGGGTCGGCTAAACACACGAGATATTGTGCTGTTCAGCTCATTAATATTGCATCTGCGAGGAAAGCGTGGCATCTCGTGGTGGGGCAGGCAGGAAGTGGCCCGCCCTGCCCTGCCGCCACCTCACAGGCTCCAACGTCTGGGTGCCGTATTTAAACGGCACCCAGACAGCCATTCAATCTTCCAATCTGCTGCTTGACTCCCCCCCCTAGTCCTGCCCTGGTCTCACCCCCACCCTTGTAGCCAGCCTTGGAGCAGCTTGTGCCACAGGCAGCCAATATCTCTCGGTGACCTCAAAGTCCAGGAACAAGTCTACCTGCCAGGTACATGCCACTCATGTACAGTCATGAAAGTGAACATTCTAAATCCTTGCTGGAGAGAGAACACGATTCTGGTGTGTTGGCCTTTTAATGAGCATACATGAGGTGTAAATGAGGTTCTTGACATAACTCTGTGGGAGACTCCACCCACCTTTAAACCACCATGAAAGTTGGGAGAACAATATTCCAGGCTAATTTCCCACCGTCGAGAAACAGAGTATTGGCCTCCCGCCAAATCTTGCTCCCCTACAGGCCACGATTCTCGCTGCAGGCGGGGTTGGAAGATTCCACCTGGGGACAGGGGTCCAGGCTGAAACCCATAGGAACTCAAGAGCCAGTTTTCACGCCTTGACACAAATGAGAGGCACCTAGTCTTGCTGGACACAGACTCAGCCTCAGATTCAGAGGGGCCCAAAGAGGGAGAGAAACAGCTGCTGCTGTGGCAACCAGAAGAAGAAACTGTTTTGTGTTAACCAAAAAGCAGAATGCTGGTGAGAATGGATTCCCTGTTTGAAGAGAAAGGTCCTGTAGAGATTTAAGGACCGAGGAGTCTCTAGAGCAGGCTTGTCCAATGTATGGCCTACCGGCTGGATGCGGCCTGTGAAGCTCCTCTATGTGGCCCCCAGAGCCATATTTCAAAATCCTGTCAAACAGGTAAGTTTCAATGGGAGATTCTGCATGGAGCTGCTCCTCCAATCACAGGCCATTTCTCTCCTGCATTTGCTGCTGATAGGTTCACTAGTGAACACCAACCACAGTACAGTTAGGGTCTGGGGAACCCAGGAGTGGGGAGCCGAGGGCCGGGGAAAACCGGAGTGAGGAGCCGAGGGCCGTGGACCCCAGGAGTGGGGAGCCGAGGTCTGGGGAACCCAGGAGTGGGGAGCTGAGGGCTGGAGATCTGAGGGCCAGGAAGCTGAAGGCCTGGGAACCCACAAACAGGAAGCCCACGAGTGGAGATGCCGGGAAGTGGGGACTTGGCGTCCAGAGTGGAGAACGAGGCAGGAAGAGGGAACACTGGAGTCTGAATAGGTGAAGGACTGGCGACTGTATGTGAAAGAGACTGTGTGAGGGGGGAGAGAGAGAGAGACTGTTTGAGGGGGGAGAGAAAGAGAGAGTGTTTGAGGGTGAGAGAGAGAAAGACAGAGCTTGAGGTTGAGAGAGAGAGTGTAGGAGGGGGAGAGAGAGAGAGTTTGAGGGTGAGAGAGAGTGTGTGTGAGGGGGGAGAGAGACTGTGTGTGGTGGGGGAGAGAAGGAGAGAGCGTGAGGAGGAGAGAGATGAGAGAGTGTGTGATGGGGGAGAGAGAGAGAGAGAGAGTGTGTGATGGGGGAGGGAGAGAGAGAGAGAGAGAGAGTGTGTGTGAGGGGACAGGGAGAAAGTGAGTGAGAAAGAGAGAGTGAGTGTGTGATAGGGAGAGAGAGAGTGTGGGGTGGAAAGGAGATGGTTTAAGGGAGGAGGGGGTGGGGTTTGAGAGAGGAGGTGTGAGAGGGAGAGGGGAGAGAGAGAGAGTGTGAGGAGAGAGACGGTGTGAGAGGGGGCAGAGGGAGAGGATGTGAGGGGGGAGGGGGAGGGGGAGCGGGGTGGGGGAAGAGAGAGAGAGTGTGAGGGGAGAGAGGGAGGAGAAGGGGTGTGGGGGGCAGAGGGAGAGGGTATGAGAGGGGGCAGAGGGAGAGGGTGTGAGGGGCAGAGGGAGAGTGTGTGAGGGGGCAGAGGCATAGAGTGTAAGGGGGGAGTGAGAGAGAAGAGAGAGAGTGTGGGGGTGGGGGGGGTGGTTGCGGTCAGGGTGTGCCCATAAGTCTGGCTCACTCCCAGTATCAGGATTTTCATCCACCCTCACCCACACACACACACACCATATTGCACTCTCATCCACTCTCACAGGGAGTCAGGGTGAGTGAGTGATCACCCTGAGCCTGGGAGTAAACCGGACACACGCATGCTCACCCTAATACACATCTTTATTTATTACTCTTTGTTTTTTGCTCAGCAAGTTGTTTTATTTCATATTTCTCTTTTTAAAAATTCACGTGTAATATTGCATCAAACTTTATCTTTCCAAAATTTGTTCATTGGCCCTTTGAATGAGAAAAATTTTGATAAGTGGCCCCCTGCTCTAGAGGGTGCCTTGATGCTGGAAGTCAGTTTGATGATATGCAGATTATTGAGCGAAAGGACTTTCAAAGGATGCTGAAAGGCTCACCCTGGGGTGGCGGGGAGCAGATAACCTGTTGAATAACTGGGAGGTTATTGGGGCTTTGTTTACAAGGCTACATATTTGCTGAGAGTGTAGCATAACATATAAACGTGGCATGGGGTTTTCAGCTATGATAATTAGTTAATGGGAAAGTACCTTTCCTGTAGTTTAGTGTGTTAGTTTCCCACTAAGTAATATTTAGTCGGTGTTGATTTTAGTTTTTTTGTTACCATAAAAATCTTTAAATGTGAATTAGTCGTACAACAACTGTTTAGCTGGATACTGGGTGTTTGGTAAGTGAGGCAATTCAATGCTAGGGAGGAGGTGCTGTCTGACCATTTACAAAAAAGGAGTGGTCCAAGAGAGGGAGCCAGGGATAGCGAGACCTGAAAGCTGATGCCCAAGTTCAGCCTGAGTAATTAAATGTGCAGGTAGGTAATTGCTGAGTTTTAATTGTTTTTCCCCTCAAAACTGGAGCAGTAGTTTAAACTGGTACTGGGGAGATATAGGCATTACATTGTATTAAATTTATAGCATAACTAGTTAAACTTCATAATATAACTACGGGTAATCATTGAGTGATATTCTAAACTTGAAACCTAAGTAGTTAAATAGAAACAAAATAAAGACGGCAGGGCAGGTGATGTGTTGCAGGTATAGCATGTAGGAGCTGGTGGATACCTGTGTGATCCACGGCAACCACATTTGCAGTAATTGTCTGCAGCTCTAGGAAGTTTAGCTCAGAGCTATATACGAACTTACGAGCTAGGTACAGGAGTAAGCCACTCGGCCCTTCAAGCTTTCCCCGCCATTCAATAAGATCATGGCTGATCTGATTGTAACCTCCCATCTGTCCCCAATAACCTTTCATCCCCTTGCTAATCAAGAACCTACCTAGCTTTGCCTTAAAAATATTCAAAGGGCAGAATTTTCTGCTTGGTGGGTGGGCCTGACCGACTCGGCGGAGGGCGGGCAGCCGATTGCCACCACAAAAACGGGCCGTGCCGTCATTTTCTGCGGATGGGCCAATTAAGGCCTACCCAGTGGGTTTGCAACTCCCGTGGAGAGCGGGAAAATAGTCGTGGGGGCGGGTGGCCTCAGACTGCCGGTTCCAATGGGGAACCTGCAGCCTGTATAAAGAGTGGCCAGGCAGCCTGCTTGAGGCAGTGCACCATGGCCACTTGGGAGCGAGGGAGGGAGCTATGTATGCACAAGAGCATGAGCAGGAGGAGGGGGGCAGGCTGCAGGAGAGGCCAGCGGGGGGGCCACTGTGCCCCTTGATTCTCCGATGCATGCCTTGCTGTCCTCCTCCAAGAGGTTTCCAGCCGTTGGCACTTATTGTATCCGGAGGATGGGAGGAGGAGGGCCGCCCATGTCACCAGCCAGTCGTGGGAGGTGGTTGGTGACGCTGTGAGTGCCCATGATGAACAGGCACCCAGTGGCGCAAAAGATTCAATGATTTGCTGCGCTCTGGACGGGTGAGTACCATGTCGGCCTTGGCCTTTTGACCCAGCAGTTAGCCTTTGAGCACCCCCACCCCCCACGTCTTACTGTCGTTACTGCATTGGGCATTTAGCGCACGGTGGGTGGGCAAACAGATAGTGACCATGCCTACATCAGCCTTAGTGGTTGAGGAGAAGAAGGGTTCTCCCCGCAGCATATGTTGGCGTTTGTGACATTTGAGTAGTCTGGGGGCAACCTGCAGGGGAGGCCGCTAGACACATTTTCAGAGATCCAACACATGTCTTATTGATGGTAATGAGATGGTGCAAGGTGTGCCTCAATGCGTTGTGGCCAAGTGCCATCTGCTGGCATCGGCACCGCACCTAGTTGCGCCTCCTTGCCATGGGCGCTAAGACCCGTGTGTTATTCAAAGTGATGGATGCTGAATGTGTCCAAGGTGTCCGTTGGGGGAGGGGGTTGGGAGCAGCTGTACTATCTTCTGGGGACTGATCACCAGTAGTGTGGACAGGAGCCGCTGGAGGCCTCAGATGGGCCATTGTGGTTGGGGTGAGGCGTGCGCGTGCAGACTACATGAGCGATCAGCCCCAATAAATCCTCTTCTCTGTTCTGCAGGCAAAAAGTCACCACAATGCCCAGGAGCGCCAGAGGACTGGAGGTGGGCACGCCCTGCTCCAGCGCCTCACCACATTTGAAGAGCAGGCCATGGAGCTGGGGAGGAGGCAGGAGGCCAAGGCGGCAGCTGTCGGTGAGGCTGGGGTCCAGTGGCCAGGTATTTGAGGTCCACAGTCCCATCCACTCTGTCTGCCCACCATCCAAACCACTGATGACTGCTGCAATTGTTAATGCTGCAACACTGCTCATTCACAGACTGAGACACTCTGACATGTGGGTCATACACAAAGGTCCCTCGTCCCCTTGAGGATTCGTGTCTCCACCACCTTCCAAAGTTTCCTTACCCCATTTGTGACCACTATCCCCATGGCCTAACATGCCATGGCATCACTGCTGCACAGTCGAAGACTTTTTGCATCTTAGGGGGTTTGGGACCTCCACCACCCTTTCAGCCAGTGCGGCCCACATTACTCTGTCCAAAAGGTCCTCAGCACCTCAGCTGTGAACCTCATGGCACTCAACTTAGATAAATGCCACCACGTAACTCATCCCTGCGCCAAGGGGAAATGTTGCCTTCTGCCCACCCGGTCTATGCCCCTCCTAACGGAATGAAGGTCAATAATGTAACCTCTCAATCTGTGATCCACGGCAAAAGTCGCAACTGTTTGCAATGTTTCCTCAGCCCTGCAACTATCCAGGCCACAATGCATCCAGGTCAGGTACCTCTGCACTCTCCCCACTCCAATGGTACATAACATGCCATGTGGCATTCCTGAGGCCATCTGACCAGCCTGTCTGCATGTGCGTTTAATGGTTGGGGCTCCTCTTGACTCTTTTCCACCCCACCAATGTACGTCTCCTTAGGGTCTTGAAGGGTGAGCGACTTATGAGGCGGGGGGGAAAGGGATGAAAGGTTGAACTGACTGTACGCTAACTGATGCACTGTCCTTGTTGTTAATTTCAGCATCACCACCACATGGCTGTGCCCAAAGACACTGCAGCCCCCCCTCCACACCTGAGGCCCAACATGTGCAACTTGCGGCACATCATTTCAGCCAACCAGGCACCAGCGCAGACACACACACCTCGGTGGGGAATTTACCGTCGGCTAGTGTCCCGGGTCACAGTGGAGAGGGCACTTCACAATCGCTGGAGGAGATGGTAGGGACAGAGAGTGCCGATGGCTCCAGCAGCCAGATGGCTGCAGGGGACAAGGCACATGCTGAGTCTGGCACTGATGACGTGCCTCTGGAGTTGTCACCAATGCAGCAGCTGCAGAACAAACAGCAGGAAGCGCGTTTGCATCTGGCAGGGTTGCACGAGGGCATGTTTCAGTTGGGCTCTGCGATGGAGGAGTCCAGGCAGAGTGCACGTGAAGGCATGAACCTCAGGCCAGAGCTTCAGGCTTCCTCCACTGAGAGATTGGCGACTCTCATGGAGAGGGGGTTCAATCGGATGGAGACTCTTCTGATTGGGTTACGCTCTGACCTGCAAGCCCTCACAGCGCTAATGGCCACGGGTGGTCATTCCCAATGTGGGAGATGTTGTGGGCACCAAGCGTAGGTGTTCGGTGCCCATGCATCTGCGGTGAGCAGGGAGGTCGAAAGGGACCTCACGTCAGCGCAGCAGCTGCCTGTCGTCGCTGCGAGCTCCTCTCGGGGCGCTCCGGATGAGGGCAGCAGCTCCTCCGTCCCCACTGCCAGTCAACGTTGCATCTGTTGAGGCTGTGACAACTGGGGAGGTGCCAGTTCTGGAACTGGCCACTCACTCCCAGGCGGGGCCATCACAGGTTCCACGGGCCAGAGGACACCCGCCAAGGTCATCGAGCCCAACAGGACAGCAGAGTCAGCAGGCTGTCTCACAAGCCACTCTGACCGATGGGGCGGCACCTAGACGTAGCACCCGCAAATGTAAGCATAAGGCACGTTAGGCACTCAACAGGTATGTCACTGGTGATTTTGTGTTGGCCTTAGAATAGGGAACAAAATTCTTCTTATTGGAATGGAGAAGTCTGTGTAACTTTTTTGGACATAATAATGTCCACTTTTCTGACCATGGCTGAGGGTGTTTCCTTTGTGGTGCATTTTTCTTTTTCACAGACATATCATGAGTGTTTGAGTGGACATTGATGTTTCTGTACTAAGCGCTTAGTTGCAGCTGATAAGGTGGAAGATGTAGCACCTAAGTCCCACGTGTGGAAGCGCCAGGCAATGCTGGTCCAGCTGATCCATGTGTGTGGAGCTAGCTGAAGGTTCTTTGGATTAAATTGTCCTGGGTGTCCCTGCCTCCTTGGTGTAATAGCGGGTTGGCGTGCTGCCCCTCATCATCGCCCTGTGCTTCCTCATCCTCTGAGGCACTGCTGGATTCATCATGTACAGCCTCATCCACTGCGTCAAGGTCTTCATCATCAACTGCATCCCCCCTTTCCAGCGCAAGATTGTGCAGAGCGCAGCAGACTACCACTATCAGAGAGACGCGATCTGGGGGTACTGGAGGGCACCCCCTGAGTGGTCCAGGCAACGGAAGCACATCTTGAGAAGACCAATGGCTCTCTCCACCACAGCCCTTGTGGTGCCCTGGCTCCTATTGTAGCACTCCTTAGCTTCTGTTCTTGGATGGCGGAGAGGCGCCATGAGCCACCTTCGCAGGGGATAGCCCTTATCACCCAGCAGACATCCATCCAGTCGGGCTGGAGCACTGAAGAGCCCCGGCACCTGGGAGTGTCTGAGGTTGTAGGCATCGTGGGAGCTGCCTGGGTACCTTGCACAGACTTGTAAAATCAGCATCCTGTGATCACACACTATCTGCACGTTCATGGAGTGGAAGCCCTTCCTGTTGACGAAGGCACCGGGCTCACCTGCTGGCGCCTTGATGGCCACATGTGTGCAGTCTATAGCACCCTGGATGCGGGGGAAGCCGGCAATGGCCGCAAAGCCTCTGGCTCCCTGTGCCTGGCTTGCCTGGTCGCAGCGGAAGTGGATGAAGGTGGATACCCATCTGAACAGAGCGTCTGTAACCTGCTTGACACAAGTGTGGACAGCTGATTGGGAGACACCGCAAAGATCACCCACCGAGCCCTGGAAGGAGCCAGAGGCATAGAAGTGGAGGGCAACTGTGAGCTTCAGAGTCGCTGGCATGGGGTGTCCACCCACACAGTTAGGGGAGATCTCAGGGCCAATCACCTGACAGATATAGTTGACTGTCTCCCTTGAGAGTCGGAGCCTCCTTCGGCATTGCCCCTCAGTCATACTGAGGTAGCTGCTTCGCCGCCTGTATACCCTGGCAGCAGGATAGTGGCTGGGGCCCCTTGCACTTTGGACAACCTCTTGGCCCTGTGCCCCTTGTGTCTGTGCCTGGCCTTCCAAAGGTGGCTCCCCTGGAGGCTGATTGTCCAGTCCTGGTCTCCTCCTTATTCTATCCCTCCCTTCCTCCTCAGGGGAGCTGCCTCCAGTGGAGGTGTCAGAACCCATATCCCCAGGATAAATGAAGGCCTTTGGAAAGCTGCAGGCCTGAGAAAGATTACTGTCTACAGACTGGTTTCAAAGTACACAAAAAGCTCTTGGAAATTGATGTGAACTGCTAACAATCACACAGGCAACTTTAAAACACTTTCTGCAATTAAAACTTCGTGGAAAACATGAACAACCCCTCTAAGTCCACATATCCCGCCAGTGCATGACTTTTATTAAAAAACCTCCTACCCGCCTGCCCATTGGGCCCGTGTGCCGAGCCAAAGTTCACACGGGCCCCTCAAAATCCTGGACAATTGGCAAGTTAAGGGCCTTAATGAGGCCTTTCATTAATGGCGGGCGCGGGTCCTGCTGCTGTGTGCGCCCGCCGACCGAAATATGACAATGCCGCGCGCTGACGTCGGGACACTGGCGCGACGTAATCGCGCAACATTTTAAGCGCTGATGTGCAGGCTCCGCCACCCGCACATCAGCCAGAAAATTCTGCCCAAAGACTCTGCTTCCACTGCCTTTTGAGGAAGAGAGTTCCAGAGACTCACAACCCTCTGAGAGAAAAAAATTCTCCTCATCTGTTTTAAATGAGCGACCCCTTATTTTTAAACCATGACCCCTAGTTCTAGATTCTCCCACAACAGGAAACATCCTCTTCACATCCACTCTGTCAAGACCTTTCAGGATCTTAATGGTTTCGATCAAGTCACCTCTTACTCTCCTAAACTCCAGTAGATATAAGCCTAACTTGTCCAACCACTCCTCATAAGACAACCCGCCCATTCCTGGTATTAGCCTAGGAAACCTTCTGTGAACTGCTTCTAATACATTTACATCTTTCCTTAGACAAGGAGACCAGTACTGTACACAGTACTCCAGATGTGGTCTGTACAACTGAAGCATAACATCCCTACTTTTGTATTCAATTCTCCTCCCAATAAATTATAACATTCTATTAACTTCCCTAATTACTTGCTGTACCTGCATACTAGCCTTTTGTGATTCTTGCACTAGGACATCCTCTGAATCGCAGAGCTCTGCAATCTCTCACCATTTAGATGATAAGCTTCTTTTTTATTCTTCCTGCCAAAATGGACGATTTCACATTTCCCACATTATATTCCATTTGCCAGGTCTTTCACTCACTTAACCTTTCTATGTCACTTTGTAGCCTCCTTATCTCCTTATGTCCTCTTCACACCTTACTTTCCTACCTATCTTTGTGTCATCAGCAAATTCAGCAACCATACCATCTGTCCCTTCATCCAAGTCATTTATATAAATTGTAAAAATTTGAGGCCCCAGCACTAATCCTTGTGGCATAACCACTCATTACATCCCACCAACCAGAAAATGACCCATTATGGCTACATTCTGTTTCCTGTTAGTTAGCCAATCTTCTATCCATGCCACTATATTACCCCCCACACCATGAGCTTTTATTTTCTGCAATAATCTTTGATGTGTCACCTTATCAAATGCCTTCTGGAAATCTAAATACAGTACATTCGCCGGTTCCCCTTTATCCACAGCACTTGTGACTCATTCAACGAACTCCAATAAATTGGTTAAACATGATTTCCCTTTCACAAAACCATGTTAACTCTGCCTGATTGCCTTAAACTTTCCTAAGTGCCCTGTTATAACATCTTTAATAATGGTTTCTAATATTTTCCCTCTAACAGATGTTAAGTTAGCTGGCCTGTCATTTCCTGCTTTTTGCCTCCCTCCCTTTTTGAATAGAGGAGTTACATTTGCTATTTTCCAATCTAATAGAACTTTCTCCAAATCTAGGGAATTTTGGAAAATTAAAACCAATGCATCAACTATCTGATGAAAGGTTCTGATGAAGAGTCATATGGACTCGAAACATTGACTGTGTTCCTCTCCGCAGATGCTGTCAGACCTGCTGAGTTTTTCCAGCTTTTTTTGTTTTTGTTTCGGATTTTCAGCATCCACAGTATTTTACTTTTATGCTTTCATCAACTATCTCACTAGCCACTTCTTTCCAGACCCTAGGATGAAGTCCATCAGGGTCCGAGGATTTGTCAGCCCACAGCTTCAAAAATTTGCTCAATACCATTGTAATTTTCTTGAGTTCCTCCATCCCTTCCATTTCCTGATTTACAGCTATTTCTGGGATGTTACTCATATCTTCTTTAGTGAAAACTAATGCAAAATACCTGTTCAATTCATCTGCTATCACCTTATTTTCCATTATTAATTCTCCAGACTCACTTTCTATCGGGCCAACACTCACTTTGTTACTCTTTTCTTATTTAAATATCTATAGGAGCTCTTACTATCCATCTTTATATTTCCAGCTAGCTTTCTCTTTGCAGTCCAAGCTTCGGACAATGCAATGCATCAGGGACGGAGAAAGTTACCTGGACATTTTGTTCCAAGAGACAGTCACAGACCTTAGGCTAAGTACTTCAGATTTGGTTCATGGTCAGGGACTGGCGGGTGTAACTATACTGGAATCCAAAAGGTAGCAGTTCAGAGAAGGTTCACTTGGCTGTTTCCTGGGATGCAAGGATTTTCTTATGAGGAAAGGTTGAGCGGCTTGGGCCCATACTCATGGAGTTTTGAAGAATGAGAGGTGACCTTATTGAAACATATAAGATTCTGAGCGGGCTTGACAGGGTAGATTCTGAGAGGACGTTTCCTCTTGGGGGATTCTAGAGTTAGGGTGCACAGTTTAAAAATAAGGAGTTTCTCATTTAAGACACAGATGAGGAGGAATTTCTTCTCTCGGAAGGTTGTTAGTCTTTGGAATACTCTTCCACAGAGAGCAATGGAGGCTGGGTCATTGGATATATTTAAGGTTGAGTTAGGCAGATTTTTGATTGCGAAGGGAATCAAGAGTTATCGGGGACAGGCAGGAAAGTGGAGTGAAGGCCACAATCAGATCAGCACAGTGGGTAGCCTCCCTACTCTGTGCCAGAAGCTTCGGGTTCGAGTTCCACCCCAGGGCTTGATGGCCAAGGAAGGTGTGTTTGTGGTGTGGCCAAGCAGATTGATTGTCAACCTGTGAATTCTGCCTATGGCAGGTGATAAGAGTGAGAGAGTTTCCTGGTCAGCCAGAACCATGTGGTAGTTGCAGCGCAACAACCTCCCCATGTTAAAAGACTTGATGTGCATGCTCGGGCTCTGTGGCAAGTGCCCTCACCACTTTGGGGGAATGTGAGAGAGAGATTAAGTGGCCCTAAAAGACTATTGATGTAGATCCATATGAATTGGTTGAAGAGACAATTAAATGAAATCCTAGGCAAAGAAGGAATTGTGAGGTATTGCAAAAAGATAGAGAGGCAAAATTGATCTATCAAAAATGGCCTTTTCATGTTTCTAAAAATTACTTACCTAGGAACTTCTCAATCAACTCGACCTTTAGCCCTATCCCCATATTCCTTGATTCCCTATGTGCCCAAAAATCTTTCGATCTCAGTTCTGAATATATTCATTGATTGGGTAACCACAGCCTTCTGGCGTAGAGAATTCCAAAGATTCATACCCCTCTGAGCGAAGTAGTTTCTCCTCATCTCAGTCCTAAATAGTCAATTCCTTATCCTGAGACTCTGATCTCTCATTCTAGACTCTCCAGTCAGGGAAAACAGGCTCTCAGCAACTACCCTATCAAGCCCTTGAAGAATTTTTATGCTTTTCAATGAGATCACTCTCATTCTTCTAAAGTCCAGAGAATATTAGCCCATTCTACTCAATCTTTCCTGATAGAACAGCTTTCTCATCCCAGTAATAGATCTAGCATCACTTCCTTGCACCACTTCTAAGGCAAGTATATCCTTCCTTAGATAAGAAGACAAAAATTGTACATCGTACTCCACGTATGGTCCCACCAAAGCCTGATATAATTACAGCAAGACTTCCTTACTCTGATACTCCAACCTCCTTGCAATAAAGACTAACATACCATTTGCCTTTCTAATTATTTGGTATACTAGGGGAGATGATGGTGTAGTGGTATTGTTGCTGCACTAGTAATCTAGTGATGCAGAGTAATGCTCTGGGAACCTGGGTTTGAATCCTGCTATGGCAGATAGTGGAATCTGAGTTCAATTAAAAATAAAATCTGGAATGGAAAGCCTAATGTTAACCATGAAACAATTGCTGTAAAAACCCATTAATGTCCTTTAGGGAAGGAAATCTGCTGGCCTAATGTGACCCCAGACTCTTAGGGATGTCATTAAATGCTGGCCTAGCCAGTGATGCCCACATCCCAATGAATAAAAAAACCCTGCATGTTAACTTTCTGTGACATCCATGTCTCACTGAATACCAACATTTACCAGTCTCTCACCTTCTAAAAAATGTTCCACTTTTCCATGATTCCTAATTTTTCTCATATTCTCTATTTTGCCACATAGGTTGAAGTTTGAGAATTTAGTGCAAACACTACTCCTTATTATCACTAGCAGCTAGATGTAGCCCTTGGTTTGAATGCTAAAGAAATAAAAAGACTGTAAACCTAAAACAACCTCTCTTACAATCTCTCTCATCCTCCTGCATTGAGGTGAAAGACTTAGCATGTAGAGATACAAGTTCACCTGCTAAAGTGTCTCTTTGTCACATTAACAAGATTTACCTGAAGGCGTAGTTCCTTCCCATGTCTACTGATGTTGACGCTATGAGGTTGTCCATTAGCCAAATTTCTATGGTTCAGGTCAATTCTGTAAGGCTCCTTTGTACCTCCTAGGTTGTACCGAATCTGAAGACTTCCTGCAAAAATCAGAAGATCTCCTCAGTATTAAATACAAGCTCTGTTTTGAAAGACTGCAGACTCTGGCTTTGTAATTTACAAAGCATTTAAGAGATTTTGACTATAATTTTCTATAAATATTCCAATATTTCAATAAAGTTAGAGAACAGTTAATTCCAGTTAATGTCTTTTTGTAACACTGGTACAAAATTGTTAGAAGTTCCAATTGGTTACTCCCGATGATTCAGTCAGCTCAATTTTCATTCCAGGAGTGGGAACCAAACATGGGGACCAGTTTTGTGTCCCAAATCCGTATGGCGTGCTCCATCATGCCCATTATTATTTTTAAAGGAATAGCTAATTAAAGGCCAGGGAGTGGGCTCACTACCAAATTAGAACTGACAGGCAGGTTCCCGTGGCTGTGGGAGGCCCTCTAGCACTTACACATCAGCAGCCCCACTGGCCGAGGTGGGAGCTGCTGATCTGAGGATGGAGGGAGAGACAGGGAGAAAGCTGGGTAAGTCTTTTTTATTTTTAAAATGGCCACATCTGTCTGGCCATCATCTTGGAACGACAACCTCTTCACGGCATGGCCAATGGCTGCAGCTGTGCCCCGGCAGCTATTGCTCATGCGGGGGTGGGAGGGGTGGTGGTGGAACCCTTGTGGTTTCAAGGGCAACACCATTCCTCCTGTTCAAACCTGAGCCCACCACATTGGACTACACGTGTTCCAGGCCGATGTGGGATGCCCACATGCCAAATGGAGTTCGTAGTTGAGGCAGGAATGGAGCCTTAATAGTTTTCCTAATTACATTAATTTTATCTAAAGTTGGCCACCCGCCAGTTGCGGAGGCAGGTAGCCATTCGTGACCCCGCCTGGTCTCTCTGAAAATGGCCTGGGATCATGGCACCACTGACACAACAACCAGCAATGCCAAATTGTGGGCTGACCTGTCGTCCATCCCGACCTTGACCTCCTTTGAAAGTTCAGCCAGTGAGTCTATCCAGTGAGTAGCTGAGCCTTACAGACCAGAAAACTAGAGCTTCAGCCTATGTTTGTGCTGAGTCTGTTGATCTCAGCCAGGTGAAGCGATAAGGCTCTACAATGACCTCAGCATTCCATAGGTTCAGAAGAGGAAACTGCTACTGGTCGTTATCCGGTAAGTCCTGTTGGAAATGCATGCATATGGATATTGTGTGGGAATGGGTTTAGGTCTAACTATGACGTTGCTTCCTTAGTGACATTCATTGTCAAGGCTCACATATCAACCATGGGCATTTAGACTAAGTTTGGAGGACATTTCAGGCCTATGGGATCACATGCTATCAAAGGGTAACGTATTCTGAAAAGGGAAGAACAATATGGAGGTGGGAGGTGGTGGCGGAGGGGGAACACACTTCCAACTAAAACAGCAATATGAAACAGATATGAAAACATTCCTGCTTGGCTCCATTCAGTGGTGGATTTCACACTACATTTCTTCCAGCATCTGACCATCACATGCAGTTCACTGAACTGGAACAGCTACCAGATTTTTAGTAAGTCCCATTTTCTTTTTTAACTAAACAAGAAAGACCCAAACAAGGCATTTTGGAATTGCCTCTGGGCCAATAAAAGCCGTCAGAGAAAGTGGTGTCATGTCCAGGCTGATTTGTAAACAGGCAAAACGGATTTCGTAGTCATCAAATCATTCAGTATTGAAGGAGACTATCTGGCCAATTGTATCTGTGCTGGGTTTTTGTAAGAGCTATCCAAATAGTCCTACTTTTCTCATAGCCCTGCAATTTTTTTTCTTTTGAAGTTAGTATCGAATTCCTTTTTGAAAGTTACAATTGAATCTAATCCCACCGCCCATAAAATAAATGCTCATTTCCCCGCCCCCAATTCCTTTTCCAATGTTAAATCTGTGTTGTTATCTACCCTCCTGCCAATGAAAACAGTTTCTCCCTGTCTACTCGCTCAAAATGCCCTCATATTTTGAACACGATTATTAAATTTCTCCTTGCCATTCTCTGCTCTAAGGAGGACAACCCCAGCTTTTTTAGGTTCTTCACATCATTGGAGTCCCTCAGGGTTTTCTGCTGTAACTGCTAGTTCTTCCTACCCCTTGAATTAAACTTACATTTCCTTATTTCTCCAGGTTACTTACATAGGATTACATAGGATATGAGGCAAAAGAACAGGCCATTCGTCTTAATTAATCCATGCTGGCATTTATGCTCCACTTGACCACTTGACCTCCTCTGAACTTTTCTCATCTAAATCCATCCCGCATATGCTTGTCTAGTTTCCCTTTAAATGCATCTGTTAGTGCACTCCACACAACCAATACAATAAGAGAATTATACTCCTTGGAGAATTCCAGGTTTACCAGTAGGAAACAGTACTGCCCTTTTGTTTTGTTTCATAAAAATTCACATCAGTCTGGTTGTCACTGTGATAATGTTACCCTGCCATGTCTGTGGTTCAAATTGACTTGACGAAACCTGCAGAGGAAGTTACTCTCAAGAAAGGGAAGCTGTATAAACAGGCTGCAAATAGATAATGGTATTCTTTGGATGAATTAAGAAAACAAAAATTATAACAATAATTTAATATAAAATGTACATAATTATTTGAGGAAATTTCAAAGAATTAAAAGCTTACGACCGAGGTTTGGTAAAGTTAGGTAAATACTGCAATTTCCATTTTAAACTTGAGTAAACTTGACTTTGCTGGTGGAATTTGCATCTTCTTTTTGTTTGCTGCTGATTGCGTAGGGCATATTTATTTGTTGGATAGCAGATACAATATTTCTTCCTAAACATTTCACAATTATATAACTACCCTCATCGTATATAACCCATATCCTGTTTCCAATTACTTTCCAGAGTTATGAAGGAGGTGCTGCAATGTTAATCAGTGGTAAAACAACTGCAGAGCTGGGAGGTTGGTGGTGGCCTTACTTTGACTGTCATATCAATTACTTGTGTCATTCTGTTATTTATAACAGCTGTAAAGGGAAGCCTGACATCTCCAAATTTGAGAAACTATATATTAGGTTTACCTTAAGGTAGGATTTTTGACTTGTGCAATTTTTAGTGGCAAAATGGGAGCCATACATAGATTCATTCAATTCCTATTTGTTAATATAAAAATGAGGTGAGTTGAATCAATATCCAGAGTTACACACATTAACCAGGATTCGTCAGCATGTTAAGTTAGCTCTATCACACTGACTTATAGCTCCAAAGCAGTTCCTCTAATAATACTGCCAGTAATCAAATGTTCAAACTATGAAAAAGATTAAACAATCAGAAGTTACTTATCTTATTTATATTTACTGAAATTCTTCATTAAAATGTTATTGTTTAAATACATGGTTATAATCTCCTGTGCAACACTGGCTGGAATTTTACGGCCCCCTGGGGGCAGGCTGGCAGACAGGAAGCATGGGAGGGGGTGGGAGGAGCTGTAAAGTTGCGCACCATGGAAATGGTTCAGTGCCCCCTGCCTAACCGTCCCCACTTGCCCCGCTGCCATTTTACCAGCAGAGGGTGAGGCACAGGAGGCCTGCTCACTCCTGGACCAATTGAGGTTTTTAATGTGCCTCCTCCCTCCAGAGCTGGGATTTTACAAATGGTGGGGGAGCCGGTGCTAAGTGTCCAACCAGCCAGGTGAATCCTGGTAGGCTGGTGGCCTTGAAATGGGAGATTCCTCCTTTTTGGCCCCCATGCCTATCTGAGGCCCCTATAAGCTATCCTCCCCCATCATTTCCTCTCCTCCCTTCCCTGTCCACTCTGGCACCCAACCTCCCTGCTAGGGCCTGCCAGTCTGGTTTCGGCGAGACTCTGGACTTACCTTTGTTGAGGCTTCTGGCACAAGAGAGCTGTTGGCCATTTGACTGGCCAGCAGCTCGCGGAGGCAGGACTACCTCCCCGATAAGCCCATCTCAAGCCAATTGATGGCCTAACAGCTGTTAAATGGCTACAAGGTAAGCTGGCCAAGCAGATGCAGGCTCGAGGCCAACTTTACACTGAATCCCCCATTATGTTTGTATGTCATGCACTCTTTATTTGGGCATCATCATTAAACACACAGTCACACTTGCAGCTACACATTGCTACTGCTAAATTAAGTTTCATAAGATCCAGAAACAGGACATCCCCATACTTTTGATATAGCTAATGCATGGAAGGAAATTCATTTTGTTGTGCTCATTCTTGTACCACTGAGATCCACTAATATTGCGGGTTTTTTATTGTTACAGCTATCTATCTGCAATCTGAACTGTTATTAATTGTCATTTTATAATAACCACAAGTATTTATTTGTACTCCAATTCTTAAGAAGTTGCATGGAATAACTGAATACTGTATCTATCACTTGGCTGGTGTCGTTTTTGATTGCACTCTTACAAATGAAAAGCCCCTGTAGAGGCTTGTGTGGAGCATACACACTGGTATAGACCATTTAGGCCAAATGTCATGTTTCTATGTTGTAAGTGCTATGTAACCCAATTTTCCATTCATTAACTTTCTTGGATGGCAATTCCATGGCTCCCCTTACAGGCTGATACTCTTTTCCATCTGGTTTTACTGTATGTGCAATGGCGGGCCAATCCAATAGCCTTAGGTTCACTAAGTCATTTTCTGCATGTAATGTAATTACTTCTTTCGCACTTTTAAAAGCAGCAAAGCAAATTCAACATTGAAATAGTTACTATTTGCTAAGTCCATCCTTACTGTAGTTCCTTTGTATCTTAAGTGAATCAGAACATTCACAGCTAAAAAACCCTGAGGCCCTTTAAAAACATGTATTATCCTAAAGTGACAGATTGGTCAATAGCTTATTATTACTTTGCCTGTAAACCAAACTGCCTTCTGGCTTCTGTCTTAGACGATCAACAAATAGATGAGATTAAATTGTGGCTAACCAACTGTGAACCTACACAATGATCGTTGATTCTCCTGTTAGTGCTGAGTGTAGCATCCATTCACTTAAATTTTAGTTTCCAGCAAATCTTATCTAATCTGGTCAAAAATATATAAATGTATTGGAGAAAAGGCTATTCATCACATCGTTGGCTTCTTCCATGAGACAATACATCTATATTGCACCTGAATGGACTCTTTCTAGTTTAATGCCCCCCTTGAACCCAGATGTTTAAGGAGAAAATAGTTTATTGAGTTTCTGAAGAGAAAAGGAATTTAGGGCTGCATGAAAGTGTTCATCATCCTTATCATCAGTGGTCTGTTGACCCTGGCATCATTCTCTCTTTTTCAAACCATTCTATCTTGCATTGCTCTCTTAAGTTCTCCGTACTCTTTCCCATTCTACATGTGGTCAAAAAGTCTCCTTTTTTCTCCCTTCGGTATTTTGAAGGAGGTGGATAGCAAGATAGTGGCGCATTGGTCGTTATCTTCCAAAATTCAATAGATTCTGGAAAGGTTCCACCGGACTGGAAAGTTGCAAATGTAATCCCATTATTTAAGAAGGAAGGGAAAGAGAAAGCAGAGAACTGCAGAACTGTTAGTCTGACGTCAGTATTAGGGAAAATTGTAGAATCTATTATAAAAGGATGTGGTAACTGGACACTTAGAAAATAATGGTAAAATTGGGCAGAGTCAACATGGATTTATGAAAGGGAAATCATGTTTGACAAACTTGTTGGAGTTTTTTGAGGATATTACTTGTAGCATTGCTAAAGGAGAACTAGTGGATGCTGTGTATTTGGATTTTCAGAAGGCTTTTGATAAGGTCCCACATAGGAAGTTAGTAAATAAAATTAGAGCACAAGGGATTGGGGGTAATGTACTAGTATGGATTGAGAATTGGTTAACAGACAGAAGCCAGAGAGTAGGAATAAACGGATCATTCTCAGGATGGCACGCTGTTACTAGTGGGGTACTGCAAGGATCAGTGCTAGGTCCACAGCTGTTCACAATCTATATAAATGATTTGGATCTGGGGACCAATTGTAATATTTCCAAATTTGCTGATGACACCAAACTGGGTGGAAATGTATGCTGCGAGGAGGCTTCAAGAGGATTTGAACAGGCTAAGTGCATGGCAGATGGAATATAATGTGAATAAATGTGAAGTTGTTCACTTTGGTAGAAAAAACAGAGAGGCAGAATATTTCTTAAAAGGTGAGAGGTTGGGAAGTGTGGGTGTCCAAAGGGACCTGGGTGTCCTTGATCATGAGTCACTAAAAGTTAGCATGTAGGTGCAGCAAGCAATTGGGAAGGAAAATGGTATGTTGACCTTTATCGCAAGGGGATTTGAGCACAGGAGTAAAGATAAAGAGATGACCTCACCTGGAGTATTGTGTACAGTTTTGGTCCATTATCTAAGGAGGGATAAGAGTGCAATGGAGATTAGACCCTGGGATGGTGGGATTGTTTTGTAAGGAGAGACTGGGGAGACTGGGTCTTTATTCCCTAGAGTTTCGAAGGATGAGGGGTAGGTAACTTCATTGAAACTTACAAAATCCTTACAGGGCATGATAGGGTCAATGTAGCTAAGATGTTTCCACTGGCTGGTGAATCTAAAACCAGGGGACATAATCTCAGGCTAAGGGATAGCCCATTTAAGACTGAGGTGAGGAAGAATTTCTTCACTCAGCGGGTGGTGAATCTTTGGAATTCTCTACCCCAGAGGGAAGCTCAATCATTGAACATCATTCAAGACAGAAATTGATAGATTTCTGGAGACTAATGACATCAAGGGATTTGGGGATAGCGCAGGAAAGTGGTGCTGAGGTAGATGACCAGCCATGATCTAATTGAATCATGGAGCAGCTCGACGGGCTGAATGGCCTACTCCTGTACCTATGTTCCTTTCATCCATCTTTCTATCACCTCTTTTAATGTCCCATTTCTGCCCAGCAGATACCCAACTCAGTTAATTTGCCTCATTCTGATCAATCTAATTACATTCTTCTTATATCTTTGCTAACACCTGCTCATCACTTGTCTTACCTGTTCACTTTACTTTTTCCAAACACACATCTCAAAGTTCTCTAGAAGTCTGATCTCACCTTTCTCCTGTGTGCATGTTTCAGCATCATACAGCACCACACCCCAGATCAAAGTCATCACTAATATTTTCTTCAGTTCCCTATTCAATTATCCATCCAGGGGAACTCTTTCCGTGTCAATGTGAGAGTCAGTGAGCATTCAAACTGTACTTGGCTCCCACCTCATGCTTCTGTTGCTTTGCTTGAATATCAAGCAATGTGACACATTAAAGGAAGCATAAATGCTAACTGGAAGCAATTTTGAATGAAGAAGGCCTATCTTAAATAAATTTCATTTACACCTGAGCCTGAGCTGGGAGCTGCAGGAAATTCTAATTGTATAATAAGATTGTGAAATTGGGAAATTCTGCCCATAGCCTGAAACAAAGTTTAATTCCCTGAAGCGATGTCATCATTTAATAGGAGCATGGAGTCCCTGACAAAAGACTGTCAGTGTGAATTAAAGAGTAGAATAAAGCCACCTGCAGGGAGGGAGGAGAAGAATTCCAGTGTGAACTAGATTCTGGGCTGGGGTGAAGAGAGTATTAGTATGTAGTTGGTGGAGTGGAAGGATGAGGAGGAGAAATGTTCCAGTAGAAATTGTAAGAAGAAGAGTACTATCACAAACTATGGGACAAAAGAAAGGGCATAAGGGCACCAGTATGAACTAGGGGGAAGTTGGAGAATAGCACTTGTGCCAATTAAGTAGGAAAGAACGCCAGTATAAACTGGGAAGGGAAGAGTAGAAGTGTGTCAGTGTGAACTGGAGACTGGAGATGATAGGGTTGAAAAGATTTCCAATGGGAACTGGAGGTGAGGAAGTTTATGAGAGTGAATTGCAAATGAAACAAGGTGTAGGGAGCAGAGGTTAGGCAAGAAGATTGGAAGCAAGAATGGGGCGGAGAAGGAAGAAGGGTGACTGTGACAATTATAGAAACATTTTTTAAACAATTTAACAACAAATGGTACTGATACATATCCACAAGTTTGCACATGACATAAGAACATAAGAGCATAAGAAATAGGAGCAGGAGTAGGCCATTCGGCCCCTTAATCCTGCCCCTCCATTCAATAAGATCATGGCTGATCTGCCCCAGGCCTCAATTCCTCTTTCATGCCAGCTCCTCATAGCCCTCAACTCCCCGATATTTCAAAAATCTATCTACCTCTTCTTTAAATACTTTCAGCGATCTAGTCTCCACAACTCTCTGAGGTAGAGAATTCCAGACATTCTCTCTGAGAGAAGAAATTCCTTTGCAACTCAGTTTTAAATGAGTGTCCCCTTATTCAGTAACTATGTCCCCTAGTTTGAGATTCCTCCATTAGTAGAAACATCTCCTTAACATCTACCCTGTCAAGCCTCTCAGAATCTATTTGTACCTTTCAATAAGATCACCCCTCATTCTTCTAAACTCTAATGAATAAAGGCCTAACCTGTTTAGCTGTTCTTGTTAAGTCAACCCCTTCATCACAAGAATCAGCCTAGTGAATCTCTTTTGAACTGCCTTCAATGCCAGTATATTCTTTCCTAAATATGGGGACCAAAACTGTATACAGTACTCCAGATACGACCTCACCAACACCCTGTACAGTTGTAACAAGACTTCCCTATTTTTAAATTCCAACCCCCTCTCAATACAGGCCAAACTTCCATTTGCTTTCTTAATTATTTGCTGCACCTGCATGCTAACTTTTTGTGTTTCATGCACAAGAACACCCAGGTCCCTCTATGCTCCACTTATAAATTTTAATAATAGTCTGCCTTTTGATTTTTGCTACCAAAGTGCATGACCTTGCACTTTCCTACAATAGACTCCATCTGTCAAGTTTTTGCCCACTCACTCAACCTGTCTATATCCGCTTGCAGATTCCTTATATCCTCATCACAACATGCCCTCCCACCTATTTTTGTATCATCAGCAAATTTGGATACATTACACTCTGCACCCTCCTCCAAGTCATTAATATAGAAAGTAAATAATTGAGGCCCTAGGACTGATCCTTGTGGCACTCCACTAGTTACATCTTTCCATTTCCAAGACCATTAACCCCGACTCTCTGTCTTCTGTGTGTTAACCAATCCTCAATCCATGCTAACACATTACCCCAATACCGTGAGCTCTTATCTTGTGCAATACCCTTTTATATGACACCTTATCGAATGCCTTCTAGAAACCCAAATACACTACATCTACCGGTTCCCCTTTATCAACTCTGCTTGTCATATCCGCAAAGAACTCTAGCAAATTTGTCAAACATGATTTCCCTTTCACAAAACCATGTTGACTCTGTTTGATAGTGTTAAGCTTTTCTAAATCTCCCGCTATTTCTGCCTTAATAATGGACTCTAGCATTTTTCCAATGACAGTTGTTAGGCTGACTGGCCTATAGTGTACTGCTTTTTGTCTCCCTCCCTTCTTGAACAGGGGCATCACATTAGCAGTTTTCCGATCTGCTGGGACCCTCCCGGAGTTCTAGAATATTTCGACCAATGCCTCCACTATCTCTGTAGCCACTTCCTTTAAAACCCTTGGATGTTGGCCATCAGGTCCTGGTGACTTGTCTGTCTTTAGTCCCATTAATTTCTCAAATACTTTGTCCCTCGTGGTAGAGACTGTTACAAGATCTTTCCTCCCATTAGCTTCTTGCTTATCTGATATCTTTGGAATGTTTATTGTGTCCTCCACCGTGAAAACCGATGCAAAATATTGATTTAAATTATTTGCCACTTCCCTGCTCTCTGTTATCAATTCTCCAGTCGCATCCACCAAGGGTCCCATGCTCACTTTAGCTACTCTCTTTCTTTTTATACACCCATAGAAGCTCTTGCTGTTTGTTTTAATATTTCTTGCCAATTTACTTTCATAATCAAATTTCTCCCTATTTATTAGCTTTTTAGTCATCCGCTGCTAGTTCCTAAAAAATTCCCAATCCTCTGGCCTACCACTAGTTTTTGCCGCTTTGTATGCCGTAGTGTTTGATTGGATACTCTCCTTGACCGCCTTTGTTAACTATGGGTGGTTCATCCTTCTCATCGAGTCCTTCTTTTCGACCGGGATAAATTTTTGCTGAGCGTTATGAAATATCTGCTTAAATGTCTGCCACTGCTCATCCACTGACTTTCCCGTTAGTCTATTTTCCCAGCCCGCTTTAGATAACTCTTTCTTCATAACTCTGTAATTGCCCTTATTTAAGTTGAGGACACTGGTTTGAGATCCGAGTTGCTTGCCCTCAAACTGAATTTGAAATTCTACCATGTTGTGATCGCTACCTGCTAGAGGATCCTTAACTATGAGATTTCTTATTAATGCTACCACATTACACATTACTAGATCTAAAATACCTTGTTCCCGGGTAGGTTCTGCAACATATTGCTCAAAGAAACAGTCCCTGATGCACTGAGCAAATTCGTCTTCCATGTTACCCCTGCCAATTTTATTTGTCCAGTCAATATGCAGATTAAAATCGCCCATGACAATTCTAGCAGCCTTCTTACATGCCTCCATTATTTTCCAATTTATACTTTGTCCTACACTGAGGCAACTCTTCTGGGTCCTATAGGCGACTCCCACCCATGACTTCTTCCCCTTGCTATTCCTTATTTCCACCCAAACTAATTTCACATCACGATTTATTGCACCTATATCACTACCCACCACCTCACTGATATCTTCCTTTATTAACAAAGCTACCCCACCTCCTTTTCCTTTTTGCCTATTTTTCCAGAAGGTTGAATACCCTTGAATATTGATTTCCCAGTCTTGGTCACCTTGCAACTATGTCTTTGTAATAACTATCAAGTCATAGCCATTTATTTCTATTTGTGCCATCAACTCATCTATCTTGTTACAAATGCTGCGTGCATTCAGATAAAGAGCCTTAAGTTTTGACTTTTTATCATTATTACTCATTCTGGTTCTAATTTCTGCTGCACTCTTCTGCTTATAGTTTCTGCCCCTTCCTGCCACACTTTGATTATCATTCACCTCTTCACTACCCTGCACCTCTGCTCTCGCGATTATTTTTCATTTTCTAAACTTCCCTTCAATTGAACCCTCCCCCCACCCACCAATTAGTTTAAAGCCCTTTCTATAACCTTAGTTATACGATTTGCCAGGACACTGGTCCCAGCATGGTTCAAATGAAGCTTGTCCAACGGAACTGCTCTCTCCTTCCCCAGTACAGGTGCCAGTGTCCCATGAATTGGAAAACTTTTCTCCCACACCAATCATGGAGTAAAATTCCTGTACTTTTTGCCACAATCTTTGCTATACAAGTGATGAAATGTTGAGTATATCTGCAAATTAGTTTGAAATCAGCGTGTGTACTCAATGCGTGTTTAATATAACTATGTGCTGGGGTGTGGGGAGTCTGCCCTCAGTGTTTAATCCAGGCCTATATTTGGGCATTCACTGCATTGTTAGGCTGTGTTCATGTTGATAGTGCTTTTGAAATTGTTGGTCAGCTTTTACTAATTTCCTACTTAACATATCTGAGGATCTGGTGTGAAGGTGAGAATGTGAGGTACTTCAATGAAAATGCCTAGAACTTTACGCCTATACTTCCATGGGCTGAATTATACAGGTGGGAAAATAAATGGACGAACCTGTAAATTAGAGTGCGTGCCATTGGCCCAACAGCCCCGGATGCCAGGTGAGGTGTCAATCTCACCAACTGCCTGTGCCCAAGTGTGGCCCTTAAGCGGGCAATTAATGGCCAAGTAAGTGCTTTATTCCACGGGCAATCTGATTTAATGGGCTGAGGGAGAGGCCAGCGCCCAATGTGTAGCCTAGCAAGTTCAATTCTGCAGGCTGCTGGTTGGTGAAAGGGGTGTGTCTCCTTCCCAGGTGCCTTGTACCAATCAGAGGACCCCCCCACAATAGTTTTGCCTCCCCCAACCCCCTTCACCAGGGCCTGCCAACCTGGTCTCAATGAGAACCTGGACTATCTGGGTTTGAGGGAATCAGTTGTTTCTCCTCCTTTTGGGAGTCCTGCAATAGCAGCAGTGGCCACCAATTCTGCTGTGGCACAGAGCTGCTGGCCTCCAGTTGGCCGGCAGTTGTATGAAGCGGGACTTCCTCCTGGAGTCCGACAGAAGTCCCGTCTCATACCAATTAAAGGGCCCTTGCCCAAAAAATTAAAGCGTGATGAGCCGGCCAAGTGGAGATGGCCATGCCTCCGAAATTTACGCTGGGGTGCTGGGAGTCTGCCCTCAGCGTATAATCCAGTCCTATGTTCGGGCATTCACTGCTTTGGTCTCTTCGATTTATTGTTGACATATTTAATGTTGTGGATTCTGGGAACTGTCCAAAACTTTCTTCACTTAGGATGCTTGCAACAAACCACGGACCTCCTCTTGTCATCCTCTTCCTGTCTCATCAGTGGAGCCTGAAATTAATCCCAGATCTGACAGATGACAGGACAACCTTCTAAAATAGTCCTATGAATTTCCTAAGCATCAGGTGGCATGTTTCACCAAAGGAATGTCAACTTTTGAATCTTATTACTTCTTCATTTCACCTCTGATACCAGACACCCAAACGTAGGTCCACAAAAGGAATATGGCCAAGAGATGCTAAGAAATTCTTACCGGCACAGGACAGCTTGCAGAAAATGGATTTAGAGAGCACCCTAATCCCTTAGATAGTAAATTCATTGTTCAGTGTAGTATGGAGTTATGCAGATCAGAAAGGCACCAGGTTTGCTGGTGTACACTAAATTAGGTGATCTCATCTGAAATGATGATACACTTAATCACAGCATTTAGATGAGAAATGGGAATAGCCAAACAAGATTTCCACTCCCATATGCTATTCAGTTAGCTCTACTGAAAAATGGATGTGCGTGCCACATGGAGACAGGATTGGGTTTAATATGGAATTGGGTTTAGCTGCAACATCTTCCATGAAATGTAGTCTGGCAGCATGCAGCAACTAAGTTTATACTGGAGCTTGGTAGCAGAGGGCGTTGAGTTGCCCATGGAATGATACACATTTGCATAAGAGACCATCTCCAGAAGGGGCAGGAAGTAAACTAATTTTTGGAGAAATTATTTCAGATATTTCAGGCATTCGAGAAAACCTCAATATTCATGGTGGGAACAGTTTTCTGAAAGTTGCCCTCATTATAGTCTATTCAGTGGCATTTAGCAGTTTGTAACAAATTAAATTTCGATTCACAAAGTTGTTGCTGCATAATTTGCACTGCACCATGTGCACATGTTGTGTCAATGCTGTGCTTCCTGATAATGAAAGTAACAAACATTAGTAATTACTTGATAGTAAAAAAGAAGAGCAAATGGAGACAAAAGATATTTATGGTATTTAAAAATGGCTTAATAAGAGATTTCTGAATATGCAGTTATTTTTTAATTGATAATTTGGAAATTTGCAAGCTCTGATATCCAACTGAATCATGGAATTGCCTGTGTGGCAAAATATCTTCTATTGGACATAAATGGAAAGTGCTTGACAATGCCAGATAGTTTAGGGGAATGAATCATGAAAGTATACGTGTTTTCTCACTGGTTTAGGGTAATTAAGTAAACATATGGCTACACCACTTGTCTGTAGATTGGCTAAACTCCAAATTAGAATTAAACACCTTTTGAACCCATTATTCTATAAAATTCTATCTATCAATGGATTTTTTCATAACGAATAGGCAGGAGGGGAAACCTCCTTGTCAGTTACTTATAGACTCAAAATAATTATCTTGTGCCACACAAAGAATAACTTAAGACTGTCACTGGCAATGGGTTTCAAGATTTAAAAAAAATGTGAAGCCAGCTAATAGTTGAACTATAATTTTTTAAGTCTGAAGAACAAGTACAATCCAAATCAATTCTTGTAATTTTGTTTATAGGGAGTCTTACAGCACACTGATTAGTATATTAGGCTCTCATACATAAAGGCTGTGCTGATCTCTTAAATTTGATTTTCTTTAATGATTCTACAATTTGTTTGCATATAAGCAATTATTCATTTTCAGAATTCTGAAATAGCCAATGTTCACAAAAGGTTGTCTGAAGGGAGCCATAAGAATTGGAAACCTGACACTGAATGCATATATATATGTGGCTGGTGAATGAAATATGTGAAGAGAAAAAAATTGTAGGAATGGCTTTTTTTTGACAATACTTAGTTGGTAGATAAGATAGAGGGATTTTATGTTCTATTTTCCAAATATGATTGGATATTGCATCTCAAAATCTTTTTGCCTTTTACTTCTGGTTTGGTTTTAGCACTGTTTTCTACTTCATTTCTCTGAGGCATGATAGCCTGATCCCATGATTTGTTCTCAGATCTGAAAATATGATAGGATTTATGCAATGTATAAATAGTGTTATACTTGATGTTGAATGAATATCAAGGTACTGATCTAGTTAGCTGCAGTACAATGGGCAGAATCGTCCCAGATGTACACTAAATGTGGTAGCAGGCGGGAAAAAGGACGTTTTACTCGCCAGTCACAATGGCCACTTTTCACTCTGTATTGTCCCATTCCTGGTGCGTCCCGCCTCATTAATAATGCATTCACGGGGAACGCACTGGCTCACTGGCAAGTCAGCTCAGATTTGCCTGCCACACAGTGACCTCAGCGCTTCCACGCTCCAGGTGCCCTGTTTAAAACGCACCAGAGCACATGCCAACTTCATGCCTTCAGACCAGGACTAATCCAGGCGACAGCTGGCCCCAAAAGCAAAGAAGATGGCAGCCCCCAAATTTAGTGACGCTTCTCTGGGGTGCCTGCTGGATGCAGTCAAAGGCCGCCACAATATCCTGTATCCCTGCTCTGGCCACAGGAGGTCCACCAGAGTCACCAATCCAGTCTGGGAGACAGTGGCAGTGGCAGTCAGTGCTACTGGAGCACAGAGGAGGTTAGCCATCCAGTGCAGGAATGCATGCTCTCATTCTTTCTGCCAGGGTAAGTCAACCACCTCATCACTCTCAATTCAATCACTCACAAACCCATCACACATCCACAGGGATCTCACATCTCAAAGTACAATACCACCAACTCTCACACACACCCTCACATCTCCATCAGACCCATATCCACTGGAGCTCGTGTCCTCATCCTGCCCATGGCTCCACTCACCACACAAACATTCCATGTAATGCCATGTGTCCTGCTCACACTTTCTCCACCTGTTTTCATGCAGGAGAAGCCTGCTCACAACAGCAGGGAGAGGTCCCAGACCAGGGGTAGAGTGAATCATATTAGACCCCTCACTCACTTTGAGGAGCATGCCATTGTGCTGACTGGTGAGTCCCTGTGGTGACGGTGAAGTCGGCGGTGAACACCCACCTGAGGATCCTGCACCACATCATTCCTCTCTCAACGCAACTGTGAATGCTCTCTCTCCTGCTTTTGACTCTGCCCCCATGCACTAATTATTTGGACTTTGGTTCACAAGGAGTCTGCCAAGCAACCCTCAGCCAGTCAGTCCCTCGGCTCCATCCAGGTCCTCACTTCCAGCCAGGGGGACACCTCCTCCATTGAAAGCTGGGAATAGGCAGCCTGGAAGACGCATCATAGCACTTACCCACACCCTCCACCAGCACAGAGACACACACTTTGGTGGGCTCTAGATCTAGAGCAGGCCACTGCCCTTTGACGTTCAATGGCATTGCCATTGCTGAATCCCCAACTATCAACGTCCTGGGGGTTACCATTGACCAGAAATTGAATTGGACTAGCCATAGAAATACTGTGGCTACAAGAGCAGGTCAGAGGCTAGGAATCTTGTGGCATGTAACTCACCTCCTGACTCCCTAAAGGCTGTCCACCATCTACAAGGCACAAGTCAGGAATGTGAGGGAATAATCTCCGCTTGCCTGGACGGGTGCAGCTCCAACAACACTCAAGAAACTTGACACCATCCAGGACAAAGCAGCCCGCTTGATTGGTACCCCTTCCACAAACATTCACTTCCTCCACCACTGACGTACAGTGGCAGCAGTGTGTACCATCTACAAGATGCACTAGAGCAACTCATCAAGGCTCCTTAGGCATCACCTTCCAAATCCAGACTACTACCACCTAGAAGAACAGGCGCAGCAGATAGATGGGAACACCACCACCTGGAAGTTCCCCTCCAAGCCACACACCACCCTGACTTGGAAATATATTGCCGTTCCTTTACTGTCTATGAGAATCCACCCAGCGTGCAATGTACGTGTTCCTGCTGGGTCCGGTAGCTGTAGGGATCCAGCATTTTCTGCTCCTCAGATGTCCACGATGTGAGCAAGGTTCTAATTATAAGTCCCGACTTCTGCACGTCACACTTGTCCAGACATGTTCTGGGCCAGAACAAAAAGAGAATTACCTGGAAAAACTCAGCAGGTCTGGCAGCATCGGCGGAGAAGAAAAGAGTTGACGTTTCGAGTCCTCATGACCCTTCAGCAGAACTGAGTAAAGTTAGGAGAGGGGTGAAATATAAGCTGGTTTAAGGTGGGGGGAGAGAGGTTGGGGAGCGGGGGGGTGGTAGTAGGGACAAGCAAGCAGTGATAGGAGCAGATAATCAAAAGATGTCACAGACAAAGGAACAAAGACGTGTTAAAGGTGGTGATATTATCTAAGAGAATGTGCTAATTAAGAATGGATGGCTGGACACTCAAGGTACAGCTCTAGTGGGAGTGGGGTGGAAAGACTGACAGGGCATTACAGATTTAAAAGTAATGGAAATAGGTGGGAAAAGAAAAATCTATATAAATTATTGGAAAAAACAAAAGGGAGGGGGAAGAAACGGAAAGGGGGTGGGGATGGGGGAGGGAGTTCAAGATCTAAAGTTGTTGAATTCAATATTCAGTCCGGAAGGCTGTAAAGTGCCTAGTCGGAAGATGAGGTGCTGTTCCTTCAGTTTGCGTTGGGCTTCACTGGAACGATGCAGCAAGCCAAGGACAGACATGTGGGCAAGAGAGCAGGGTGGAGTGTTAAAATGGCAAGCGACAGGGAGGTTTGGGTCTTTCTTGCGGACAGACCGCAGGTATTTTTCCAGGTAATTCTGTTTTTGGTTTGGATTTCCAGCATCCGCAGTAGTTTTTTGTTTTTATCTCTATGTTCTGGGCCAGTGTGTTTTCCCGCCGTCGTGCGCGGTAAATTTGATGTGTGGGGATGATTCTGGCGCACAGGCAAGATGATGAGATGCAAATGCATTGAAATTAAGTTCCCGACATTGGGAAAGGTGGCCAGCCATTGACGCGGGGAGTGGACGATCTCAAACTGGTTTTACAACAGCGCAAAACCGATTTTTGGCCTTCTCGCCATATTGTCCACTCATACCCACCATGATGGCCGATGTCAATGGGGGTGGCCAATGTCGCAACAGTTATAACAACATAGGAAGGCATTGCTTAAAATTTACAGTGAAGCAATATCCAGGAATTATGTAATTTTGGAAGTGACCTTTTTTAAAAAATTCACCTCCCTCACTAGGATACAATCAATATTACAGTAATAATGCTACTAAGATTTTAGAAGTGGCCTTCTTAATTTATACATAAAATTATTAATCCTGCTTTCCTTGGTTTCAGTTATTTGTCTTCTCATTTTCCCGTTCTTGCTTTTCCATATTACATCTTTTATTTTAATTACTTGAATATAGCTGAAAAAAGATACATGCTGTTGAAAATTTTTGTCTTGCACTCATTAGGACACATGAGAGAATACCAAATTTCAAAGGGAAACAACAATTTATACTGCACAAGAAAAGGGTGCTGATTGGGTGGGAAATGGACTCAGATTGGTTGAGGTGTTGCCATGAAAAATATACAAGGAACAGTTATTGCCCAAATTATGTTTAAATTCAAAAAAAGCAAGTTGACTCTGATTGATTGAGGCATTCCTATTGGGAATGCACCAGAGAGCAGTTGTCCTCCATGCTTTTGTTTAATTGAAAAAGGCACAATTCCTGGACATAATCTTTCTGTTTGCAGAGGACAAGGCCCTGAGTATGAATATATGTAGTTTCTAGCAAACATAAGTGAGCCACGTTGCAAACTCAACTGATAATCTTAAATTGGTTGTTAGTCCAATTCTGAGCACACTCAGAATTGTTCAATAAGTACTGTCCAATCACGGAATGACATCTAATTTTGGCACTCTCTTCTGACTTTTGCAAGCACGAGCTGGTTGAATATGGTCAGCACTCTGCATGTTGTGACCAGCCGAAGGGACATGTTGTTTGATATGATCTACTAGTCATTGGGGCATATGGCTGACCCATCTAGCATCACACTGAAAAAGACATGGGGGATAACCGTTCCCTGGTGCATTCCCTAGGGCAATGCCTTGACCAATCAGAGTCCACTTGCCAACCAATCAGCATCCTTTTCTCATGCAGTATAAATTGTTGTTCCCCTTCGAAATTTGATATTTTTGCATGTGCCCTGACGAGTGCAAGATGAAAAGCTTTGACAGCATGTCTTTTTTTCCAGCAATACTTAAATTCTGTACTACGAAGCGACTATTTCTATTACTTCTTATCTTTTCTGGCTACATATCTATTAATCTTATTGCCTTCCTTTGTACTTACTAACCCTGCCAAAAACATCTTACTAACAATTAATCTGTAAATGGCTGAAAGCAGATTTCAAAGTAAATTCTTTCAGCCAACTGGGGAAGTAGTAACGTTTGATTCAATCATGTCACCAGGATGACAAATTAAAGTTTTTGCATATTTTTGGCAGTAATATGGTGATTCTGGAAAGCAGAAAGCTGAGAATATAAGAATTTATCAACAATCTAGGTTGGAGGAATGTGCCCAGGAAATTATTTAGTTTGTGTTGCTCAGCTATAAGATTATATGCTGCCTGCTATAACCCAATAAAACTGTGTATATTTTTATACTTTATGCAATGTACAGCAAAATAAGACATTTTGCTCCAAAGAATCTAAGGTTGAGAATTATGCAATGTTCTTCGGCCTTCTGGTTTGGGGGCTTCATTTTTTTCTAAAGTTGGGTCCATGAATTGAGTAAAATCAGCTGCAAATGAATACATTTAATTTGTATCAAAGACAAAGCATGGACTGAAGGCATTCTCACCTACTGCCAGCGGACAGCTGAAAATCATGGATATCTGCATCTGATTTTCTGACATATACCAGCAGTGGCCAAGGTTCATTGACAACAATGTGCACCAAGAGTTTATTTCCAGTATCCTTGTATTTGGAAAGCCTTAACTTTAATCAGCAAAACAATTAGAAGGTACAACAACATTCCTTCCATAAATATTTACAACTGTCTTCACAAAGTATATTGCTAAAAGGAATTGACATATAGAAACATAGAAACTAGGAACAGGAGTAGGCCACTTGGCCCTTCGAGCCTGCTCCGCTATTCATTATGATCATGGCTGATCATCCAACTCAATAGCCTGCTTTCGCTTTCTCCCCATAACCTTTGATCCCTTTTGCCCCAAGAGCTATATTTAACTCCTTGAAAGCATACAATGTTTTGGTCTCAACTACTTTCTGTGGTAACGAATTCCACAGGCTCACCACTCTCTGGGTGAAGAAATTTCTCCTCATCTCAGTCCTAAATGGTCTACCCCAAATCCTCAGACTATGACCCCTGGTTCTGGACTCCCCCACCATCAGGAACATCCTTCCTGCATCTACCCTGTCTAGTCCTGTTAGAATTTTATAGGTTTCTATGAGATCCCCCCTCATTCTTCTCAACTCCAGCAAATATAATCCTAATCGACTCAATCTCTCCTCATATGTCAGTCCCGCCATCCCAGGAATCAGTCGGGTAAACCTTCACTGCACTCCCTCTATAGCAAGTACATCCTTCCTCAGATAAGGAGACCAAAACTGCACACAATATTCCAGGTGTGGTCTCACCAAGGCCCTGTACAATTGCAAGCAAGACATCTCTGTTCCTGTACTCGAATCCTCTGCCTATGAAGGCCAACATACCATTTGCCTTCTTTACCGCCTGTTGCACCTGCATACATATTTAGTGCCTACCTCCATGGAACTTCAATCATTTAAAAATGATGCAGGTGACTGAAGGTGTATCCAGATTGATACTGCCATCTGCTAGGGGCATAAAGTAAAACGTTCCCTTTACCAAACAGGGAAAACAACTAAATGCATCAGAGCAGAACTACAGACTGCTGATATTCACAATTTCAGGTTTAACTATTTTTTTTGGAGATTTTGATGCTGTAACAGAGAGGGTTGATGAAGGGGGCAGGGAGACCCCTTTCGGAGGTCAGGTTGGCTGGCAGATCTCGAAGGCGTGACCTCCTCCCCAGAAGGGGGTGAAAGTTATGCCCTGAGCCAATTAATGCCCCTCCAAGAGTAAAATAGCTGCGAGGCAGCCTGATTTTTTGTGAACGGGGTCCCAACCGACTTTTTAGTTGGGGTTGGGGGTGTCGGGAACGCAACGCCCCTGTAAAATCCAGCCCCAAGATTCTGCAATTCATCTTTTGTGGAGGGGTAGTTGTTGGGCTTTGGCATCAAAGGAAATGTTTAATTATAAAGTTTAGCAAGTATAACTGGGTCTGACTAAAATGTAATTGGGATCTGACTGGTGAGTTGAATTTATGGTTTAAAAAAAGTTGCAGGGGCAGGGCTCTGACCTAGTCCAACCTGTTACTGAATACCATGGAGGGGAAATCAGCCTCATGCTGGACATGCCTCTTAACTATAATGAGGCCCTGAATTAAACAATTAGTGATGAGTTTAACTTGATATATGCCATTGGACTTGTAAGTTTAGATTAGTGACCAGCACTTTGCAGGTTTCTGTGTTTCTATTTGCCCTGGAATGAAACACCTTGGAGGCTGGGCAAGAGAATGTATGTTCAAATATTCAGAGCTCAATGCCTACTAAAATTGAATTGCAGAGAGGGAAGCATCTGCAACTGGAGCTTGCCACCTCCGATATGTAGGGTGATTTTACAAGAGACAGGAAGATTACCAGTACTCTAGGAAGATACACTGTACTGTTTTAACTGGTTATACTTCACTATTACTTATGTGAACATTTGGGGATGCCTTAGCCTTGCCATTGTTAACCTGCATATAGGCTCCCTGGACTTAGGCATGTGAATTGAATGGAATTAAATTGAACCTGAAACAGTGGGCAGAATTTTCAGGTTGGCGAGCGGGGGCGGGATCTGCTCACCGACACGTAAAATGATGCGCAGTGGCATCGGGTGTGCGTCCCGGAGTCACCGCGCGTCATTTAGGTTGTCAGTTTGGCGGGCACACAGCTGACTCGCCTGCGCGCCCACTGAACTGTCAAAGGCCTATTAAGACCATTAAGAAAGTAATTAAAGTTGTTTGGAATGCTGCCTGTCCAACCTTAAGGTTGGTGGGCAGGCGGAGAGCCCAGGCGGCCTTTGCATTTTTTATGAAACCTCATCCACGGGCGGGGTGAAGTTTCATGAAAGGTTTATTCATTAAATAAAAAATTTTGAAAAAATTAATGGAAATGTCCCAGCTCATGCGACAGTTTCACACGAGGGGACATGTCCTTAAATTTTTTTTCCTTTATTAAAGTTTTCAGAACTTAAACTAATCTCCCTGAGGCACCTCCGAGAGCGCAGGCCTTGACTCAGCGCTTCCGGGTGTGCGCCATGCTTAATTGGCCCACCCATGTAAAATGGCGGCACACACCCATTTGGGGGTGCCGATCGGGTTTGCGCTCGCTCCCACCCGCTCCCGCCCGCTCCCGCACAACCGCCCCCCCCACCCACCGACGGGGGCAAAATTCAGCCCAGTGCATATTCTACATTGGGAAATGGAAATGCTACCTGTGTGAATTTCTCAATAGCTTAAGTTGGAGACTCTTCAATATACTGATGAGTTTCTGGGCAAGTATAGAACCTTGGTTAGGCCACACTTGGAATATTACGTGCAATTCTGGTCGCCACATTACCAGAAGGATATGGAGGCGTTGGAGAGGGTGCAGAGGAGGTTTACCTGGATGCTGCCTGGTCTGGAGGTTATTAGCTATGAGGAGAGGTTGGAGAAACTCGGATTGTTCTCACTAGAGTGACGGAGATTGAGGGGCGACTTGATAGAAGTTTACAAAATTATGAGTGGCATGGACAAAGTAGATAGTCAGAAGCTTTTTCCCAGGGTGGAAGAGTCAATTACTAGGGGACATAGATTTAAGATGTAAGGAGAAAACTATAGAGGAGATGTGTGGGGCAAGTTTTTTACGCAGAGGGTAGTGAATGTCTGGAATTCGCTGCCAGAGGAGGTGGTGGAAGCAGGTACGATAGTGGTGTTTAAGAGGCAGCTCGACAAATACATGAATAGGATGGGAATAGAGGGATACGGACCCCGGAAGTGCAAAATGTTTCAGTTGACGGGCAATATGATCGGCGCAGGCTTGGAGACCGAAGGTCCTGTTCCTGTGCTGTACTTTTCTTTGCTCTTTGTTCTTTGTAAGTCAGATAATCAGTTGATCCCAAGAAATTGTTTAGTGAAGACATCTAGACATTTACTTTGAACATACTAATATTTCCACTAAGGTAGTATCCCACAATGTAAAATTAGGATCAAAGTCATATCACATAGCTAGCCACAGCTATTCTAATATTACATATTAAAAATAGAATTAACAAATACCAAGATATGGAAAGCATTCCACAATTCTCAAATCGGACATGTGGCACATGCGTTTTATTTGTTTAAACCTATAAGTGGAGATATAAAATAGGACTTCACCATCTCACCATTGTGTTTCAGAATCACAGCCATGTAATCTGGTGAGTAGGTGCTGATATACAGGAGGATGCTGGGAGTGTTGGTAGTGCTGAAACTGAAAACCAGATCCTCTTTGGTCAAAGTAAGGTTGGAGTTTGCTGGTTGTGATGAACCCTTCAAGTCCTTCAGAATGTCCATAGAAGACTGGAAGTTGTAGCGTATCCAGGTCCCAGCCTCAAAGAATCCACCGACATCTGCAAGGTGATTGATATTAGCAAGAATTTCATGAAAATAGTTCACTCTCAGAGAAAACAAAAATCATCTGCATTCTACTAAAGATATCACATGGTTAACAAAGCAATGGCAAATACTGTGATTAACATTGCATGTACTTTACAGTTCCTGTACCAATGGCAACCCCTACTTCAACAGCTGAGTAAGAGAAAAGAGGTTAAATACAGATAATGGGTTTAGGTTTATGCTCATGTTTATTGCTCAGTTCCTTAGCTCCTGAAGCAACGTAAGAGGCGTCTTTTTGTTGAAGGGGAGCTACTAAGCAAAGGCCACAAAGCCAACTGTGATTATGTAAACACCAGACATAAAAGTTTTAAATGACTTCTTCGATCATATGGAAACAGACAGACTGGGTTCATAGCCCTCTAGAGCTTCAGATGGCAGACCGTTTGAGTTACAAGACTAATGTGGAGGTTGGACAAATAGCCACACAGCTACTATTGAGGCCAGTAATCTAGATTAGATATCCAAACTGTAGTCTGCCATGAAGATCATACATATTAAGCACACAGCTACAATAAATGGGCTCAGATATGTGGCAACTAATTGAATACAACCTGTTGGACTAAAGTGAAGATCAGCTGTAGTGTCCTACTAGCCTGCCACTTTGTTTCATCTGCCAATAAAAGGCACAAACACCAGGACATATTTTCTCTATGCACTTGGACATAAAGGATCACTTGGATGAAACAAAATAAAGCAGGATGGATCATATACATAACAGAGCCCATCTAATTTTGTTCCATGTACGGTGCCCTATCATCCTTCATAATCTAGTGCAATAAGAAGAAAACCTGCCTGTGTAGTGATCACTGGAGGGCACAAATCTGTCACAACTCTTTCAATAGCAGTCAATTTGAATTGTTTAAAGAGAAGATTCTATTAGGCACAGGCCTGAATTTTTTCTCTTGCATCGGGAGCACCAAGTCGGGAAAACTCGTGACTCCGCAAACCCGACTCCTGACAAACTGCCCGGCTGTTTAGATTTTTATTCTGGAGGGGTGGGTGTTAATGGGAGTCAGGACCACCCCATCTAGAAACAGTGCAGAGGCAGCCACAGGGGCTGCTGGCTGTGTGAAAGACTGACCTTGGTACCCCAGGACTTGTAAGGAAAAAGATTAAAACAGGAAAAAAGCCCTCTAGCCCTCACCCCTCACACTGCCCCATATGCTCTCTATGCCCCATCCATGCCAACCTAAGCAAATTCATGTCCCCCATCCATTCCCATGGCCCCTCCATGTCAACCTATGCACCTCTACCCACCCCCATGGTGCATTATAGCCCCTATGCCAAATAGTGCAAACTCATGCCAACCCATGCCTCTCCACCCACCATCATTTGCCCTTACATTCTCCATGTCAACTCACCCAGTATCCACCATGGGTAGACCTCAGGACCCATGCTAAGAAGGAATAAAGTTCTCAATGTCTACGTAAAAAACTCTCATTGATTAAAAACACATTCACTACATGCAAATTCCTTCAACTACTTAATTCCATATAAAAACAAACATTTCCTTCAAGTACTTAATCCCTTATAAAACACGTATTTGTATTCATAGCCCTACATCAAAGACTTTAAAACCACTTGGAGCTGTCAATCAAACTGTAGGTTGACAGGCACCCACTGTGATAGTGACAGGTTGTGAAATCAGTTAAGCAGCACGAATCCTGTAAAGATAGCCTTCAGCATTATGTCAACAGACAGAGTGAAATAGCAAGCACTGACTTTTAAAAAACTGCAGACTGTTTTTTTAAATTTAAAGGGCAGGAGATTTAACTGCCTCGACAGCGTAATAATTTCAAGTGGATTTAAATGCTTTGACAACTTAACAGTTCCAAGGTGATTTAAATGCCTTGATAGCTTGACAGTTCCAAGGAGTTTATCCAGTTTTTACACACATTCATGTCTAATTTTAATAATCCCAAAGGATACTTGACATCTCCCAAAGGTTCCTCTACCTCTCCAAAGGGTGTTCCTGGACCTTTCCAAAGGGATACTGTACCTTCCAAAGAACTCTGATAATTTTAGATATTCTTCTGAAGAGGGTAAAGTCCACAAGTTGTAATTTGGACATTCCACTGATGAAAATTGTATCTGTTTGAAGGCAGCTGTACATTTACACGTGCAGCTGACTCCATGAGCCACGGATGTGCAAATTACAATCTGCCCTAATTCCCCTCCTCCATTACCTGGCGAAAATTGTGATCCCAGTTTAGGGGATGGAACTTCTGGAATCGGCACTCCAGCATGATTTTGGCTAAGCCAGAAATGTACGAACATACGAACATATGAAATAGGAGCAGAAGTAGGCCATTCGGTCCCTCAAGCTCCACTATTCAATAAGATCATAGCTGATCTGTTTGCATTTCGAGTTCTATATTCCCATCTACCCCGAAAACCTTTGATTCCCTTGCTTAACAAGAATCTATCTACCTTTGCCTGAAAAATATTCAATGACCCCATTTCCACTGCCTTCTGAGGCAAAGATTTCCAAAATCACAAAACCCTCTGAGAGAAAATATTTCTCCTTATCTCTGTCTTATAAGGGTGACCCCTAATTTTAAAACAGTGCCTCCTAATTCTGGACTTACCCATAAGAGGAAACATCTTTTCCACACCCACCTTGTCAAGATGATTCAGGATCTTATATGCTTCAATCAAGTCACCCCTCGCTCTTCTAAACTCCAGTGGAAACAAGCCCAGCCTGTCCAACCTATCCTCATAAGATAACCTGCTCATCTGAGGCACCAATCTAGTAAACCTCCCCTGAACTGCCTCCAATGCATTTACATCCTTCCTTTAGTAAGGAGACAAAAGCTGCACACAGGATTTGGGATGTGGTTTCACTAATGCCCTGAATAAATGAAGCATAACATCCTTATTTTTAGGTTCAATTCCTCTTGTAATAAAGGATAGGATTCAATTAGCCTTCTTGATTTTATGCTGTACCTGCATACTAACTTTTTGAGACTTATTAGTGAGAGCACCTAGATCCCTCTGCACCTCAGAATTCTGCAATCGTTCTTGTAGTAATTATCGTTTTGATAAACATGTGACTGTAGCTTTAAGAATAATCCTGTGTTGTAGGATCACATCATCTGTGTAAATCAATGAGTTAGTAGCACGTGGCACCTCTAGGAGAGTTCTCCTTTAGTTATAGAGTTTGATGCACACATGTAGTTGCTGCTGCTGTCTTGTAAATAAAGTTCAATGTTTCGACCAAGAAAGGTTGCCTGGAAAATCAACTCCATAACAAACAGGCGACAAGGCTAAATCAGATCTGGTACTGACCCTCGCCCAGCGATTGTGAGTACCTAAGATATTTAGAAAGAAAGGAAGATATACTCAACTGAGATATCACAGTTTGGCAGAATCGATCAATTTGAACAAGCCAACAGATGACTGGTCTCAATGTATAGAATGCCTTGGGTTCTACTTTCAAGCCAACAAAATCACAGGAGAGGAAAAGAGAAGACCGATCCTCCTGAGTATTTGTGGGAGAAAGACCTACAGTTTAATGCAAAGCTTGATGGCCCCCAGTGCCCCAGGTTCGAAGACCATAAGTGAATTAGCAGACCTCATTAAGCAACATTTTCAACCCAAGCCCTTAGTCACAATGCAGAGGTTCAGGTTCAATTCACAGAATAAAGCCCTGGGGGAGACCATTGCTACCTACGTGGTGAAATTAAAACAGCTAATGGAATATTGTGATTTCGGTGAAACTCAGAATGATATGCTCAGGGATTGTTTGGTCTTTGGCGTGCAAGAGGATGCTATTCAGTGAAAATTGCTGGCTGAATTGGATCTCGAATTTAAGAAAGCATTAGAAATAGCGCTTGTGATGGAAAGCGCTGTAAGGGATTCACAAGCGATTCAAGTTGCGCAAAATGGCACCGTTTTCCTAGTTGAGCAGGAACAGTCAGCCGAAAGTGTTGTGAAAAGTCCGGACTCCGCTGTGAAGTGGGAAACAGTCCCCGCTAACCAAAAATTTAGAGGAAACAGCTTAGCAGCAAATTTGAAAACTAATTTCTATCAACGTGGAAATAATCTTACTCCTAACAATTGGCAGTTTAAAACGGTAGAGTGCTATTTTTGTCACAAAAGAGGGCACATATTGCAACATTGCAAAGCAAGATTAAGACAGGCTTCCAGGCAGTAAATTAAGTTCAATGAAGCATTGAAGAGCCAGAAACAACCAATTCTGACATTTATTCCTTATTCAACATGAAAGTTGGGAAGATAGAGCCAATTACTGCAAGTGAAAGGTAAACTCTTAAAAATGGAAGTAGACACTGGTGCTTCTACCACTGTAGTAGGAGAATAACTTTCAGATATTTAAATAAAGGTGCTCAACAATTAAATTTGGAACAAACTTCTGCCAAGTTGAAAATGTATATAGGTGAAGGAATCCAGTGTTCATTGCAGACACCAGTCGGCATAGCTACTAGTGATGGTGGTAGAAGGTGAAGGACCAAGCCTTCTAGGTCGTGATTGGCTGAAAGAGATTAAATTAAACTGGTCTGAAATCTTCCAGCTGCGAGCAGAGGGACTGCCAGAGCTGCTAAAAAAAAATGACACCATCTTCAAGGATGAACTGGGGAAAATCCAAGGCCTACAGGCCAATGGTTACGTGGACCCAGAAGCAACTTCCCGCTCTTGAAAGCAAGGCCGGTGCCATACGCCCTGAGAGGGAAGGTTGACACTGAGTTGAACCAGCTAGAGAGGCTGGGTGTCATAAAAGTGGATCAGTTTTCAAAGTGGGCAGCACCCATAGTCCCTGTCCTTAAACCAGACCAGATCGTCTGCATCTGTGGGGACTATAAACTAATGGGCAACAGAGCAGCCAAACTGGACAGGTACCCTATTCCCAAGATTGAAGACCTCTATACCAAACTAGCAGGAGGGACAACATATACAAAGCTTGATATGAGTCAAGCATATCAGCAACTGGAACTGGATGATGCCTCCAGAGACTTTGTGACCATAAACACCCATAAAGGGTTATATAAAACACACGCCTGCTCTTTGGCGTTCCTTCGGCTTGTGCCGTTTTTCAGAGGACAATGGAGAATTTGCTACAAGGACTACCTCAGGTTGTGGTCTACTTGGATGATGTACTGATAACTGGATTCACGGAAAAGGAACACTTGGCTAATCTAGAGGAAGTCTTGAAATAATTTTTAGAAGCAGGAGTGCGCCTAAAGATGGAAAAATGCACCTTTCAGGCAAATGAAATCATTTATTTGGGCCACAGGGTAGATGCCCAGGGGTTACACCCTGTTGAAGAGAATCACAGAATCACACAGTGTAGAAGAGGCCCTTCAGCCCATCGAGTCTGCACTGACATGTTAGAAACACCTGATCTACCTACTTAATCCCATTTACCAGCACTTGGCCCATAGCCTTGAATGTTATGACATTCCAGGTGCTCATCCAGGTACTTCTTAAAGGATGTGAGAAGGTTAAAGCAATCAGAGGGGTACCTGCACCTAAGAACATCTCTGAACTTAAATAATTTTTAGGAATGGTAAATTATTATGGACGATTTTTAACAAATTTATCAATGGTTCTAACCCTTCTACATTAATTACGTAGGGTTTGGAAGTCACCCAAAGAAGAAGCTTTCGTGAAAGTAAAACAGCCCTTGCACTCTTCAAATTTGTTAGTGCACTATGACCCGACAAAGGAATCAGTGCTAACCTGCGATGTGTCCCCCTATGGAGTGGGAGTGGTACTGTCTCACAGGATGGACGATAGGCTATGTATCCAGGACGCTTACCACAGCTGAAAAAGGTTATTCCGGATCGGAAAGGAAGGTATGTCGATCATTTTTGGTGTAAAAATATTTGACCAATACGTGCATGGGTGACATTTCATGATAGTATCAAAACACAAACCATTTTTGCATCTGTTTAGAGAGGAAAAGGCTATCCCTCCCAAAGCATCTGCACGAATACAAAGATGGGCTCTAATTTTGGCAGCATATGAATATACCTTTGTGCATAGACCAGGGCTTCATATAGTCAATGCCGATACCCTAAGTCGCTTTCATCTGCAAGAGAAAAATGACCAAGTCCCAATTCCCCAAGAGCTGGTATTAATGATGAATTTCCATAAGACCATAAGACCATAAGATATTGGAGCAGAAATTAGGCCATTCGGCCCATCAAGTCTGCTCCACCATTCAATCATGGCTGATAAGTTTCTCAACCCTATTCTCCCGCCTTCTCTCCCTAACCTTTGATCCCCTTACCAATCAAGAACCTATCTATCTCAGTCTTAAATACACTCAATGACCTGGCCTCCACAGCCTTCTGTGGCAATGAATTCCATAGATTCACCACTCTCTGGCTCAAGAAGTTTCTCCTCATCTCTGTTCTAAAAGGTCTTCCCTTTACTCTGAGGCCCTCGCGTCCTAGCCTCTCCTACTAATGGAAACATCTTCCCCACGTCCACTCTATCCAGGCCTTTCAGTATTCTGTAAGTTTCCTGGATTCCTCGCCAGTCTGTGCCAGGCAGATAAGAAACTGGACGAATTGTGATCCAGTCCTGTCTTGAGTGAGAGACCAAGTGTTACATGGATGATCTCAGGAACCTGTCTCTGAAGAATCGAAGCCATTTTTCAACCGAAGACACGAGATGAGTAGTCAAGATGGTATTCTATTATGGGGTGCACGAGTAGTAGCTCCTTCACAAGGAAGGGAACCGCTTTTAGTAGAGCTACACAGTACCCATCCAGGAATCTCACAAATGAAGACGATAGTGCCAGGTTATCTTTGGTGGGAATGGACTGCGATATTGAGAAGGTGGAAAAACATTGGGCTGAATTTTGCTGTTGGTGAGCAAGGGGCGGGGCCCGCTCACCGACATGCAACCCCCGACGTCATCCCGCCCCATTTAAATCTTCAGGAAGGCAGGGGCACAGCGAAATCAGCTGCGGGCCCGCCGACCTGTCAATGGCCAATTGAGGCCATTGACAGGATAATTAAAACAATTAAAGGACCTGCCCGTCCAACCTTAAGGTTGGCGGGCAGGCCAGGAGCCCCGGCGGGCTTCTGAAAAAACATGAAACCTCATCCACCGGCAGCATGAGGTTTAATGTAGGATTTAAAAAAGTTTTAGTGAAATTTATTAACATGTCCCATCTTGCGTGACATTATCACATGAGGGGGACATGTTAAGGATTTTTTTGTTTTTCTATTTTTAACATTTGAACAACTTTCAGCGATCTCCTTGAGGCAGCACTTAGCCTCAGGGAGATGTGCGCTCTTTCATGTGCATGTGCGAAATAGCGCACTCTCGCATTTGGGGAATCCCCCCCCCACCCGCACAGGAAGCGCATAGCACTTCCCGCCGGGCATCACGCTGGGCGGGCCTTAATTGGCCCGCCCACTTAAAATGGCGACGGGGTCTGCTTCTCCGGCGGGGATCGGTTCCCCGCCCGCCAGAGATTGGGTCGGGCCCGCCCGCCCGGTGGGCAGAAAATTCAGCCCATTGTGTGCAATGTCAACAGCTACAAGAGTTGCCGCTGGTGGCCCCATTACACCCATGAGAGTGTCCTGGTAGACCCTAGGTGAGATTGCATATAGATTACATCGGTCCTTTCCTTGGAACCATGTTTCTGCTGATTATAGATGCTCAATCCAAGTGATTAGACATTTATGAAGTTAAGTTGCCAACTACTATAGGAAAGCTTTGCTACCCATGGATTGCCAGAGGTAATTGTCTCAGATAATGGTACTGCGTTTACAAGCACTGAGTTTCAACGATTTGTCGGCCTCAATGGTATCAACCACGTGAAGATTGCACCATACCATTCATCATCTAACGGGCTGGCAGAAAGAGCAGTACAAACTTTTAAGGCAGGAATGAAAAAGTTAACACGTGAATCGTTGGAAACTAAACTCGCTCATTTCTTATTTTACTACAGAAAAGCCCCCTACACTACGACACATGCAACACCTGCAGAATTACTGATGAGGCGCCATCTTCAAACAAGAGTAAGCCTGATACTTCCCAATTTGGAGGGGAAGGTGGAGAAAAGTCAAAGGAACTAAAAAGCGACTCATGATTTGCGTGAGTGACAATTTACTGTTGGTGAAGCAACATATGTAAAGAATTTTGGTGGAGGTCTGAAGTGGTTACCTTGTAAAGTAAACTCTGTGACTGGACCATTGTTGTACCACGTGGAAGTGAAGGGCCGGATCATCCATAAGCATGTGGATCATTTAAGAAGAAGGGAGATACCCCGACAAAATGAACCTGTGGTTCCTGTTAAAGTTGATCAACCAAGGACAGACATGCCCGATATCTTTGTCGGAGTGGACGTCATTGAACTGCATGTGCCTAATGAGGTACCTGATGTTAATGCGGTTCCAGAGAATGTGGTTCCTGTTAAAGAATTGGAAGTCGTGGAGCTACGATGTTCCACACGGATCAGGAAACCACTTGAAAGACTGAACTTATAATTTCGTGACCTGTGTAAATATTGTAATGTCATGGGATAAACATCCTTGTAAATACAAAATGCACATCAAAGTTAAAAAGGGAGGAATGTAGTAATTATAGTTTTGATAAACGTAGGACTGTAGCTTTAAGAATAATCCTGTGTTGTAAGATCACATGATCTGTGTAAACCAATGAGTTAGCAGTGTGGGGAATCTCTAGGAGAGAGATCTTTACTTTATAGAATTTGATGCACACATGTAGTTCTACATCCTGATCTTCTGAACCAAGGTCATCTCTAACTATTCTTGATTAACACTGCTATCCCTCCACCTTTACCTAGCTTTCTATTCTTCTTGAATATCATATACCCCTCAATGTTCAGGACATAATCCTTGTCATCCTGCAGCCACGTCTCCATAATGGCTATCAGAACATATTTATTTACTTCAATGTGTGCTATCAATTTGTTTACGTTGTTAGGAATGTTACGTGCATTCAGTTACAGAGCTTTTAGTTTTGTCTTTTTGTTATCTTTGTAACATTAAGTTTTAATTCTTGGTGCATTCTTAGGTTTTTTTCTCTCTGTCCCTTCCTGCCATTCTCTGACTCTCATTTCTCAATATTACTATTTTCTTCTCCCTACCTTGTCTCTGCTCTTTGATATATATATATCTTTCTACATTTAATCCCATACCCCTACTATTTAGTTTAAAAGCCTCTCTACTTCCCTTGTTATGCGATTTGCAAGAACACTGGTCCAAGCATGGTTCAGGTGTAGACCATCCACACGGTACAGCCCCCACTTTCCCCAATACTGGTACCAGTGCTGTACAAAATGGAACTCACTTCTCCCACACCAGTCTTTGACCTATGTGTTCATCTCTCTAATTGTACATATCCTATGCTAATTTCCACGCGGCTCGGGTAATAACCCAGAGATTGTAACCTTTGAGGTTCTGCTTTTCAATTTAGTACCTACTGCCTCATGCTTTCTATGCAGAACCTCTTTCCTAGTTCTACCTATGTCATTGGTACTTACATGGACCATGACAACCAGGTCCTCCCCCTCCCAATGCAAGTTCTTCTCGAGCCTTGAGCAGATGTCCCGAACCCTGGCACTAATCAGGCAACGTCGCCATCTGCACTCCTGCTCCTTGCTACACAGAACAATGTCAGCCCCCCTCACTATACTACCCCTTACTGCCACTACTTTCATTTTTGCTCCCCCCACTTGAATGGCTTCCTGTATCATGGTGCCATGGTCAGTTTGCTCATCCGCCCTGCAGCCCCCACTCTCATCCAAACCAGCTAAGAGAACCTCAGACCTACTGGACAACTGCAGAGACTCACACTCCTGCACTCCTACCCTCTGGGTCCCCTTACCTGCCTCATTCCTTTCCGTCCCCATGAAAATTCAGGCCTCGATATTTACAATTAAATGCATGTTGCTGTGGTAGATTGCATGTGAAAATTCAACCAGTTTTGTTTATGGTGTTACAGACAAGAGGGGATTAATTTAAATGGCACTGATTTCTCCTCTCACCACCCGTCTGTAAACAGAAGAGTGTTTTGATTTGTTTCCCTCTTTATAAATGGTGGTGTATTTGTTAACCCCTCGGTTTCGGTGTGATCCAATTTTCTACTAATAACCCCACAGCAAATTCGAGATAGGATGAACTAAAAAGGATTAGTTTATTGTACACATTCAGAACTCGAAAGGAGGGTCGCAACATCACCTCCACACCCAGCCAGTAAAGAGAAGGATAGGGAAAAGAAGGTTTTACAGTACAGCGACTACAGAGAAAATAAATATTGTTTCACATGGGTTCCAGAGTCCAGAATCATAGCCCAATGAGGTATTCCTTCACTGAGTTCAGCGGGTTGAAACCCAATGCTGTATAATTCACTTTTCCAGTGGTGTTGACTTCACACGATGAAATAGGCATGCAGAGATTAATCTATCTAGTAGACGATGGTACAGAATTGCCAGCAGAAGCTGTGTAGATGGGGGCCAGGTATTTCATATGTTCGTATGTTTATATCCTTGTCTGTGAGGCTGCCAGTTAGGTGGTAAACAGGAGACTGAGCTATGCAGTTCTACAATGCAAAATTACTTGTTCCACAATCCAGGGGCTCATGTCACATGACTCCGACCTCGCCACCATCTTTGACAAAGGATATGTATCCGCCGTCTGGATTCCAAAGACTGTTAAATGTCTCAGCCAATAGGAATTGAAAGGAAGGTTATGGAGCCTTTGCTTTAGCAAATGGTCCATCTCCTTCTGGCCAGCCTGGATTACTAAATGCCTTTGTATAGCTCTCTTTGAAGTTGGGTTGTACAGTCTACAGGTGGTCCTTAGTGGCTCTTCAGAGGTACCAAGGTGTGGGTTTTCCTAAAACTGCTATGTGGCTTCTTTTGTTCAGGGGTTCACAGACAGACACAGTTTCAGCCGTTTTAAAGGTCTTAGTTTAGTTTTTAAAAATTTTGGAATTGCAATGAGCATAACTATTTATAGTTTATAAAAATATATAGTGTGAGGTCTTAGTCCCTCACAATAGTCTCTTGACCCTTATAAAAATCATAATGATGACATTACACCCAAACCAAACTGAATTCCACTCATAAATTTTGATCTGACAATCAAATGCAACACTATCATTAATTTTTGAAAACTTTCATTTCATTGCTTTATATATCATGTTACTGCACATTTTGTATCCTTCTGTGCTTATTGCTTTTTTCCCAGCCTGAGAGCATTGAGGTCAATTACAGCATCACAATTTCTGCCTTAACTGAGATCCAGTAACCTAGCATATCCTTCAGTACTGTATTGCTTTCTTGTGATATATATCTGGAAATTTAGTTCAGCAAATATCAGCTGTGTTCTGTGTTTTATTTTTACCTATATAATAGTACCTGTGCCTGTAACATAAAAATATTAGAAAATATGAATAATTTCTTCTGGACTACAATATGGTTTTATTCAGTTACACAGTTGAATAGGTCCCAGTAGATCTCAGATCAATTTATGGTTGGATCTAATATCAGAATCCAAGGTTTGAAATGGAGATGTCTGTATTGGGCATTGTTCCAATTTATCATCATTTTGTTTGATTTGTACCACAGGATAATGACCTCTTTTGCTTTAGTTATGGTCAATTTATGTGATTTATGGATACCTATATGCTTAATTAAAATTAAAATGAGATCTCATTATAGCTGTACTTCATTATACATCATCCAGTAACATAGCAGTTTCACCTTTGGTGACAACTGCAAATTAAGTTAAAATGGCTGGTGTGCTGGATCTGTAAGACAACACTGGGTACAGATAAATGTCAAAGCACTCCTAAGGCACTCATCAATTTTCCTAAAATTGTTTGGAGTATGAGTCATTGACTATTTTTCTTCATCCAAAGGATTTGTAGGTTAATGAGTTCAATATATACTTTAGTATATAAATGTGGAAAAATACAGCATGGAGAAAGGTCGGCAGATTATGGCTGAAAATTCTTCATTGTCCATTACTATGTAATGGTGTTTTTATCATCCAACAAGTTTGTATATTAATTGTCAGTCAAATGTCTGTGATCAAGGATTCAAAAATATATTAAAGTTACAATTATTTCACAAGGGATCATTTAGCATTTTCAAGGCAATGATGTAATAACATAATCGTTGTTCCATGTTGCCAAACAATTGATGCCACAATGGGCTGGCGTTTCCTTGTGGGCTTCTAAATCCCGCCGTCGGGTTCAAATGTGGATCAGAAGCATGCAATTTGCGGGAAACAGTCATTCATTGTCATTTTCCCTGAAGCAGCCAATTAATGGCCAGAGTGTGGGCTGACTGTCCAATTAAGGACGGGGGCTCACTAAACAAGAGAGCCAATCAAATGCCTTCCATCTTAAAAGCAGCAGCAGGATGCAACGGAAAGTGAGGGAGAAGGCACTACAGAACGGAAATGCCCTCTCTCCAAACTTTCAAAATTTAAATCAAGAATGGCCTTTGGAACCAGGCCATCACTGTGATAGGGGTGGCCATGGGATGAGACCTCTAACATGGTGACTTGCTGCACCCAGGCAGGCCAGCCTTCCAGGCCTGTCTGGAGCACTGGCGCCCCCAGCCTGCCACTGAGATGCCGTCTTCAGGCAATTCAATGGGCCTCTACCACCTGAGGGAGCCTGGACGCTGACTGGAAAATCCCATTGCTGAATCCCCCACTATCAACATCCTGCTGCGGGGCGGGGGGGTGGGGGGTGGGGTGTGTCGGAGGGGCTGGTTTATCATTGACTAGAAACTTAACTAGACGAGCCACCTCTAACACAATAGCTACAAGAGCAGGGCAGGGGATGGGTATTCTGCAGCAAGTAACTCACCTCCTGACTCCCAAAAGCTGGTCCACCATCTACAAGGCACAAGTCAGGAGTGTGATGGAATACTCTCCGCTTGCCTGGATGAGTGCAGCTCAAACAACATTCAGGAAGCTCAACATCATCCAGGACAATGTCTGCTTGATCAAAACCTTAAAATTTGCTTCCTCCATCACAGGCTTACAACGGCAGCAGTGTGTACCATCAACAAAATTCACTGCAGCAACTTACCAAAGCTCCTTCGACCGTAACTTTTAAACCCACAACTTCTGCCACCGAGGACAAGAGCAGTAGTTGCTTGGGACCATCTCTACCTTCAAGTTCCCCTCCAAGCCACCCATTATCCTGACTTGGAACTATATTCCCATTCCTTCACTGTTGCTGGGGCAAAATCCTGGAACTCCTTATGTAACAGCGCTGTGAGTGTGCCGATATGACATATACTTAAGTGGTTCAAGAAGGCAGGTCACCAATACGCAATTAAGGGCAATTAAGAATGGGCAACAAATGCCGCCTAACCAACAATACTCACATCCCATGAACAAATTAAAACAGATGCTTAGCAGTTAGACCATTAATGCATATATTCACGAATACAATATAACAACACTTGATTCCAACAAACTAATTTAGCAATTTTCTAATTGTAGAGTTATACAATGATTCCTATGTGATGCTGTAGATTATTAATGTATGATATATACTTCTTAACTAAGAGAATAATGCCTGAAGTGACTCTATTGTTTGATCCCAAGTCCAAGGTGCATGTTCTCAAGTCTGACCTTCTAATTGCAAGTCAGTGGCCCATGACCCCCAAGTCTGATCACTCTGGTCCTTTGCTCGTTCCCTGACTGAGCATTATTCCAAATTTGGAGCACTTACTTTATATTTTCTCCTCAAAAAAAGGTTCCTCAATGAAAAATGTTTGATCCGGAATTTAAACCCGTGTGTTTTGTAATGACTTGACGTAGCGGACAGGTTTCAACAAGGAACAGATAAACTTTATTGCAGAGAGATTTTTCAGGCACTACATGCTCGATCAGGACTCTTGTCAGGAAGGCCCACCGCCTGGATTGCTCTCACTTAGGACTCATTGGCTGGAGCCTCTCAGAACATCTCGTGACCCCTGATAGACAGCAGAGGAGGCTATACCTTCAGTTACTACAGTTTAATCTAACCCAACATCCTGATTTGGAAGTATATTGCCATTCCTTCACTGTCGCTGAGTCAAAATCCTGGAACTCCTGCCCTAACAGCATCTACAGCACATGAACTGCAACAGTTCAGGAAGGCAGCTCACCGCCACCTTCTCAAAGGCAATTGGAGTTGAGCAATAAATGCTGGCCTAGCCAGCAACACTTATACACCATGAATGAATTTTTAAAAATGCCTATATATCTCTGATCCCTTATCAGTTACTAAAATGACATTTGCATATAAAAATAAATTTATAGTCCTAACTAAAACCCACAAAATGTCTCCCACATTGAATTTCATTCTGTTGTTCATGATTTACCATCATTTGTGACATTCTTAGGTTTTGCCACATGGAAAATCTACAGCAGGATCAGCATTTGGAAAGATTGACATAAAACCAAGTCAGGCTCCTCTAAATTCATTTTTAAAATGCTTATCAGCTGTTGCGTAGTGCGCAGCTGGAGCTCTGTGCTGCCGAGGGAAGGTTTTTGGAAACTCCACTTCCAAAAGTTAAAGTTCTACTTTTTTTTTTATTGTAAAAATATACTTTATTCATAAAAAATCTTCAATCACATTCAAAACCATTTCAAAAACAACATTACAAGGGTACAATCCAGGTTAAACTTTTACAAAATGTATCACCAGGTGCATCAGTACAAACAATATTACAATCATTTACAGCCTTTCATTTTGATCTGTACAGCCCGAGGGGCTCTAAACAGTTCCCAGTCTCTCGGTGCGCTGTGGTAGAAAGGTCTTAGACAGCGACCCTTCCCCATTGCGCCTTTGCGGCAGCTGCCCCAAGCTTTAGTGCGTCCCTCAGCACGTAGTCCTGGACTTTGGATTGTGCCAGTCCGCAACAATCGGTCGGGGACAACTCTTTGTGCTGGAAGACCAACAAGTTTCGGGCAGACCAAAGCGCGTCTTTCACCAAGTTGATGATCCTCCAGCTGCAGTCGATGTTTGTCTCGGTGTGTGTCCCTGGGAACAGCCCGTAGAGCACAGAGTCCTGTGTCACAGAACTGCTCGGGATGAACCTCGACAGCAACCACTGCATCTCTCTCCAGACTTTCTTTGCAAAGGCACAATCCACAAGGAGGTGAACAACGGTCTCTTCCCCACCACAGCCACCTCGAGGGCATCGTGCAGAGGGGGTGAGACTCCTGGCGTGTAGGAAGGATCTGACGGGGAGGGCCTTTCTCACCACCAGCCAAGCTACGTCTTGGTGCTTGTTGGAAAGTTCTGGCGATGAGGCATTCTGCCAAATGACTTTGACAGTCTGCTCGGGGAACCATCCCACAGGGTCCACCCTCTCCTTATCCCTCAGGGCCTCTAGGACGTTACGTGCTGACCACTGCCTGATGGACTTGTGGTCAAAGGTGTTTTTCTGCATAAATTTTTCCACCAGGGACAGGTGGTACGGCACGGTCCAACTACTTGGAGCGTTCCGCGGCAGCGTGGCCAGACCCATCCTTCGCAACACCGGGGACAGGTAGAACCTCAGCACGTAGTGACACTTGGTGTTTGCGTACTGAGGGTCTACGCACCGCTTGATGCAGCCACACACAAAGGTGGCCATCAGTATGAGGGCGATGTTGGGCACGTTTTTTCCCCCTTTATCTAGAGGCTTGTACATCGCGTCCCTGCAGACACGATCCATTTTCGACCTCCAGATAAAGCGGAAGATGGCTCGAGTGATCGCCATCGCGCAGGAGTGTGGAATGGGCCAGACCTGCGCCACGTACAGCAACAGCGAGAGTACCTCACACCTGATGACCAGGTTCTTACCCGCAATGGAGAGGGAGCGTCGCTCCCACATGCCCAGTTTCCTTTTCACCATAGCCACTCGCTCCTTCCAGTTTCTAACGCATGCCCCGGTCCCTCCGAACCATATCCCCAGCACCTTCAGGCCGTCAGCCCTGACAGTGAAGGGGACAAAGGATCGGTCAGCCCAGTTCCCAAAGAACATGGCCTCGCTCTTCCCACGATTTACCTTGGCTCCCGAGGCCAGTTCGAACTGGTCGCAGACGTGCATCAGTCTGCGCACCGACAGCGGATCCGAGCAGAAGACGGCGACGTCGTCCATGTACAGGGAGGCTTTTACCTGAGTGCCTCCACTGCCTGGGATCGTCACTCCTCTTATGCCCGGATCCTTCCTGATGGACTCGGCAAAGGGTTCTATGCAGCACACGAAAAGGACAGGCGAGAGAGGACAGCCCTGCCTGACTCCAGATTTAATCGGAAAGCTATCTGTTTCCCACCCATTGATTGAGACTGCGCTACTGATGTTAGTGTAGAGCAGTTGGATCCAATTTCGAATTCCCTCCCCAAAGCCCATTTTGGAGAGCACATCCCCCATGTAGGTGTGCGATATTCTGTCAAAGGCCTTCTCCTGAAGTTAAAGTTCTACTTGCCAGAGCTTTAAATATGCAAATGTCAGTTAAGCAGGATTTACATGATATGCTGCAATAGACTTGGCCGTTGCTGGTTCTATTTTGGTCAGGGTATCTGTGGAGTAAGTCAATTCAAGGATTTGTTACCTCTGGATATATTGCATATTTGTGAAGTAAAGCCCTTGATAGGCCTTTTTGAAGTATGGCATTGTTGCTGTAAAAGTTTTTGATGTTCCTGAGTATTGTTTCATCTGAAAAGTAGCTGTAAAGTGATGTGTTATGTGCATTTAATTTTTGGTTCAGATTTACATTTGTGAATTGAGGAGGTTTATAGATAATGAATGCCTGTTACTTCAACTGTTAGATGCAATTATTAGTTCAACAATACTGAAAGCTAAATTGAATTGGAAAACTGAGGTAACCAATTTTTTTCAGCTTCGCTTTGTTCTTGCTAAATGTTCTGCCACACAGAGCTGGTATTACCCAGCTGAGGACAGGACTCCAAGCTGTGATCATGACTCCGGGAGTTCAAGAAGCCATACTTAATTATCATCTTGGGGATAATTGGAGCCTGTTTTATTGCTACAAACAGAAATGATCTTGAAAGCAACAACAACAGCTTGCATTTCTATGGTGCCTTTAATATAACAAAATGTCCCAAGAACAACATTGAGCCACAGGGCCGGTGACCAAAAGCTTGCTCAAACAGGTAAGTTTTAAGGAGCAGATTAAAGGGTGGAAGAGAGGGAGAATTGGGGAGAGCTTTGGAGAGGGAATTCTAGAGCTTAGGGCCAAGGCAACTGAAAGCATGGCCACCGATGGCGAAGTGATTAAAACTGGCAATGCTAAAGAAGCCAGAATTGGACCACAGTGATCTTGAAGGTTTATGGGACTGGAGGACATTACAGACATAAATAAGGGTGAGGCCATGGAGGGACCTGAAAACAAGGATGGGGATATTAAAATTGAGGTCTTGTTGGGCAGGGAGACAATGTAGCTCAGCAAGTACTGAGGTGATGGGTGAATGAGACTTGTTGTGAATTAAGAGATAGGCAGCAGAGTTTTGGATGAGCACAACTTTATGTAAGCTGGATTTTGAGAGGCTATCAGCACAGCATTGGAATAGTTAAGTCTAGAGGTAACATCGGCATGGATGTGGGTTGCAGCAGCAGATGAGCTGGTGCAAGGTTGGAGATGGACGTTATTATGGAGGTGTAATTAAGCAGTCTTAGTGATGGAGCAGATATTTGGTCAGAACAGAGTTTGTACAGGAATCAAAGACAATGGCTTCAGCTTTTCCAATATTTAGTTGGAATAAATTTCTGCTCATCCAATATTGGATGGTAGACAAGCAGTGCAATAAATAAGAGACAGTGGAGGGTCCAGGGAGTCCGTGGTGAGTACAGTTGTGCAACATTCCCTTTAATTTAGTTAGAAAGAAATTGTTTAAGTCTGTGGCTCCTTTAAAGTTTTTGCGTGGCTGTGCATACACGGTAACTTAAAAGGGCCAACTGGTACACAGTTAAGTGGGAACTTTCAGATTGCTGCGCAGCCGCACAGTTTAGAGGAAACATTGATGTCAGCATATATGCAGAACTTGATGCTGTGGTAGAATGGTGCTAAGAATATCCTTGAGGGACTTCAGAGGTAATGGTGTGGGCGTGGGAAAAGAAATCACTGCAGGTGATTCTCTGGCTATGATTAGATAAATAGAATGGAACAAAGCAAGGGCGGTTCCATCCAGCTGGATAATGGAAGATAGGCATTGGAGGAGGATGGTGTGGTTAACTGTGTCAAAGGCTGAAGATGGGTCAAGAAGGATGAGGAGGGATAGTTTACCATAGTTATAGCCAGAAGGAATGTCTTTTATGACTTTGATTATGGCTGTTTCAGTACTGTTATGGGGCCAGAAATCTGATTGGTGGGATTGTGGGAAAGATGGATATGGATTTGGGAGGCAACAACATATTCAAAGACCTTGGAGAGGAAAGGGACCTTGCAGAGGGGGTAGTAGTTTGCAAGGACAAAAGGATTTTTGAGGAGAAGTTTGATGATGGAGAGGGAACCGTGAACAACATATGGCAAAGGAAGTGAACTTGGTGGTCAACAGTTTGGTCAGAATAATATTAAGAAACATCAAGACTGTCTTATGGAGAAGTGGTGGGAGCAAGACAGGAGATGGGATGGAATCTAGAGAAAGACATGAGCTCAGGGCTAGGACAACGGAAATATTGGGGGAAGTTTGGCCTGGCTGGCCAAGAGAAGGGAGATGTAGCTGAACAGATGATCTTCCCTGTTGTGATAAAAAAGCCCATGAGTTCCTCACATGTGTTGGAGGTGAGGGTGCATGACAAAGGGGAGGGTAGTTTAAGAAGATGGTTTATGGTGGAGGAGAAGCCGGGGTTATCTTTGCATTCTTGAATGATCTTTGAATAGTGAGCAGTTTCAGCAATGAAGAGCAGGACCCAAATGCTTTACAAAGGCCAGCCAGATCTGGCAATGGATGGATGGTTAAACCAGTTGTCTGCCAAATATGTTCACATTTGCATCTAGGGTGAGAGAGAGAGTAATGTTTTTAATAGTTTAATAGCCTACTCCTGCTCCTAATTCATATGTTCATCTTTTGTATGTTAAAAGTAGGATATCGAACAAATTGTATGGCAAGGCCAGATCTTTGAAGGAAAGACATTCTGTGAACACTGATCCAGTTGAACAGTTCACAAAAAAAGATTAATTCTGATGCCATATGGAACAGTTTTGGCGTAAAAGATAAAAAATGGAGAGATATTTCTCTGAACGGGATATGGGTGACAATTCAAATTGGATAATTCAAATTAAATTCCGGAAAAGTCCCAGAGGATTGGAAAACTGCCAATGTAACATCCTTATTCAAAAAGGTAGGGAGACAAAAAACAGGTAACTATAGGCCAGTTAACTTAATATCTGTCATTGGGAAAACGTTGGAGGCTATCATAAAGGGTGTAATAGCAGAGCATTTAGAAATACATCAAGCAGAGTCAGCATGGCTTCATGAAGGGGAAATCATGCTTGACAAATTTATTAGAATTCTTTGAGGAGGTAGCAAGCAGGGTAGATAACGACCACAAGACCATAAGACATAGGAGCAGAAATTAGGCCATTTGGCCCATCGAGTCTGCTCCACCATTCAATCATGGCTGATAAGTTTCTCAACCCCATTCTCCTGCCTTCTCCCTGTAACATTTGATCCCATACCAATCAAGGACCTAGCTATCTCGGTTTTAAATACACTCAATGACCTGGCCTCCACAGCCTTCTGTGGCAATAAATTCCATAGATTCACCACTCTCTGGCTAAAGAACTTTCTCCTCATCTCTGTTCTAAAAGGTCTTCCCTTTACTCTGAGGCTGTGCCCTCGGGTCCTAGTCTCTCCTACTAATGGAAACATCTTCCCCATGTCCACTCTATCCAGGCCTTTCAGTATTCTGTAAGTTTCAATCAGATCCCCCCTCATCCTTCTAAACTCCATCGAGTATAGACCCAGGGTCCTCAAACGTTCCTCATATGTTAAGCCTTTCATTCCTGGGATCATTCTTGTGAACCTCCTCTGGACCCTCTCCAGGGCCAGAACATCCTTCCCGAGATACGGGGCCCAAAATTGCTCACAATATTCCAAATGTGGTCTGACCAGAGCCTTATAAAGCCTTAGCAGCACATCCCTGCTTTTATATTCTAGACCTCTCGAAATAAATGCCAACATTGCATTTGCCTTCCTAACCATCGACTCAAACTGCAAGTTAACCTTAAGAGAATCCTGGACTAGGACTCCCAAGTCCCTTTGCACTCCAGATTTCTGAATTCTCTCCCCATTTAGAAAATAGTCTATGCCTCTATTCTTCCTACCAAAGTGCATGACCTCACACTTCCCCACGTTGTATTTCATCTGCTACTTCTTTGCCCATTCTCCTAACCTGTCTAAATCCTTCTGCAGCCTCCCCGCCTCCTCAATACTACCTGTCCCTCCACCTATCTTTGTATCATCTGCAAACTTGGCCAGGATGCCCTCAGTTCCTTCATCTAGATCATTAATGTATAAAGTGAAAAGTTGTGGTCCCAACACTGACCCCTGCGGAACTCCACTAGTCACCGGCCGCCATCCTGAGAAGGACCCCCTTATCCCCACTCTCTGCCTCCTGCCAGACAGCCAATCTTCTATCCATGCTAGTACCTTGCCTCTAACACCATGGGCTCTTATCTTACTGGCAGCCTCCTGTGCGGCACCTTGTCAAAGGCCTTCTGGAAGTCCAAGTAGATAACAGCCATTGGCTCTCCTTTGTCTAACCTACTCGTTACCTCCTCAAAGAATTCTAACAGAGTTGTCAGGCATGACCTCCGCTTGATGAAATCATGCTGACTTTGCCCTATTTTATCATGCACTTGCAAGTATTCTGAAATCTCATCCTTAATAATGGACTCTAATATCTTACCAACGACCGAGGTCAGGCTAATCGGCCTGTAATTTTCCGTCTTTTGCCTCACTCCCTTCTTAAACAGGGGGGTTACATTAGCGATTTTCCAGTCCTCTGGGACCCTCCCTGACTCCAGTGATTCCTGAAAGATCACCACTAACGGCTCCACTATCTCTTCAGCTATCTCCTTCAGAACTCTGGGGTGTAATCCATTTGGTCCAGGTGATTTATCCACCTTCAGACCTTTCAGTTTTCCTAGCACCTTCTCCTTGGTAATGGCCACCATACTCACCTCTGCCCCCCGACTCTCTTGAATTTTGGGGATGTTACTCGTGTCTTCCACCGTGAAGACTGACGCAAAGTACCTATTCAGTTCCTCTGCCATTTCTTTGTTCCCCACTACTACTTCTCCAGCGTCATTTTCCAATGGCCCAATGTCCACTTTTGCTTCTCTCTTACCCTTTATATATCTAAAAAAACTCTTGCAATCTTCTTTTATATTACTGGCTAGTTTACTCTCATATTTAATCTTCTTCCTCCTTAATTCTTTTTTAGTTGTCCTCTGTTGGTCTTTGAAGGCTTCCCAATCCCCTGGTTTCCCACTGCTCTTTGCCACATTGTATGCTTTCTCTTTAGCTTTTATGCTGTCCCTGATTTCCCTTGTCAGCCATGGTTGCCTCGTCCTCCCTTTAGTATGCTTCTTCTTCCTAGGGATGAATTTTTGCTGTGTCTCCCAAATTACTCCAAGAAACTCCTGCCATTGCTGTTCCACTGTCTTTCCTGCTAGGCTGATCTCCCAGTCAATTCTGGCCAGCTCCTCCCTCATGTCTCTGTAGTTGCCTTCATTCAACTGTAATACCGGTACATCTGATTCCAGCTTTTTCCTCTCAAATTGCAGGGTAAATTCTATCATATTATGGTCACTTCCTCCTAAGGGTTCCTTCACCTTAAGCTCCCTTATCAAATCTGCCTCATTACACATCACTAAATCTAGAATTGCCTGTTCCCTAGTGGGCTCCACCACAAGCTGCTCCAAAAAGCTATCTCGTAGACATTCCACAAATTCCTTTTCTTGGGATCCACTACCAACCTGATTTTCCCAGTCTACCTGCATATTGAAATCCCCCATGATCACTGTAACCTTGCCTTTCTTACATGCCTTTTCTATCTTCTGGTGTATCTTGTGCCCCACATCCTGACTACTGTTCGGAGGTCTGTAAATAACTCCCATTATGGTTTTTTTACCTTTGCAGTTCCTCAACTCTACCCACACAGATTCTACATCATCTGACCCCTTTCTTGCTATCGATTTAGTTTCATTTCTTACTAACAAAGCAACCCCACCCCCTCTGCCAACCTGCCTATCTTTTCGATAGGATGTATATCCTTGGATATTTAGCTCCCAGTCCTGATCCCCTTGCAGCCATGTCTCCGTGATGCCCACCACATCTTACCTGCCAATTTCAATCTGCGCCACAAACTCATTTACCTTATTTCGTATACTGCGTGCATTCAGACACAACACCTGCAGTCCTGTATTTCCTGTCCCCTTTCTCATTGTCATCCCTTTATCTGATGTGCTTGAAGTTAGATTCCTAGCCCTTTCCAAACACTCTGTCCTATTTTGTGTTCTGAAGACTTTAATAGCCTCTCCTGGGCTCTCCTTTCTTTTCAGTTTTTTCATAATTTGCCATGAAGTTGAATCCACTCTCCCACACGCTAACCTGCTGCTTTGTTTCCCATTAGTCATACTTCTTGGAGTTTTACCCTTCCCTCCCCCCCCCACTTTCTAGTTTAAAGTCCTGTTGGCCACCCTATTTACCCTTTTCGCTATACATTGGTCCCAGATCGGTTCAGGTGGAGACCGTCCCAACGGTACAGATCCCTCCTGTTCCGATACTGATGCCAGTGCCCCACGAAATGGAACCCCTCAACCAGTAGATGCAATATATTTGGATTTCCAAAAGGCATTCGATAAGGTATCATACATAAGGTTATTTAATAAGATAAGAGCCCATGGTGTTGGGGGTAGTATATTAGCATGGATACAGAGCTGGCTAACTAATAGATGACAGAGAGTTGGGATACGGGGGGGCGCATTTTCAGGATGGTAACCTGCAACTAGTGGAGTGCCATAGGGATCAGTGCTGGGGCCACAATTATTTACAATATATATTAATGACTTGGATGAGGGAAATGAATGTATTATCGCCAAGTTTGCGGATGACAAAAATAGGTGGGAAGACAAGTGGTGAGGATGACACAAAGAGCTTTCAGAGGGAGAAAGACAGGTTAAGTGAGTGAGCAAAAATGTGGCAGATGGAATATAATGTGGGAAAGTGTGAGGTTATGCACTTTGCGAGGAAGAATAGAGGAGCAGAATATTTTTTAAGTGTAGGAAGACTGAAAAAAGTTGCTTCACAGAGGGATTTGAGGGTCCTCGTGCATGAATCCCAAAAAGCTAGCATACAAGCTCAGCAAGTAATAGGTAAGGCAAATTGAATGTTGGCCTTTATTTCAAAGGGAAAGGAGAATAAAAATAGAGAAGTCTTGCTAAAAGTATACAAGACACTAGTTAGACCGCACCTAGAATACTGTGAACAGTTTTGGTCCCCTTATCTAAGCAAAGATATACTGGCATTGGAGGCAGCCCAGAGAAGGTTCACTAGGTTGATCCAAGGGATGGAGGGATTTTCTTATGAGGAGAGGTTGAGTAAGTTGGGCCTGTACTCATTGGAATTTAAAAGAATGAGAGGTGACCTTATTGAAATATATAAGATTCTTAGGAGGCTTGACAGGGCAGATGCTGAGAGGTTGTTTCCCCTTGTAGGAGAGTCTAGGCCCAGAAAGCATAATCTCAGAGTAAGGGGTCACCCATTTAAAGCAGAGATGAGGAGGAATTTCTTCTGTCAGAGGGTAGTCAGTCTGTGGAATACTTTACTGCAGAGGGCTGTGGAGGCTGAGTCACTAAGTATATTCAAGGCTGAGGTAGACAGATTTTTAATCAGTAAGGGAATCAAGGCTTATGGGGAAAAGGCAGGAAAGTGGAGTTGAGGATTATCAGATCAGCCATGGCCTCATTGAATGGCGGAGCAGACACGATGGACCAACTGGCCTACTTCGGCTCCTATGTCTTATGGTCTTATAAGCTAGCTAGTTTTTCTTGGTGCTGTCTTCTTCGTTTCATATGTTATTAAATTTGCAGGATTTCCATGAAAAAATGGAAAACCCAGTGATAGTTTGTAAGTGACCTTGCTGTTGCTGTTTGCTGCCTGCTAATAATGCTTGGGAACTGAAAACTAGAATGGTTAAGTCATGCTAGGGATTTAGTCCAGTCAATAGAACAACCATTTCCAGCAACAACTGAACCAAAGTAAAGTCAAGAAGAGCAGGAGATGACAGATACATCACCTTTGAATGCTTTAGTGACAGATTTTCTCATAAAATACGAGTAGTCTAAATGTTTCTCTTTAATTAAATAAGTTAATATAATTTCAAAATCAAAAATAAAGTTTTTCTTAAGTCTATAAGACTTTTCCCAGAAGGATATGTTGTACACCTTTCAGTATTATGATGTAGTGACACTCTCATGAGAATGTGGGAACTGTAATCTGAGCAAGACAGCAGAATGTGGTTGTGCCTGTTGATGTGTAGAAAAGATCTCTGGTTGAGATTGCTACCCTCAGACCAACTACCAGGAAGCAAATGGTTATATTAGCTTGTTCCTTGAGTTCAGTCACTCCGCAGATGAGTGTTGTTAGGTGTGAGATGGTGGCGTAGTGATGTTGTCAGTGGGCTAGTATTTCAGAGACTCTGGGGACCTGAGTTCAAATCACACCACAGCAGATGGTGAAATTTGATTTCAATAAAAATCTGGAACTAAGGCCAGGATTTTTACATCGGGCGGGTGTGCACCTGATCCGAACAAGCGTAAAATGACGTGCGATGACATCGGGCAAGCATCCCGACACCATTGTACACTCCCGCGGTATTTCGGTCGTGGGCGCGTGTGAGAATCAGCTGCGTGCCTGCCGACTGAAATATTGCACGAGTCCAATCTGATCGTGGGTGGCGGTCGGTTTGCCGAGCCCACCAGCAAGGGAAAAATCCTGGTCTAAGAGTCTGATGATGACCATGAAACGATTGTTGTAAAAACCCATCTGGTTCACTAATGTTCTTTAGGGAAAAAAATCTGCTAGCCCACATGTGACTCCAGACCCACAGCAATGCAGTTGACTCTTAACTGTCCTCTGGACAAGGGCAATTAGGGATGGGCAATAAATGCTGGCTTAACCAGTGATGCCCACATCCCATGAATGAATTAAAAAATATGTTTTAAAAGAGGCGAGGAAAGTCATGCATATAGACTTATGCCAGATTACATTTTTGTACCTATTAAGCAGTATACCAGGCAGTGTCTACGGAAATTACCTAAAGATTACCAAGTACCACTTTAAATAAATATCAGACTTGTTACTCAGTTTGAATCTCTTTTGTTATTTGTTTATGGGATTTGAAAGCATTGACAAGGCTGACATTTATTGCCCATCCCTGATTGACTAGAGCAGATGGTGTTGAATCACCTTCTTGAACTGCTGTATTTCATGTGGTGTAGGTACACCCACAGTGGCCCTGGAGAGGGTGTTCAAAGGATTTAAAGCCAGCAACAGTGAAGGAATGGTAACATATTTCCAAGTCAGGATAGTGTATGACTTGGGAGAGAAACTTGCAGTTTATGGTGTTCCCATACCATCTGCTGCCCTTGTTCTTCTAGGTGGTAGAGTTTGCGGGTTTGGAAAGTGCTATTGAAGGAGCTTTGTGAGTTGCTGCAGTGCATCTTGTAGATGGTACACACTGTTGCCAGCCTGTGCCAATGGTGGAGACAGTGAATGTTTAAGTGGTGGTTGGGGTACTGAGCGAGTGGGCTGCTCGGTCTTGTTTGGTGTCAAGCTTACTGAGTGTTGTGGAGCGGCACCCAACCAAACAAGAGGAGAATATTCCATCACACTCCTGATTTGTGCCTTTTATATGGTGGGTAGGCTTTGGGGAATCAGAAGGTGAGTTAATCATTGCAGAATTCCCAGCCCCTGACCCTCTTGTAGCCACAGTATTTATATGGCTGGTCCAGATAAGCTTCTGGTCGATGGTAACCCCCAGGATATTGATGGTGGGTGATTAAGCAATTGTTTCTATTTGTTTGCTACAGTGAAAGTCTTGGGGCTGAATTTCATTGAGGCATTGGGCTCTTGCCTGCCGGATGGACAGCCTGCAAAAGACCCACTTTGCCTTTTTTTGGGAAGGCCCGCCAAACCAGAAGCCAATCAGGCAATGAGTGGCAAGGCCACTGGCAGGCCTTCCCCGGGGGGTGGAAGTCTCGCTAGCCTCTGATTGGCCAGCAGCTCTTGTCCTCAGCAGCGCCACAGGGGAGGCTATGGCTGCTGCTGGAAGAACAGGAACTGAAGTCCCAGGATCACCGAATAACCCAGGCCACAGGTAAGTAATGTGGGGGTTGGGGCTATCGTTTGCAGGGTGGGGATCATAGGGAGAGGGCTGCAGAAGGGGTTGACGACAAGGACAGGGATTGGCTGTCAGTAGGTCCTCCCTTTTTCAATGTCCAGTCCCTCAATCAGGCACTGTGTGCCTTTGATCAAGGGACCCTGCCCCATAGGTGACAAACAGGCCACATGATTCTACCTGCCATGCATGCTGCATGGTAACAGGCCCATCTGCAGCTGGGTTAATAGCAGTGGCGGTGGGATTAGACCCTTAAATGGTCATTAATTGTCCACTTAAGGGCCTCAGTTGGCAGGTGGGTGGGAAGGGAGATCATGGGCCTTCCACTCAGAACTTAATTATGGCAGAGCTGGGAAGGCAATGGGGTTCCAGAATGCCTCTGCCCCACCAAATTAAATGCCATTCCTGTCTCTAGTCTCGCCACTAGAGAGGGAAAAAGATTCCTCCCTTATAATGAGGAATCTTGTTGCCCTATTCTTTACATTGGTCACTGGGAAATTCATGTATCTTTTTAAAAGTTATTGATGTATTAGGGGATTGTAACAATAGCTTCACCTCATCCTCACACACTTAGCAATGCTACAAGCCCTTACAACAATACTTCACAACTTACACATACTGCCAGTTATTCAATCGTGATAGGCACGTAACCCAAACATGTTGCACTGACACATTTCCCTCTCTCTTGCAGAATAAGGTTTCATATAACCAGTAGCAGGAGTATTTGACCAATGGGGGTACAGACATGGATATTAGCCCCATGGAGGAAACAATGTACTCCTTCATTGGAGCAGCCACAATTGAGGCTATGGCCAATGGCAGAAGTTGAAACCTTCTACTCCTTCTCACATCATACTTTCCCCTCATTGCACAATCTCTTCTATTTTATAAACTGCACATGGTATATGCACGAGCTTTTTGTTTCCCCCTACTTGGTTCACCACAACATTACCCTTGTGCCTTTCACCTTTCAGATATAAGGTAGTCACCAAGAAGTCCAATTGGGAATTCAGAAGAAACATCTTCATCCAAAGTATGGTGAAAATGTGAAACTTGCTGCTGCAGGGAGTGGCTGAAGCGAATAGGGGAAACTAGACGAGCATATGAGGGAGAAGGGAAAACAGGGTATGAGAGTAGATTTCGGAGAGAAAAGATGGGAGGAGGTTCAAGTGGAGCATAAACACTAACATTGTCTGGTTGGGTCAAGTGGCCTATTTCAGTGCCATTCAATCCTATATAGATCCATAATCCAATGTGGCTACCCAAGAACCTCCACCTGGTAAACAGTGATGGAGGAGCAAGAGAGGGAAGAGCTGGAAGACAATGATGATGAAGAAATATTGTCATTCGATCACACACTTGCAGACACCAGCTCAGATGTGGACACTACATGCACATTAGAAGGTGGCTTAGAAGGCAGGATCTGTATTTGGCAGGAGACAAGGGTAGCGCAGGTACCAGCTTGTCAGATAGTGATGTCGCACACAAGTTTTGCTGCAGAGGACTCAGATGAGCACTTCAATGGGGTAGCCTGCAGAAAAAGGCTGATGAGCATGTACAATAAAGCGCTAGTGCATTGATAGGCTTGCTGGAAAATCTGTGGACATTGTCAGGGAGCATGGAGGAAGCTGGCACCAACTTGACACAGGACTTTGTGCTGACTTAGAAACCACCCCTTCCAGTGTGAAAATGTTGGTCATGTCCAGTGCAAACAAATCTATAATAATCAGGATCTGGGCCCAGGAGAGTGGGGTGCAGACAGTCCTAATCACTGGGACCAGTGCCTCTAGGGTGCCTGGGTTCATTGGCTAAGTAACCTGCCAATCTGGATGGTTATTGTCCAAAGCAACCAATCTGGCATGTAGACCATCCCAATTGACAGGCTTAGCGGCTGATGATTGCTGTTGTTCTGAACAACAGCAGTCATTGGCTGAGTCATAGGATGCGCAAGATTCCCCATTCCTTCCTTGCTTACCTTGCAGACTTCTGTTTGAACCTGGTTGTCATTAAGTGTTGCTTCCTTAGTCTTCATTCTTATTTCTTCAGAGCTGGCTGAAGGCTGCTGGAACATAAGGTAAGAGGGGCCCTAGGGTCCTGTGGTGGCACACTCTGCTGTTCCCTTATCCACTGATTTGTATTTGTTGTTTTGTCTCTAGTTGGGGCTGTGGCATTGGGGCTTTGACAACATGTGCTGGAATTTCAATGGTGGGAGCAATGCCACTAGTAGGCAGATTCTTACTTGTTTCTCAAGCCCAGGAGAACGTCTTGGAATCCTCAGCCAGAACAGGTGCTGGATCAGCAGGATAGAGGGGATGGAGATTTTACCACAGGATTCTCAGCAACTTCCTCCTCCAATACAGGTTCAGGCTTTACTTCCTCCAGAGGTTCTGTTCTAAGGGTTCTATGTTCCTATATTCACTCCCAACCTCAGGCCTTCTTCGATCGTGAGTGCAAGTGTGAGTGTACATATATGCACGAGTGTGACAGAGTGAGGGTGTGACTGAGAGCGAGTGTGACAGAGCGAGAGAGAGTGATAGATGACAGAGTGAGAGAGTGACAGAGTGTGTCTGTGAATAAGTGTGTGAAAAACCTGAGATTTGGAGTGAACTGGACACACACAAACAAACACACACACACACACGGGTTGTTCAGTGTTGGGACATATACCCTCCCCCTCCTCCTTCTCCCTCCCCAAATCCTATCCTCACACCTGGGTGGGGGAGAGGAGGAAAACGCAGTCTAAAAGGCTGCTTCGGACCCCAACGTTAATATGACTTCTACTGAGGCTAGCTCATGATGTGGCCAGAGGTGAACACAAGGTCAGCATTAGTTAAAGCCAAATCCTTAGCTCAGCTATCGTCCCCTCCCACTTCCATGGAGATCAGGGCTTGGGGCTTAGTCTGTCTCTTCCTAGCTCTGCTTCTTAAGGAAAAAGGCAAAAAAGGTTTTTTAGTTCTGCTGCTTGGCACTTTTTAATGTTCATTTTTATTAATTACTAATTTTTTAAATGATAGATTTATTGCTTTGACATTGATTTTTTTGACTCAGCAAGTTGTGTTTTCTGAATACCTTAATTTTTTTTTGAAGTTCTTGTTTAATGTTGTGAAGAGCCAAATCTCAGACAGCTGTTGCTGGGTTTCTTGCTTAAGGGAATGGGAGGCTCACAAGAAGTCTGATTGCTATTTGGAGAGCTGGCAAAAGAGTTATTTTTGCTCCAATAGAAATGGGAAGTATTGGAAATGCTCAGCATGTCTGGGGGCATCTGCATAGAGAGAAACAGAGGTCAGCGACCCTTTATCAGAACTTGTGCAGATCATGAACCTGAAGCATTGACTCTGTTTCTCATTCCACAGATCGCTGGCCTGCTGAGTGTTTCCAGCATTTTCTGTTTATATTTCAGATTTCCACCATCTGCAGTGCTTTGCTCTCCTATTATATGCTCCACGCTGGGCATTCATAAGGACAGTTAGTTTCAATTTAAAATTAGAAAATATTTATCACAAAGCAAAGTGTAATTTTTCTGCTAACAAAGCCCACTTGTGTGGATAGAAATAGCACGTTATTGCAGGTCAGTTGGTTGGTGCTAATTTACTGAAAGGTTTTGCAATTTTTAAACTTAGAAATGAAACCAGGAGTCATGTACCAATAGAATATGTCACTGTTAGTTCAGGATATTCTCATTTATACATTGTTGTTTGCAGTGCTTGTGAAGCTCAAGTCTTTTGGATGTTGCCATCCGGATATTGCATAGGGCCAGGTTCAAAGAAGCACAATGTATCATACTGAAACCTGAGCTTTTAATGCGCTTTATAAATAGAGTACAAAAGTTAAGATGTTTTGCTAAACCTATATGAAACAGTTTGATTCCACTGTGACTGTAGTTCCCAGTTTTGGGTACCTGAAGGATGTGAGGGGGAGAGTTGGGTTTTGTGGGGGGAGACGGGGCTGGAAGAAGGGGCCCAGATAAAGGAGAAGCACCATGGTCCGTGATTTCTCTCCCTGCCCCTGCTCAGGATTAGAAGTCTAACTTATGGAGTCAGGCTGAGGAAACTTTGTCTCTTCAGCTTGCTGATGGATACTTGCTCACTATATGCTATGATGGGAACGACATGACATTGGGAACAATGTTGGGCAAGTGAAATGAACTTTATCTAACTCTCTGCATGTAAAATATCACACTTACGCACAGGACAATCAGACAATGGCAGGATCCCCCCCATTTATGATTCCTCAAAAGAGTTACCAACTCATCCTAGAGAAGGAGGAAGTACCAGTCAGGAACCAGACATGATGGAAATACCAGACAATGTAGTCAGTCAACCTAAGCTGGTCCTCCGTGTTTTCCAGCAACCAACACAAATAGAATTTAGAGCTGGTTATCTTCCTAACCTCTGGAACATGACACAAGGTCTAGATTCTTTTAAATTTGAGTTTCATAAACTAAAAAAAATACTGGAAAAAGTTATCAGCATCAAAAGCCAAAGCAACTAATATGGGTTGAATTTGAATATTTGCGAATGTAATCTTAACATTTCAAATTTGATCCATTTCATCTTCGCAGCACTCTTCAGTCTATCAGTTATTAGCAATTTCCTAGTTATAGCTAACAATTCCAGTACAGATATTTATTACTGACTACTTCTTCCTGTCAATGTAAAGCATAAATCAATTTAAAAAATCTATAAATTTCTGACTGTACAGCAAAATCTGTGATATGTGCAAGATACATACCTACAAGGACATCAAAGTATGTCAGAAAACCTCAAATGCAAAAATACTAGCTTCAATAAATTTTCAGAGGCATGGTTTCACAAATATATACTTTACCCAATAAACTCCTTGTTATAACTAGCTGTATGGATCAATGTTGAAAAATGATAGCTTTAATTTCTGACACTTCCAAGCTATTTGAACTTCATTATTATGCACCATGCTGTGTAATCTCTGTCCCTTAATATCTTTGTGTTTACAGTCATTATTCCTTTGCTGATAAAGTTACATTTTACTTGCAGGTCACTTGAGGATTGTGGCTATAAATGTTGAAACATGATATTTCGGATTAAACTAAACAGACAAGCACCAAACCATGATAAAAGCTGATTGCTGCTCTAAAATGCATTAAAGAGTTCTGTAATTATTTATTAAGGATAAACCTCTCCCCAGACTATAGGCAATATCATTGCAGTAGCAGATGAGAAAAGAGTAACTAAATGAAACATTAAAGAGCTCTTTGAACCTTGATAATAAAGTCACAATTATGCATAATATGTAAAAATATGTAGTTCATATTTGAAGTACGGTGCTCATGAATTTACAAGCACTGAAGCCTGAAAGTATGCAATTATTATTTATTGGCAGTAGGCAATAAATGGAAAATTCAGTCAAAAAGCAAACTTCTTACAGCATACTGACAGAAGAAACTTCTACAAATTGGAACTAAATGAACAGAAAAATATCTTTAATTATACAGTGCAGTGACTTGAACACTTCTCTGCACTGCTTGATACTTATTACCATATTTGAGGAGATATAAACAAGCACAATCATATAGGTTTATAAAAATATATGGCTTCTAGTGAGTTTGCCTGACTTTTAGTGACAATTGTACAGAAGTAAATGGAAAAATTAGACCTCAATTCATCTTGCCAATTTAAAAAAAAAATCTTTAATTCATTATAATTTCATGTTTTTATTGGTAAAACGTTCAATGTATTCAAATGCTCAGAATAAAAAAAATATTTAAATAGGGCTTTAGTAAAAGTGCTCATAATCAATTAGAATTATAGGTTCATTTACACTCTGAGTTCGTTGCTGTGGTCAGTAACAAGTTTGCAGTATGTACCCAATAATGCCTTGGTAGTCAGAGATAATGTTGCCTGCTTGGCAAAACTAAGAAATGACCTATTATTACATACACCTCCATGATATTCAGTGCTCTTTGAACCATTGCTCTTGCCATCTCCTGAATTCCATTCTCAATGCCATGTGCTTTTGACCTTTCTCTTTAGCAGCACCAATTTGCCTTTTTTTCAGAGTTGTCCTGGTCTACAGTTCCACTGGCCTTTACCAAAAGGTGCTTTTCTTTTTTTTCAGGTGTTAAGTCTGCAAGCTTCAACAACTCTTTGATACCACCGTCCCTCTGGATCCTTCTTCTCCTTTGTTTTCCCCTAGTTCCATCCCTCCTTCCAATCTCACCCTCCCTGTGTTTTAATTATCCCCCCTGACCTTGCCTTCCCTGATGAATTTTTTTGTTTGGCACAATGCCATCGTCTCCACACCCACTTCTTTGACTGGAAGATTTTCCATGCACAGGGTACCCATCCTCCAGAATTCAGAATTGTCATTCAACCTGGACCTCTCCATCTGGCTTCTGCAGACCTGATCATTGGGAACTGCAAATGTGACCTTGGCTGACTCAATTTCTCTACCCAGCTCAGCCACTCAAATCTACCCTCCTCTGAAATTGCAGCACTTTGATCTCTATGGTTCAACGTTAAAAATGCCATTAAACCTGCTGACAAGGGTGTGCTATTATTGTTTGGCGAATAGACCTATGCATTGCAAAGGTTGAATGGTAACTGTTACAAAACTTCTCCTACATCCCCAGACCATAAGCCAATCACTGAACATCAAGTCATAATTTCCCAGACTATCACTGAACTCATCTGCTCTGGAAATTTTCCCCTCAAAACCTCCAGCCTCATGATCCTCCTGCTCCACCCAGCCTACTTCTTGCTCCTACTCAAGATCTCCTAACAGGTACACCCATTAGCCTGGATTTTTACTTAACTGACCTGCCAAGAGCAGCAAAATCAGAATAGAGCCAAGTACCCAGGTGTTGGGATTCACCTGTATGCTGTGGGGTGGTTGCTGATTGGTGGGGAGGCTTGGAATGGGACCGTAGGGGAGCTGCCAATCCTGGGGTCTCAAGGGAGATTAGATACAATAAATGACTCGAGTATGCAAAGTGGAAGGTCGAGGTGGGCGCCGCGATGAAGGGGGAGTGGGGGGGGGGGGGGGAAGGAATCAGAGATCTCAGAGCATGATATCAGATGACCTTGTGGGTGTTGGGGATAGGAAGGTCAGTGGCTTTGGAGGGAGATCAAATGGCCTCAATGGTGGTGGGGGTAAAATAGGGGGCTGGTTGGGGTGGAGTGGGGGGATTAGGAACATAAGAACGTAGGACTTAGGAGCATTCGGCCCTTCGAGTCTGCTCCACCACTCAATAAGATCATAGCTGATCTGGTTGTGGTCTCAATTTCACTTTCCTGTCTGTCCCCCCATAACCTTCGACTCCTTTGTCTATCAAAAATCTGTCTAACTCTGCCTGAATAAATTCAATGATCCAGCCTCCAGTGTTGCCTGGGAAAGAGAATTCTACCTACTAATGATCCTCTGAGAGAGAAAAAACATTTCTCCTCATCTCAGTTTTAAAAGGGGGACCTCTTATTCTTAAACTGTGTCCCTTGGTTTTAGTCTCCCCAACAAGTCGAAATATCCTCACGGTATCTACCCTGCCAAGTCCCCTCAGGATCTTATATGTTTCAACAAGATCACCTCTCATTCTTCTAAACTCCAATGGATATAGGCCTAACCTGTTCAACCTTTCTTCATAGGGTATACCCTTCATCCCAGGAATGAGTTGAGTGAACCTTCTCTGAAAGATTTCTAATGTACTTGTATCTTCTTTCAAATAAGGAGACCAAAACTGTACCCAACATTCCAGATGTGGTCTTGCCAAGGCCTGTACATCTGCAGTAAACCTTCCCTACTTTTATATTCCATTCCCCTTGTAATAAATGACAACATTCCATTGCCTTCCTAATCACTTGCTGTACCTGCATATTAACTTTTTGTGATTCATGTACCAGGGCACCCAGATCCCTCTGTAGCACAAAATTCTGCAATCTCTTTCCATTTAAATATAATACTGCCTTGCTATTCTCCCTGCCAAAGTTGACAACTTTGCATTTTCTCACATTATACTCCATCTGCCAAATTCTTTCTCTCTCGCTATTTAGTTTAAAGCTCGCTCTACAACCCTAGTTATACAACTTGCCAGAACACTGGTCCCAGCATGGTTCAGGTGTAGCCCATCCCAAGGGCACAGTTCCCACTTTCCCAAGTACTTGTGCCAGTGCCCCATGAATCAAAATCCATTCTTCCCAAACCTGTCTTTAAGCCACACATTCATCCCTCTATTCTTAATTACCTATGCCAATTTGCTCTTGGCTCAGAGATTATTATCTTTGAGGATTTGCTTTTTAATTTGGCCCCTAGCTGCTCATAATCCCTAAGCAGAGCCTCTTTCCTAGTCCTATCTATGTTGTTGCTACCAATGAGGACAACGACAACTGGGTCGTTCCCTTCCCACTGCAAGTCCAGCCCTGAGCAGATGTTCTGAATCCTGGCACTGGGCAGGCAACCCAGCCATCTGGACTCACGCTCTCGGCTGCAAAGAACTGTGTCTATTCCCATGACTATACTGTCCCTTATTACCACTACATTCTTCCTAACTCCTCCGACTTGAATGGCTACCTGTACTACGGTGCCATGGTCAGTTTGCTCATCCACTCTGCAGCCCCTGCTTCCATCCCCACAAGCTACAAGAACCTTGAACCTGTTGGACAATTGCAAGGGCTGAGGCTCCTCCACTTCTGCCTTCTCGATCCCCTTACCAGCCTCACTTGCAGTCACACCCTGCTGTCCCTGACCACTGATCAAATCAGAAGACCCTAACCTAAGGGGTGTGACAGTGTCCTGGAAAAAATTGTCCAGATAACTTCCTCCTCCCTGATGCATCAGTGTCTCGCTCGGCCTGCAGCTCAATGACTCTGAGCCAAAGCTCCTCAAGCCGCTGTCACATACTACAGATGTGTTTGCCCTGTATCATGCTGGTATCCGGGAACTCCCACATTCTGCAGTCACATTACCTGCCCTGCCATCGTTGTTATGTGTTAATTTATTATTATTTTCTTCATTTACAATTAATAAGCCCTACTACTCTCAGTGAGCTTACTACTGCTAGAAAACCTTACTACTATTAAGGAAACATTACAATTACTAATAAATTACATGAGTTTTGAAAGATAAATGAGAAAAATACTCACCAACCCTTTCAGCACATTCTTGCCACTTGGCAGTTAGTTCTTCCTAACTTTATTCTAGATTTTCTTTAATTGTCCAGTCTCTTTCCATCTACATCCGTAACTCTGCCTACATCCTGCGCTACTTTAACAGTTTCCAGTTCCCTGGCTCTAACCATCTCCTTTCAGCATGGGGGTCCAGTCTCTCTACACCTCCATTCTCCACCAGGAGGTGCTTGGGCCCTTCTTCCTTGGCTGGAGCAAACCAGTCCCCATCCAACATCACCCTCCTCCACCTGTTCTCACAATGAACAATTTCTCTTTTTACTTCTCTCACTTGCCCCAAATAAAATATTCTGCTATGGAATCCATATGGTTCCTAACTATCCCTGTCTTTTGATGGGATATGCAGAATACTCTTTGTTTTAGTCCCAGTCAAGTCCTCTCCCTCACCTCTTTTTCCAGTATACTAATGATCCTATTGATGTCATTTTCCCTTTTTTGCCTTGAAATGGAACGTTTCTTCAAATTTGCTTCAAATTTCCTCTCGCCTTCATATGCTGCATCTCCAACTCTTCCCTTCCTTAATTTCTCTGTCTCCATTTCTGGAGATAAGCTGTCACTCAGCGTTTACTTTAGGGAAATTTATTCTCACACCTATTTTGATTATACTTCCTCCCATCCTGTTTCTTGTAATTATTTTCTTACATTGTCCCAGTTTCTCCATTTACATTGCATCCATTCTGATGATGTCACTTTCCAAACCAGTTCTTCGGGTATGTCTCCCTTTTGCTTCAATCGAAGATTCCTCTCCACAGGGCCCTTGAACATGTCCATCCCATCCCTTGCACTTATGCTCTCACCCCTTCTGCCAGAACCACTATAGGCTTTCCCTTGTCCTCACCTCCCACTCCACCATTCTCGACATTCAATGAGTGCATGATTTCCGGCACCTCCTGCACAATGCCAACGTTAAACACATTGCCTGCTCCTCTTCCCTTTCATCACTTTAAAGGGACCACTCCCTCTGTGACACTCTGGCCCACTCTTCCATCAGCCTCAACACCCATTTCCCTTCTCACGGCACTTTCCCATGCTAGCACAGGAGATGCAGCATCTGCTTTTTCACCCCCTCAGTTCTGTTCAGGACCTCAAACACTCATTCCAGGTGAAACATCAATTCATTTGTAGCTTCAGTTTAATATACTGTACTCCCTGCTCATGTTGCAGTGTCCTGTGAATTGGGGAGACCAACTCAGATTGGGTGATCACTTTGCAGAACAGTTCTGTTCAGTCTGCAAGCATGACACTAAGCCTCTGGTTGTTTGCCATTTTAATTCTCCATCCCATTCACACTCTGACTTCTCTGTCCTCGGCCTCCTTCACTGCTATAATGAAGCTTAACGGAAGCTCGAGGCATAGTAGTTCTTTCAATTTGGCACATTACAGCTTTCCATACCCAATATCAAATTCAACAATTTCAGATCATAAACTCAGCTCCCATTTTTTTCTCAAACAGCAGTGCTGAGAATGCTTTTGCTATCCATTTAATTACTCCTGCCTTCCACACTATCACAGACCTTCCCTCTTTTTTTCTTTCCTCTCCTTTCCATGCCCATGAGCTTGATTTTTTTTACTCACTTATGGAATATGGGCGAGGCTGGCTAGGCCCGCATTTATTGCCCATCCCTAATTGCCATTTAGAAGGTGGTGGTGAGCTGCCTTCTTGTCATATGCAGTCCATATTGTGCAAATACACTCACAGTGCTGTTAGGGAGGGAATTCCAGGATTTTGACCCGGTGACAGTGAAGGAACAGCAATATAGTTCCAAGTCAGGATGGTTTGTGGCTTGGAGAAGAACTTCCACATGATGGTGTCCCCATGTGTCTGCAGCCCTTTAGATGGTGGCGGTCTGGATTTGGAAAGTGCTGTCTGAGGCGCCTTGGTGAGTTCCTGTAGTGCATCTTGTAGATGCTACACACTGCTGCTACTGTGTGTTAATGGTGGAGGGAGTGAATGTTTGTGGATGGGTTGCCGATCAAGTGGGCTGCATTGTCCTGGACGGTGTCAAGCTTCTTGAATGTTGTTGGAGCTGCACTCATCCAGGCAAGTGGAGAGTATTCCATCACACTCCTGACTTGTGCCTTGTGGATGATGGTCAGACTCTGGGGAGTCAGGAAGTGAGTTACTCACTGCAGGATTGTTGCCACAGTACTTATATGGCTAGTCCAGTTCAGTTTCTGGTCAATGGCGACCCCCAGAATATTGATAGTGTGGGATTCAGCTATTGAATGTCAAGGGGCGATGGTTAAATTCTCTCTTGTTGGAGATGGTCATTGCCTGGTGCTTGTGTGGCGCGAATGTTACTTGCCACTTGTCAACCCAAGCCTGGATATTGTCCAGGTCTGGCTGCATTTAGACATGGACTGCTTCAGTATCTGAAGAGTTGTAAATAGTGCTGAACATTGTGCAATCATCAGTGAACATCCCCACTTCTGATCTTGTGATGAAAGGAATTTCATTGATGAAGCAGCTAAAGGTGGTTGGGCCTCGGACACTACCCTGAGGAACTCCTGCAGTGATGTCCTGGAACTGAGATGATTGACCTCCAATAACCATGACCACCTTCCTTTGTGCTTGGTATGACTCCAACCAGTGGAGAGCCTACCCCCTGATTCCCATTGACTCCAGTTTTGCTAGATTCCATACTCAATCAAATGCTGGTTTGATGTCAAGGGCAGTCACTCTCACCTCACCTCTGGAGTTCAGAATTTTTGTCTATGTTTGAACCAAAGCTGTAATGAGGTCAGGAGCTGAGTGACCCTGCTGGAACCCAAACTGAGTGTCGGTGAGCAGGTTATTGCTAAGTAAGAGCTGCTTTCATAACACTGTTGATGACACCTTCCATCACTTCACTGAGGATCAAGAGTAGAATGATGGGGCGGTAATTGACCAGGTTGAATTTGTCCTTTTTTTTGGTGTACAGGACATACCCGGGCAATTTTCCACATTGCCGGTCCTGGAACAGCTTGGCTAGGGGTGTGGCAAGTTCTGGAGCACTAGTCTTCAGTATTTTTGCAGGAATATTGTCAGGGCCCATAGCCTTTTCAGTATCCAGTGCCTTCAGCTGTTTCTTGATATCACGTTGAGTGAATCGAATTGGCTGAAGACTGGCATCTGTGATGCTGGGGACCTCTAGAGGCCAAGATTTGGCACTTCCAGCTGAAGATTGTTGCAAATGCTTCGGCCTTATATTTTGCACTAATGTGCTGGGCTCCTCCGTCATTGATGAAGAAGATATTTGTGGAGCCTCCTCCTCCAGTGAGTTGTAAAGTTATCCACCACCATTCACAACTGGATGTGGCAGGACTGCAGAGTTTAGATTTGATCCATTGGTTGTTGGATCGCTTAGCTCTGTCTATCGCATGCTGCTTTTGATATTTGGCACGCAAGTAGTCCTGTGTTGTAACTTTACCAGGCTGACACCTCATTTTTTGGTATGCCTGGTGCTTCTCCTGGCATGGTCTCCTGTACTCATCATTGAACCAGGGTTGGCTGTAACAGTAGAGTGGGGATATGTCTGGCCTTGAGGTTACAAATTGTTGTTGTGTATAATTCTGCTGCTGCTTTAACCCACAGAGCCTCATGGTTGCCTAGCCTTGAGTTGCTAGATCTGTTTGAAATCTATCCCGTTTATCATGGTGATAGTGCCTCAGTGTGAAGACAGGACTTCGTCCCCACAATGAGTGTACGGTGTTTACTCTTACCAATACTATCATGGACAGAGGCATCTGCAATGGGCAGATTTATGTGGATGTCAAGCATGTTTTTCCCTCTTGTTGTTCCCTCACCACCTGCCGCAGATCCAGTCTAGCAGCTATGACATCGTTAGACTTTTAATTCCAGACTTTTTTCATTGATTGATCTACCATGGTGGAATTTGAGCCTGGGTACCCCAGAGCATTACTGTGGGTCCCTGACTTGTTAGTCCAATTTCAATCCACTATACTACTGCCTTGCTTCAAAAAACTCGATTAAAACTATTACATCTGTAGCATTTTCCAGTTCTGCCAAAAACTCAGTGGTCTGAAAAATTTACCTGTTTCTCTCTTCACAGATGCTTCCAGGTCTGTTAAGCATTTTCAGCATTTTTGTTTATACTTCCGATTTTCAGTATCTACAGTATTTTTGCCGTTGCAGCTGTGATGGAAGGGGTGTGTTCCCACAAAAAGACAATTATTTTACTGTATTGATGCCTTTGCAACCCTCGCAATGGAAACTTGTATTTATGTTACACCTTCAACATAGAAACATTTCCCAAGCATTTTCAGAGAAACATAATCGCAGAAAAATTGATGTTGAATCAAACCAGCGATATAAGATATAAAAACCTAGTCAAAATAGTATGTTTTATGAAGAATCTTAAAAGGGGAGAAAGTGGTTAAGATACAGAGAGGTTTAGGGAGGGAATTCTATAGCTTAGGGCCCAGATGGCTGAAGGCATGACCATCAGTTCTGGGATGAAATGAGTCAGGGGATGCTCAAGGGGCTAAAGTTGGAGGAACGTGAAATTTTCAAAGGCTTGTTAGAAGAAGTTAGAGATGAGAAGAGGCAAGATCATTGTTAAAAGAAGTGTAAACATAGAGAAAGGGGGGTTGTCCTCATATCTCTTTCTTATCACACAATTTTCCTGCTGCGAAGTAAGCTATTACAAGTGGAGTATTAAATCCAACTTTCTGTTTCATGTTTTGCCTGAACAATATATTTTTAGTTAATATTTGTGGCAGACATAATGGGCAGAATTTTGCCCTTGATGGGCGGGCGGGCCCGACCGACTCGGTGGTGGGCGGGCAGCTGATCGCCGCCGCCGAAACGGGTCCCGCCACCATTTTAAGTGGGCGGGCCAATTAAGGCCCACCGAGTGTGCCGCCCGACGGGAAGCGCTATGCGCTTCCTTTGCGGGCAGTGGGGGATTCCCCAACTACGAGAGTGCGCTCTTTCGAGCATGCGCGCAAAAGAGCGCACATCTTCCTGAGGCTAAGTGCTGCCTCAGAGAGATCGCTGAAAGGCTGTCAAAGATTAAAAATAGAACAATAAAAAATTCATTAACATGTCCCCCTCATGTGAAAATGTCACACGAGATGGGACATGTTAATGAAGTACACAAAACCTTTATTAAACGTTTTTAAAACTGCTATCAAACCTCATCCCGCCACTGGACGAGGTTTGTAAAAAATTCACTTACCCACCTGCCCGTTGGGCCCATGCGCCAAGCTGAAGTTCGCACGGGCCCCTCAAAATCCTGGTCGATTGGTGAGTTAATGGCCTTAACAAGGCCTTTAATTAATGGCGGGCGCGTGTTGCGCTGTATAGCGCGCCCGCCTACCTAACTATCGCAATGCCGCGCGCTGACGTCGGTACACTGGCGCAACATTTTAAGCGCTGATGGGTGGGCTCCGCCACCCGCACGTCAGCCAGAAGATTCAGCCCAATGAAACAATGATTCAGTTCTATTGCAATGAATTAAACATCGTCTAAGTGAGGTGTTAACTCATCATTCTTTGTGGTCTCTGGCTAGACTAATTAGATGGTACTTACTGACTTGCGAGAAATCAACAAGTCAATGACTATCTATTACACATTGGAGTACAACATATAGGGCGGAATTTTAACGCCTGTCGGGTGGGCGGAGCAGGCGGTTGCGGACCCAATCGGTGCTCGCGATCCGGTCCGCACCGTCATTTTAAACTGGCGGGCCAATTAAGGCCCGCCCAGCCCATATGCCGACTCCAGTGAATAGTGGGAGTGTGCAGGCTGTGGCGGGCGTGCACAGGCCGCCAGGTTTAAAGGAAGGCCTGGCAGCCTCCTGTAGGCTGTTCACAATGACTACTTCGAGGTCACACCACAGGGGGTCGGCTGAGCAGGACACACTGGATGGAAGGCCAGAGGAGCAGGGCAGGCTGCAGGGTAGGCCAGCGGGGGGGCCAATGCACCCCTCGCTTTTCTGATGATTGCCTTGCTGCCCTCATGGAGGTGGTGGCAGTACGACAGGAGGTGTTGGCCCCCCAGGATGGGAGGAGGAGGCCCCCCCACATGACCAAACATGCCTGGGAGGAGGTGGCAGAGGTGGTGAGCTCCCGCGACGTGGTGCGGTGCACCTGGAACCAGTGCCGTAAGCGCTTCAATGATTTGTTGCGCTCTGGAAGCGTGAGTACCATGTTGGCACTGGGCATTTAACCCAGCAGGTAGCCTTAGCCTTTGAGGTCCCTCCGCCCCCTCCCAAGGCTTACTGTCCTGACTGTATTGAATCATGTTGGGCATTTCTCCTATGCTGGGTGGGCAAGCAGATAGTGCCCATGCTTAGATCAGCCAGAGTGGTTCATGAGGAGATGAGTTCTCCCCCGCACCATTGGTTGCTCTTAGTCGCACATGACTAGTCTGGGGGCAACCTGCAAGAGATGCAGCTAGGCGCATACTCAGAGCTCCAACACATGTCCTATTCATGGTGATGAGATTGTGGAAGGGGAGCCTCAAGGTGTCGTGGCCAAGAACTACCTGCTGCCCTCGATGCTGCACATAGTAGCGCCTCCTTGCTACGGGAGCAAAGACCGTGTGTTTCCTAAAGTGATGTACGCAGAAGGTGTTCAAGGTGGCCATTGGGGGGGGCTGTTGGGAGCAGGCGTACTATCTTTGTGTGACTGATCAGCAGTAGCGGGGAGAGGAGGCACTGGAGGCCTGATATGGGCCACTGTGGTTGGGGTGCGGCGTGCGCGTGCAGAGTCCATGTGCAACTTGCCGCAATGAATGGTCTTCTCTGTTTTTTGGAAGAAGAATGCTCACAATGCGTCTGAGCGTTTGAGGACTGGAGGTGGCCAGGCTCACCTGATGATATTAAGCTGCTTTGAACAGGAGGCCCTGGAGCTTGAGAGGCGCCATGCGCCCAGGTCAACTGGTGTCAGTGAGGTTGGGGTGACCTTCAGAGCTACTGGCATGGGGTGTCCGCCCACACAGTTAGGACAGATCTCAGGGCCAATCATCTGACAGATGTAGTTGACTGTCTCCCTTGACAGTCGGAGCCTCCTTTGGCACTGCACCTCAGTCATATTGAGGTAGCTGCTTCGCTGCCTGTATACCCTGGCAGCAGGATAGTGGCATCTTCTGCGGCCCCTTCCACCTTGGACTACCTCTTGGCCCTGCACCCCTTGTGCCTGTGCCTGTACTCCCAAAGGTGGCTCCCCTGGAGGCTGATTGTGCACTCCTGGCCTCCCCCTTATTGTAGCCCTCCCTTCCTCCTCAGAGGAGCTGCCTCCAGTGGACATGTCAGAACCCATACCCAGGCTAAGGGGAGGCCTCTGGAAAGCTGCAGGCCCGATAAAGATTCCTGACTGCGGAGTGCTGACCTGAAGGTTCAAAGTACACAGAAAGCTGCTGGAATTCATTCTGAACTGCTGCAGATCACACAGGCAAGTTTAAAAAACTTTCTGCAATAAATACTCCACAAACCAGATTGACGACCCCACTGAGCCCTCTTATGCCGCCCGTGGATGAGTTTAATTAAAAAGTTGCTTACCCGCCTGCCCATTGTGCCCATGTGCTGATCCAAAGATCGCACGGGCGCCTGAAAATCGCCATCGATTGACAAATTAAGGGCCTTAACTAGCCCATTAGTTAATGGCGGGCGCGTGTTGAACTTCATTGCGTGCCCGTCCAGTGAAATATCGCGATAGTGCGCTCTGCCGACATCACTGTGCGTCATTTTACCCATAGATTCAACAGGTACAGGCAGAATAAAATTTCTATCTGCACGTAAGGGAACAACCATCTAGCTACATTCCAACTGTACGTGTCAAACTGGATTCTACTGTATGACACCCTAAAATATATTTAATTGAAATATGTTTCAATTATATTCATACATTTGGTAATCTTTAATAATACACTGCACTGATTTAGACACTATGCACTGCCTGGCATTTATTTAAGGAGATACAAGCAAACATAATCATATGGCTTTCTCAAAAATATGTGGCTTTTGGTGAGTTTGACTGACGTACTGTGACAATTACAATTGAAGGAAATGGCAAAGTTTGAGACCTCAATTCTTGATGTCAAAAATTTTAAATATGTCTTTAATTCATTCTAATTTGACTCTTTTAATATTGGTAAGAACATTATTCAAATGGTCAAAATAATTAAAATATTCAAATATGTCTCTAGTAAAAGTGCTTACAATCAATGATAATATTTAGAATTAAATATCCTTTTATATTACGGCCACTTGCAGCAAAAGAAGTGAACAATGCTCAAGGGGTTAAAGAGTTTTCAGAAGGTTGTAGGTTCTGGAGGAGGTTCCGTAAAATCCATTGGAATACTTAAAACATAAATTAACAGGCATTTTTCTAAGCAGAAAATGGTGCATTAATGCATTTCTTAACAGGTACATTACTTTATTGATAAGTCAAAGGAAAACTGTGACAAACCTGAAATGTAAGAATAGAATAATAGAATGCTATAACACACAAACAGATTATATGGCCCATCAAGTCTATTTAGGTCTTCTTCTCCACATGAGCATGATGGGCTGAATGGCCTCCTTCTGTGTTGTAAATGGCTCTATGAACTATCTAATCTAATCTGACTCTCTTACTGTTCAGAGCCTCTAGTATCAATCTTTTTCTCTCAACAACTAATTCCCTTCAAACATAATTTATTAATTCTGCTTCAACAGTGTATTTTGTTAAACAATTCCACACTCCAACTGAAGTGTGAAGACCTTTTCTCTAACCGACCCTTTGATTCCTTTTATGCCTACCTTAAATTTGTGTTCCCTCATTACTATCTTGCTCACTAGCGACAACAATCCATCACTGTTTGGCTTATCGTAACTTTTCATAACCTTGAAACCATCTAACTGCTCACCACTTCACCTTCCTAACCTGGTAGCTGCAACCTGTCATTCCTGGTAACACCCTTGTACATCTATGTTGCATTTTCCGAATTACTTTTATATGCTCAATGCTCAAAACTGTGGCCTAATGAGATCTTGTACAAGTTCAAGATTTTGTATTCCAGGCCCCTAAGTACAAAACCAAGGACTCAATGGGATTCTATTCTTCAGATCCTTTCTTTAATGACCTGTGCATTGAACACTAAAGCCTGGATTTTCACTTTTGATTCAGGTAGTGGGAATTGGGAAATTTCCAAGCTCATCACACCCATCTCAGGAGAAATTCATCCAAATGGCTGGATGCAGGATCCTCACTTCGGGAGAGGCAGGAGGGGCAGGTGTGGGATGGAGTCTGGTCCCCCACACCCAGACACAGGTGGCCATAGGGGTGGACAGGGGTAGCTGAGTGCCAAGGTGGGCCTTTGTCCATTTGTTTTGTTAAATATTAGACTCTCTGACCCTCACCCCTTTCACCCCCTCCCCTCAACCATCCTCATACCCCATCCATGCCAACTCATCCCAACCCATTTGATTGTTGGAGACTAAGGGAATTGTGGGCATGATGGCTAAGTTGGTCTAGAAGCTGAGCTCCAGGGAGAACATGGAAGCGGGGTGGGGGGGTGTGGTTTGGTGGAGTGGGAGTTGGTAATCTGCTCTTGCAGAGAGCTGGCACTGATACAATGGGATAAATGGCCTCCTTCTCTGCTGTAACCATTCTATGATTCATTCCAACCCAGTCACCATGCTTTGTCCTTACATCTTCCTTGCCAACTGACTACTTTATCCAGCATGGACAGACCTCAGGAACCTTGTTGCGATGAAATAAAATAAAATTCTGAATATCTATTATAGCCTTCACTATATTATAAAGAAAAACTCCCATTCATGAAAGTTTATTCAAAACATCTAAATCCCCTCAATTTCTTAATCATTTACAAGAACAAATAGATTTATATTCATAACCCCAAATCAAGGACAGTTATTCCTTTAATAACCTCATTGAGCTGTCAATCAAACTGTGAACTTAGAATTCCTACTGAGATAACTATAGGTTGTGAAAAGCAGCCAAACATTAATAATGACATAATGATAACCCTTGGGGTGTAATTGCTAGACCAGATTTATTTCAACTTTTACTGGCACGGGTGGCCTATTTTTTAAGTTTTAAGAGGCTATGCATTTAAAAAAATGCACAGCTTGACAGTTCTACAGGCCTTATCTGCCCTACAAGAACATTTACGACTACTCTAAAAATTCATAACTCCCACACTGCAAATTAAGGCTCTAGCAACAATGAAAATGATGGGCAGAATAATCCCACATTTGCACCAATTGCAATATCAGTCGCAATAGCGGGTTTTCGTGCTGTATTGTCCACTTCCCACCTCACTAATTATGCAGCCACAGGAAACACGCTGTCTCGCTGGTGGGCGGCTTTCGATTTGCCTGCCACGCCGTTACTTCACCACTTCCTCACACCAGGTGCCATATTTTAAACTGCAGCCACGCGCACACTTCTCAATGCTTGCAGCCCTGGGCTGCTGCTGTGAAGACATGGCCCCAAAAGCCAGGAAAAATGCAGCCTCCCCGTTTCAGTAACACATCCCTGGCATGCCTTCTGGACTTGGTGGAGGCCCGCCGTGATGTCCTCTACCCCCGCTCTGGCTGCAGGAGGCCCATCAGACTCACCACTCGAGCTTGGGAGGTGATAGCAAAGGTGGTCAGTGCCAATGCTGCACACAAGAGGTCGGCCATCCAGCGCTGAAAGCAGATGAATGATCTCATCTGTGCTGTCAGGGTAAGGCAACCATCCCATCACTCTAAACACACACTCACAAAGCTGTCACAGATTCACTGGCATCTCATTCACTGCCAGCTCAAGGGACATCACCACTCACTCTCACACAAACCCTCACACCTCCATCTGGCCTCATCTCACCAAAGACTGCCTCCTCAGCTCTCACCATCTTGAGGCCACTTGCACAGATCAACATGTGTCCCCACACACATCTTGGGATAACCCCCTTCCCAATACAGCCCTCACCCTGCAGCCTCTTCCCTTGTCTGTGGCCACTTCTCCCCCTTCCCCAAGCAAGCCTCAGCCCTGCAGCCATTGAAAAGCCACTTCCGCCTTATGGCTGCTCTGGTAGGTAGAGACCTCCCTGTGAGCCAGCCTAAAAGTAATGTGGTGCTGCCTAGCTGCAAAGCCTGGCACTGATAACCGAAGGATGGTAGGTAAATGAACCTTAAGTGCCATGCGAATTGCAGGTCACCAGGTTCACGTTGCTTATGCACAGTTGTGAAACACACGTCAATGTGCCCAGATGATCCAGCGTGGACGGTGATTCTGACAAGCAGGGCTTATAATGAGGTGTTAAAGTATTGAAATTAGGTTCCTGACATGCAGGATGGGAAATGAGGCCCGCCATTAGCAAGTGGAGTGGACGATCACAAACTGGTTTCACAATGGCGTGAAACTGATTTTCAGCTTTCTCGCCATATTGTCCAGGCTTAGGTGATTCCACCTAATGTCTGTTTGAGCTCAGCATTCAGTTCAAAGGTCCTGTTGAGCTTGGTTTTCCCTCATGTGTGAGTCATGCCTCTTTCCCCTACGGTGGGAAATGGTGGCGGGATTTCCAGGTCCAGGTTACGCCATTTTGAAAGGTCCATGGAGTCTTCACGAGTCTGCGAAGATCTGGGCCTAAGGTCCCACAGCCTTTACCATTTAAGATGTATTCCAATATTTTATTCTTACCTTTATTATATTTCTACATTTATACTTACTATTTATATTTTCCTACATTAAACTGCATCTGCCATTCAGCTGCCCATCTTGTCAACTTACTGAATCATCTCTGTTAAGTCCTATCCAGATCATAATCCAATATTTTACTTAAAGTTAATTTGCTTTACTTTTTTTAAATGCAAGATCTGTTATACTAAGAATTTAATTATTAGCCTGACTGATTCCCAGATGGTTTGCTTTGTACCAGTATGTACATGAGTTAGAGCATTTTGACCATTCATTGTCAATAGATGGAAGATCTAGCTCATACATTAACACCAAAACACCATCGGAGTTAAGGCCATACCTTTAGTACAGAAGGGGCCATCATATGCAGTCTGCATGCAGTCACACGAATAGCCATTGTATTTTTCCACGCACTTTCCTCCATTTCGACAATACATGCCATAACTGGTACAATGACCTGAGCAGCCAGGTTTCACCCCCGGAGTAATTTTTGCTCTCTCCTCAAGGTCGAGAGTGACACCATTCATCTTTAAAGACCGGATACATCCAAGATAACCTCGCTGCCCTCCAGCAGCTCCTGTGAAAAAAAAATTGAATGGATGAAATGAAGCACAATGAGACAGAGAATACAGCTTGGAATTATTGCTCAATTGCACTGGCTTTTTCATTGCAATTACCCTGATATCAGCATAACTGGTGCAAAAGATTGTGGAATTTTAAGCACAATTTTGTTCCACACAAGTTGGGTTTCTGCAATTACTTATATTCGTTTTAAGAACATTGCACCAGAAGCGGCCTCCATGCAACTGCTGATGCCCCCAGAGTAAAGTTTCTGCTCATTGTGCTCATTTGTAAGCTTTCTTGGAAGATTGAAAAATTAAACTGAATCTTTTGGGGGCAAGGACACCAATAGGTGCGGCTTGAAAAATTTTTCTTGCAAGTTCTTTTAAATTTACTCAGGAACTGAAACTGTGCCCCAAGCGAATTAGAAAATAGCTTTCTCTATTTTTAAAAAAACATTTTCAGTAATTTAAAATAGGCTCATTCACAGTAAATGGATTTACACTGTGATTTAAAATACTTGCTTTTTATGATAAATTCATTTGAGGCTTTTAATTAAAATTTACCAAGTCACAATTTTTAAATATATCAAGTAATACATTTTAAAGCATTTAAAAAAAAATACATTTTAAAATATTGCCTGATTCTGCTGGTTCATGAAGGTTTGCGTTCGCCTATATTTAAGTGAGTTTGACCTGAATGGACTAAAGACACATATATTTCCTGCATAGCTATTAAATAGACTCTGGTTTCGAATTAACCTTTTGGAAGAACACAAAATTTAATTCACTGATGTCTTTAGTCAATGCTACAAGCAATATCAAACTGCTACAATAGATTAACACCACCTCCATAAACTTCATCTGTACAAATATTGCATGAAATAACATCAGACTAGTATATTACAAGGCGATATCAGGGATCAGCTGAACAGATCTATGTGGTTTATTAAATAATCATCAAAAGTTTAAAACAAGCTGGGGTAAATTTTCTCATCAAGATTCCAACTGAGCATTAGTTGGATGGTATCTTATTAGCATTCACCCGACCATTGGTAAGCTGATTTAGCAGATCAACTTCATTCATGTAGTTACAACTGACCCCTGACATTTATGGGCCTCTTACTGGAACTTGCTGGATGAACTACTCTGACAATTCATGTCCCCTCAGTACTACACTGAAATTTCAGTCTAGATTATGTATGCAAGTTCTAGAGTGGGACTTGAACCCATGACCTTCCAACCAAGAGGCAAGTGCTACCACCAAATAAATGCTGACTGTTTACACAGCCTGCTAATACCTTTACTGTAAATTTCAGCATTTATAGAGACTGTTTTGACTCAAGAGCCAATGCAATAAATGTGGAGCCAGGTGACCAAGCTTGTGGGCAAGAGATAGAGTGGCACAATTCTCTGCCCTATTTGATAACTGATAAAATTGAAGTATTGTAGAATGAGATGCTATCAAGGAGGCTGGCCCTGCTTAACATTCCAGGATACTTCATGCATTGAACAGCATCGTGGAAGGAGGAGAAGAGGACCTGTGGCTGCAGCTGGCCATTACTACCAATGGCAATGCCAACTTTACGGTACAACTATCAGCAACTCTGTATCTGGATGTTTATTCTACATGGTCATTGCTCGGTAAGTGCACTTTGACTGCAAATGCGGATAGGAGGATACTATCAGTTAAGTACAATCTGTTAGAAGAAGGGTCATATGGACTTGAAACGTTAACTCTGTTTCTCTCTCCACAGATTTTCTCTCTCCACAGATGCTGCGAGACCTGCTGAGTTTTTCCAGCATTTTCTGTTTTTGTTTAAGTACAATCTGTCTCTGGTGCAACTTGACCAGGTATCATTTCTCCATCAATCCTCCTCTTCTTTCAGCAATAAACATAAGAGGGAACCAAATGTCTCAAAATTATGGATGTACCAATAAAAAGAATGGCAGTGCCAGAACACTTAACACAAAGCCTGCTGAATAACTAAATGGCAACAGAAAGGAAACAAAAAGCAAGTTTCAGATTTATCATCCAAATTGTGTTACAAATCTTTTGTTTGAGTGTTTTAACTGCAAATCCACAAACAACACACCCTACTATCCCTGGGCACTCATATCGTATGTAAAAGACCAAACATTGAGTGGATATCCAAGTAATGTCATCCAAGTTTTAATCTAATGAAGTGCAGTCTGGGACCTGTTTCTGGTAGCAAAGCCAGGATACAGAATTGGATAGACGATAAATGGATGGAAAGATGACATAATGAGCCTCAGCTTTTCTACAATCTCTTGACAATCAGTTGGACCTGTCTTAAACCCACAAATTGGGCATAACTGAGCAGAAATCTATTCTACTGTATCCTTGAAACTACTGGAACTTTCCTTGGCTGCAGGTAGCATGACAACTCGACTAGCAGTGATTTGAACTGAAGGGCTATTATACCTTGCAATTTAGACTGAAATGACGCAAGGGCCCCAATTTCATGCAAATATCTAGTATGAGTAATAAGCTTGCATGGTGAAACCTAGAAAGATTTTAAGTCCTGTACCTCATTTCCACATCCAGGTACTGCCTCCTGACTTTGTTCATTGTGCTGCAATAATGACAGAAAGTGCTGCCTGACCGACTGATGTGAGGGTTGATTTATCTGTCAAGTGGCCACTTTTGGGGTGTGTGGGAAGGTTCCCCTGCAGGTGGTAAGTGGTAGGGAGAGGATTGGGCAGTAATTGGGGCTCCTGTTTCTCCTAATCTGATTATTTTGAAAACTCACTGCTGGGCCTCTTTTGCCTTTGGACAGGTTTAGCCTGATGGGGAAACCATCACCATTCCCTCACTCAGGCCTCATGTTAAAATGGCAGATTGGGCCCTGATTACATCATCAGAACTTGATCTGCCTATTTAAAAAAGACTGTGCTGGTTTTAGACGGGCATCCTTGACACTTGCAACTTTTAAGTTACAGGCAGTCAGATTGGCGCAGCAAAGAAGTGAACATGTCTTGGCTTCATTTTAACTGCCCACAACCCTCCCATCCACACCCTCCCACCCCACCACCTGGCTTCTGACAGATTGAGAAAGTTAAAAGGGGGTCTTTTTCCAATGCATTTGACAGGCAACACAATGGTATTCTCTCCTTTGTATATTGTGCTCGTGGCTTCCATCTTGGGCAAACAGTATCCTCTACAGTAGAGAGGGCTGAGTGCTAACCTAATGGATGTTTTTTAAAATTATGAAAGGGTTTGATCGGGACATGGAGAAAATTTTGCCAGTTGTGTGGAAACCAGAACTAGATCATAAATATAAAATAATCTTTGATTATTTTGCTGCAAAGATTAAATTGTCCTGAAATGTAAAGTGTTGCGCTAGTTACATTGGACTTGGTTGTGTTCAGTAACCCTTACTACTGACATGTATGCAGATTTACGCTTTTAATTGTTCTTCACTTCTCAAATGTTCAGTCAGTAGGTATTCATTCATTAGCATAAACCAACAGATTTTGTGAATCAGTTGAAACATTTATGCTTTCAGTTCAGATACGTTAAATTAATTTTTCTTCTGGATTACTATCCATATTGGCATTTACTTCAGTGTAATCCTATTAGCATGTAACCTTTACGCAAATGATTGCTACAGTATTTTAAGGCTTATGTTCAACCATAACGAGAGGCTGTTCCCTTCAGCGTCTTCATCAGCTTGTAACCAGTTTGTAACTTCTGTTTGGGAAAATATAGATTGTTTTCTTTCCTGGACTACTTACAACATTTCATATACAAAGTAGAAACCACAATAAAGATCATACTTAATTACATTTTTAGCTGTGGAGTACCATAAGCAAGATTCATAGATAAGGAAGATTTGAATTGACAGAGAGGAGCATATTTTCCATTCCTAATTGTTAAGTGAGAGCCATTGGAACACATACACTGTAATATGCCACCAATCTGCAGTTAACTGTATAATTTATATGTTTGCAATCATGGGTAATGATAATTTGGGAGAAAAAGCTGTGGTGTTGGTGATTGAAGTAACAGTACTCTTTAAAGGACAGTTGTATCTTTAGGTAATTTAGTTGCACTCTTCTTCTTTCGTAAAGCTTTAGGGGCAGAAGCTGTCATCACAGTTTTAATGTCAAGTTCTCTAATCAATCCAATGCCCTGTTGGACAGTAAGTGTAACTCCAGGATGTCACCCTCGAACTTGAATCGGGAGCAAGATGTTATGTGCTCCATAGTTTGGTTAGGGTTTTTGCAGTCACAGCGAGGTGACGTTTTGAGGTGCCATTTGTACATCAGGCGGCTACGTCGCCTATATCCAGTCCCTATTCTATTGAGGATTGTCCTCATGCTCTGGGGGAGATTGAAGCCTGGTTGCTGAGATATTGGGTAGGAGACAATGGGCGAAATTCCACGCCCCCCCCCCCCCGCCAACCATAAGCTCCATGGTGGGAGTGGGAACCCGGAGTGTTCCCTGTCGATGAGCAGGGTGGGCTGTTATGCACAACCATGTGCTCCCTGCATGCACGTGGTTCACGACGTGTATCGTGGTGGGGCAGGTAGGAAGTCATGCACCCCGCCTTCATGCCCAGGCACCATATTTAAAAGGCACCTGGACAGCCAATGATTTAGCGTGCCAATACTCCAGGGCACTGAGATGGCACCAAGCACTGGCCCCACGCTTCAGCGATGCCTCCCTGGAGAGTCCCCTTCAGGCCATGGAGGACAGAGATGGGAGCAGGAGGCCCAGCCGGCTCACCACACTGACTTGGGAGAAGGTCACCAGGGTGGTCAGTGCCAGAGGGTACAGACGAGGACCATCCTGCAGTGCAGGAGATGGATGAATGATTTAATCTGCGTCACCAGGGCAAGTGAACCTTCTACTCTTTGAACTCAATTCACCATTCTTCTGAATCTGGCATGAGACGTGGGCATCATTGGCAAGGGCAGCATCTGTGTTGCCCATCCCTAAAAACCCTTGACAAGGTGCTGGGATGCTGCCTCATTGCCCTACTGCAGTCCGTGTGGTCTGCTGGTAGGGAGGCAACTGCGGGTTGCTGACCCAGCCACTGAAGGCACAGCCATTGTGGGTGGGGGAATGGAGGGCGGGTGGTTGGAGTAGAGGGTAATTTGCAGATGCTACTGATCCCCTGCCTCTGCTGTCCTTGTCCTTCTAGCTACTAGAGTTAGTTAGTCTGGAGGGGGCTGCCAAAGTAGCCTTGGGGACTGGCAGCAGTGCATCTTTAACATAGCACACAAAGCTGCCACACTATAGGTCAGTGCTGGAGGGATTGAAACTCTTTCGAGTTATCAACAGTCACAGATTGCAACTCTTTCGAGTACAATCACAGTTCTTGGTTTCCGGGAGTGGGACATGAACCCAGAACCCTCTGATTCAAAGGCGAGGGTGCTATGAACTGAGCCACAGCTGACAGGGTGCTGGATGGGGTGTTAATCAAGCGGCCTGCTTCGTTCTGGATGTTGTCCAGCTTCCCAAGTGCTGTTGGAGTTACCCTTATCCAGACAAGTGCACAGTATTCCCTCAAAATCCTCATTGTGCCTTGTGCATTATGGACAGGCTTTGGGGAGTCAGGAGGTCACGTATTAGCCACAGAGTTAGCAGCGTGTGATCTGCTCCTGTGCTCACAATCCATCTATCTAAATTATGCAGGAGAAGACAGTGCACAATAGGCAAGAGAGGGAGAGGTCAGGAGGGGTTATGCCTGACATCCAGCCCCTCACACAATTTAAACAGCAGGCTGCCGAGCTGGCGGGGGTGGGATTGTGACCATGCCTGTCCGAGAGCAAGATCAGCCTCCCTGAAGCACCCAGTGAGGAGGCATGCTTAATCTCTGAAAATTGCAACCTGAGGGTGATGCTGGGTGCAATGCAGGAGCCAGCCTAGGCTGTCACTCATTCTCTATTCTCTCCCTTCCAGGTGCCAGTAGGATGAGGGGGAGGCCAGCTCACTCCAGAAGCAAGTCCCCACCCCCAGGAGAGCTCAAATGATGACAAACACTTCTTCACACCTGTAGAGCCATCACAGCCTTCACCTGCTCCCACCACAAGCCCAGAGACACACACCTCGGTGGGTGATGTATCTAGGTTAGGCTCAGGCTCACTCTGGTGGTCACCGCACAGACACCTGTCCAGAGCAGGTGAAGGCGGTGAGAGTCAAGGCCTCTGGTACTCAGAAGACTGCAAGAGAAGAGATCCCTGCTAAGTCAGAGTCAGATGATGAGCCTCTGGAAGTGGCCATGGAAACGATGCTGGAGTATTAATGAGATGCAGGGGAACATCAGGCAGAAGTGTCAGAGGCTCTCAACAGAGTGGCACAAGAGACAGAGAGGTGCGTCTGGATGCTCTCTGATGTCGTGGCTGCAGCATGTGAATGCATGAAGATCTCCCTGGGGATGATGGCGGTGGCAGACACCATGGAGATCCTAGTCCAGCAGAACGCGGAGTTTCTGCTGGATATGGGCTCTGACCTGCGCTCCCTTGCTCTAGCCATGGGTAAGCTCATACGGTGCCTGGGACGAGGTGGACAGAGCACCTTGATCTCGCTCTAGCTGCCCCTTCTCTTCACGGAGTCAGGGACGGGCCCTCGGACACCCAAAGGGAGGAGGAGTGTCAGGTGGACACCCTTGGGGCTTCCACCCAGGACACTCCAAGGGAGTCCATGCGGTCTGAGTGACCTCTGGATGTGACCCCATCAATTCCAGCCTCTGAGACTGCTGAAGGTGCACCTATTGACTACTGTGCCCTCTTGTCAGTGATGTTTGGCAGGCATCCTCTGGAGGGCAGAGGCCTGGAGGGCAGGTACCGCCTCCTCTGCTGTGGATGTCGGGGAAGCACCTAGCGTAGTGGTAGGGTAAGAGAAATTAAGAAGTGTTAAGTTAACGCCCGTGGCACAGGTGTACAATCATTGTATATAGTTTTAACATCTGTCTCACTATATGAATCATTTCACTTCATGGGTGTCTCCTGGGATTTTCTTGCTGCTGTTTGTGTTGTTTACTGTCCACACCACCCCCCAACCACCACCCCTTCCCGGGAGGGGAACCAAGGCAGGGTCTAAGTCCCCCTGAATGATCCCTGCGCAACGAGGCATCGCTCTTTGCCAAGGCTCATGCAAGCCATGTCCGAGAAGCCTCCCCCTCATGCTACTCCCCTTTCCCCCATTGCCCTCTAGAACCTATAGAGAGATCTTTGCCTTGTCAGGATAGACTATCAGGGCTTTCCTCCAGTTGTCCAGTTGAGCTGACCTTCAGCTCCATCCGATGGCCCTCCTCCCACATAGAAATTTTCTGTTGGACATTGAGGGCGCGACATCCTGATCTGCCTGTGCCTCAGGATGGTGCGCGTCACCTTCCAGACAGTATCCAACACCTTTTACCCTTCTCCTCTAACCCACCCCCTAACCCCCATCACCTTCTGCCCCCCTCCGCCTGGTGTTACCTTCACCCTCCCATTGGTTACCCTTGAACCTCTCCACATCACCCCAGACCCCATCACCGTTAGCCTTCAAATATCCTCCCTCCCCATTGAGCCCACAACTGTCACAGTCCCCATGCCCACCATGACCCTGCCCACTCCCCAGATCCGTGTAAAAATCCTTATTCCCGTGAACGACCCCTCTCCGACGAGAACTACTCCTGGCACACCCGGACCCCCATCTTCCCACCCTACTGCATCCCACTGCCCCCTCTGACAGTCACAGTGCCCTCCTACCCTCAGTTCACTCCTCAGGATTCCAGCATTGACAGCACTGACACCTCCCTGTGAACAACTGCCTCCCCTTCAAGCCTTCCTGGTCACTGATGCCCCCCCCACAATCTAAGCCTTCCTGGTCATAGTCCCCATGTCTTCCAGCAACCCTTCCTACCATGTTTTCCAACCCCACTGTGTCTTCCAGAACCCCCACCGTGTGTACCGACCCCTACCCATGTCTTCCAGCAACCCTACCCCTATGATTTCTAACCCCCTCCATATCTTGTAGCTCACCCCCCTGTGGTTTCCTCAGAGCATCAAACCTGAGATCGTGTGGTCCTCTGGTGCTCCAGGCCACGGCTTCTCGGGTAAGTGCTCTTAACCCAGATGTGGAAAGGATGCTTCCACTTGTGGATGAGTCCAGAACTAGGGGGCACTGTTTTAAAATTAGGGGTTGCCCTTATAAGACAGAAATGAGGAGAATTTTTTTCCCTCAGGGGGTTGTATGACTTTGGAGTTCTCTGCCTCAGAAGGCGGAGGCGGTGTCACTGAATATTTTTAGGGTAGAGGTAGATTCTTGTTAGGCAAGGGAATCAAAGGTTATTGGGGTTAGATGGGAATGTGGAATTCAAAACACAAACAGATCAGCCATGATCTTATTGAATGGCGGAGCAGGTTCGAGGGGCCAAATGGCCTACTTCTGCTCCTATTTCATATGTTTGTATGTTCGTAACTCGCTCACCGTGTGCATGCCAGGTTTGTCTAGTTGTGAATTGGACCCACCCACAGTGGGGTGGAAGATATGCTGGGGTGGGGTGCAGGGGGAGGGTGAAGATTCCGGTCAGTTGGGGTTTTCATTAGGATGCATGAGATGTGTAATAATTATGGTGTTTTAGTGTGTAATGTACTCTTAAGAATAATACTTGTTAGGAAAGATCACATGATCTGTAGTAACCAAAAGGAGAGTAGCTCAGGCTACCTCAGCAGTCAGTGTAGAGACAGAGTAGGAGTTGAAAGCACACAAGTAGTTGCTGCTGACTGTATTGTATATAAACGTAATGTTTCCATTTAAGAAGTGTCTGCAGTTCAACTCTATTACTAATAGTACAACTCAGCCACCCTACAACAAGATGTAAATTTAGTTCCTGATGGGGTTCAGCTGGAAAGGTGATCCACCGCTAAACCGCCATGACAGTCAGGACCACTAGTTCCTGCCGTAATTTCCCACCATTAGAAAAACAATTTTTTTCATCCTGGCATATTTACCGCCCATGTCCGTTATGAACCCCTGCCGCTGAGGGCATGGTGGGGAAAAGTCTGACTAATGTGTCTACATGGGAGGGTTTTTTCTGCCCAAGCTTTCCTCCAGGTTTCATCAGTGTTATGGAATTGGAGATGTTCGATTCTTGTCCAGAGGGGGTTTCGTATAGCCATGTGGTGAGTTGGGGGGTGGGGTCTTGAAGATTTCTATGGATGGGAAGATCCAACTTGCTGTGGATACAAGTTATTTCTCTGCACATTGCTGCATCATGCCAAATGGAGAAAGGGGCAATATTTGAGAAGACAGGTAACCACTTAGATGGAGTTGATCTCAGAGTTCCAGAGATTATCCTCATTACTGAGTGAAGTTATGTGTCAGTGAGTTTGGTGTGATGACATGAGGCCCATACGGGTGCACAGTACTCAGCTGTCGAGAAACCAGAGCTATGGAAGAAGTGTGAAGGACAGTGGCTTTTGTACTCCAGCTTGCGCCGGTGAGCTCGCAGATGATGTTCACTCATGTCTTGCTCTTTTCGGCAATCTTTTGGAGGTGGTGATGGTAAGTGAGGGAGTGGTCAAGGGTCAACTTCCAGATAGGCAGGAGTTGAGTTATGCTGCACTTTTTCTCCACAGAAGGTGACATTTAGGGGTGCTGTATACCTTGCGCTTTTCAAGGTGGAATGCAGAAACGATGGGCTTGGCTGGATTTGGTTGCAGTCTGCACTTGTAGAAATATTCAGCCATTTTGACAGGTCAGAGTTTAGCATGGCTTCCATTTCCTGGGACAATTTTGCCTGAGTTGTCAAGACAATATCAACAGCATAAATAAATTTTAATGATGATATGCTGAGCATGTCACCTTTGTAGATGTTAAGAAGTATCAGCGCTAGGATGCTGCAGCTGCAGCTGCAGTGACTTACAGGGAGAGAAATTGAGTTAATCATTTCTATGGCAGCTGGTTAGAGAAGGTGCTGTTCTTAGGAAGGAGTAAAAAGGATAAACGTCCGTCTTCATACTTCTGGTGGGAGAACTGCTGCTGAGATTTTAAATGACTGGAAAATTGTGGGCAGTGTGTGCTCTCACTGTTGAGAACACAAAGTCAGAAAATTAAGCCTAAGGGATAGGAATTGGCCTTAAGCAAGGTGATGCCAGTTGTCAAATGCAGATAGCAGTTACCTGGGGCAAGGAAAAGGTGACTTGGGCGGAGGGCAGTCAAGGAATTTGGAAAAATATATTGTAGTCTTTAGATTCAGCTGTTTTTGTCATTTTACATTAAAATTGCATGATGACTGATATATCCATGAAAGCAAATGATGCACTATTATTGCTTTAATGAAATATAATTCTCTCCAAAGCCCTGAAGATGAGTCATATGGGCTCAAAACGTTAACTCTGTTTTTGTCTCCCCAGGTGCTGTTAAAAACTAAAAAAACTGCTGAGTTTTTCCAGCATTTTCTGTTTTTGCTTCTTTATAAATGTCTGGTAAGCATTTGTGTCCTCGAAATCTGTTATTTTTCTTACACTCAGACTTAAGAACCTAATCAATGCTGGCACTTCAGTGCAATACTAACGAATGCTGCATTAGTGGAGGAGTCTTTTGGATGAGGTTAAATTAAGGTCTATCAGCCTGTTCAGGTGGAATTACAAGATCCCATAGTGCTATTCCAAGAAGATCAGGGAAGCTCTCCTAATATTCTGATCAATGTTTATTCCTCAACCAAGATCACCAAAACAGATTAATTGGTTATTGGTCATATTTGGAACCTTCTATATTAATTGTTAGTGGCTACACGTCAGGACAAGTTCACTAGTTGTGAAGCACTTTCAGCTCTCTTAACAATGTGAAAAGGCACGTATAAAGGAGGTCCCTCCTTCATTTTCAGGATGTGCTAATTACACTTAAATCTAAGTTATAGAAAAACACTATCAGAACTCTCCAGTTCTGGGTTCTGACTCTGGTACGCAACACAGAATTCTTGCTCCTAGGTGGGATGTGAGCTCTGCAGCACTATGTGATCTGCTTGACTAAGGATGTTTTAACTATTGGATTGCAAGCCAGGGTGATATAGCAAATTCTCACTTCAAAGTTTTAACATTTGCCATATTGCACTCATGAACATTTTAAGATACAAACATAAGTTGATTTGGACTTCTTGAGATGATCAGGGGAATTCGTCCATTCAGAATTAATGTTAGATCATTAGTGATTGGAAAAGCAGCATTGACAGCCCTGGCTGCCTGTCCTATTTTACATCTAATCCTGTGGAGTCAACCAGAAGTTACAGGAAGTGTGAGCAGCTAAGGGTGGGAGATCAAAGGTCGTGTTTATTTGTGCCACAATGCTAGGGGGAACACTTGCTGCATATGTCGATGCAGTTACAGTGACGCAGGAGTTATAGTTGCACCTACTGCATGCTGCACCCTAAGAGTATTGCTCAAAATTAAGACTAGAATAGCAAAAAGAGGGGAAAATGCCAATGAGAAAGAAGTGGCAGTCTCAGCAACAATATTTACTAGGTGCTAAATCCAGATGCCTTTAATGAATTTGTGAATGTGTCAGCTACAGCACTTCATAATAGAACAAACCATATCTGCGAAAGAATTGTGCCCAAACTACCTTGTCCAGGTGTTTCTTGCTCAATTAATTGAGTACAGTTTATTATCTTAAATAAAATATGAAATAAAAATTCATCACCCAATGTGGGGCTCAAGATCATGACTCTGCGATTTACTGTCCCATTAACTACCAACTGAGATAACCAGGCTGTGCAGAAACATGCTCCACAAAGCCTCTCTAACTTGGTGACAGCTCCACAACTCACTGCCCAAAACGTTTCAAACTTTTACCCACCCCCACTGCTAGCCTGAGCAAGAAACTTGATTTCTGACAACATAGTTGCCTTTGCTGCTCATTAACATCAATTGAAAGTTTATGGTACAATTCCAATACTGCTCTTGTTTGATTAATTTATGTGTGTTTTAATAATTTCATTTCATTAGAGATAAATCCTGAATGTCCTGTACTGTATGTTTTGTTAGGCCTTTGTGGTGTACACGTCCATCAAACCTGAATCAATTAATGATAATTGCTGTCCTCAATCAACATTTAGTCAGGAGTCCCATCAATTTCTTTGCCCTAACCTTGCCTCAGTTAATTAATGGTGATAGTTGCTGCTGATGAATTGCTACCACTAATCAACCATTAAAGTAGCTTCAGTCGTGAGAAACCACTGCCTACCACTTCAATAATTTTGTCTGTAACCATTAAACCATTAAGGTGGTAGAGCATCCAAAATTAATGTGAACTGAAAGCAAAGGCAATGATAGTAATTTCTAAATTTCTTTTGATGTATTTGACTTCTAGTTTCCAGTTAGGATTCCTTATGAATATGCAACTAAGAGAAAGGTATTAAAATTAAGATCAGAAAACAACCTTTGGCTGCTAACAGTTACATTAAATGGGATGAAATTACTTCATAATAGGAAAAATAAATTAATTAAGGACACTCAACATGGCTTTCTAAAATGCAGGTTGTGCTTGACTAATAATGAAAATAATGGAATAATAATCAGAAGGGTCTGTAAAGAGTATAGAATGGCAAATAAGCTTTAATTACTTACCCACATAGAGCTGACTGTAGAGTTCTAGTCGTGTATGACCCTGGGTTGGTGCCTTCCTGAAATCCCTGCGCAGTAGATCTACTTGAAGGCTTGCTTCCTTTACATTGCGCTCAGCGATTACTCGATGCCACTGGTCATCATTTAAAGGATTTGGAGATCTCACTGTAAGTTCCTCTGGGCCATTGCCCACATCAAATGAAAATGTTACATCAGTAGGAGCTGAAAATAAAATGATCATAATTCAATTTTTATTTGACTAAAACATAAAAATTAGATGCACTTCTAGAGGGAAAGGGGATGAGATAATAATGGTGAGATGAAATGTAGACAGGATTAAGTATGATTTTAAAAATCAGCATTTTGGGCATAATAGCTTTTCCCTATTCTTAAAAGTTCATATATGTTTTTAAACTTTTGCTGCAATAGATAAGTACCTTAACAACTCAAAATTCCCAGCACTATCATTTTTTGTTGTCAGACTGAAGTTATACCAATGGAAGTCTTTCCTCTAGTGTGTCAATATAAAATGTTGTGAAGATCCTGAATTGTTCCACTTCCTTCATCTGGCATGAATATACAGGAAGACAGCCAACAGGACCTCAATTATACTTTTCCTCCCAAAGGGGGAAAGTGATAATTACATCACTAGCCCTTGGAAAGATGACGCAAGTTTCTATAGTAATTTGCCAATTGTCCATATGCCAAATCAGACAAAATGGGAGAAATGGGATCAAGGTGTGATTTGCTATCTGACCTATGTTAATGCACCAACTGTCTTTTAAGTTTGTATTAACGCATGTGTAGTTTCTGTTTAAATGTGACTTCTTGAAATTCAGGAGTCATGCCGAACCAGTAGGATTTGCCTTTATTATACGTAACTGATTTAAGTGGCCATGTGCTCAATGCCTTGGTTAAGGAAGGGGTGGGGGGGGGGGGGGGGGGGGGGGGGTGCCCATCTGGTTCACTAATGCCCTTTAGGGAAGGAAATCTGCCGTCCTTACCTGGTCTGGTCTACATGTGACACCAGTCTGGTCAGGCCTGGCCTACATGTGGCTCACTCGTAAATGCCCTCTGAACAAGGGCAATTAAGGAAAAATGCTGGCCTGGCCAGTGACGTCCACATCCCATGAATGAAAAAAAATAAGGTCATCATAAAGATAACACTTAGATTACCTGACAGTGAGTTCTTAATTCAATCTCTCCCATCCACCATAGATATCAATAAGAAATTGCATTAAAAAAAACCATATAAATGCAAATTTTAATTTATATTTTTTATTTATTACTTTTAATCTCTAATTATCATTTCATAAGAATTGATGGTCACTTCCTGTCATGAAGCTATTGTATATAATATTTTGGAAAATATTTTTCTTTTAAAATAGAGGTTTAGTCTGTGGGTATGTTTTAATTGGATTATAGACAGGTAGTCTGGGTGCTTTGGTATTTACTAGTTTTGATATATAAGGGAGATAGCGTGCTTTTGCATTTTCTGAATAGAACATTCAAGAAAGGGGGTGAAAACTGTTGCCTTTCTAGCAACTACCAAGCAATATGTTTATATTACTAATAAAATTGGTACAATGAAAGGGGTTTCATTGTTAAAAGGTGAAGTTCAAAGAGGCTGGTGAGACAATGAGAATTTGAATTCAATCAGTGGTAGTAGGTGTAACTTCAGTAGTTTTCGGGTGTACAGAGCAGAGGCAATGTAAGATCAAAAGGCAGCTGTAAGCATCCAACTGGCTCTACAACAAAAAGAACCTCATTCTGAATTTGTAAGGTGAACATGCTTTGCCTGGTGTCTGGTTAAGTCTATGGGTTACTGTTGCCTTAATGGAGACTAGTTTGGGAATTTGTTAAAAGTTATGATAGTAGTAATTTGTAGCCATGTGTATATATATTTTAAACTGTGTAAATTAATAAAATGTTTCACTCAGTTTAATGTAAAACCTCGAGAACTGGTTGTCTGATTCCTGAATTTAGCGTTGCATCTCAAACATAACACTTAAAATTATAGGTTACAACAGTTGTTTAAAGTTTCCCTCTGGGATTTTTAAAATAACTCCGCTTTATCAACTGCATCAATCATAACACTTTCTAAATTAAGACAGTAAATGCTGGAAATACTCAGTGGTTCTGGCAGCATCTGTGGAGAGAGAAACAGTGTTAACGTTTCACCTTTCATCAACATTTTCTGTTTTTATTTCAAACTTCGAGCATCCACAGTATTTTGCTTGTGGTCGCTTCCTTCTCTGACCCAGTCAAGAAACATTTCACCCTTCCCCTTCAACCTTTCAGATTATCTGAGCGCTTAATCATACTTACAGAATAAGGTGAAAGAGAAATTTATGATTTTTACAGATAGTGTACATATTACAAAGCAATTTTGTCAAGAAAGTTAAGTCAAAGTCTAAAAAAATTAAGTCTAAGCCTAAAAAAATGGTTAAGTCTAAAAAAAAGTTTCATTTACATGTCTGTCTCACATGTTCAATTTTTAAATTCAAATTATTCTGTTGCTTCTTTCAACTGCATTGTGAGGCAGTTCGTAGTCCCCTGACCTTGACATTCTAATTTTAAGGTTAGTTATTTGTGAGGGGTTGACTGATTTATTTAGTTGTGGGAAAAGAGTTTATTTTGAGACAATTCTGCACTGGAATGGATTCATTGGTTGGGGAGGGGGTGGTGGGAGTGGGAGAGGAGGCTGCAGATATTTCTGAATTCTGATATGGGTATCTCATTGATTAAGTTTCTTTAGTTTGACTTTATGGGGTGATTTACTTAATTTTCTAGATTGCTAACCTGAGTGACTGGCTACCGCTAAATCGTTGCTATTGGCAATCCGATTCATTATCTCAGAATATCTGTTTTAGTTGAAAGAATGGTCCAAATGACATTGCCAATCACACGCACTGCCTCAAATCTATACAGTCTGCTGAATGTTCAGATTCCCTTATCTAAATATTTTGTTATGATCCCAGCTGACATTTCTACTGGGCAAGCAAAATCCCAGGGTGGAACCTGGCTTGATAGATCGTAACTTTTATTTTTGTTTCAAAACGTGGAGGGCTGCTACTGAACAGAGTTACAGGAGTCAGCTGATGGACTATTAACAAAAGAATAAAACATTTATTAAACAAGAAAATATGAACTATATTACAATACTCCTTCACCCACAACTACACCTTTACAGATATATACAGATTTGTAAGGATAACACAAGTTACAAAAGCTATCTTATACTCTCATGTTCACAGTAAGTACACAGTCCACATAAACCAACAAGCGACCTGTGGTCAGGCACACCACACTCTGAAACCAAGTGACAGATGCCACCCCAAACAGATGCTATGGATCCCTTATCAACTCCCCCCAGATGCTTGTCACACCGTGAGCCAACCAGTCTCTGTTTTGTCTTTCACACAAGGATTTCCAAACTCCACTCTTGAAGAACCTACTTTGGAATCTTCTCTCAAATGACGTTTTTTCTCGGACGCCTTCCACAAGGGTCCACATCCAGGGTTTCAAACTCTCCTTTCATTGTTCTTCACCCCTGGATCGCTACATGTATTCAAGATTCACCTTCCATGCACCTTCCCTCAGAAACTCAGCTATGCCAACAGAACACCACTGCTTCACATGCCCATAATAAAGAGTTACAGACCTTCGGCAGTCTTCTTGGATCTTCTGTCTTCTCACAAGCTTATTTTGCTTTAAGTCTGCACCTTGCAGCTTTCTCCCTTTAAACTTGGAGCCTTCCTCTCTGCTCATTACTTTCACTTTCACTGAACAGGAGCTTTTCCAGATTCCTGTTCTTTTCCTTTGACTAGAAGGTCTCCTTGGAATTTTCTTTTATTTCCCCACTCCCTTGTTTCTGGGACTTTCTCCTGTTCTTATGGGAAATCTGCTTTCTGCAGTACCCTCTCCTGTGTTCAGCATCTCCTGGCACCTGCTTCCAACATTAGAGCATAAGCACCAACTAAACTCAAACTGCTGTTCTGTTTCTCCCTGTCTCTCTGTATGGACCTCATATTGCTAGGCAACAGCACAGTTTTTTCTACCTTGTGTTTGTTTTAAATCCCCTTCAAGAGTCGTAAAACCTCATTAAAATGTAGATTATTTAAAAGTGAAACTAAACCTCAAGATCCCCCCTTAACACACAAATACAGAAATACAAATTAAACTTAAACTTAAAGATACACCTTATTCCTAACACACACAAATACACATATAACTTACTTAAACTATCTCTAGTTCCTTACAATATAAATGCACTTAATGCAGCGAGTAACTCTCCTCTTAGCTATCCAAAGTTTGTCCACTACCTACAACTACAATGCCCAAGTCAGCAGTGTGATGCAATATTTGATCTCCACCTGCCTGGATGAGTGCAGCTTCAACAACATTCAAGAAGCTCGGCACCATCCAGGACAAAGCAGCCTGCGTAATTGGCACCCCATTCACCACCTTAAACATTTACTTCTTCCACCACCAATGCACAAAGGCAGTAGTGTGTACCATATACATACCATATACAAGATGAACTGTCACAACTTGCCAAGTCTCCTGCGACAGCACCTTCCAAATCCAAGACCTCTACCATCTAGAACAATACAGTATTCAGTAGAAAAATAGTGAGGGCCGATTATGATATTGAAAATTTTTTATCAGGTCACATGAGAGCAGGGTATGAGGGAAGAGGGAGAGTTTTGAGAGTGGGTGGGGTAGGATTGTGAGAGCAGCCGGGGGCTGGGGGTGGGGAGTTGTGAGAGCGGGGTGGGGGGTAAAGTTGTGAGTGCAGTGGGATTGAGTTGTGAGGAGTGGGGGCAGGTAGAATTATGAGAGTTGGATTATTTTTAACTTTTACTTTCACAGGATGTGAGCAACTCTGGTTAGGCCAGGATTTTTTGCCCCTCCCTAATTGTCCTTGAACCACTGCAGGCTATGTGGTGTAGGTACACCGACAATGCTGACAAGAAGGGAGTTCCAGGATTTTGACCTAGTGGCAGTGAAGGAACAGCAATATAGTTCCAAGTCAGGATGTTATGTGGCTTGGAGGTTAGCTTGCAAGTGGTGGTGTTCCCATGCATCTTCTGCCCTTGTCCTTTGAGGTGGTAGAGGTTGTGGGTTTGGAAGGCGCTGTCAAAGGAGCCTTGGTGGATTGCTGCAGTGCATCTTGTAAATGGTACACACTGCTGCCACTGTCTGTTGGTGGTGGAGGAAGTGAATGTTTGTGGAAGGGGTGCCAATCAAGTGGGCTGCTTTGTCCTGGATGGTGTCCATCTTCTCGAATATTGTTGGAGTTGCGCTCATCCAGGCAAGAGGAGAGTATTCTATCACACTCCTGACTTGTGCCTTGTAGATGGTAGACAGACTTTGGGGGGTCAGGAGGTGATACTTTCTGCAAAATCCCCAGCTTCTGACCTGCTTTTATAGCCACGGTATTTATATGGCTGGTCTACTTCAGTTTCTGGTCAACGGTAACCCCCAGGATGTCGATAGTGGGGGATTCAGTGATGGTAATGCCATTGAATGTCAAGGGGTGATGGTTAGATTTTCTCTTGTTGGAGATGGTCATTGCCTGTACTTGTGTGGCGCAGATGTTACTTGCATCTTATCACCCCAAGTTGATAAGAGCTGTGAAAGTGGTGGGGGTGTTGGGTGGGTGTTGGGGGGTGGGGGTGGTGATAGAGTTGTGAGAGCAGTGGGGTTTGGTTGTGAGTGCAGGGGCAAGAGTTGGAGAGCAGGCATGGTAAAGTTATGAGAGTGGGGGCGTGAGTTGTGAGAGTGAGGAGTGATGGTTTTTTCTGCAATCGCTTTGCAGGCTCTCGTGGAGGCAGAATTGGGGCCTCAGAGCTCATTCACTTAAGCCATGCTTCCTGAAGCATGACAGGAAAAGAAATCGTGCATGCACGTATCACAGGGACTTGGAACTGGTCCAGAGGCTGTCCTGCCAGAGTTTCCGCTTCACGGTCGTCACTGTTGACTTAGAGGAGGAGGAACTCATGACCCCAGTTACTCACGAGCCACAGTTTTGGAAACTCCTGGCTTAGGCAGTTAATTCATCTTCATAATGCAGTGCAAGAAACGGCCTAGAGAGATGTAGTAAGAAGGGCTGCAGGGAAGACACATGCGGGCCATATGTGACCCAGGGCCATGCAGTGAGTAGCAATGACCTAGAAGGACAAAGACAGCAGACGCATGGGAACACCACCACATGCAAGTCCCGCTCTAAACTATGTGTGGCATCCTGACTTGGAACTATATCACCATCCCCACTGGATTAAAACATGGAACTTCCTTCCTAACAGCACAGTGGTGGTACCTACACCAGATGGGTTGCAACAGTTCAAGAAGGCAGCTCACCAACATCATCTCATGGGCAATTAGGAATACGCAAGAAATTCTGGTCTTGTAAGCGATGCCAATATCCTATGAAAGAATAAAAACCAAAATTCTCAATGGGAGTGCTTAACTCTCAATGTTCTTTAATCTGGAGGATTGGAAATAACCAAACCATGGTAGAAGACAGAAAATACAGACATTGGTTGTGTACTCCATTTGAAGAAAGTGACTTCTGGAGTCCAACAACAATCTATGCTGGGACCTCAATTATTCATTATATTTATTATTGACTTAGATCATGCAATTTTGGGGAGATGGTGGTGTAGTGGTAATGTTGCTGGACTAGTAATCCACATACCCAGGCTAATGCTCTGGTGATATGGGTTCAAATCCCACCGTGGCAGCTGGTGGAATTTGAATTCTGTTAATAAATCTGGAATATAAAGCTAGGCTCATTGATGGGGACCATGAAACTATCATTGATTGTCATAAAAACCCATCTGATTCACTAATTTCCTTCAGTAAATAAGGAGGGTCACTAGCACAAAAGGCAAAACTCTGATTTTAATTATTTCATTTTAAGCAATGGTACCACCTAGAAAATAATCTGATTATAAACTGTGCTATGAGGCTATGCTCCTTTATTTTTGAAAAAAAGATTTTTCAACTTTCAACTGACTGGAAATTTTGTAATTTGAACTGAGACAGAGTAAACTGCTTCAAAATGCAAGGCCACATTTCCAAGGTGAAGGTGAGAAACCAGCAGATAACCTTCAGGAGAGTGTGAAGAGAGAGACAATTCCTATAATCCAGACACACATTGAAACTTATAACTGTCTAAAAATGCAAAGTACTGGATATTGAAGCAATGGCTGTCACAGACAGGCCCACTTAAAACCTCTTGGATACACAATGGGTGAAGTATTTCAAAGCAAGGTTGCCAGCCACTAGAGAGAGATTGTAAATGACACAGGAGGTGTCAAGAAAGTCTTCAGCAGAGGAAACAAGGGAAGGCTGCTCTCTCTCCCTCTCTCTCTTTTGGAATAAGAGTGTCACCCAGTTCGAGAAGCCAACTCTGCCAGAAACCTACCAGCAATCCGAGATCTCATAATAATTGCAACATCTTCTACATCTGACCATATCCAAGAAACCAGCTAAACTAAATTGGCCATAATGTTTAAAATCCACACCTCAAGGACAATCAAAGGACATTTGACCATATTTTTAAAAACTTTCTTTACTGAACTCAACACCCCTTATTTCTGATACCTGTGTGTGTCTGTGTGTGTGTGTGTTTGGCCCTAATGACTGCATGAGGGCCGAATGCTTGACATCATGTTCTTTTTATTGCTGTGCCTCTAGCCAAGCTGTTCCTGTAACCTACAACACTGGTATCTATCCGCCAATGTGGAAAATTGTCCAGGTATGTCCTGTACACAAAAAGAACAAATACAACCTGACAAATTACCACCCCATCAGTCTACTCTCGATCATCAGTAAAGTGATGGAAGGGATCATCAACAGTGCTATCAAGAGGCAATTACTTAGCAATAACCTGCTCACTGAACACTTGGTTTGGGTTCCGCAAGGACCACTCTGCTTCTGACTTCATTATAGCCATGGTTCAAACATGGACAAAAGAGCTAAACTCCAGAGGTGAGGTGAGAGTGACTGCCCTTCATATCAAGGCAGCATTTGACTAACTGTGGCATCAAGAAGCCCGAGCAAAACTGAAGTCAATGGGAATCAGGGAGAAAGCTCTCCGCTGGTTGGAGTCATACCAAGCACAAAGGAAGGTGGTTGTGGTTGTTGGAGGTCAGTCCTCTCAGTTCCAGGACATCACTGCAGGAGTTCCTCAGGGTAGTGTCCTAGGCTCAACCGTCTTCAGCTGCTTCATCGATGACCTTCCTTCCATCATAAGGTCAGATGTGGGGATGTTTGTTGATGATCACACAATGTTCAGCACCATTTGCGATTCCTCAGATACTGAAGTCATCTCGAAATGCGGCAAGACTTGGATAATATCCAGGCTTGGGCTGACAAATAGCAAGTAACATTCATGACACACATGTGCCAGGCAATGACCATCTCCAACAAGAGAGAATCTAACCATCGCCCCTTGACATTCAATGGCATTACCATCACTGAATCCCCCACTATCAACATCCTGGGGGTTACCATTGACCAGAAACTGAACTGGACTGGCCAAATATGTATTCTTTGGAGCTTCAAAGAATGACAGGTGATTTTGTTGAAACCTACAAAATACTTAAAGGGATAGACAGGGTAGATGCAGATGAAATGTTTTCCCTGGTTGGCGAGTCTAGAGCCAGGGGACGCAATTTCAAAATAAGGGGCAAGCCACTTAGGACCGAGATGAGGAGAATTTTTTTTACTCAGAGGGTTGTGAATTTTTGGAATTCTCTACCCCAGAGGGCTATAGAAGCTCAGTCATTGAGTATGTTTAAAGCAGAGATTGATAGATCTCTAAATGCCAATGATATAAAGGGATATGGGGATGTTGTGGGAATAAGGCATTGAAGTGGATGATCAGTCATGATCGTACTGAATGGCGGAGCAGGCTTGATGGGCTGAATGGCCTACTCCTGCTCCTATGTTCCTATAAATACTGTGGTTACTATGGTCAGAGGCTAGGAATCCTGCAGCGAGTAACTCATCTCCTGACTCCCCAAAGTCTGTTCACAAGGCACAAGTCAGAAGTGTAACGGCATACTCTCCGCTTGCCTGGATGAGTGTAGCTCCAACATCACTCAAGAAGCTTGACACCATCCAGGACAAAACAGCCCGTTTGATTGGCACCACATCCACAAACATTCACTCCCTCCATCATGGACGCACAGTGGCAGCAGTGTGTACCATCTACAAGATGCACTGCAGAAATTTACTAAGGCTCCTTAGGCAGTACCTTCCAAACCCAGCACCCCTACCATCTAGAAAGACAAAGGCAGCGGATAGATGGGAACACCACCACCTAGAAGTTCACCTCCAAGCCGTTCACCATCCTGACTTGGAAATATATTGCATTTCCTTCATTGTCACTGGTTCAAAATTCTGGAACTCCCTCCTTAACAGCATTGTGGCTGTACCTACACCACATGATGGACTGCAGCGATTCAAGAAGGCAGCTCATCACCACCTTCTCAAGGGCAATTAAGGATGGGCAAAAAATGCTGGCCTAGCCAACGACACCCACATCCCATGAATGAATAAAAACAAATTATTTTTCTCGGGTTTAGAGGTTAATAAATTGGCTCTTTTTTTGATTCAAGAAAGCCTTGTTTGTTCACAATTTAAATAGGTAAATAATTTTTGATTTGGAAAAGGCATATCCTTGTGAAAAAGAAACATAAACCTATGCTGTGACCAAGTGAGGAGGTCGAATAGAGGGGAGTTAGTTCACTCCTTCTCACCTGGTCATAACAACTGGTTAACATAAGTTACATTCATTTTAAGAGTTACAACTGACTTGGATTTTTGACCAAAGGCTCTGTGAGTTCTCTAAAATGTTGTTCTGTGCAGGTAATAAAATCCATATTTGTGTCACTCTTCCTGAGCTCTGACGAGTTAGCACTCATAAATGATTTACAATCAACAATGTAAAAGGCAACAGAATTAATGCAAAGCTGCACTGCTTTTGAAATGACCCTGCTTTTATTGGTATTACTGGCCATAAATGAAAAGCATATCATCTCTCATCACATCATTCCTCATTTAAAATACCTAAGAAATCATTGCACAGCTTTGGGCAGGCTGCAGCCGGATATATTTTCTACACAAAAGTGTCTACAATGTCAGTTTCCAAAGGAAAGTGAAAACTTCATTAAAAAAATTCAATTTTCACATATTTCTTGCCCACACAGACCCCAGTTGGGTATGAGGTTACAGGTCTGCTGACAGTCTGCTGACATCTCATTCCATTTGCATATACTTCCAGGAGCAGTCATTGGATCAGAAATGAGAACTGCGAAAGTTTATCCCTTCCATTAACCCAGCGATGTTGCGGCCAATTGCAGTGCTCCTGCTGCTGCATTGGCTAAGTGCAGCTAACTCAGCACAGACTAATTACAGCCTTAGCTTGTTGGTAGCACACTTTCTTCTGGGTTAGAAGGCTGTGGGTTCACCATTCTAGGAACTTAAACACATGAACTAAGCTGGCACTTTGATGAAGCACTGAGGGCGGTGTCGACTCTTGAAAGTCAAGGCCCCGAATGCCTGTGAAAGTGGATGTAAAAGACCCCAAGCAATTTTTCAAAGGGCAGCAAGGGAGTTCTCCATTTCTTCTAGCAAAAACTCATTCCTTACCAAAACCATCAAGAAAGATTAACAGGTCATGTATCCGTTTGTGGACCTTGCTGTGCACAAATTTGCCTCTACATGTTTACCCCTACAGCACCAGTGACGACACCTCAAAGGTTATTCACAGCTGTGAATGGTTTTAGAATATACTGAGATTGTGAAAGATGCTATATAAATATAGGTCCTTTCTTTCCTGAGGATCAAATATGAGACATACCTGGTCTGTATGGCTCAGTACCACACCTTGCAATTAACCCAATAAGGTAAGGGGAGTGGGGAACATAATTTATATTAAAAAAGTACAGCAAATGTAATTCTTTCAATATACTAGAGTTTTCAAATTTGATGCAAAATTAAGTTAGCAATTTATGATTCAAACCACTTAGTCCTGGATTTCTGCAGGGAGCTGCCTTTGAAAAATGATTTTTTAATTCTTGTATTGCAATAATTAACTGCTTATACAAAACTATGACATCTCTGAAAGAAAGTGTGATTCAATTCCATTTCAAAACTTATCAACAAAAGTACTCAATATCTATTTCCACTGGAGCGATAAAGCTGTCATCCAATTGCAGGTAATGAAAACCAACAAGATCATATCACTCCAACCGTGCGGGCAATATCCTCACAGTATGCCATCATCTCAAAAGTGGTTAACTTCAGAGGATTCGGTTATTCACATGAAAGTAGATATGACTGTGTGGATAACATTATAATCAAAACTTGCAACATTTTGTAATTGAGCTGTGCCTGTTTATGTATGACCGATGTCCTTTATATATGCTGATATTAGATTAGCTTGCCTTTATGTATAATTAAACACTTGTTTCGAGAGCTGGCAGACCAGAGGTTACAAAGACACACAAGAACACAAAAATTCAGAACAGAAGTAGGCCGTTTGGCCCCTTGAGTTTGCTTTGCCATTTGATAAGATCATGGCTGATCTGATAGTGGCCTTAACTCCATTTTCCTGTTTTCCCCTCATAACCCTTGATGCCCTAGTTGATCAAAAATCTATCTAACTTAGCCTGAAAAATATTCAATGACCCAGCCTCCACTGCTCCCTGGGGAAGAGAGTTCCTCAGACTGATAATATCCGCCCTGTCAAGTCCCCCCAGGATCTCACAAGTTTCAATAAAATCACCTCTCATTCTTCTGAACTCTAATGGATACAGGCCCAACCTGTTCAACCTTTCTCCATAAGACAACCCTTTATCCAAGCAATTAATCGCATGAACCTTCTCTGAACTGCTTCCCATACAGTTATAAGTAAGGAGATCAAATCTGTACACAGTACTCCAGATGTGGTCTCACTAAAGCCAAGTACAGCTGTCGTAACACTTCCCTACTTTTCTACTCTATTGCAATAAATGCCAAAATTCCATTTACCTTCCTAATCACTTGCTGTACCTGCATACTAACTTTTTGTAATTCATGTACCAGGACACCCAGATCCCTCTGTGCCATAGAGTCCTGCAACCTCTCTATATAAAAATAATAGACCGCTTTCTTATTCTTCCTGCGAAAGTGGACAAATTCACGTTTTCCCCCATTTTCTCCACGTGCCAAATTTTTACCCACTCACTTAACCTATCTAAATCCCTTTGTACACCCTTTGGCCTGAATTTTCATGGAGATGGAAGGGCCTTGCGTCTAAGCCAAAATGGCACTGCAGCCCTGATTCCAGATGTCCCGCCCCCAAACCTGGCACCCACCATCTTCACATGTAAAAGTGCAGTTGCCTTCAAACAGATGCAATTTTCATTAGGGGGATGTCCAAAACACAATTCATGGACTTTAGACATTTGGGAAAAAGGTCTCAAGCTGCCAGAGCTATTTGGAGAGGCAGGGTACCCTTATGGAGAGGTCCACACACGCCTTTGGTTGATGTCAGGTGCCCTTTGGGATTGTTGAAAGTAGACATGACTGTGTGTGGATAAACACAGTGGAGCTGTCAAACTGTAAAGGCATTTAAATCCCCAAGCTCTTAAATTGTTTTTTAAAAAAAGAAAACAGCCTGCAGTTGAAAAAGATGAGACAACCATATGTTCTTCGGGTCTCAAGTTGTCTGGTAGGTGCCAAACTCTACTGCACTCCCATACAACAAATCAACTGCTGGAGAAGGCAAACTACTGACTTTGACATAGCCAAGCAGGCCTCCTGAAGCTTGCAATTTCACTAGCTGTCTGGTGACATAAGCCTGAGAGTTATTATTATAGGATTAGTGCCAGATGATTGATTCCACAACCTATCATTGTCACAGTGGGGACCTGTAAGTTCACAGCTGGATTGACAGCTCCAAATGGTTATGACGTCTTCACTTTGGAGAAAATGTGGGCAGCATCTTCCGGTTGGTGAATAGGGGCGGGTTCTGCACGCCGACATGTAAAATGATACAGGGATACATCGGTCATGCATCCTGACGTCACCCCGCGTCATTTAAATTTGCAGTTCAGCGGGAGCACAGCTGAGTCGGCTACACGCCCGCCGAACTGTCAATGGCCTATTAGGGCCATTAAAAAACTAATTAAGATGATTAATGGACCTGTCCTTCCAACTGTCAATGGCCTATTAGGGCCATTAAAAAACTAATTAAGATGATGAATGGGCCTGTCTGTCCAAGGTTTGCAGGCAGGCCGGGAGCCCAGGCGGGCTTCAGAAAAAACATGAAACCTCATCCATGGGCGGGATGAGGTTTCATGAGGGTATTTAAATTTTTATGAAATGTTTCAATAAAAGTTATGGACATGTCCCAACTCATGTGACAGTGTGGCATGAGGAGACATGGTAGGTAATTTTTTAAATCACCCTTATTTGAAGCTTTCAATCGGAGCCGATCTCCCTGAGGCAGCACTTTGCCTCAGGGAGATCTGTGTGCTCTTTCACGCGTGTGTGCGAGAAAGCGCACTTCCTGCTGAGGGAATCGCCCCCACCCGCGCTTCCTGGCAGATGTCACGTTAGGCGGGCCTTAATTGGCCCACCCACATAAAATGGCGGCCCCCCCCCCCCCCCCGACCGCCCACCTGCGCCCGCTCCCGCACTTCCCCCTCAACGGGGTGGGGGGGGGGAATGTTGCCCTGTATGTTTTTATCAGGGATTAAGTAGTTGAAGAAATTTAAATGGGGTTGTATGAATGAAAGTATTTTTTTAAATAGTGAAGTCATCAATAAACACTTAAAACTTTATTTTATTTAATCTCACCGTGGCTCATGAGGTCTGACCTTGGTGGATACTGTATGAGGGTGTAAGGGCAAGGGTTGGTATTTGGGGGTATAAGTTTGCATGAGTTGGCAGTATGTTGGCATTGGCCTATAAAGGGCAAGAGAAGTAGAAGTGCATAGATTGGCATAGAGGGAATGTTTGGCCATAGGGTGCTGGGTGGGAGGCATGAATTGGTCTGGATGGGGCATGGGAAGTGTGTGGTAGGTGGGGGGGGGGGTGCGGATATGAGGGGTGAGGGCTATTTTTGGTTTTGTCATTTTTTACAGCTGGGATGAAGTCCCAGAGAACTGAGGTGGGCCTTTTAAACAGTATACCTCCACACTCATAGAAATATAGAAAATAGGAGCAGGAGTAGGTCATTCAGCCCTTCGAGCCTGCTCCGCCATTCATCATGATCATGGCTGATCATCAAACTCAATAGCCTGCTCCCTCTTTCTCCCCATATCCTTTGATCCCTTTCGCCCCAAGAGCTATATCTAACTCTTTCTTGAAAACATACAATGTTTTGGCCTCAACTACTTTCTGTGGTAGCGAATTCCACAGGCTCATCACTCTCTGGGTGAAGAAATTTCTCCTCATCTCAGTCCTAAATGGTCTACCCCAAATCCTCAGACTATGACCCCTGGTTCTGGACTCCCCCACCAGCGGGAATATCCTTCCTGCATCTACCCTGTCTAGTCCTGTTAGAATTTTATAGGTTTCTATGAGATCCCCCCTCATTCTTCTGAACTCCAGCAAATATAATTCTAATCGACTCAATCTCTCCTCATATGTCAGTCCCGCCAAATCATCAGTCACTGATTCTCACTTGACCATCTGAGGGTGGATCTAAATCCGCACAGCGGCATCTCTCCAAATGCCATTTCTCATGCATGATTAATGATCAGGCCTCATCTTGATACTGAGCCCTCAGGGTGACATCGCACTTCAGGCGGCTGTGACCTGTCGCTCTACAGCATGGAAGCAAGTCTGCGAGTCAGGCTACCTTTGTGTGCACAGAGAGTGTTTCAGCAGGACTATCGTGCGATCATTGACAAGCATTCATGCCCTGCATTCGTCAGGATCTTCCCATTTCCAGCATTGCATTGGCATCTGGGAGAGATGTGGCCCAGTCAATGCTGACACAGCATTTAACTTAGTACCCTTGTTTATACTAAAGATCACTCAGAGAATGTGCAGGAGTTTTGTTTTCATCCTATTACAGTTCTCCACATTTTTATTCTACCAGAGTGCGATGTGTAGGAGGAAGCCTAAAACACAGATGGCACTGTCATGTTCAGAGATCCATGTTGATTGGCCTTATGAGACCTAGCAGAGGGATTCCGTCAAACCACGCTAGCCAGACCTTCAGGTGCGAACTAACATCCTTACATGTAATGGGTCGACATCATGAGGTTAGGCAAACACCTATAACATCGTATACTCATTGCTATCTAGCAGACCTTTCAACGGCCACAAAGCGTAAACTACCTACGTTGCTCTGCATCATGCATGTGGAGAATGGGAATTAATAAAGGAGTGAGGTGTAGGCGGAAAGGTTATAACGAGTTAATGCATCAGGCAGCCAAGAAAGTCTAATGCCCTCCAGGATTAATTAAACTGTAACCCTAACCTGACAGTCATTACATGGAGGCCATTGAAAAGTGCACCTGGTTGGAATGACTCCAAGGCAGGTTACAATAAATACCTATAACATGCACAGAGAACAGACTTCAGTGCAGCTACATCAATAACAAATAATAAAATTGGCATTATAATTATAAATAACTTTCCAAGAATTAAACTCATGAGGCCACATTATATGATCCTCTGACCCAAGGCTTACATATGCATTGTCCAACCACCATTTTATATCGAAACTGGGTTTGTTCATCTTGCTTATGTTGGCATTAATGTGACTGACTAAGCTGGGATTGAGCATAGACCTGTGGGACACGATTGCAACAACTTGCGGTGCGGGGGGGTGGTGGGGGCAGCTGTTGCCCTTGGAGGACCACAGAACATTGCATCACATGGAAGGTATATTCCATAGAAGAACTTGAGACATTTACAGAGAGAGACAATATTTATCTACAAAGGTGCAAAGCGTGTACAGTGAGTGAACACCCATGCCACCATTGTGCCATCAGTACTTTTTGATTTTCCTAACCCTACCACTATGTCAAAGTGCAGCCCTGACACCCACAGCAGAGGCAGAGGCAGCCTGCTGACTGCTATGCCTTGTTGTCTGTGATGACCTTGGTGGGTGTCCTCTGGATTCCCAAACCCTGATGGTTCTCCTGCTCTGGGGCAGGTGCACCCTCCCTGGCCTGAATTGCTGGAGTTGATGGGGTCACAGGCAGAGGGGATTTGGAGCTGTTGGCCACCCTTGGAGTGTCCTGTGTGGATCACCCCAGGGTGTCCAGATGGTGCTCCTCCTCCCTGTGGGTGCCTGAGGGCCCCTCCCTGATCCCTTGAGGAGAAGAGGCAACTGGAGGGAAGTTAAAGTGCCCCGTCCCCCTTTCGCCTAGCTACTGATGAACGCTACTCATGGCTAGAGTGATATATGTGCTTGGACCTGCACACTCTGGCAGAAACTGCTGGACCTGGGTCTCCAGCAGTTCTGAGTGTTGGAGTCCTTGGCTGTCACTGCCTCTATCTGCTGTGGATCTGTGTCTGTGAGGTGCTTACCAGATAGTGACCCCGAGCCTGCTCTAGAACTAGGTTCCACCGAGGTGCATGTATCTGTGCTGGTGGAGGGTGCAGGTGAACGCAGTGATGGGTCTTCCTCGAATGCTTCCTCAGGATTCTCACCTGAGGTGAGCTGGGGCTGATGCGCTGGCTGGCGCTCTGTCTCTGCCTTTTCTTGCTGGTGGCTGGAATTGAGAAAAGAAATAATTAGTCATTGGGTTGACAGGCACCTACATTATAAGTCACTCACAGTCATTGTCTGCGTGTGGTCGATGTCTACTGCACGGACCCTCACTGGCTTGTGGGGGGACACCGCCTTCCACGCAGGAACTGTTGGTGTCCTTTCCGGCATGCCCTGCTGCCTGTTCCTTGTAGGGGGAAAGTGGCCTCAATTCCGTCATTCCCACACTGGTCTGCGATCTCTCCCTTTTGTTGCGGGAGATCTTGTCCTGCATAAAGACAGATGGATTGACTGTGAGCACTGTGAATGAAAGAGAAGACCAGAAGCATGCATGCCTGCTGTGTGTGCTGTATCCTCCCCAATAAGGGCTGAACACGCCATCTGTGAAGGATGTTATATGAGATGGTGATGTTAAAGTGTCACTGACAATCAGTACTATTGTCCCTTCTGTGTAACCCTTAGACTGCCTAATCGCCTTGAGAGAGTACGTTTGGAGTGAGGAGAAGGTTGACTTACCCTGGCGGAGCAGATGAAATCATGGGGAGGTAGAGACATAGTGGTATTGTCAATGGACTGGTATTCCAGAGACCCAGAGTATTGCTCTGGGGACCGGGGTTCAAATCCTTGAATCTCACCATGGCAGATGGTGAAATTTGAATTCAATAAAAATCTGAAATTAAGAGTCTGATGGTAACAATGAAACCATTGCTGATTGTCGTAAAATCCCATCTGGTTTACTAATATCCTTTAGGGAAGGAAGTCTGCCATCCTTACCTGGTCTGGCCTACATGTGAGACTCCAGACCTACAGCAATGTGTGGTTGACTCTTAAATGCCCTGTAAACAAGAGCAATTAGGGTTGGGCAGTAAATGCTGGCCTAGCCAGAGACGTCCACATCCAATGAATAAATAAAAATTCATCCTCTTCGTGACCCCCTTCCCAGGCCGGCTTGGTGAGGTTGGTGGACGACTGGCCCCTATCCCAAGGGTAGAGAACCTTCTGCTCATCCTGGACTAGCTGGAGGAGTCTCTCCAGGAACTTGTCGCTGCACTTGGGGTCTGAGGGTTTGTTTCTTTTTGGGGCCATATTTGTCTTTGCCATAACTCCTGGGCTGTAGAGAGTGAATGTGTGTGTGGGTGCCACTTAAATATGACCCCCAGACCTTCAAACCCATGAGGTAACAGCGGGCCAGACAAATCACTTCCTGCCTCACCACGAGATTCGACGGCTCCTCGTTGATGCATAATTAATGAGCTGAAAACCCACCACCCAGCAGGAATCAAGCCTCGTTTCCTACCCGCCACCGGACTTAGTCCCCAGAATGGAAAATTCTAGCCATGAAGCCTGGACTTGTGTTTTGGGTAAATCCGCAAACAATTGTAAGTGTAAATTCTGCAATCATTTGTCTTGGTATGTCCATTCCAGGGGGAGGCCTTCACTCAGGATGATTCAATTAGAAACTGTCCGGAAGCTGCAGATAGTCTGTGTTCAAGTTGCAAAAGTCACCTGACCCTTCGCAGATCTTAGCCACTTTGAGAAAGTCCATTTAAAAAAAGACAGTTCCAGAAGCTTCCACATGAACACAGTTCACTAAGATGCTGGAAATCTGAAATAAAAACAGAAAATGTTGGAAAAGCTCAGTAGGTCTGGCAACATCTGTGGAGAGACAAATAAAGGTAACGTTTCAAAGAAGAATCATATGGACTCGAAACGTTAACCCTGTTTCTCTGTCCGCACATGCTGCTAGGCCTGTTGAGTTTTTCCAGGATTTTCCGTTTTTATATTGAATGCAGTCCAAGTTTGAAGCTATGAACAGGACATGCCTTCAGTGGACATGACACAAATAAAACCTTGAGATCATCTGACCTTTTAACCAACATCAATTTAAAGCAAGCACTAAGGGAGCTGGAAAAGTGATACTGCTTAGCAGGCAATTAAATCCATTTAGTTCCCGGCAATAGCAAATTACATGATATATGGGGATCTCTTACCATTTTGTATATTTTAAACTAGGATGTAATTTCCCTAAAAGCTTGTAGCTGGAAAAATGCATTCACTGATATAATAAAATTTTATCATTGACGATTCATAATGGAGTGAGATGACAGGCCCTACAACTCAAATCCCATTACTTTACAAATGACTAATTTTACTATGAGGAATAAGTATTTGTTAATCGTAACCAGTTTTAGATTCCAATAATTCACTGCAGATTGAAATATCTAGCACATCAATTGGCAGATTGTTTAAACCTGTGAAATATGAATATTGAGTAAGTTTATATTGATTTATAGGGCTTTTCGAAGTAAGAAAATATTATTTCAGCTTATCACAATATAGAATTTGGTTTCATTCAAAATTGTTTCGAATTAGAATACTATAAAACTGAAAAGTTCATAGATTATTGATTTGTATTCACTGATGACCAGAGGAATAATACTTTTGATAAAATCCATGTTAAAAGCAGCTCCTTTTAAGAGATTAATAGTCGTTTTATGCCACTATTAAACTGTTTTAAAGATAGCTTATAACATTGAAAGTAAATGTATTGAAGGAAAACTGAAATATTGAAATTGTTACAGAAATCCTGGGTTGGTAAAAAGTAAAACTTTCCTAATGAGCAAATTATCAGCTCTCCACTCCATTAGTTAATATTGCAAACTAATCGAAGTTCTGCTGGAATTAGAATTGTGTTAATTGTGATTTACCTATAATCAGAAGAAAAGCTTATGTTTAGAAATACTACATATAGATATACACAATTAAAAAAGGGTAACATAGGGAGAAGACCATTTTGGGCAACACAGGAAATAATAGGTGTAAGAAATAGTTCCTAAAGAATGAAGTTAAGATATAATGAAATGATAGGATTTCATTATACCTTTGGCTGCTTCATCAGTGACCTTCCTGCCATCATAAGGTCAGAAGTGAGGATGTTTGCTGATGATTAAACAATGTTCAGCACCATTCCCAACTCCTCAGATGCTGAAGCAGTCCATGTCCAAATGCAGCAAGACCTGGACAATATCCAGGCTTGGGCTGACAAGTGGCAAGTAACATTCGTGCCTCACAAGTGCCTGGTATTGATCATCCCCAACAAGAGAGAATCCAACCATCGCCCATTGACAATCAATGGCATTACCATCTCTGAATCTCCCAGTATCAACATTCTGGGGGTTACTATTGACCAGGAACTGAACTGGACTAGCCATATAAATAATGTGGTTACAAGAGCAGGCCAGAGGCTAGGAATCCTGCAGTGAGTAACTCACCTCCTGACTCGCCAAAGCCTGTCCACCATCTACAAGGCACAAGTCAGGACTGTGATGGGATACCCACTTGCCTGGATGAGTGCAGCTCCAACAACACTCAAGACGCTCGACACCATCCAGAACAAGTCAGCATGCTTAACTGGCACCCCATCCACAAACTCCTCCACCACTGACACACAGTGACAGCAGTGTGTACCATCTACAAGATGCGCTGTAGAAACTCACCAAGGCTTCTTAGACTGCATCTTCCAAACCCACAACCACTACCATCTAGATGGACAAGGGCAACAGAAGCATGGGGCACCACCACCTGGAAGTTCCCCTCCAAGCCACTCGTCATCCTGTCTTGTAAATATTTTGCTGTTCCTTCACTGTCACTGGTCAAAATCCTGGAACTCCTTCCCTAACAGCACTGTGGGTGTCCCTACACCACGTGGACCGCAGCGGTTAAGAAGGCAGCTCACCACCACCTTCTCAAGGGCAATTAGGGATGGGCAATAAATGCTGGCCTAGCCAGCAAAGCCCACATCCCATGATTGAATATTAAAAAAAGCACATAAAAGGAAGAACAAGATAAGGTTAAGAAACAGATCATAAGATCTCAAATAGAAAATGAGGTGAGAATAACCTTGAATAAAAAGAAAGACTTTTAAATAGTGCCTTTCATGACCTTATAGTGTTTCAAAGTACAAGTGTAGTCACAATTTTAAATGTAGGAAATTTGGCAGCCAATTTGCACACAGTAAGCTTCCACAAACAGCAATGTGACAATGACCAGATGATCTGTTTTAATGATATCAATTGAGGGATAAATATCAGCCAGGACACCAGGGATAACTCACCTGTTCTTTTTTCAAATAGGGCCAAGGTATCTTTTAGACCCACCTGGGCAAACAGATGGGGCCTCTGTATAACATTTCATCTGAAAGATGACATTTTTGTGCTGAAGGTTTTGGGTTGGGATCTGAACCCACAACCTTCTGACCCAGAGGCAAGACTCTACCAACTGAGTAATGGAATAAAAGAAATGTGAAGCATTTCTTTCAGTAAATTCAAACTCACAGCACATGGAAATGCAAAACGAAACAGTGGGATGATTGAAAGATTCCAAAGGCGACTATTATCAAATGGTCAAATAAACAAATCCTTCAATTCTTTGATTATGAAGAACATTGACATTAAAATGGAATTTCTAGAATGGAACCAGAGGAAGTAACAAAATAAAGAGAATTTCAGATAAAGGAATCACTGACAGATTGGGTAAATTAAAGAAAAGCAGACTGCCAAGCCTGATGGACTTCATGCAAGAGTTGTAACAAAAGTGTTAGTGAAATAAGTCACATACTTGCCGAAAAGTGAGAGGGAGAGCGGAGGTGGCGTAGCATTTTACCAGCAGCAGAAAAGGTGGTGGACAGTCCTCTCACCCAAAGGCCAATTGAGCCGCTTAAGTGGCCATCAAGGGCTTCTTCCCACTTCCCCTGGAATTTTGCCTGTGGCAGAAGGGCCCTCTGCCAGATGGGGAGACAAGCTGCTGAATCCTGAGTTTCGGGGGGGCCTTTCTGATCAGGCACTCTACAGCCGATGGAGGGGACTCCGGTGGTAATAGCAATTCCTGCATCAACATTCCCCGCATCTTCCTTCACTAGCCAGCCCAAACCCCCCTTACTGGGGCCTGCCTGATTAGCCAACTCTACTCAATTCGCTGCAAGGGCCGAGTCCATGCTGCTTCTCCAGCTGAGTATAGTCCCAGCAGTGGCCACCGCTCCCAATTGGCCGGCAGGTCTTGGAGGGCAGTCTCTTGTTCGGTAAAGGGACGGGAGCTCCAAAGGCAGCTTATTAGCCGACTGGTGTACATTAATTCCGGTTGTGGCACTCCTAAACAATCTCGAGGGGGTTGATTCCAGCTTTCCAACCCATCATCGGGGCCAGTGGAGCTCCAGCATAAGCCTGGCCATAGTTTTCCATCCTATAACGCTGTTCCTTCACTGTTTCTGGGTCAAAATCCTGGAACTTTACCCCCAATAGCACCTAGGGTGTACCTATACCACTTGTTCTGCAGTAGTTCAAGTAGGCGACTCACCACTACCTTCTCAAGGATAATTTGCGATGGGCAACAAATATTGGCCTTGCCAACGATTCTCACATCCCATGAATGAGAGGAAAAAACAACCTGCCAGTTTGCATTTATGCATTTGGTATGATGCCACACAACAGACTTGCGAGAAAAGTTATTGCTCATGGAATAAAAGGGACAGTAGCAATGTGGCTACAAAATTGGCTGAAAAATAGGACGCAGAGAGTAATGGTCAATGGATATTTTTTGGGCTGGAGGAAGGTTTGTAGTGGAGTTCCCCAGGGGTCGGTTTTGGGACCCTTGCATTTCCTGATATATATTAATGATTTAAATCTTGGTGTGCAGGGGTCAGTTTCAAAGTTTGTGGATGAAACTTGGGAGCATTGTAAACTCCGAGGAGGACAGTATAGAACTTCAAAAGGACATAGAAAGTTGATGGAGTGGGCAGATAGGTGGCAGATGAAGTTCAATGAGGAGAAGTGTGAAGTGATGCACTTTGTTAGGAAGAACATGGACAGACAATATAAAATTAGGGGTGAAATTTTGATGCCGGTGCAGGAGCAGAAAGACCTAGGTGTATATGTGCATAGATCACTGAAGGTGACAGGACAGGTGGAGAGAGCAGTTAATAAAGCATATAGTATCCTGGACTTTATTAATAAAGACATCGGGGAGAATTTTCTCCCCATCGGGCGGGCCGGTCGGGAGCAGGTGCGGAGCCGATCACCGCCCATGATCAGCTGCGCGCTGCCATTCTATGTGGGCAGGCCAATTAAGGCCTGCCCAAGCGCTATATGTGTGGGCGGGGGAAGGAGGGAGAATTGGGACCTGGGCTCTTTCGCACATGCTTGCGAAAGAGCACTGAAATCTCCCTGGGGTACGGAGCTGCCTCAGGGAGATTAAGTTCGGAATTAAAGCTCTTATTAAAGACAGAAAAAAATTATTTAGACATGTCCCCTCATGTGACAGTGTCACATGAGCTCAGACATGTTTATGAAGTGCCAAAATTTTTAAAATTTATTCAATTAAACCTTCATGAAACCTCATCCTGCCCGTGGATGAAGTTTCATTAAAAATGCGAAGGCTGCTTGGGCTCTTCGCCTGCCCACCAACCTTAAGGTTGGACAGGCTGCCCTGTCAATATCTTTAATTGGATTAATAATGGCCTTAACAGGCCTTTGACAATTCAGCAGACGTGCAGCCGACTCCGGTGCGCGCCCACCGAACAGAAGATCGGAATGACGCGCGGTGACGTCGGGACATACGCACGACGTCACTGCACATCATTTTATGCATCAGTGTGCAAGGCCCGCCCCACACGCCGAACAGAAAATTCTCCCCACGGAGTCCAACAGCAAGGAGGTTATGCTGAATTTATATAAATCACTCGTTAGACATCAGCTGGACCATTGTGTACAGTTTTGGGTGTCACAATATAGGAGAGATGTGAACGCATTGGAGAGAGTGCAGAAGATGTTTACAAGAATGGTTCCAGGGATGAGAATCTTCAGTTACGAAGATAGATTGGAGAGGTTGGAACTGTTCTCCTTGGAGAGAAAGAGGCTAAGAGGAGGTTTGATATAGATGTTTAAAATCATGAGGGGGCTGGACAGAGTAGATAGGGAGAAGCTGTTCCTGCTCGTAAAAGGATCAAGAACGAGAGGGCAAAATTTAAAGTGATTTGCAAAAGAAGTAAATGTGACATGAAAAAAAACTTCTTCACACAACCAGTGGCTTGGGTCTGGAATGCACTGCCTGGAAGTGTGGTGGAGGCATTTGAGAGGGCATTAGATGATTATTTCAATAGAAACAATGTGCAGGGGTACAGGGAAAAGACAGGGCAATGGCACTAGGTCATAATGCTCATTTGGAGAGCCGGTGCAGACAGGATGGGCTGAATGGTCTCCTTCATGCTGTTAAAATTCTGTGATTCTGTCAGAGGCTAGAAATCTTGCAGCGAGTAGCTCACCTCCTGACTCCCCAAAGCTTGTCCATCATCTACAAGGCACAAGCCAGGAGTATGATGGAATACTCTCCACTTGCTTGGATGGTTATTCAACACTCAAGAAGCTTGACACCGTCCAGGACAAAGCAGCCCGCTTGATTGGCATCACATCCACAAACATTCACTCCCTCCACCACTGACGCACAGTAACAGTAGTGTGTACCACCTACAAGATGCCCTGCAAGAATTCACCAAGGCTCCTTAGACAGCACCTTCCAATCCCACGACCACTGCCATCTAGAAGGACAAGGGCAGCAGATAGATGGAAACACCACCACCTGGAAGTTCCCCTCCAAGTCACTTACCATCCTGACTTGGAAATATATTGCCGTTCGTTCACTTTCACTGGATTAAAATCCTGGAACTCCCTCCCTAACAGTATTGTACGTGTACCTACACCACATGGACTGCAGAAGTTGAAGAAGGCAACTCACTACCACCTTCTCAAGTACAACTAGGGACGGGCAATAAATGCTGGTCCAGCCAGTGAAGCCCACATCCCGAGATTGAATAAAAAAAATTCAGTCCCACAGGGGATTCCTGCATGTCTAAATGTTCAATAATTTGATCTTGAATTATCGAATTTAAGAATTTGCCAGCAACTAACATTAACTGGACTATAGGTACACAGTTTATCATTGTCTCCCTTCTTGAAAAGAGGCGTTATAACTACAATTTGCAATATCCAAGGATGATTAAAAAATTAAGGTCTACGCCTATATTTCTTTTCTGTTTTTTCTAGCAGCGTAGGCTATATTCCATCAAAGCTCATTGACTTATCCTCCTTGGATCTACTTTTTTCTTCAGAATCAATTCCTTTACTGCATTTATCTCTAATAATTGTTCCATACCTTCTGCTAATAATCTATGGACAGTATTTTGAGTTTGGCGTGTGGGTGCAGTCGACGGGCCCAGGAGCGGCCGGGAAACAGGCTGCTGCCCGTGACTGGCCTCTGACTGCGATTTCATGCTGGCTGGCCAATTAACGGCCAGCCAGTGTGAAAGGTGTGCTGAAATGCTCAGCGCTGCTGGGGTGGGGGCAGGAGGAGGGCAAGCGCTGAAGTCGGTGCAGGCGTGGGGGAGCCCTCACAGAAATCTCCCTGAAGGCAGAGAGCTGCCTCAGGAAGCTGCCTCACGGAGTTGAAGAGTCCAAAAGCCATAAATAAAGATGTTTAAATGCCGAAAGAAAGGCCCACGCATCAGAACATATGGATGCTGAAAATTCTGTTCAAACATTTTTAATTTTTAATAAATTAATCTTGGAGACCTCATCCCACACTTGGACGAGGCTTCCTCAAAGCAAAGGTCTCCCGCTGATTTGCCCGCCCACCAACCGTTACATTTGACGGGCAACAAAAAACCCGGTAATTGCAATGTTAATGGCCGTAATAGGCCTCTTAATTGTCGGTGGGTGCACTGCCGACTCTCGTGCTCGTACCTGCCGACCAAAATTTTGCACAAGTGCGCGATGACGTCGGGACACTTGCCTGATGTCATCATGCATGATTTTACGCTTGAGTGTATCGGGCGTGCGCTCACACACCGAGTGAAAAATTCTGCCCTACATTTTCACTTCTGCCATTATTTGTAAAACTTGTGCAAAATATATATTTAATATCTCTGCCATATCCTTAGCCTTCACAATTAGATTTTCCCCTTCATTCTTGTACATTCCTACCTATGCTGTGAGTATTCTTTATTCATAAAATGCTATTAAAATCTTTACTATGGCTTTTTATATTTTTACCCACCTTTCTTCACATCCTCCTCTCTCTATTCACCTCCCCACTGCATTTCATATAACCTTCATGTTTTTCTTTAGTATTATTGGTCAGAACTTTATTGAGCTTCAGTTTTGTTTTAACCTTTTTATCTCCAAAATTCTATCCCTTGATGGATCCTCTAAAATGTGTTGTGAATAAAGAATTATGAGAGGATAATGAAATGCCTGGGTGAGTGTGGTGTTGTAAGAGTGAGTCAGCATAGATTTGTGGGAAGTAAGGAACAAAAACAGGATGTGCTGGAAAAACTCGGCAGCTCTGACAGCATCTGTGGAGAGAAAAACAGAGTTGACGTTTCGAGTCCAGGGGGTTGAGGACTCAAATTCAGATTTCAGATTTTCAGCATCTGGGGTAACTTGATTTTATCTTTGTGGGAAGTAAGTTCGCTCTCACTAAATTATTTCAGAATGACAGATCTTGGAGAAAATGGAAATTCTGTGAATGTGACAGATTTAGATTCCAGAAGGTGTTTGATACTGGGCCTGACAAATCATCATTTCACAAGTTAGGAGGGAATTGTTTTGGTAGCAGGCTGCTGATACAGATTGAAGACTGGTCAAGCCAGCGAAAACAAAGATAAAAACAAAAAACTGTGGATGCTGGAAATCCAAAACAAAAAATAAAAAATACCTGGAAAAACTCAGCAGGTCTGGCAGCATCGGCGGAGAAGAGTACAGTTGACGTTTCGAGTCCTCATGACCCTTCAACAGAACTAAGTGGAAATAGGAAAGGGGTGAAATATAAGCTGGTTTAAGGGAGGGGCGGGGGGAGGAGAAGTGGGGGGATGGTTGTTGGGACAAGCAAGCAGTGATAGGAGAAGATAACCAAAAGATGTCACAGACAAAAGCCCCCCCCCCACCCCCCCAACTAAACCAGCTTATATTTCACCCCTTTCCTATTTTTACTTAGTTCTGTTGAAGGGTCATGAGGACTCGAAACGTCAACTGTACTCTTCTCTGCCGATGCTGCCAGACCTGCTGAGTTTTTCCAGGTATTTTTTATTTTTTGTTTTGCCAGTGAAAACAAAGCCTGCTTATGAGTGGAGCTGCGCTGATATGGGAAGGAGCCACTTGCAGGTTGCCACAGCAATCAGTAGAGAGGCTGTTGTTATTTACAATGAAAATGAATGGCTTGGAGCTGTAGACAGAAACAAACACTGATAATTAGGCATGGTGTTCTAACAATAGAGAAGAGGCAAAATAAACATAAAAGGTTTGGAACGTAGGTACAATTGAGCCTGCTCCACCATTCAATAAGATCCTGGCTGATCTGATTATGGCCTTAACTCCACTTTCTGCCCACCCCCTGTGCACCACCCCTCATTTGAAACCCAAATGGTAGAATTGCAAATTAATTTGTGGAGATTTTCCTGGGTCTGTTACCAGGTGCACTGGGGTCTACTGGACCCAGCAAATATCTGAAAATTGGCAGGTCAGAGCACACATCTTAAAGGAACCTAAATGCAAATACTGTGGAGGCTGGAAATCTGAAACAAAAACAAAAAACTGCTGTATGAGTCATACGGACTTGTAACGTTAACTCTGTATTTTGCTCTCAGACCTGCTGAGTTTTTCCAGCATTTTTTGTTTTTGCCTTAAAGGAAGCTGCCTGATTTCCATTCCAATAATTTAGCCCAATGCCCACCCAGTCCTGTGCCCCATAATTTCCCTCTATTTGCTGCGCTAGGTAGTCTGCTGTGCCTGACTAGAGGACACAGCAAAGAAGAGGAATCTTGATGTATTTGTTTAGCTCACTGAAACCAGGCATGTGTCTATGGTAGCACTGTGTGCAATGTGCATTGTCAGAGGTGATAAAAGGGGTGGTTTTCGTTCTACTGGTGTAAATCAGTTCTTATTAAGAACTGGCAACATTCTTGCCAGAATGATATTAATAGCATTCACATTTTATGGATGACATAATTTGCTTAATTATTTACAGATCCAGGTGTCGATTTGTGTGCAGGGACACACTTGTGCTGGAAATAATGAATTGCGTATCAGTGAAATTTAAGGGACAGGCATAAATAAAGCAGAATCACAATAGGGTAATAAAACAACTGTGAACCTTTACCGAGGATTAAAAGGCATTTCAACCCATTAGCAGTTCTTTGCTTGAGGGGGAAGAAATTTGTAAGTGACAGGCAAAAATGTAGGCAAAGGAAACCTGAAGTCTAGGCAGGCAAGTGATGGAGTGATCCTGCATCCTATCCCTGTTTGATGACGGCTGAAATGGAGGAGATTCTGCATGAAAATTCTGAGGAATGTTGCCCTTTGAGGCTCCTTTGGATGTAGGAAAGGGGGTTGACAAGATGAAGGTACAGTTTGGGTAAATTTGATTAGAATTGTTTGCTTTCATAGAGGGCAAATGCCGACAGAGGATGGTTGGGCCAAAGACCAGGTTCCACATTGTAGCTTTTAGTTATTTCTGTGCATCTTCTCCATACCACCATGCCCACAGGACTGATACTAATTACCAATGCTGACAGAAACCCTGTCGTAACAAATCAGCTGACTGTTACATGCCAAACTAATTTTCCTTTCGACTAAAGAAATCATTAGAAAGGAAAACTGTGCATGACGTAGAATGACTGACTAATTTATGACCATACCATTTCCACTATTGCTGAAAGCTAAAATTAGCCCACATAAGTCCACTTTACAGTGTGCCTGGAGGGAGGTGGATGCAGGTTTGAGGTCACAGCTGGCAAGTACTTTCATGGTGTAGTAATTATAGCTTTGATAAATGTAGGGCTGTAACTTTAAGAATAATCCTGTGTTGTAAGATCACATGATCTTTGTAAACCAATTGATTAGCAGTGCGGAGAACCTTTAGCAGAGAATCCTTTTTCAGTTATAGAAAACTACATATAGTTGCTGCTGCTGTCTTGTAAATAAAGTTCCCACCAAGAAAAGTTGCCTGGATAATCAACTCTCTAACAAACTGGTAACGAGGATAAATCAGATGTGGTACTGCCCCTCGCCCCGCGATTGTGATTATTTAAGTTCATTAAAAAGAAAGGAAGATATACTCATCTGAGATGCCACAGTTTGGCAGAATCGATTCCTTTGAACCAGCCACAGATGACTGGTCTCAATATTTTGAACGTCTTGCATTCTACTGTCAAGCCAACAAAATCACAGGGGAGGAAAAGAGGAGAGTGATTCTCTTGAGTATTTGTGGGAGCGAGAGCTATAGTTTAATTCGAAGCTTGATGACCCCAGTGCTCCAGATTCCAGTGAATTAGTAGACCTCGTTAAGGGACATTTTCAACACAAGTCCTCAGATACAATGCAGAGGTTCAGGTTCAATTCACGGAATAATGCCCTGGGAGAGACCGTTGCTACCTACGTGGCAAAATTAAAGCGACTAACGGAATATTGTAATTTTGGTGAAACCCTGAATGACATGCTCAGAGATTGTTTGGTATGTGGCATGCAGGAAGATGCTACTCAGCTAAGATTGCTGGCTGAAATGGATCTTGAATTTAAGAAAGTGTTAGAAATAGTGCTTGCGATGGAAAGCGCTATAAGGGATTCACAAGCGATTCAAATGGTGTAAAATGGCGCCGTTCTCCTAGATGGGTGGAAACGGTCAGCTGAAAGCGGCGCAAAAAGTTGGGTCTCTACCACAAAGTGGGAAACAGCCCCCGCTAACTGTAAACTTCGAGGAAACAGCTTAGCAGCAAAGTCCAAAACTAATTTTTATTGATGTGGAAACAATCATACTCCTAACGATTGGCAATTTAAAAAGGTAGTGTTATTTTTGTCATAGAAGTGGACACATATTGAGACATTGCAAAGTGAGATTTGAATAAGCTTCCAGGCAAAAATCGAAGCCCAATGAAGTTTACAGTGTGGAAGAGCCAGAAACAACCAATTCTGACATTTATTCATTATTCAACATATAAGCAGGGAAGACAGAACCAATTATTGTCACAGTGCAAGTGAATTGTAAACTCTTAAAAATGGAAGCTGACACGGGTGCTTCTACCACTGTAATAGGAGAACACACTTTCACACTTATTAAATAAAGGTGCTCAACAATTAAATTTGGAACAACAATTTGCCAAGTTGAAAACATACACAGGCGAAGAAATCTAGGTAAAAAGGTATCACCAGAGTAACTGTTCATTCTAGACACCAATTGGCACAGCTACCAGTGATGGTGGTAGAAGGTGAAGGACTAAGCTTTCTAGATCTTGATTGGTTGAAAGAGATTAAGTTAAAATGGTCTGAAATCTTCCAGCTGCGAGCAGAGGGACTGCCAGAGCTGCTAAAAAAAAAAATGACACCGTCTTCAAGGATGAACTGGGAAAAATCCAAGGCCTACAGGCCAAGATTTACCTGGATCCGGAAGTAATTCCTCACTTCTTGAAAGCAAGACCGGTGCCATACCCCCTGGGAGAGAAGGTTGACGCTGAGTTGAACCGGCTAGAGAGACTGGGTGTCATAAAAGCGGTTCAGTTCTCAGAGTGGGCAGCACTCATAGTCCCTGCCATTAAATCAGACTAGACCATCCGGATCTGTGGGGATTATAAACTAATGGTCAACAGAGCAGCTAAACTGGACAGGTACTCTATTCCCAAGATTGAAGACCTCTATGCCAATCTAACAGGAGGAACAATGTATACAAAGCTTGACATGAATCAAGCATATCAGCAACTGGAGCTGGATAATGCCTCCTGAGAATTTGTGACCATAAATACCCACAAAGGGTTATATCAATACAAACGCCTGCCCTTTAGTGTTTCCTTGGCTTGTGCCATTTTTCGGAGGACAATGGAAAGCTTGCCACAAGGACTACTTCAAGTTGTGGTCCATCTGGACAATGTACTGATAACTGGATTCACAGAAAAGGAACACTTGGCTAATCTAGGAGAAGCCCTGAAATGATTTTTAGAAGCAGGAGTGCACCTGAAGAAGGAAAAATGCACTTTAAGGCAAATGAAGTCATTTATTTCGGCCACCGGGTAGATCCCCAAGGGTTACACCCTGTTGAAGAGAAGGTTAAAGCAATCAGAGAGGCACCTTCACCTATGAAAATCTCTGAACTTAAATCATTTTAGGGATGGTAAATTATTATGGCCGATTTCTACCAAATTTATCAATGGTTCTAGCCCCTCTCCATTCACTGCTAAAAAAAAAACAGCATTGGGTTTGGGAGTCACCCCAAGAAGAAGCTTTTGTGAAAGTAAAACAGCCCTTGCATTCTTCAAATTTGTTAGTGCACTATGACAGACAAAGGAATTGGTGCTAACCTGCGTGCGTTCCCCTACGGAGTGGGAGCAATACTATCTCATAAGGTGGACGATGGTACAGAGAGGCCAATAGGCTATGTATCCAGGACACATGCCACAGCTGAGAAAGGATATTCTCAGATCGGAAAGGAAGGTCTGTCAATTATTTTTGGTGTAAAAAATTCCACCAATATGTGCATGGGTGACATTTCACGATAGTATCAGGCCACAAACCACTTTTGGGTCTATTTAGCGAGGAAAAGGCTATACCTCCCATAGCTTCTGCATGAATATGAAGATGGGCCCTAATTTTGGCAGCATACGAATACACCTTTGTACATAGACCAGGGATCCATATAGGAAATGCTGATGCCCTCGGTCGCCATCCTTTGCAAGAGATCAATGACCATGTCCCAATTCCCCAAAAGCTCGTATTAGTGATGAATTTCCTGGATTCCTCACCAGTCTGTGCCATGCAGATAAGAAACTGGATAAATCGTGATCCAGTCCTGTCTCGAGTGAGAGACCAAATGTTACATGGTTGGTCCCAGGAACCAGCCTCTGATGAATTGAAGCCATTTTTCAACCGAAGTCATGAGATGAGCAGTCAAGGTGGTATTCTATTATGGGCTGCACGAGTAGTTCCTTCACAAGGAAGGGAACTGCTCTTAGTAGAGCTACACAGTACCCATCCAGGAATCTCATGAATGAAGATGATAGCGCAAAGTTATCTTTGGTGTCCATGGATGGACAGAAACATTGACAAGGTGGGAAAACATTGTGTGCATTGTCAACAGCTACAAATGTTGCCGGTGGCAGCCCCATTACACCCATGGGAATGGCTTGGTAGACCCTGTGTGAAATTGCATATTGATTACGTTGGCCTTTTCCTTGGAACCATGTTTTTACTGTTTATAGATGCTCATTCCAAGTGGTTAAATGTTTATGAGGTAAAGTCGCCAACGCCAGGCACTACTGTAGAAAAACTACACCAAAGCTTTGCCATCCACGGATTGCCAGTGGTAATCGTCTCAGATAATGGTACTGCGTTTATGAGTCCTGAGTTTCAATGATTTGTCAGCCTCAATAGTATCAGGCATATGAAGACTGCATCATACCATGTGTCATCTAACGGACTGGCGGAAAGAGCAGTACAAACTTTTAAGGCGGGAATGAAAAAGTTAACAGGTGATTTGTTGGAAACTAGACTTGCTCGTTTCCTATTTCGCTACAGAACAACCCCCCCACACTATGACAGGAGCAACACCTGCAGAATTAATGATGAGGCACCGTCTTCGAACAAGACTAAGCCTGATGCTTCCCAATTTGGAGGCGAAAGTGGAGAAAGTCAAGGGAACCAAAAAGCAAATCATGATTTGCATAGCCGTGAGTGACAATTTACTGTTGGAGAAGCAGTATATGTAAAAAAACTTGGGTGGAGGACTGAAGTGGTTACCTGATAAAGTAAGCTCTGTTACCGGACCATTGTTGTATCACATAGAAGTGGAGGGTCGGATCACCTGAAGCATGTGGATCATTTGAGAAGAAGGAAAATACCCTAACAAAATGATGTTCAACCTGTAACCATTGTTGAACCTGTGGTTCCTGTTGAAGTTGTTCAACCAAGGACGGACATGCCTGATGTCTCCGTCGGAGTGGATGACACTGAGCTGCCTGTGCCTAACGAGGTAACTGATGCTAATGTGGTTCCAGAGAATGTGGTTCCTGCCAAAGAATCGGAAGTCGTGGAGCTATGACGTTCCACACGGATCAGGAAACTACCTGAAATACTTAACTTGTAATTTCATGACCTGTGTAAATATTGTAATGTCATGAGATAAATATCCTTGTAAATACAAAATGCACAGAGAAGTTAAAAGGGGAGGAATGTAGTCATTATAGTTTTGATAAATGTAGGACTGTAGCTTTAAGAATAATCCTGTGTTGTAAGATCACATGATCTGTGTAAACCAATGGGTTAGCAGTGTGGGGAATCTCTAGCAAAGAGTTCTTCTTTAATCATAGAGTTTGATGCACACATGTAGTTGCTGCTGCTGTCTTGAAAATAAAGTTAAATGTGTCCACCAAGAAAAGTTGCCTGGAAAATCAACTCTATAACACATGGCCTGTGGGATAGAGGGAGGGAGGAAGTGTCTAGACATAGTGCTCTAGCTGTCATGGTGTGCAAAAGGCTTGATGGGGCAGCTGGTCTTTCCTGCCTGTCAGTTTCATGCATGAATATGTTATCAGGAGAATCCTTACAGCTTTGCATCTGGCTTTCTGTTAACTCAAACCTTATGGCCAGGATTGTTAGCAGAAGTGTGCACCACTTAAGCTCTCTTTTTCATGTTTCCCACATGATTATAATTAAAATTCTAAGTGCTGGTCATGTGCATGCAAAACATATGGGGGAAGTTTTTCATTGGTGAAACATGGTATAATATGGCTGTAAGGTAGAGCAGCATGCCATCACTTCAAAGGGAATGTGTCATGTGATCCAACTTCAGTTTCACAAGCACATAGCCCTGATGCCCTCAAGCTTTCTGTCCATGTATACCTGTTCACATGTGCCTAGAATTAATAAGTGAACCCAAAACATGTTTGCACAATCCCTTATGAGCAATTGGTGACTTTGTGTCATTATAATACACACGACAAAACCTGCAGTCAGCTGACAATGCAGCAGGTATGGCTGCACTGTAAAAGAGCCAAAACTATTGTGCCCAACTCCATCGCCATTAAAATAAGACTTGTGAGCACAAAAGTGGCATGGGTGTTTTTCTAAATTAATTTCACTTGTAAATGTTTTGTGTGCATCATCATTATTTGTTGAGAATAGCATAGTCAGAGCTAAATGTACTGACACACCTCGTGGTTGGCATGAATTGGTGGTTACAGGGGAGATAGGGACTTTTTGTTTGTTCTGGAATAAATAATGCTATGTTTTTTTGTTCATAGTTGATCTCATCCTCACCAACCTGCCTGCCGCAGAGGCACCTGTCCATGGTGTACCGGTAGGAGTGACCACTGCACAGTCCTTGTGGATACAAAGTTCCGTCTTCACATTGAGGATACCCTCCATCGTGTTGTATGACACTACCACTGTGCTAAATGGGATAGATTTTGAACATATTTAGCAACTCAAGACTGGGCAACCATAAAGCACTGTGGGCCGTCAGCAGCAGCAGAATTGTACTCGACCACAATCTGTAACCTCATGGCCCGGCATATTCCCCACTCTAACATTACCACCAAGCCAGAGGATCAACCCTGGTTCAACAAAGAGTGCAGGAGGGCATTCCAGGATCAGCACCTGGCATACCTAAAAATGAGGTGTCAACCTGGTGAAGCCACAACACAGGATTACCTGCATGCCAAACAGCATAAGCAGCAAGTGATAAACAGAGATAAGTGATTCCACAACAAACGGGTCAGACCTAAGCTCTTCAGTCCTGCCACATCCAGTTGTGAATGGTAGTGGAGGAGGACGTCCCTCAAATATCCCCAACCTCAATGATGGGGGATCCCAGCACACCAGGGCTAGCAATAAGGCTAAATCATTTGCAACAATCCTAAGCCAGAAGTGCCGTGTGGATGATCCATCTCGGCCTCCTCCAGATGTCTTCAGTATCACAGATGTCAGACTGCAGCCAATTCAATTCACTTTCTGTGATATCAAGAAACGGCTGAAGGCACAGGATACTGCACAGGCTATGGGCCCTAACAACATTCTGAAGACTTGTGCTCCAGAACTTGCTACTCCCCTAGCCAAGCTGTTCCAGTACAGCTACAACACTGGCATCTACTTGGCTATGTGGAAAATTGCCCAGGTACGTCCTATACACAAAAAGCAGGACAATTCCAACCCGGCCAATTACCGCTCTATTAGTCTACTGTTGATCACCAGTAAAGTGATGGAAAAGGTCATCAACAGTGCTATCAAGTGGCACTTGCTTAGCAATAACCTGCCCACTGATGCTCAGTTTGGGTTCAGTTCACACCACCCAATTTACACCCACCCGATTTATACTTGCCTAATTTACATCTGCCAACTTCCACCTGCCCAATTTACACCTATGCGACTTTCACCTGTCCAATTTACACCCACCCAACTTCAACCCACCTGAATTACACCCACCCAATTTACACCTGCCAGATTTATACCTGACTTCCACAATCCCGATTTACACCTGTCCAAATTACACCCGCCCAGTTTACACGTGTCTGACTTCTACCCGCATGTCTTCCACCCGCCTGACTTCCACTCACCCGATTTACACTCGCCCGATGTACACTCATACGATTTACACCTGCCTGATTTACATCCGCCTGACTTCCAGCTGCCTGACATCCACACGCCCAATTTACACCCGTCTGACTTCCGTTGGACCAATTTACACCTGTCTGATTTACACCCGCCTGACTTCCACCCGTCCGGTTTACACCTGTCCGGCTTGCACCCGTCCGGTTTACAGCCGTCCGGCTTGCACCCGTCTGGTTTACACCTGTCTGGTTTACACCCACCTGATTTACACCCGCCCGATTTACACACACGTGATTTACCCCAGCTACTTCACTTTCACCCAATTTACACCATCTTTCTTTACTCCCACCCAATTTAGACTCAGTCAATTCACACTGTCCCAATTTACACCTGCCTGACTTATAGCCACTCAATATACTACTGCTCAACCTATCCCTACCTGATTTATCATGCCCAATTTACACCCGCCGATTTACACCCTTCCGTTTATCGCCTGTCCGAATTACACCCGCCCAACTGACTCACTCGAGTGGCCACCACACGACTTGCGCCCACTGGACTTCACCATCCGTTTTCATTTTCCATTCAAACAACGGAATAAAAAATATCAGCAAAAGTAAATGAGGCGGAGTGTAAACTGTGTGGTCATTTGGTTATTGCCCGCTTTGCATTACTGCATGAGAGAAATTTGTCTCACTGTGTGTTCAGCTCTGAAACTGAAGACCGGATCTTTTAAAATAAAAACAGAATGTACTGGAAAAACTCAGCAGCTCTGTCAGCATCTGTGAAGAGAGAAACGTGGGTTCAGTTTCGAGTCCATATGACTCTTCTTCGAAACCCATTCTTATTACTATAGGCTGTTGAAGCTGTAGACTGACGATGGTGCATTGGTACAGGATACTTCTGTAAAGTGCTACAGAAGGATAGTATTGGGCACCAGCTGAAAGAACTGAGTGATCAAAAGTGAAGTATTGAGGTTACTGCTTGCAGTAATGGAATGTGTTTTGACAAGCAGTTTGCATTGGGCAGGTCATGTGCATTTTATTGCTTAAGACCTGTACCTTTGGAAAGTGCTGGAATGGTTGCCGGGTGGGAAAACATTGCCTTCAAGGTCAAAGTTGAGATGATGGGATGGTGTGTGGGAAGATAATAAATGGGGTATTACACTGTCAAATACAGACCACAGTAAGATGGCAAGATGCTATGATTATTGTGGTCAACTTGGTTATCATGACTAAGCAACTGACAGACTGACTAATGGTGCAGCAGAAAGGATAAATGCAATATTACTGTGGGTCCTAGGGTTTGGGTTAGGCTTAGGGTCAGGGTTAGCCTAATGTTCCCAGTATTGTTATTCAACATATAGGGATGTGTGGGATGGTATTTTACAGCAGAATTAATTGACAAATAAATCAGATAAAAACAGAAGTTTTTGTTACTACCTGCTGAATAAGTGAGTGTCTCTCAAAAAGAAATATTTATGAAAAGCAATTAATAAACAATGAAAACATGTTTGCTGAATATGTGATGCAATTATAATAATCACACTAAACATATCTTTGCATCACTTGTGAAAACGTTTCTAAATTTTCTTTCTTCCAAGCAATAAAAGGTTTGACAGATAGATCATTAATAAAATTACTAACTTTTCATGGCCTAGAGCCACATTTAATTTTTTTAAAAAGTCATGTTTATCAGCCTGTAGAGAAAATGGCATCAATTTTTCACCTGTTACTAGACAACGTTCTTGCATATTTACATGAATGCAAGTAGGAGATACATGGTAAATAGCTAAGGTACATTTATTGCCAGAATGAAATTGTACTTCACAAAATATTGCATGTGTTAGAAAAATCCTGGAAATTGACATTGGGTCGGGATCCTGGTGTAATCTTGCCCTCTTCAATGATTAGCTAGTTTAACCCTGAATCCCAGACTTCCCAGGCAGGGGACCTGTTTCTCTACTTGTCAGCGAATCGCTTGGGTGGACAAGACAAGTGCACAACAGGAAGACTTTCTTCAATGAAGCTGACAAGACATGAAGGCTTTGATCAGTTACACTGAGGAGCTCCAGAAATGGCCATTGAGAGACTGCTGTTCAAAGCACTTCTCCTCTCAGAGAACACTTTCACTGCTAGATTGGTGATTGCCAACTTCTTGGAAGACACTTAGTCTGTCTAGCGCTTCACTTAACTTCAGCAGCGCTTCCCTCCTGACAGCCTTCATAATGGCATGGGAGCAATTTATACAGCTCCAGTTTCCACTTCTGTTGAGGATCAAGTGAAGAAACCACACTACCGCCAACAGCACCAGCAGCAACAGGAACAGCATGACCAGCACCATCTGCCTTCTCCTCAATCGCATGGTCCCTCACATGGCAGTGGAGATGGGCACAAAGATGTAGCTGTAAGGACAGAGACCCCCAACACAGGGTCTAAAGAGAGTATCAGCTCTTAAGGCATGTCTGAGTGCCAGGGCCTCAGGAGACTTGGGCTTTCATGGCAGGTTGCTGCTGACATCTGCAGTCTCCTGGAACAAGATCTCCTTCCCAGTGCAGCAGGTGAGCACACATTGCTAGTGGCATCAAGGTACCTGACACTGTAGGGCCACCCCCACTGGGTCTCTGGTTGTGTTAAGATTGTGTATTCTCTTCTCCTACAGGGAGAGAAAACAGAGAGGTGTGAGTGTTGTAATGGCTTGAGTGGACATGAGGGGAGAACATGATTTGTAGTGAGTCACTGAGAGGCATGGGTAAAAAAGGCTGTGGGTGAGTTGCATGCTCAGATGGGGATGTGAGGTGTCTGCAAGGAGAGGAATAAGTGGAGCTGCAGAAGGTGTTGACCTGAGGCTCACTGGGTAAGTCAGACTAGGTCTTGGCACCTGAACGTGTTCTGCAACTCACTTGTCATGACCTCCTGAGGTCCTGGGTCCTCTTGGTTGCCTGTCCTCTGGTTGGAGTTCTCACACTGCTGCTCAGTTCCTCAGCTACTTCTATCCGATATTTGGTTTGAGAGTTTGTCCTCTTCCTCCAGTTCTTGGTTGAGCTCCAGCAGCAGGACTTCCAGGTAAGAGTTCAAGACCTGGGAAGCAGCCTTCCCAGGTCCCCTCTTCATTCCTCTGGTTGCTGCAGCCTCAAAAATTCAAGTGTTGGTGAGCTTTTATGGCGTATCCTGAGTTCCCTTTAAATAGAAATCCTTCCTCTGACAGAATACACATGTCATCCTGCCTACCCTCCCTAATTGGTCAGGGAGCCCAGAGGTGGGATGAAAGTTAGTTTGCCCTAGTAAATATCAATGGCCCAGTGCGCAAGTCAGAGGTTCAGGCCTGAACTTGCGTTCTTGCATTGGGAGCACAGAGTCAGGAAAATTTCGGGCTCTACAAACCCAATTCCTGAAAAATTACCTCAGACGTTCAGGTTTTGGTCCCGGGGCTTGGGTGTTAACAGGAGTTCAGCCCACTACCCCTGGAAACAGTGCAGAGGCAGCCACAGGGGCTGCTGGGTACAGAAATGAGCTGTGTGACAAGCCTGCCTCAGTGTTCCAGGACTTGTAATGCAAAACAAGAGACATGAATGTGTGGGAAAAGTGGATAAATTCATTGGAATTGCCAAGCTGTCAAGGCATTTAAATCCCATTGGAACTATCAAACTGTCAAGGCATTTAAATCTCCTGTCCTTTAAATTAAAAAGTCTACAGTAAAAAAAAACTCAATGGGATGTGGGCGTAGCTGGCCACCCCAGCATTTATTGCCCATCCCTAATTGTCCTTGAGAAGGTGATGATGAGGCGCCTTCTTGAACCGGTGTAGTCCATGTGATGAAGGTATATCCACAGTGCTGTTAGGGAGGGAGTTTCAGGATTTTGACCCAGTGATGGTGAATGAACAGCAATATGTTTCCAAATCAGGATGCTGTGTAGCTTGGAGGGGAACTTCCAGGTGTTGGTGTTCCCATGTGTCTGTTGCCCTTTGTGATTCTAGATGGTAGCTGTCATGGGTTTGGAAACTGCTGTCTAAGGAGCCTTGGTGAGTTGCTGCAGTGCATCTTATAGATGGTACATACTGCTGCTACTCTGTGCCTGTGATTGTGAGAGTGAATATTTCTGGTTGGGGTGCCAATCAAGTGGGCTGCTTTGTCCTGGATGATGTTCAGCTTCTTGAGTGTTGTTGGAGCTGTACTCAGCCAGGCAAGTGGAGAGTATTCCATCACACTTGTGCTTTGTAGACGATGGACGGGCTTGGGGAATCAAGAGGTAAGTTATTCACTGTAGGATTCGTAACCTCTGACCTGCTCTTGTAGCCACAGTATTTATATGGCTAGTCCAGTTCAGTTTCTGGTCAATGGTAACACCCAGGATGTTGATAGTGGGGGATTCAGCGAAGGTCATGCCATTGAATGTCGAGGGATAATGGTTAGATTCTTTCTTGCTGGAGATGGTCATTGTCTGGCACTTCTGTGGAGTGAATGTTACTTGCCACTTGTCAGTCCAATCTTGGATATTGTCCAGGCCTTGCTGCATTTGGACATGGGCTGCTTCAGTATCTGAGGAGTCACAAATGGTGCTGAACATTGTGCAATCATCAGCGAACATCCCCACTTCTGACCTTATGATGGAAGGAAGGTCATTGATGAAGCAGCTGAAGATGGTTGTGCTGAGGACATTACCCTGAGGCAGTCCTGGAATTGAAATGATTGACTTCCAACAACCACAACCATCTTCCTTTGTGCTAGGCATGACTCCAACCAGTGAAGAGTTTTCCCCTGATTCCCATTGATTCCAGTTTTGCTAGGGCTCCTTGATGCCACACTCGGTCAAATGCTGCCTCGATGTCAAGGGCAGTCAGTCTCACCTCACCTTGGAAGTTCAGCTTTTTTTCCCATGTTTGAACCAAGGCTGTAATGGTCAAGAGCTGAGTGATCCTGGCGGAACCCAAACTGAGCGTCAGTGAGCAGGTTATTGTTAAGCAAGTGCCACTTGATAGCACTGTTGATGACCCCTTCCATCTCTTTACTGATGGTCGAGAGTCGACTGATGGGGCAGTAATTAGCCGGGTTGGATTTGTCCTGCTTTTTGTGTACAGGACATACCTGGGCAATTTTCCACATTGTCAGGTAGATGCTAGTGTTGTAGCTGTACTGGAGCAGCTTGGCTAGGGGCGTGGCAATTTCTGAAGCCCAAGTCTTCAGTACTATTGCTGGAATATTGTCAGGATCCATGGTCTTTGCAGCATCCAGTGCCTTCAGCCATTTCCTGATATCACATGGAGTGAATTGAATTAGATGAAGACTGGCATCTGTGATGCTGGGGACCTCCAGAGGAGACCGAGATGGATCATCCACTCAGTACTTCTGGCTGAAGATTGTTGTAAATGCTTCAGCCCCAGCTATTGCACTAACGTGCTGGGCTCCCCCCTTATTGAGGATGGGGATATTTGGGGGGGTCTCTTCCTCCGGTGAGTTGTTTAATTGTCCACCACCATTCACAACTGGATGTGGCATGACTTCAGAGCTTAGATCTGATCTGTCGGTTATGTCAGGCTGTTGCTTGACTAGTCTGTGAGACAGTTCTCCCACTTTTTGGCACAAGCCCTAGATGTTAGTAAGGAGGACTTTCAGGATTGAATTTGTTGTTGTCGTTTCCGGTGCCTGGGTCAATGCCGGGTGGTCCATCCAGTTTCTTTCTTTATAGGCTTCGTAGCGGTTTGATACATCTGAATGGCTTGCTAGGCCATTTCAGAGGGCATTTAAGAGTCAAGAACATTGCTGTGGATCTGGAGTCACATGTAGGTCAGACCAGGTATGGATGGCAGATTTTCTTCCCTAAAGGACATTAGTGAACCAGACGGGTTTTCAACGACCATCGACAATGGTTTCATGGTCATCTTTAGACTGTTAATTACAGATTCTTATTGAATTCAAATTCCATCATCTGCCATGGTGGGATTCAAATCCAGGTCCCCCATTGCATTACCTGGATCTCTGGATTACTAGTTTGTTTTCTTTTACTCATTCATGGGATGTGGGGATCACTGGCTAGGCCAGCATTTATTGCCCATCCCTAATTGCCTTCATTCAGAGTTTTTAAAGAGTCAACCACATTGCTGTGGGTCTGGAGTCACATGTAGGCCAGACCAGGTACGGATGGCAGATTTCCTTCCCTAAAGGGCATAAGTGAACCAAGTGGGTTTTTACAACAATTATCAGTGGTTTCATGGTCATCATTAGACTTTTAATTTCAGGTTTTTATTGAATTCAAATTTCACCATCAGCCGTGGTGGGATTCAAACCCAGGTCCCCAGAGCATTACGTTGGGTCTCTGGATTACTAGTCCATTATACCACTACACTATTACCTCCCCTTCTGCAGGAGCGCGACTGCAGAAGACTCAGATGAGGATTTCGATGGGGTGGCCGCCACAAGAACGCTGATGGGTATGCACAATGAATTACTTGGTGCATTGGGAAGCTTTCCAGAAAGCCTGTGGCTACTGTTAAGGAGCATGGAGGAGTCCAACACAATCTTGGCACGGGTCTTTGTGCAAAGCTTGGAGTCCATCTAAGGATCAGGTTTTGCTGCATGGAACAGAATAGCACAAATCTTGACACCAACTCTCCTAGGTACTGCAGAGTTACTCCAGAATGCTCCAAGCAACAGAAGCATTCTTTCAACAAGCCAGTGATCTGCTCCATCACATTTCATGGGGCAGCGTACCTTTCGCTGTATGCATGCTGAACATGCGAACGTGTGTAACACACTGGAGACGAAAGCCATGTTGTCAGTAGCTAGTCCTTGTCATCCAGTAGGCACTCTTTGTTTTGCTGTGGTGGCTGGCTACCTCATGTTTTGTCATTGCTGGAGAGCACCAGGTGTTTGTTTCTGCCAATTCCCATCAGTCCAGTCCATATTTGATAGAACATGGCCAGTCTATTTTTCTCCCTCCTTGCTATAGTGATTCCCATTCCAAATCTTTGATCAAGGATGTGACATCAGTGTATTTCCCATACTGATTCATGCAGAATCATGTAGCATGCCTTTGGATCGCTCTAATCTTATTTATGTCTCTCGGTATTTAAGGATCCCATAGACATCATCCATACTCCAGGATTGGACAAACAAATGTTTGGTAAGTTATAACTCTGATATTTTTGTTGCAATACTAAAGATTCCTCATCAGAAATCCAAAAACCCTGTTTGCTGAATATGGAAACCGCATTGAAGATTGTGTTTCAGATGAAACCCCCAGGTATGATTGTGTATGTGAAATAAAAACAGAAAGTGCTGGAAAAACTCAGCAAGTCTGGCAGCATCCATTGAGAGGGAAGCAGAGTTAACGTTTCTAGTCCAATATTGGACTCAAAGCATTCACTCTGTTTCTCTCTCCACAGATGCCGCCTGACCCGCTGAGTTTTTCCAGCACTTGCAGTTTTTATTTCAGATCTCTAGCATCCACAGCATTTTGCTTTTATTATTATGGTTGTGTATCTACCTGTTAGAGAATTTGATTACAGAACTTAAAGCTATCTGTTGATGGATTGTTTTTGTTGGTAATGCACATGACATAGTATTTTTTGGCATTGAAAGCCATCCCCAATTGGTCCTGCCATTTTTGCTATTCCAGAAGATCATCTTGAGTATGACCTTGCTGATGTTTCCCTGATGTGCATACCACACCATCATCTGCAAATAGTCACACCCTGTTTTTAAACTTTTTGGGAAGGTCATTTATGTTCCTCTGTCAAGAAGGTGGCAATGAATTGGGAGTTTTATTGTAGGAGATCTCCCAATAGGCTCCCCAGAAAAGCACAGCCGTCTTATGCACTGCTCCTCTGAAAGGTGCAGGTATGTAATTCTCGCCTATCAGCGTCTTGGAAGTTAAGAATGTCTGAGCTTATCTCCTCTTCTTTGGCTGCTCTAAAGTTGTCATTCCATGGGCTGGATTTTGCCGTCGGCGAGCAGGGGGCGGGGCCAGCTCGCTGACAGCAAAATGACTTGAAATTTTCAGGAAGGCGGGGGCACAGCGAAGGCAGCTGTTCACCTGCCGACCTGTCAATGGCCAATTGAGGCCATTGACAGGATAATTAAAACAATTAAAGGCCCTGGCTGTCCAACCTTAAGGTCAGTGGGCAGGCCAGGAGCCCCGGCGGGCTTCTGAAAAAACATAAAACCTCATTCACTGGTGGGATGAGGTTTCATGTAGGATTTAAAAGAGTTTATTAAAGTTTCAGTGAAATTTATTAACATGTCCCATCTAGTGTGACATTGTCACATGAGGGGGACATGTTAAGGATTTTATTATTTTTCTATTTTTAAAGTTTATACAGCTGTCAGCGATCTCCCTGAGGCAGCACTTAGCCTCAGGGAGATGTGCGTTCTTTCATGCGCATGCGCGAAAGAGCGCACTCTTACATTTGGGGAATCCCCATCCGCCCGCACAGGAAGCGCATAGCACTTCCCGGCGGACGTCACGCTGGGCGGGCCTTAATTGGCCCGCCCACTTAAAATGGCAGCGGGGTCCTCTTCTCCGTCAGGGATCGGCTCCCCGACCGCCGGAGATTGGGTCGGGCCCGCCCGCCCAACAGGCAGAAAATTCTGCTCCATGAGTCCATGTGTGACAGCCATTGTTTTTGTAGCAAAATGAAGGCCTGATGACATCAAACGCCAATTACTTAAAACAAAAATAAAACAACAGAGAATTGAACCCTCCCTTTGTTTTGCGTAAACAATATAATTTGTAAATATGTGTAACATGTTATGAGTGGTAGGATATTGTTTCTGGACCTACCTTCAATTCAGTGCCTATTTATTCATGACACTATATCTTAAATGGAATGTTATGAGGCTGCTTCACTTGAATACTAAAGTGGTGACATGGATTAAAACATTACCATCTTTGTCATGGAATGTGACCACTTGCATCTGGCTAGTGTTGAAACTGATTTTGAAATCCTTCCTCCAAACTACAGAAAATATGATAAAACGATTCTACATAATCACACTCTCCATTTCCTGAACAGTTGTCTCATTTTGATCGCTGTTACACTGACAGCAATTCCTTGCAACAGAAGATTGCATATTCTGTCTATTGGTCCGACCACTGACTGTACAGGTGAAGACCATTATCAAATATTAGAGATGTGACATTGCTCAGGCAGGCAAGAACAGAATCATTATTGTCTCTAAAGGGCCTTATTCACTGACTGATTCTACAAATGTGTTTCTATTATAAAGGGAGCACACTGCTCTCAGCTTGATGTCTCCCCAGCTCATTTACAAATAGTATGCTCTTTTGAAACCTGAGTCATCTGTAAGCTTGCCAAACTGAAACAATATATTTTCTCCTTTTTTCTGGTTTTTGATAAGAAATGGGGCAACAATTTCAACTTGATCATTCAGAAACAGCCAGTGATAACCCGGATTATTTTGCAAAAAGTGGTAAATAATACATGTTCAGGCCACATTATAAAGTGGGAACATAAGTTATTGGGCAGAATCACCCCAGATGTGCACTAAGTGCGGTAGCGGGTGGGGAAAGGATGCTTTACCCGCCAAACGCAAAGCCGGCTTTTTGCACCATATCGTCCCGTTCTTGCCTCATTAATTCTGCAGCCACAGGAAACGTGCTGCTCCGCTGGTGGGTGGCCTCTGATTTGGCCGCCATGCAATTACCTTGCCGCTTCCTCACGCAGGGCACCATATTTAAAGAGCAGCTGTGCACACACTTCTCAATGCTTATAGTCCAGGACTGCTCCAGCGAAGACATGGCCCCAAAAGCCAAGAAGAGTGCAGGCCTCTGATTCAGTGACATATCTCTGGGACGCCTTCTGGATGCCATGTTGGCCCGCTGCTATGTCTTCTACCCCTGCTCTGGCCACAGGAGGCCCACCAGTCTCACCACTCTGGCTTGGGAGGCTATGGCAGAGGTGGTCAGTGCCAATGCTGCACACAAGAGGTTGGCCATCCAGTGCAGAAAACGGATGAGTGATCTCATCCTTGCTGCCGGGGTAAGGCAACAATCTTACCACTCTAAATTCACACACTCATAAGTCCATCACACATTCACTGGCATCTCGTTCGCTGCCAGTTCAAGGGATATCACCACTCACTCTCTCACACATACCCTCGCATCCGCATCTGGCCTCATCTCCTCTGGACTCTGCCTCCTCAGCCCTCACCATCTTGAGGCCACTTGAACAGATCAACATGTGCCCCCACACACATCCTGGGATATCCGCCTTCCCCAGTACAGCCCTTGCCCCGCGGCCTCTTCCCTTGCCTGAGGCCACTTCTTGCCCTTCCCCAAGAAAGCTCTGGACCTGCAGCCATTGAAAAGGCACCTCAGTCTTACGGCAGGTCTTGTAGGTAGAGACCGGCCTGTGAGCCCCACTAAAAGTGATGCGGTGCAGCCTGCAAAGCCTAGCGCTGTTCACTGTGAGCGCTGCCTGAAGCAAGATAGGCAAACAAGCGTCAAAGTCCCGAGCGAAGTGCAGCTCACCAGGTGCACGTCACTTATTTGTGAAATGCTGGCGTGCGCCTGATGATCCAGGGTGGGGGGCTGATTCCAGCGAGCAGGGCTTATAATGAGATGCTAAAGTATTTAAATTAAGTTCCTGACCTGCAGTGGCGGGAAACATGATCTGTCTTTGATAGGCAGAGCGGACGATTGCAAACTGGTTTCACAATGGCATGAAACTGATTTTTGGCCTTCTCACCATATTGTTCCTCCACCCCGCCTGCCATGATGCCCGATGCCAATGGGGCTGGAAAACCCCACCAGGATGACAACTGGCTCAGGTTGCGATAAATCATCAGAGGCTGAATCTTCCGAGGAGTGGCAAACACTATTAGATTGCCACTCCGCACCTATTTATTTACCTTGCACTGGAGCTTTGCATTTCTCGTCCTGACTTCTGAACTGGGCCTCCTCAGATATGTGATGCGTACCTGCTCTGGATGAGCGTTGGGGGAAGCCAAGTCAAGCCCCTTTTTATGGCATTAGCTGCCGTATTCCGGAAAGTAAAGAATTTAAAGGGCTCAAAGTCACTTTGAGAAGCTACAGAGAGAAGGAAAGTGGGTGAGGGGCTAAGGTGGCAGATAACTGAGTGAAGGGGTAGGGTGGCAGATGGGTGAGTGAGGGGGTAGAATGGTAGGTAAGTGAGTGAAGGAGTGGGGTGGCAGGTATGTGGGTGAGGGAGTAGGATGCCAAGTGCTGAGGATGTAGGGTGGCAGGTGAGATGAGAGTGGCTACCCTTGATATCAAGGCAGCATTTGGCCAAGTGTGGCATCAAGAAGTCCTAGCAAAACTGGAGTCAATGGGAATCAGGGGGAAAACTCTCTGCTGGTTGGAGTCATACCTAGCAAAAAGGAAGATGGTTGTGGTTGTTGGAAGTCAATTATTTCAGTTCTAGGACATCACTGCAGAAGTTCCTCAGGGTAGTGTCCTGGACCAGCCATCTTCAGCTGCTTCATCAATGACCTTCCTTCCATCATAAGGTCAGAAATGGGGATGTTTGCTGATGATTGCACAATGTTCAGCACCATTCATGGCTCCTCAGATACTGAAGCAGTCCCTGTCCAAATGCAGCAAGACCTGGACAATATCCAGGCTTTGGGCTGACAGGTGGCAAGTAATATTCGTGCCCCACAAGTGCCAGGGAATGACCATCTCCAACAAGGGAGAGTCTAACCACTGCCCCTTGACATTCAATAGCATTGCCATTGCTGAATTCCCCACTATCAACATCCTGGGAGTTACCATTGACCAGAAACTGAACTGGACTAGCCATATAAATACTGTGGCTACAAGAGCAGGTCAGAGGCTAGGAATCCTGTGGCGAGTAACTAACCTTCTGACTCCCCAAAGCCTGTCCACCAGCTACAACTCAGGAGTATGATAGAATACTCTCCACTTGCCTGGATGAGTGCAGCTCTAATAACACTCAAGAAGCTTGACACCATCCAGGACAAAGTAGCACATTTGATTGGCACCACATCCACAAACATTCACTCCCTCCACCACTGACGCACAGTGTGTACCATCTGCAAGATGCTCTGCAGGAATTCACCAAGGCTCCTTAAACAGCACCTTCCAAACTCATGACCACTACCATCTAGAAGGGCAAAGGTAGCCAACACATGGGAACACCACCACCAGCAAGCTCCCCTCTAAGCCACTCACCGTCCTGATTGGGAAATATATCGCCATTCCTTCACTGTCGCTGGGTCAAAACCCTAGAACACCCTCCCCAACAGCACTGTGGGTGTACCTACACTACAAGGACTGCAGCGGTTCAAGAAGCCAGCTCATTAACATTTCCTTAATGATAATTAGGAATGGGCAATAATTGCTGGCCTAGCCAGCGATGTCCACATCCCTTGAATGAATAAAAAACGGTATGTGGTTGATGGGGTAGGGTGGCAGGTGGGTGAGCAAGGGGCTGGGGTGGCAGGTAAGTGGGTGATGGGGTGGGGTGGTAGGTGGTGATGGGGTGGGGTGGCAGGTAAATGAATCGGGTGGGGGTTGGAGGGGGTAGTTCAATTGGGGGGCACAGTGGGGGGTTGGGCGGCGGGGTTGAGGGGGGGTTGGCAGTTGGTGGTGTTGGTGTGCAGCAATAGTGTAGTTCCCAGAAGTCAGAGCTGGTTTTAATCCTTCTAACTTTTTCTGGGTAACAACTCTGGTAAGGGAGTCGAAACCATCCGTAGTTTCCGACATTAACTCAGAGTTTCGGAGGGATCCGACGCAGGAGAATTGCCCATTGGGAGTCTGCACTTCCTGGTCAATTCCAATGTAGTCAGTGTGTCTGGACATCCAACAGGTCCCCCAGCTCATCTTTGGGGGTACCTCCGGAGTGTGACCATTTGGAGAAGTTCTGGGCCAATATTTCCTCCTTAACAAATAGGCCAGACTCGACCACTTTCCACAAACCATTTTGTAAGTGAAATAACATTTAGTATTAGGTGGCATTCACCTTTTTAAAAGTCAATCCCTGGTTGACAACAGCCTTATTCAGCTCCGGCTCTTTTAAAGGAATCGTTTTGCTACATTGGAAAGTTTGTGAGCAGTCTTAGCTCTACAAGCACAATGATAAGTCCAGAAAGTTGTCCAGCAGGGAGTACTTACATTACATCTCCTGCAGCACCAATTTTTGTAACTTAATTTCTCAGGTTTTTACTTCTCTGCTGGACATAAGACAACAACACTCTCGCATTGTTTATTGTTCCACTGAGGCCTTTTATGTCCAGAAATATCAAATCACAAATTTGTTGGTGCAGTGAATCAAAGCATTTTTTTTTTGTTCTCATTTACTGCCCTTGTAAGATCAGAAAAGTGGAAGGAAGGGATGGGCACGGTATAAAATGCTTCAGAATAACTGCTCCACAGACTATGTCAATTGACTAGGAAAAACTGCATGATTTTTTTTATTCATTCATGGGATATGAGCATCGCTGGCAAGGTCAGCATATGTTGCCCATCTCCAATTGCCCTTGAGAGAGTGGCGGTGAGCTGTTTTCTTGAACCGCTGCAGTCCACGTGGTGCAGGTACACCTATGGGTGCTGTTAGGAAAGGGGTTGCAATTTTTTGACCCAGCAACAGTGAAGGAAGATCAATACAGTTCCAAGTCAGGATGGTGAGTGGCTTGGAGACAAACTTGCAGGTGGTGGTGTTCCCAAGCACTTCCTGCTCTTGTTCTTATACATGGTAGAAGTTGTTGGTTTGGAAGATGCTGTCCAAGGATGCTTGACGAGTTGTTGCAATTCATCTTGTAGATGGTACAGACTCCAACCATTGTGTGTCAGTAGTGGCGGAGGTGAACATTTAAGGTGGTGGTAGGGTGTCTATAAAGTGGATTGCTTTGTCCTCGATTGCATTAAGTATCTTGAGTGCTGCTCAGCTGCACTCATCCAGGTAAATGGAAATCCACCATATTCCTGATTTGTGCCTTGTAGATGGTGGACAGGCTTTGGGAGGTGAGTTATTCATCACAGAATTCCGAGCCTCTTATCTATTCACAGTATTTATATGGCTGGCCCAGTTAAGCTTCTAATCAAGTTAACACCTGGGATGTTAATGGATGGGAATTCAGCTGTGATAATATTTCTGCGTGTCAAGGGGAGAAGGTTAGATTCTCCCTCCTTGGAGATGCTCATTGACTGGCATTTGAATGGCACGCATGTTACTTGTCACTTAACAGAACAAGCTCAAAAGTTATCTGGGTCTTGTTACATGTAGGCATTAACTGTCTCAGTATCTGAGGAGTTTCAAATTGTACCAATGATGAGCAAGTGTCCAAACTTCTGACCTTTTTTTGGCAGGAAAACCATTGATGAAGCAACTGAATATGGTTGGGCTGAGGACATTACCCTGAGGAACTCCTGCAGTGATGCCCTGGGGCTGAGGTGATTGACCTCCAATAATCATAACCACTTTCCTTTGTGCTGGGTATGACTCCAACCAGTGGAGAGTTTCCCCATTGACTCCAGTTTTGTTAGGGCTCCTTGATGCCAGACTTTGTCAAATTCTGCCTTGATTTCAAGGGCAGTCACTCTCACTTCATCTCTGGTGTTCAGCTCTTTTGTCTTTGTTCGGACCAAGGCTGTAAAAGATCTGGAGCTGAGTATACTTGGGTACAAACTGAACACTGATAAGGTTATTACTGAGTAAATGCCACTTGAAAGCACCGTCAATAATAACTTCCAGCACCTTTCTCATGATTGAGTGTAGATTGATGGTAATTAGTTGAATTGGATTTGTCCCGATTTTTGTGAACAGGACAATTATCCACATTGTTGGGTAAATGCCAGTGTTATAGCTGTACTGAATAGTTTGGCTAGAGGTGCACCTAGTTCGAGAACACAAGTCTTCAGGGCTACAGGTGGAATATCGTCAGGTTTCATAGCCTTTGCTATATCCAAGTGCTGTCACCACTTTTTGATATCATGTGGACTGAATCCAGTTGACTGAATACTGGCAGTTGTGATGCTGAGGACCTCAGGGATGTGATGTCCATAATGCATCTTAGATTTGAGCTGTCAACATTCGATTAAAGGAGAGAGCTCACTACAAGCATTGACAATTAAGCTTGTGACCTTTAGATCATCAATAAAATGCTCAGTAAACTGGCCTATCAGAAACAATGATTTCCAAGTTAAGGGTTTGTATACCTCCTTATTGGGATTAACCACTTAATGTCATATGTAGAATGGCATAAGTTTCCATTTTATATTACTTTTGTTGAAGCAAAACGACACTTGGGGCAGAATGTTTCCCTTGGTGGGGGTGCTCGGCAGGGGTGGGCGGGGTGGTCGGGAAGCACCCGCGATCGGCACCGCACCATGATTTCGCGCTGGCGGGCTGATTAAGGCCCTCCCAGCGTGAAACGCAAGCAGCAGCGCTGATCGGGTGGGGGGTGGGGTGGGGAGTGCGAGTGGGCCGAGCGCGAACTTTGCCAATGCGCGCGAATGAGCGCTACATAATCTCTCTGAGGCATGGAGCTGCCTCAGGGAGATGAAGACAAATGAAAAAAAATTAAAATGTGATGAAACATGTCCCCTCATGTGACTCTGTTACCTGAATAGGGACATGTTATTAATGAAAAATTAAAGTTTTTATTTTATTTTTATTTGCCTTTGGAAACTTCATCCTGCCCGAGGATGAGGTTTCCAAAAGAATGCAAAGGTCGCTTGGCCTTTTCGTCTGCCCGTCAACCATTAGGTTGGACGGGCAGCAAAACTTTTAATGTAATTGATAACTTAATAGTCTTAACGGGCCTTTTAATTGTCTGCGGACGCACTGCCGGCTCCATGTGACCCTGAGGTCACATTTCAATTTTTTTCTCACTCAAGGCACCGATGAGAAAATTTCAGAAAGATAAGGTTTGGCACAACATTAAACGTGAATTTCAATAAAATGTTGAGGGAAGAGGAAAAGAAACAGTTTGCTGAGCAAAAATAAAGCAATGTCAGAGCAACAAATTGATCATTGTAAAAAATGAGTAATTCATAAAGATGACTATTTGAGTGTGAGACTGTCAAATTGTGTTTGTCTGGCTCACTCCCAATCTCAGGTGCTTACTCACTCACCCTCACCACACCCACTGTGTGAGGTGGTGTGAGTGTGTTGGTGCATGGGGGTGAAGGTGAGTGTGAACCCTGAGATTGGGAGTGAGCCAGCCAAACACTCGCTCCCTCACACACATTCGCTCCCTCACACACTCCACTTGCAGCCACTTTCTCCCCCTCACCAGCAGGCACCCTTCCGCCCCTACCACCTGCAGTCACTCTCTCTCCCCATCACCCGCAGCAACTCTCTCCCCTTCCCACCCGCAGGCACTCTCTCCCCTCCCCACCCGCAGGTACTCTCTCCCCTCCCCACCCGCAGCCACTCTCTCCCCTCCCCACCCGCAGCCACTCTCTCCCCTCCCCACCAGCAGCCACTCTCTCCCCATCACCCGCAGCCACTCTCTCCCCTCCCCACCAGCAGGTACTCTCTCCCCATCACCCGCAGCAACTCTCTCCCCTCCCCACCCGCAGAGCAGCCACTCTCTCCCCTCCCCACCCGCAGGCAGTCTCTCCCCTCCCCACCAGCAGCCACTCTCTCCCCTCCCCACCAGCAGCCACTCTCTCCCCTCCCCACCAGCAGCCACTCTCTCCCCTCCCCACCCGCAGGCAGTCTCTCCCCTCCCCACCAGCAGCCACTCTCTCCCCTCCCCACCAGCAGAGCAGCCACTCTCTCCCCTCCCCACCCGCAGGCAGTCTCTCCCCTCCCCACCAGCAGAGCAGCCACTCTCTCCCCTCCCCACCCGCAGGCAGTCTCTCCCCTCCCCACCCGCAGCCACTCTCTCCCCTCCCCACCCGCAGCCACTCTCTCCCCTCCCCACCCGCAGCAACTCTCTCCCCTCCCCACCCGCAGCCACTCTCTCCCCTCCCCACCAGCAGCCACTCTCTCCCCTCCCCACCAGCAGAGCAGCCACTCTCTCCCCTCCCCACCCGCAGGCAGTCTCTCCCCTCCCCACCCGCAGCCACTCTCTCCCCTCCCCACCCGCAGCAACTCTCTCCCCTCCCCACCCGCAGCCACTCTCTCTCCTCACCACCCGCAGCCACTCTCTCCCCTCCCCACCCGCAGCCACTCTCTCCCCTCCCCACCAGCAGAGCAGCCAATCTCTCTCCTCACCACCCGCAGGCAGTCTCTCCCCTCCCCACCCGCAGCCACTCTCTCCTCACCACCCGCAGGCATGCTCTCTCCTCACCACCCGCAGCCACTCTCTCCCCTCCCCACCAGCAGCCACTCTCTCCCCTCCCCACCAGCAGGCATGCTCTCTCCTCACCACCCGCAGCCACTCTCTCCCCTCCCCACCAGCAGCCACTCTCTCCCCTCCCCACCCGCAGGCATGCTCTCTCCTCACCACCCGCAGCCACTCTCTCCCCTCCCCACCCGCAGGTACTCTCTCCCCACCAGCAGAGCAGCCAATCTCTCTCCTCACCACCCGCAGGCAGTCTCTCCCCTCCCCACCCGCAGCCACTCTCTCCTCACCACCCGCAGGCAGTCTCTCCCCTCCCCACCCGCAGCCACTCTCTCCTCACCACCCGCAGCCACTCTCTCCCCTCCCCACCAGCAGAGCAGCCAATCTCTCTCCTCACCACCCGCAGGCAGTCTCTCCCCTCCCCACCCGCAGCCACTCTCCCCTCCCCACCAGCAGCCACTCTCTCCCCTCCCCACCAGCAGGCATGCTCTCTCCCCTCCCCACCAGCAGCCACTCTCTCCCCTCCCCACCCGCAGGCATGCTCTCTCCTCACCACCCGCAGCCACTCTCTCCCCTCCCCACCCGCAGGTACTCTCTCCCCTCCCCACCCGCAGCCACTCTCTCCCCTCCCCACCAGCAGAGCAGCCAATCTCTCCCCTCCCCACCCGCAGCCACTCTCTCCTCACCACCCGCAGGCACTCTCTCCCCTCCCCACCAGCAGCCACTCTCTCCCCTCCCCACCAGCAGCCACTCTCTCCCCTCCCCACCCGCAGGCACTCTCTCCCCTCCCCACCCACAGCCACTCTCTCCCCGCCCCCCCAGCCCCACCAGCAGGCACTCTCTCTTCTCATCACCCGCAGCCACTCTCTCCCCACGCATCCACAGCTACTCTCTCTTTCCGGTCGATAGTCACTCTCCTCCTGTTCGTTCGTTGCTCACTGCCCCTACTGGTTAGTCATTCTCTCCCTACTCGGTAGCTGCCCCTTCACCACTCCCACTTCCTTCCTCCCCTCTCCCCCACTCAGTGGTCGCTCTCTCTCCCCAGTCAGCAGCCACTCTGACTTGCCCCCATCTCTGAAAATCTCTCTCCCTCCCCAACAGACTCATGCTGTCATGCTGTTTTTTCAGGCCTCAGACTGAAGGAAGCTGCTCACCCAATCAGAGATTAGTTCTCTCCTACCTTTGCTGCTCATAGGCTCACTAGTGATCCTATCAACAGCAAACGTGGGAGAGAAACGGCCTGGAGGAGCGTAAACTCGCAGAATATTCTAATTTACTTCCTGGCATTTTAAACATGGGGTCCACTGGTCAGATAGAAAGGCCTGGTGGGCCACATAGCGGCCCGTGGGCCACAAGTCGGACAAACCTGGAGTGAGGGGTCACTTGGAGAAGAAACTACTTTGGAATGTGATAAAGACAGAGTGTGTAGTTGGGAATTTGGTTCACATGGTAAGTTTTTCCTTAAATTTAAATGAGATTAAAAGTCAGGTTCTGACAAAGAACTTTCAACCTTCAAGTGAATTAAATAGCCTTGTTAAGCAGGGAGCATCCTGGTAGTGGCAGTTATCTATCAATCAGCTGAAAATAGGTTGTTCAACGGGTGTTAATTACTGCAGCAGGAAGCTAAGCTAGCTAGGTTTTACAACTGCACAGAGTAAGGGGACACACGGAGAGGAGGCTATGCCAGAGTGAGATATAAACTGAGTGTTCATTGGGAATTTGGTTCACGTGGGAATTCAGTGAAGATGGGAAAAGAGGTAGTACTTTTTCTACTTTTTTTTCAGCTTCCAGTAGTTGGTGAGTTTTCTTCCTTTGTATCTAAGCTAGAAAAGGGCAGCTTTCTATTACTTTAGCTGTGTAAATTATTAACTAATTTAAGTAAAGTAAGCTAAGTAAATAAATAAAGTTGGAATGAAATTGTAGGCAGATGGCATGCTGTGACTGCAGCATGTGGGAACCTGGAATGCACTGAAATGCCAGACAACCATATCTGCAGTAAGTGTTTGCAGCTAATGCAACTTCAGGGGGTGGGGGGTGGGGGGAGAATTACCAGAACATTTTGTTCCAGAAGACAGTCACACCCCTTAGGATGGCAGAATGTTTTAGTTGGTCCATGGTTAGGGACAGGAGGGTGTGATTGCAAATCCGGCAGGTATGGGGAAATCAACATGTGGTGATGGAGGAGCTTCAGCTGCTGACTTTGTCCAACAGGTACAAGGAGTTTGCTACCTGCATGGATGAGGAGAAGGACTGCAAGGTGGATGAGTGGACTGGCCAAGGCACCATGATGAAGGATGCCATTCAAGTGGGGGGGACAAAGGGGAATGTGGTAGTGATAGGAGACAGTATTGTCACTTACTGCTGATACTGTTCTCTGCAGCTACGACAGGGAGCTCCGAAAGTTGTGTTGCCTGCACAGTGCCAGGGTTGTGGACATCACTTTGTGGCTGGAGAGGGAGTTGGAATGGGAGGGCAGCTGGGCCGGTGCGGAGCGGGGGGGGATAGAGAGTTTGAATGAAGGGGGATTTAGAAATCCAAAGAAAAAAATTGAAGCAGCAGAACAATATAGCAATGTGGGTAAAGTCAAGCAGAGTAGGACAAGAAGGGACAGAGAGTTTAACAAAATTTGTACATCAGCAAATAAGGCCATTTCAGGGAATAGAAGTAAAAAAAGGAAATTAAAGGTTCTTAATCTGAATTTATGAAGCATATGCTATATGATAGATGAACTAATGGCATAAATAGAAGTAAATGATTTAGATCTAATCGCCATTACTGAGACATGGTTACAAGGTGATCAAGGTTGGGAAATAAATATCCCAGGGTACGCAATATATCAGAAAGACAGACAGAAAGGCAAAGGAGGACTGGTGCCCCTGATAGTAAAGGATGACATAAGGACATGAGTGAGAAATGATACAAAAGCCTTGGTACAATTGTACAGGGGTTTTGGTAAGACCACAGCTGGAATAATGTGTGCAGTTTTGGTCTCCACATTTAAGGAAGGATATATTTGAATTGGAGGTGATACAACGAAGGTTCAGTAAATTGGTCCCTAGAGTTAGACGGTGTTGTCCTATGATGAGACACTGAGTAAATTGGGCTTGTATTCTCTGGAGTTCAGAAGAATAAGAGGTGATCTCATTAAAACCTACAAAATTCTGAAGGGGCTTGATAGGGTGGATACCGAGAGATTGTTTCTGCTGGTTAGGGCATCTAAAACAAGGGGAGAGTTTCAGGATAAGGGACCAATCATTTTGGACTGAGATGGAAAGAAATTACTTCACTCAATCTTTGGAATTCTCTATCCTAGATGGTTGTGGATGCTCTATTGTTAAATACATTTAAGGCTGGTATCAAAAGATTTTTGGTCTCTCAGGGAATCAAGGGATATGGGTAGCGGGCAGGAAAGTGGAGTTGAAGCCCAAGGTCAGCTATGATTGTATTGAATGACAGAACAGGCTCAATGGACTATATGATCTACTGCTGCTCTTATTTCTTGTGTTCCTAGATTGATAATCCAGTACCATAACCATTAGGCTATCGTTACCACATATAACTTCAGATTATTAACAAAACAACAATATTCACATTTGGCTTTATACAGGGATCTAAATCTTTTTGATTAAAATACTCATTTCATTTGCTTTAGTACATGCAACCATGTGTTTTCTGATATATGCATTCAATAGAAATGAGCTGTGAGTTGGTACCATACTGCTAAGGAAGTTGGTGCAAATGTTCTTGGCACTTGTATGCCAGTTGCTTCCCGTGCCTGGGTAAAACAATTGGAGTCAAATTAGTAGAACTTATGCATATGTTCAGATTTTTAAGTTCTTTGGTATCAGTGATGATTGGGACCTATAGTGTTAACCTATATTGTACCAATAATTCAAAAGAAAGAATGTTTTATTTTTTTCAGCCAATGATAGAAGTGGCTGGCAGTGTCAACTTTGTAATACCGTCCTTAGCAGCAGCGAGTTTTTGCTGACAGGAAAATTGCTACAAAGTGTTTGCTTAACATAAACCTAATTATGTTTGATAATGCAGTTGAAAGCAAGATATTTAACTGACATTTTTCCATAATATTGTCGATATACAAACCAAATGTGTTGTATTTTTATATTGGTATTGATAATAGTATTCAATTTGAACTTTACAGTTCCATATTTTCAGGCTGTTTGTATATACAAGTAGAAAACAACTAATGGCAATGCACAAAGGAGTGTCCTATAACATTTATTGATTGATTGTTATTACAGCAAGAGGATACATGACTGCAGGATACAGCAAAGGCTATGGGCGCCGATAACATCTGACTATACTGTTAAAGGCTTATGTTCCAAAATAAACCATACATCTAACCAAGCTGTTAAGATACAGTTACAACACTGGCATCTACACAACAGTGTGGATAATTGCGTAGGTATGTCTTGTCCATAAAAAGTGGGACAGTTCCAGTCCAGCCAATTACGACCCATCAGTCTACTCCCAATCATCAACAAAGTGATAGAAGGAGTCACTAACAGTTCTAACATGTGGTACTCACCAATAACTTGCTCACTGATGCCCATTTTGGATTCCACCAGGGCCATTTTGCTCCAGACCACATTACAACAATGGTCCAAATGCGGATAAAGAGCTGAATTTTAGAGGTCAGGTGAGCATGACTGCCATTGATATCAAAGCAGTACTTGACCAGGTATGGCATCAAGGATCCTAATAAAACAGATGTCAATGGGAATAGGGAGCATAGCTCTCTACTGAATTGGAGTCATACCTATAACATAAAGGAAGATGGTTGTGGTTGTTGGAGGTCAATCATCTCAGCCCCAGGACATCACTGAAGGAGTTCTTCGGCCCAACCATTTTCAGCTGCTTTAACAATGACCATCCCTCTATCATAAGGTCACTCTAATTGTTATAAATGTATGAATGTAATTCTCCAATTTCAGCAGTTGAGGTTAACTGTTTTCTTTGATAATTTTTAAAAATGATTTGGGGATGAAGCCGATTTTAAGTGTTCCACTATATTTGACAATTCAGTATCTAACAACAATGACTCAAAGCTGCGCAGGACTATACTCAGTTCAGTCTTCTTAAGTAAGATGGTTAAAAGCAGGAAATAAGATATGATGACTAACACAGGATAGTGAACTGAAAGTGGTGCATTCTGGAAGTGAGTGTTAAAGACCCAGAGAGCCTCAGTACTGCTGCTAATTATGTGGTATTCTATCTGTTCTTTTCCTGTCTTTCACAAGTACTATGAACACATTAAAACTTGAAGGTGACTGCGTTAACAAGGAGGACTCTCCTGACCACTCTGTTAACAGAGTGTCTGCTTTGCTGAGTGAATATAATGAATTTCCTCGGGGTTCTATGGTACAGCCTTCAAACAAGGATAATTAGTCAATTGTAAAAGGTAATTCTAGATGAAACTGCAGGAGTAAAACTTTAAAATAACTTCTTATAGAATTCTTGCATGTAACAATGTTTTAGACTTTCAGATTCAAATTACTTTCCCACTTCCCTAATGGCATACAGATTATGGATATTTGAAGGTAATTATTAGGCTGGAATCTAACCCAGGTGACATCATGCCCCAAGAGAGCAAACCTTGAGAAGTTTATGGCTGCCATTTTAAATCTGAGATTTGACTCATCTTGAAAGCACTTTCTGATATCTACGATTAATAATTTGTGGTTTCAATTCCCAGTTTTGTGAATTTTGACAATGAGTTACTATGCATTAATGGAGGTATCTTGATCTGTTTTTTGGTCAGGTTGGATGCTGAAGGTAGCAGGGAAAAGGAGGTGACAGGGAAAAGGCAGCCAGTGGGGGCAATTGGGAGTGGGCGGTGCAGGTGCCAGCAATGGTTTTCAGCACTGCAGCGTAGCCAAGAGGAGCATTTCTGTGCTGCTGGCTGCAAATTAAGTTATGCAGTTTTTAAAAACTTATCTTTTTTTGACTCCTAGCGGTCTCCTTAAGGACTGCTGGTTAGGCTGCATGTAGACTGTTTTCCTGAACGCAGCAGCCCAGTGCCAGTTGCAGTGAGGGCAGCTTAATTTTACAAAGTGTGCCCCAAACAGGTATTAGGTCCTCTATTTGCATACGCATAGAGCATCATGCCTGTTTCAGGCACGCACATCTATTTTGCTGCCTTTACCAATATCTCAGGCAACACTTCCATTGTGTAACGATTGTGGGCTTCCTGCCTGCTTTGCACCTAAAAAATGGATGTAGTGCATTGGAATTTTTAGATCATAGGCACAAAAATGTGCTTCAACAAGTGTGGTTATGTTGCCACATTTCACAGAAAGAACCACAGAAATGTTACAGCACAGAGGAGGCCGTTTGGCCCATTGTATTTACACCAGCTCTCCAAATGAGCAATTCACTTAGAGCCATACTCCCATCTTCTCCCTGTAGCCCTGCACATTCTTCCTTTTTAGGAAAATTCCCCTTTGAATGCTTCAATGGAACCTGCCTCCACCACACTCTCAGGCAGTGCATTCCAGACCTTAACCACTTGCTGTGAGAAAAAGTTTTCCCTCATGTTGCTTTTGTTTCTTTTACCAATTACTTTAAATCTGTCAGGCAACAATGTGAAAGTGCAGTATAATTTGGGATTCAGGTTTAGTGATTCAACATAAAAGGATACTAAAGAGAGATAATGTGATCATCTCTAGTTGGTAATCTCATACCACTTGCAATTGACATGGAGTGCAATATAACTAGCCAATGCAAAGGCACTTTTTAAAAATGTACAGGCAATCTGTTGGATAATGTGAACTTTAGAAACTTATTTTTCAATACTTTTCTTGGTATGAGAGAAGCCCTACCCTGGCCTGTTTGCTCTTTACATTATCCACGTGGAAAGATAAGTTTTTAACAACTATGTTTGGTTTAAGGTGCAGAAGGCAATACAAATTGGGCCAATGAATGCCTGTCTCAGACAACTGTATTGTTATCTCACTTAGTCAATGAAGTATGAATGAAGAAGTTGCATGTAAGCACTTTTTATGTCCTCATGACATTTTAAATTGTATTACTGTAAGTTTATTTGTAAATAACCTCCTATTGACTGTGTGAAATGTGTCTCTCCAAAATGTATTATTGTTACAGATAATACTGGATATCTCTTACAATAAAGAGGTTGACAAACATTAAGAGTGAAACCTGAGATTGAATCATTGTAATTCACTCTACTGGGACTAATCAGAGATGCACAAGAACTATAGAGTGGTGATATTGGGGGACTTTAATTACCCAAATATTGATTGCGATAATGTTAGAGTAAAGTGGAGGAAGGAGGAGGAAGTTCTGAAATGTGTTCAGGAGAAGTTCCTTGACTAGTATGTTCTCAGTCCAACAAGGAAGGGGGCACTCCTGAATCTGGTGTTGGGGAATGAGATGGGCTAAGTGGATAAGTCTGTGGGAGAATGCTTGGATAGGAGAGATCATTCTATCATAAGGTTTAGATTAGTAATGGAGAAGAGCAAGGAACAATCCAAGTAGAGCTTCTAAATTGGAAAAGGGCTAACTTTGCTGGGATATGAGGGGTAAAATGGAACTAAAGGCTGAAAGGAAAAACTGTAATGGAAGATTGGCCGGAATTTTCCAGCCCCCAAGCGGCTGGTTTCCCTGCGATGGGACTGGTGAGCCATTGAAATCTCCGTTCACATTGGAAGGACTGTAAGATCCCACAAGCATGAGGTGCTGGAAAGATCCGGCCCATTGGGTGGTATTTAAGGAAGTTATGTTACAGATTAAAGCTAGACACATTCCAACAAAAGGAAAAGGCAGGGGAACCAAAGCTAGAGTTCCTTGGATGATGAGGGAGATAGAGAAACAAAAAAGGGGGTATATGATGCATGTCAAGAGAATCATTCAGTTGAAACCAGATGGAATACAATAAGTTGAGTGGGGAATGAAGAGGAAAATCAGACTAGTAAAGGGAGAATACAACAAAAGAAAGGCTGTTAACATCAAAGGGGGTCCGAGAATCTTCTACCGACATATAAATTATGAGAGGCAGTGCTGGGCCTATTGGGGGTATAGAAAGTGATAAATGCTTAGAAGTGCAGGAAAGGCTAGAATAATTAATGAGTACTTTGTGAAATGGAGGTCAGAGATTTCTGGTGATGAATTCACACTGGTTCACCCCAAACAACAGCAAGCTTCTGGCTTTTCAGTCAAAGTTGTTTGAACCCCTGTAGTGAAGAACTATACTCTGGCAGGTAAAATGAATAAGCCCCAGTTCTCTGTCTAAGTTCATTTTTGAGGTAGGGTCCTCTCCACTGGGTGAGAGATGGCTTCCCTCTAGTCTTCATATACCATCTGACCTCCCTGGTCTGTACTTGTGGATTAATAAGGTACTTTCAGATAGTTCTTATCAAAAGTCACTTTCTGTCCTGTAACAACAGTATCAATGCTTACCATTGTCTACACAATGGGTTGACAGCTAAGCAATTTGCCATATGATGGAGGGTGTTTGCCATTTCGTCAACATTCCAGTTACGATTAGCTTTCGAAATGTCTTTATCTGAAATTCCACCCTCATGGGACCGGCTAGTCAAGCAGCCATTGTCATTTTAAATCTCTTCCTTTGAAATGGTGAGTGGTAGTCAATTAGCGCTTGTGAAGGCCATTTGCATTTTAAGTAATTCCCCGGAGATGTGTTCAGACATGTCTGTCTCTATCTGTATAGGAACCACAAAATAAGTCACCTGACTCTCCAGCGTCCACTTTGTGAAAGTACAGTGTTCAAATCCCATGTTGCTTTTTAAAAATAGTGTTCACCTCCTAATAACTTTTACAGGCATATGACGTGACTGTAACAAGTGGCAAATTTGCCACTCATGTTCAAGAAAGGGTGTAAGGACATTCCTAGGAACTACATGCCAGCCAGTTTAACATTGGTGGAGGTTAAGGTTTTAGAAACAATAATCAGGGAAAAAAATTAACAGGCATTTGGAGAAGTTTGAGTCAATTAAAGGGAACCAGCATCGATTTCTAGAAGGCAGATCATGTTTGACTAATTTAATTGATTTTTTAAATGAAATAACAGAGAAGATAGATGAAGGAAATGCAGTGAATATTGTTGTATGGATTTTAAGAAAGCCTTGAACAAAGTACTACATAAAAGGCTTATGGAATAGGTATGTTAGTGTAAGCTTGGATAAAAATTGCCTTAAGGGGAGGAACAGTGAGTTGTGGTAAATGGTTGTTTTTCAGACTGCAGGACGGTAGGCAGTAGTGTTCCTAAGGGTCAGTGCTAGGACCACTTCTTTTTTGACATGTAAAAATGATTTGTATATTGGACTGAGGAATAAAATTTAAAAATTTGCTGATGGTATCGAGCTTGGTGGTGTGGCAAACAGTGAAGATGATACCAATTGACTGCAACAGAAAATAGATAGGCTAGCAGAATGGGCAGGTGTGAAGGTTCTTGAGAAGGTGCCGAGGAGATTCACTAGAATGGTTTCAAGGATGAGGGAATTTAGCTGCAAGATTAATTTGGAGCAGCTGGGATTTCTCTCCTTGGAGCAAATGAGGTCCGAGGAGAGATCTGTTAGAGGTGTACACGATTAAGACAGGTTTAGAAAAGGAAAACAAAGAAAACCTGTTCCTATTAGCTGATGGTACAAGTACTAGGAGACACAGATTTAAGGGGAAGAATTTTCTGCCTGTCGGGCGGGCAGGCCCGACCCAATCTCCTGCGGGTGGGGAGCTGATCCCCGCCGGAGAAGCGGGCCCCGCTGCCGTTTTAGGTGGGCGGGCCAATTAAGGCCCGCCCAGCGTGACATCTGTCGGGAAGCGCTATGTGCTTCCTGTGCGGGCGGGGGGCGATATTCCCCAAAAGTGAGAGTGCGCTCTTTTGTGCATGCGCACGAAAGAGCGCACATCTCCCTGAGGCTAAGTGTTGCCTCAGGGAGATCGCTGACAGTTTTAAAAATGTTAAAAATAGAAAAAAAAAATCCTTGACATGTCCCCCAATGTCACATGAGATGGGACATGTTCATAAATTACACTAAAACTTTATTAAATTTTTAAAATCCTGACATGAAACCTCATCCCACCGGTGGATGAGGTTTCATGTTTTTTCAGAAGCCCGCTGGGGCTCCTGGCCTGCCTGCCAATTTTAAGGTTGGATGGGCAGGTCCTTTAATTGTTTCAATGATCCTGTCAATGGCCTCAATAGGCCATTGACAGGTTGGTGGGCCTGCAGCTGATTTTGCTGCGGGCCCGCCTTCCTGAAAATTTAAATGGGGCGGGATGACGTTAGGGGTTTCCCCCGACGTCATCCTGCGTCATTTTACGTGTCGGTGAGTGGGCCCCGACCCCTGCTTGCTGACGGCAAAATTCAGCCCAAGGTTTTGGGCAAGAGATACAGGGGGAGTTGTGAGGAAGAACTTTCTAATGTAGTTTCACACCCACACCGTTATACCTGTGGCTTTATGGAAAAATGGACAATTTACTTTTAAAAACAGAATGGAAAATGGACAATTAACTTTGAAACAAGATGGAGTTGGCAGGTCAGGTGATCTTTTCTCTCTTTGCGTCTGCCAAATATAGATGAAACTGCCCCAGGTTGGAAGTTGGCCTGTTTGCCTGGTCAGGACATTAAAATGTAAATGACCTTCATGAACCTTCCATTGAGATGACATTAAAAATGCAACAGATCTCTCCTGTGGATTTAACTGCTGCCATTGTCCAAATACCTACAGAAACAAATGGACAGTGACCCTCCAAATACTTAGTGGCTGTAGAATGAAATTCCACAGAATTTTTTTCCCCCACACATGTTTTTTCCCCACACCCATTCTATTATCATAAGGAGATGCAAATGGCCAAGATTCAAACCCCATTGTGTGTCAATGCTCATGTTGTCAGGGACCACTTGTGTGGACAATGGGAACACCAATACTATGATCAGCTGACGGAAACCTGCTTGTGATAAGAAACATTTATTATGAAATTTTTGAGAACAGCCCCATATCTGTCAGTCTGGGAGACAAGGAGACCACAGAGCGAAGAGATCCTGCGCAGCGAAGGAAGAACCTGGCCTAGAATCCACTAACAGAGAGAGCTAGCCATTTACCTACTAATTTGAAGAACTGAGTCAGATCTTCACTACAATGGCTCAACTGCACCCCAACAAAGCCAGAAACTTGGTGTTGCAAGGAGTAAGCAAGTAGTTGCAAGGAATTTGTCATCAGGAACTTGCAATCTCCATTTCCTCAGTGAGCCAAAAGAGAATCATCAGGCCTGCAACATTTCTAGCTTCAAAAAACTCAAGAATAATAGTGACTTTTTAGAAGAACTTTAGTGCATACTACCTCTTTTGTAATCACCTTTTCTTGTGTGTGTGTCTTGCGTGCGTGTGTATGGGTGCTGAAGCGAATACATTTGAGAGTTAAGAAAGAAGGATTTGTTCTTGGCTTTTTTCCAAAGTGACCTGCCTTGTGTCTGTTCTTGAGTCACAGCACTCTTCTTTAAATCACATCTTGTTACAGTCAGTTGAGAGATGAAAAAAAGGGGAACCTTGCTACCATCTCTCTCTTATCCATAACAGTAGCAACTGATAATGACCTGGAACTCGCTGCATACGAGGGTAGTGGAAACATAGATGATCTATGATTTCAAAACGAAATTAAATAGACACTTGAGGAAAATGAACTTGCAGGGCTAGGGGAATAGAGCAGGGGAATGATATTGCTTGGATTGCTCTACAGAGAGCTAGCATGGTCTCAATAGGGTGAATGGCCTCCTTCTGTGCTGCTATGACTCTATTGTAAAGACTATTGGGCCTATTCGATCACTCTTATTAACATTTCATATACAATTTGCATTGCCATGGTCTCTGCAAAATCTTGGGGCAGAATTTTATGGCCCCGTCGCGGCGGGTGCGGGACCATAAAATGTGGCAACCCGTTCAAAAGTTCGCTGACTTCGGCGGGACCATAAAATCCCACCAGCGTAAAATTCCATCATTGGTCTAATCACAAGATATATCTTCATTATTCTGGTTGCATTTCTGTTGTTGGAAAGCTAATGACACAGTCTACATGATTAAGGACTTCAAGGAATCCAGGTTTTGAGAGTATTACCAGGTTACTTTTGACAGACGGCCACAGAAAAATTCTCGTAGATCATTACATTCTAATAACACCAGCAGCAGATGAAGCAGAAGAGGGATTAGTGACTTCAAATAAATGGGGAATGTGAAAGGAACAGCTCAGCAAAGCCAATGTGATTCAGTCAATTGATTGTGTTTGCGGATTAAACTAACAATAGAAACTGTGGGAAAGTGAAACAACAATAGGATGAGATTATCTTCTGTTAATCAAAATTGGCCAGGAGAAGATTTTTTACAGTGAATTTTTATGATAAGAAGTTTAAAAGATGTTCATACTTAGAAGGATTGTGTGTATGTTTAAACTTGTTTTTTTGGATTAGTAATCTATCATGCTGGTGTATCAACATGCTGTGTCACAGAATAGTAGGACAGGGGTTTGGAACCTGTGAGGTATGTTTAATTTTTGGCAATAGTGCGAAACAGGTGTTATTGGATTGATCACTTGTAGCACACCTCGCTTGATTTTCTTTTCTACTGGTTGAAAGCAATTTTCCTGTCTGCCATCATGGATGGGTAAGGTCTGCACCATGAGAGGTTTAGGAACCTGGCTACACAATAGGAAAGTAGAAGAAGAACAAAGAGATTCATATATACTGTAGGGCTTGATCCATCTTTGCGGTTGGGCCTCATTTAATGAAAGTGCCAATGGGAAACTAAGCACTTGTAATAAAGTGAGAATCCAACCCATCATCAGAAGTCTATTTTTTGATTTGGACAAAGCCCCTTGGTACATGGATAAAGCTCAAGTCATACAATTTCTTGGGAATACTGCACTGACTTGCCAATCTATTATACATCCAGGAAAGAATCAAAATTCACATTTCAATTGTTCTATAAGCTGTAGATTGACTAGAATATCTGCTGCCTCAATACTTCAGGCTTTAGATTTCAGTTTCAAGAACTGTTTTTTTTATTCTAAAGCTGCCATTATGCAGTCAGACATGTCTAACCACCAAGGGTACATTATGATTTACTGCAGAACAGTATAAACTAAAACACTGAAAAGCAAAATAAACACTTCTGTCATTTTGCAGTTTCCTTTGCAGTTAATGTTCACTCTCACTTGTTTAGTAAGAGCTTTCCTTCTGTGAACAAACAGCTTGTATTATAACATCCTCAGTGACAGCAGACATGTGAGAAGTGCAAAACCAGTAATGAACAATGTGAATCTTACAAGCCAGAAGTACTACAGAACAAATAATGATAAAAACTAAAAGACAGATCTATGTTCAGGCCTGACTGTAGTAGCTCAGTGTCTAATGTAATCTTTCCAGTAATGAATTTTCTTGCGCATTTATGCAAGCCATATTTAAATGTGTGATCATTATAAGGTCAGGCTATTCAAACTGAGCTCCTCTTGAAATATTGCAGTATTGAGTTGGTTGGGACTCCACGCTTGAAGTCAGTAAAGATGTGTCTTTTTTGTCAGTAAAAACAATTAAAACAGATCAATTTTTCTCCATGTCTGGAACATTTATACATATTGATTAAAATTACAGTTATTAATGCTTCTGTTGACAAATCAACTCCAACCTGCAGGGTTGGCGGCACACTGGTGAGGGAACTAACAATATGGAAAAACATACTTGGCCTTAACCTCACTAAACTGCCTGCCGCAGATGCACCCATCCATGATCGTATCAGTGGGAGTGACCACCACACAGTCCTTGTGGAGATGAAGCCCCATCTTCACATTGGGGATACCCTCCATCGTGTTGTGTGGCACTACTACCGTGATAAATGAGATAGATTTCGAACAGATTCAGCAACTCAAGACTGGGTAACCATGAGGTGCTATGGGCCATCAGCAGCAGCAGAATTGTACTCAAACCACAATCTGTAACCTCATGGCCTGGTATATCCCCCACTCTACCACTAACACCAAGCCAGGGGTCAATCCTGCTTCAATGAAGGGTGGAGGGGGGCATGACAGGAGCAGCATCAGGCATACCTAAAAATGGTGTCAGCCTGGTGAAGCTACAATACAGGCTACTTGCATGCCAAACAACATAAGCAGTAAGTGATAGCCAGGGCTAAGCAATCTCACAACCAATGGAGCAGATTTAAGCTCTGCAGTCCTGCCACATCCAGTCATGAATGGTAATGGAAAATTAAACTACTCATTGGTGGAGGAGGTCCAACAAATATCCCCATCCATCAACGATGGGGAGCCCAGCACAGCAGTGCAAAAGATAAGGCTGACACATTTGCAACAATTTTCAGCCAGAACGGCCGAGCGGATGATCCATCTCAACCTCTTCCAGTGACCCAGCCAATTTGATTCACTCCATGCGATATCAATAAATGACTAAAGGCACTGGATATTGCAAAAGCTATGGGTCCTGACAATATTCCAGCAATAGTACTGAAGACATGTGCTCCAGAACTTGCCATGCCCCTAGCCAAGCTGTTCCAGTACAGCTACAACACAAGCATCTACCCGGAAATATGGAAAATTGCCCAGGTATGTCCTGTACATAAAAGCAGGACAAATGCAACCCAGCCAATAACCATCCCATCAGTCTACTCTTGATCATGGGAATGATCAACGGTGTTATCGAGCGGCACTTGCTTAACAATAAGCTACTCACTGATGCTCAGTTTGGCTTCTGTCAGTGCCACTCAGCTCCTGACCTCATTATAGCCTTGGTTCAAACATGGACAAAAGAGCTGAACTCCTGAGTGAGGTGAGAGTGACTGCCCTTGACATCAAAGCAGCATTTGACCGAATATGGCATCAAGGAGCCCTGGCAAAACAGGACTCAATGGGAATCGGGGGAAAACTCTCCACTAGTTGGAGTCATACCTAGCACAAAGGAAGATGGTTATGGTTGTTGGAGGCCAGTCATCTCAGTTCCAGGACATCACTACGAGAGTTCCTCAGGTAGTGTCCTGGGCCCAACCACCTTCAGCTGCTTCTTCAATGACCTTCCTTCCATCACAGGATCAGAAGTGGGGATGTTAGGTGAAGATTGCACAATGTTAAGCATCATTTGCCACTCCTCAGATACTCAAGCCGTCCATGTCCAAATGTAGCAAGACTCGGACAATATCCAGGCCTGGACTAACAAGTGGCAAGTAACATTCGCGCCACACAAGTGCCAGACAATGACAATCTCCACCAAAAGAGAATCCAACCATCGTCCCTGGACATTCAATGGCATTGCCATTGCTGAATCCCCCATTATCAGCTATCTGGGGGTTACCATTGATCAGAAACTGAACTGGACTAGCTATATAAATACTGTTCTACCAGAGCAGGTCAGAGTCTAGGAATCCTGCAGTGGGTAGCTCGCCTCCTGACTCCCCAAAGCCCATCCACCATCTACAAGTCACTTGTCATGAGTGTGATGGAATACTCTCCACTTACCTGGATGAGCGCAGCTCCAACAACACTCAAGAAGCTTGACACCATCCAGGACAAAAGAGCCCACTTGATTGGCATCATGTCCACAAACATTCACTCCCTCTATCATCGACACTGTGGCAGCAGTGTGTACCATCTACAAGATGCACTGCAGGAACTCATCAAGGCTCCTTAGGCAGCACCTTACAAGCCCATGACAGCTACCATCTAGAAGGATACATGGGAATCTGGAAGCTCCCCTCCAATCCACTCACCAAAATATATCATTCATTGTTGCTGGGTCAAAACCCTGGAACCCCCTTCCATCAGGGCTGTGGGTGTACCTACACCCCATGTACAGCAGCGGTTCAGGAAGGCAGTTCACCACCACCTTCTCAAGGACAATAAGGGATGGGAAATAAGTGCTGGCCGAGCCAGCAACACCCACATCCCATAAGTGGATGAAAAACAACATTTATACATGGATCCCGAGCACTTACTGACTATTGGTAAATTTGTCATCCACAAAATTAATGTCCAAGTTTTGGAACTTGGTAATAAACTGGTTCCAAGAGGATCAGTCACAAATAAATCTTTTGAATCAAATTTATAGTCCACCTCCATGTGGGATACAGCTAATTGAGTGGATAAGTTTTTTTTCAATGGAAACTAATTTCTGACTGGCAAAATAGAACATTCAAAAATGCCAAGCAGATTGACTTGTTTCCATAGCTTCAACTTTGTCTGTTGTGTAGTGCTATATTTCCCCATGGGTAGAATTTTGCCCTTGGCGGGCGGGCTCTGCCGCGGCAGTCAGGAAGCCGACCACCACCCTCGATCGGGACTGGTCCACGATTTCATGCTGGCGCTGCCTATGTGGGGAGGGGGGGTGGGGGGGGGGGGAGGGTGAGCAGGTCAAGCGTGTACATCGCACATGCGCGCGAGCGAGCTGCCTCAGGGAGATGAAGTGTTTTTAAAAAGAAAATAAAGAAAATAAAAATGTAATAAAACATGCCCCCTCATGTGACTCTGTCACATGAGCAGGGACATGCTATTAATTAAATTTGAGAACTTTAATTTTATTTTTATTTTCCCGCCTGTGGAAAATGCCCCCCAAAAATGGCAAAAAAATTAAGTTAATTGATTATTTAATGGCCTTAACAGGTCTTTTAATTGTTGGCGGGTGCGATGCTGACTCCAGTGCATGCCGGCCGACTGAACTATCATGCGACTGTGCGTTGACGTCGGCACACTTAGCCAAGGTCAACGTACGTCATTTCACGTTTGAGCGGGTCGGACGCACATCTGCCCACCGAGCAAAAAATTCTGCCCCATGTGTGGATGAGATTTTTATTTTTCACTGAACAATTTCTGACAGTGTAGTAAAATACATTGAAATGATTACAATCACCAGGTTATATTCTCCGAAAACGGATTCTCTAGTTTAATTTTAAAATATGAATCAATCTGACATTATGGGTGGAATCATCCCACTAAATGCAGTACCAGGTGTGAAACAGGACATTTTACCCTCTGGCCACAATGGTAGCTTTTCGCGCCGTAACATCCCACTCCTGCCTCATTAATCATGCAGCCATAGGAAACACGTTGTCTCACTGGCAGACAGCCTGCGATTTGCCCGCCATCCCATTACTTTGCTGCTTCCTCATGCAGGGCGCCATATTTAAACTGCAGCTGTGCGCATACTTCTCAATGCTTGCAGCCCAGGAGGGCACTGAAGACATGGCTCCAAAAGCCAAGAAGAATGCAGCCCCCAGATTCAGTGATGCATCCCTAGGATGTCTTCTGGACATCATGGAGGCCCACCGTGATGTCCTCTACCCCATCTTTTGCCGCAGGAGGCTCATCAGTCTCACTACTCTGGCTTGGGAGGTAGTGGCAGAGGTGGTTAGTGCCAACACTGCACCCAAGTGGTCGGCCATTCAGTGCAGAAAACAGACGAATGATCTCATCCGTGCTGCCAGGGTAAGGCAACCATCTCGTCACTCTAAACTCACGTACTCACAAGGCCATCACACATTCATTGGTATCTCACTCACTGCCAGCTTAAGGGACATCACTACCCACTCTCTCTCAAAGCCCCACATCTGCATCTGGCCTCATCTCCTCTGGAGACTGCCTCTTCAGCCCTCATCATCTTGAGGCCATTTGCACAGATCAACACATGCCCTCCCCACACAACCTGTGATAGCCCCCTTCCTCAGTACAGCCCTTGTCCTGCAGTCTCTTCCCTTGCCTGAGGCAACTTCTCCCCCTTCCCAAATGCCACCCCGCCTTACGGCTGGTCTGATAGATAGAGACCTGTATGTGAGCCCCCCTAAAAGTGATGCGAGTGCTGTCTGTGAAACCTGGCGCTAATGACCGCGAGTGCTGCCTGAAGAAAGGCAGGCAAACAATCCTCGAAGTCTTGAGTGAAGTGCACTTGCCAGATGCACATTGCTTATCTACAGGCGTGAAACACATCGGCGTGCAATGTGCCCGGATGATCCAGCGTACGGGGATGATTCCAGTGAGCAGAGCTTTTCATTACTGTAGATGCAAATGTGTTAAAATGATGTTCCCAACGTCCAGTGGTGGGAACCGTGGCCCACCATTGACTGGTGGAGTGGACGATCACAAACTGGTTTCACGATGTTGTAAAACTGATTTCTTCTCATCACATTGTCTGCTCACGTCCGCCATGATGCCCGACGCCAACGGGGGTGGAAATTTCCAGCCTGTGATTTTTGCTATTCTGTTTTAGTTTAAGGCGTATCTCATATTGAACTTTTAAAAACATACTGTAATAGCTGGATCAGGATAATCAGTTGTGAATTGTTGTAAGGTTCATACCACCCAGTGCATATGGATGAAGGTCTTAATGACTGGCATAGTGACGTGGCATCATTGGATGGCACAGTCGCAAAAGCAATAGTGCATCAGAATTGTCTCATGAATAAGGGGAGCAGAGGTCTGATTCCTATACCTTATCACCTTTACAGCAAACAGGGTTCAACTCCTATCCTTATCATACTTGTTTGTACAGAATAGAAGGTAAATATTCCATTGTAGTTACTCTAGATGGGAGGATTTTAATACATCCACCAAACCACTGGCAGCCTTACTGAAATATGTTCCAAATGACAGAAATATGTCAGCTGACATATTTTCCATGAACCTGTTTTTTGTCCCTGGCTTTCAGCATTGATACGGTTATCAGAAGGATCTTATAAAATTTGAATGATGAAGATGTGATTGATCACAGGCAATTTAAAAATAAATCTTTTTTCCAATTTATATTTGCACCATTGACAATGCTGATCTGTGGCAAACCATATTATTGTTATTGGCCATCCTTCACTAGCAAGAATGATTGTCTTCCATGAGCCCGAAGATGGCTGATGAGGCTGATTCAGGATCTGCAGATATTATGGTACGTAAGGCATTTGTTGTCATGTGGGATGTCTGGTCGTCTATTATCAGTTCGGGTCATAGCGTGTTCTTTTCGCCGCTTTCTCTTTTCCTCTTCATTTTGTCATTGAGTCTCAAATGCTAGGATCCTTCCCACAAACTCTGCCACCATCTGGTTTGGTCCAAGGAGATTGTCTCCCAGGAGTTGCTGTCAATGTTGCATTTCTTCATGCTGGCTTTCAGCACATCCTTGAAATGCTTCTTCTGTCCTCTTCTGGTGCATCTGTCCTGACTGAGCTGGGAGAAGACGACCTGTTTTGGGAGCCTGGTATCTGACACCCGAACAATAGGACCAAACCAACAAAGCTGATAGCGATGATCATAACCTCGATGCTTGTGGTACCTGCTTATGAGAGGATTATGCTGGTGCGCCTTTCCTCTCACTCAGTACGTAAGATCTTCCGCAGGCAGCATTGATGGTATGACTCCAGTGCTGTGAGGTGCCTCCTATGCATTGTCCATGTTTCAGCCCCGTACAGTAAGGAAGGGATCACAACCACACCGTAGACCATGAGCTTGGTTTCAGCTTTGATGTCGCTATCTTCAAACACTCACTTCCTCAGGTGGCCAAAGGCTGCACCAGCAGATTTCAGGCGATACTGGATTTCTTCGTAAATGTCAGCCTTCTGTGAAAGATAACTTCCAAGGTACTGGTACTTTTCTAGGCACTCATCATGAATGCTAATAAATGGGGCTGGAGCATGCGCATTTGGAGCTAGCTGATGGAGGACTTTGGTCTTCTGAATGTTGAGTGTAAGTCCCAACTCCTCCTTTGCCTCAGTAAATACGTCAATGTTTCTCTGGGGATCTGTTTCTGACAAAGCACTTACGGCCGCATCATCAGCGTATTGGAGCTCAATGACTGAGGTCACGTGGATTTGATTGGAGTCGCCTGAGATTAAATAGTTTACTACCATCCATTTGATAAATAAGCTGCACTCCAGCAGGGAGTTTGCCTCTAGTCAGATGGAGCATGGCAGCAAGGAAGATCAAAAAAAGAGTTGGAGCAATGGCACAACCCTACTTGACTTCTGTCTTAAACTCAACAGGGTCTCAAATGGGTCCGTTGTTAAGGATAATTGCTTGCATATCATCATAAAACAGGTGAAGAATGAAAGCGAATTTTGGAGGACATCTATACTTCAGTGCCTCATGATTTACAGAGTTAAAGGCCATTATCAAGTCAGAGAACGCTATGCAGAGAGGTTGATGTTGTTCACGACATTTTTCTTGTAGTTGGTGAGCTGTAAAAAACTCTTTCAAGTTTCAATCAAGAACAGACAGCTTGGGATGCCCTTAAGTCCAGTATTTCTGGTGGAATGGCCTCAACGCAAAGCAAAAGAAACTGGCTGACCAACAAGTAAAGGCCAAGGTACAAAAGTGTGCCCACAACATGAAGAATATGTGGTGGGCAGACAAAGCAAAGGAAATTAAACATCTTGCTGACATGAATGATATCCATGGCTTCTTCAATACCGCAAAGATTACTTATGGCTCATGTAATCAAGGACCAGCACCCCTGAGGCCTAAGGATGGGGAAGATCTGATCAAGGAAAGGGAAGCTGTCAACATTCATTGGAGGTAGCATTTTGAAGACCTTTTCAATCGATAATAAATTGTTGATGAGAGTGTTTTCAACTCCATTCCACAATTCCATTCCAACCAATCAGAGACGAGTTCGGAACCCCACCAACACCTATGGAGGTGATGAAAGCCATCACACAAATAAAGAACAACAAAGCAGCGGGAGGTGATGGAATCCCCACTGAAATCTTTAAGCATGGAGGAGAGGAACTAACATTACAGCTCCATGCCCTATTCCTACACATCTGGAATGAAGAGGAAGTCCTGAATGATCTCAAGAACGCCATGATTGTAACAACCTTCAAGGAAGTTGACAAATCCAATTATGGAAATTACAGAGTCATCTCCCTGCTTTCCTTTGCAGGAAAGATCGTTACAAGAACCCTTCTGAATCAACTTATTACACTTGCTCAAGGCTACTCCCCAAATTTCAATATGGGTGTAGGCCTCAAGAGGCACGGCCATATTATCTACTGCATCCAAACACTGCTAACCTGCCCTCCCTCACCCCGCCCCAATCTCTCCTGGTAACCCACTAAAATGTTCTAAATGACTAGAGAACATGGATAGGGAGAGAAATCATTGGCCCTGGTGCTTCTCCTGTTTCCGGGTCCCTTATCCCTACCCCTTACCCCTTTAAACCCTCCCCCTCACATCCGTTGGGTTCCCGGAATTGGGATCCATTGTGAGAGGGGATCAAACTGTTTTATACAGGTTTGGCAAAACTTTGTGTCTTTTGTACTCTATGCCTCTATTTATAAAGCCCATCAAAAACTGGGTTTCAGTATGATACACTTTACCACCACGGCTTTGTCAGATAATTACACATAACTTGATTATTCATATTACGCAATCAACTCCACTTCTTTGAATATGGCCCTATGCAATATCAGGACAGCAACTTCCAAAAGACTTGAACCTCAAACAGCGCAAACGACAATCCCATGTACTAATGGGGATATCTTGAACTAACAATGATATATTCTATTGGCGCATGTCTCCTGGTTTTATTTACAAGTTTAAGAATGGCAAAACCTTCCAGTAAATTAGCAATTGACCTGCAATAATGTGCTATTTCTCTCCAAAGAAGTAGGCTTTGTTAACAGAAAAATTACACCATGCATTGAGTAATAAATACTTTCTAATTTTAAATTGAAACTAACCACCTTTACAAATGCCCAACATGGAACATATAATAATAAGAGAGCAAAGTACTGCAGATGCTGGAAATCCAAAATATAAACAGAAAATGCTGGAAACACGCAGCAGGCCAGGCAGCATCTATGGAGAGAAAAACAGAGTCAATACTTCAGGTTCACTTTCTGCACTAGTTCTGATGAAGGTTCAGTGACCTCTGTTTTTCACTGCATAGATACTGCCTGATGTAATGAACATTTCAAACATTCCTCGTTTCTATTGGAGCAAAAATATCCCTTTTGCCAGCCCTACAAAAAGCAATCAGACTTCTAATGAGCCTTTCAGTCCCCTTCAGCAAGAAACCCAGCAGCAGTTGTCTGAGATCTGGTTTGGCGCAACATTAAACATTAATTTCAAAACAAAGTTGGGGTATGAAGAAAACATAAACAACAATGTCAAAGCAATAAATTGATAATTTAAAAAATGAGTAATTAATAAAAATGACCATTAAAAAGTTCCAAGCGGCAGGAGTAAAATCATTTTTGCCTTTTTGCTTATGAAGCAGAGGTAGAGAGAAAGACAGACCAGGCCCCAACTCCTGGTCATCAGAGAAGAGGGAAGGGACGAGGGCTGAGCCAAGGAGTTGAGTGTAACTAACTCTGACCTTGTGTTCACCACTGGTGGCACACACTCCATGCTGGCCTCAGCAGAATTCATATGAAAGTGGGGGTCAGGAGGAGGTTGCCTTTTAGCCTGGGTTTTTCTCCTCAGCCGGCCAATTATATGGATAGGTTTTCGGGGAGGGAGGAGGAGGATGAGTTTGGAAAGGTGCGTGTCTATGTGTCCCTGCACTGGGCAGCCTCTGTAGATTCTGGGTGTGTGTCTGTTTGTCCGGCTCACTCCAGTCTCCAGGTCCTTTCTCTCTCCCTCACACACATACTCACTCACTCATTCGCTCTCACATACACTCACTCACTCTCTCACACACACACTCACACACTCTCACACACACTCATTCACTCTCACACACACTCTCTCACACATGCACTCACTCAATGTCTCAGACACACTCACTCTCTCACACTTGCTCAATCTCTCTCACACTTGCTCACTCTCTCACACACACTCAGTAACTCTTTGCAGCTTTAGCGAAAAAGCCCAAACTTCTCAGGTTTCTCTTCTCAACTCTTCCTCCTCAACCTTCATTATATCCTGGTGAACCTACAGTGTCCCTTTTCTACTATTTTGATATCCTTTCTATTTAAGGGTGTCAAACGCGCCCCCCCTCCATTACCCTCAATCTCTCTTTCCCCCTCCCTCTCAATCTACCCCCCCCTCCCCTTCAATCTCTCTCCTCCCGCCACCCGACCCCTCAATCTCTCTCTTGCTTACTCATGCACTCTCTCTCTCATGTTTTCTTTGCAGCCCATTTTCTTATTTGGCCAGTCTGCTGCTTATGCCGGGGCCTTTGGCTGCTTTTCCCAGTATGTGGAAAGACCCTGCACATCTTCTGCTCTGATGGGTAACAGTGACTTGGATTGGGGTTCAGCCTGTCATAAGCTGATTGTCTGGGGTTTCCAACCCTCCCAGAGTTTCCCGGAATCAGGGAGCTCCTCCCTGTGTACTTTCTCCAATAGCCCAGAAGATCAGCAATATAAGTTTCTTTCCAAACTGCATCCCAAATCCACACCTCTACCCGCTGTTAAGTGACACCACCTTACCATTGCTGTAGGGAGTAGGGGCCATACAGAGTACAGTCAGGAGGGGTGCGCCTGTCGGGTGGATCTCCCTGGAGGTGGCCAATTAGAAGGCCATGCCCAGGACCTCTGTTGAATCAGGAAAAACGGCCGAGTTTCAGAGTTGAATGTGGATATGGCTGTCTGCCGCCTGTGCAAAGGGTACTGCCAATAAAGCATTAAGTCCGGGGGACCTGGGCCCTTGAGGGCATGCAGCACTCACTCACACCCCGGGCTGTGAGGCGACCACTTGAGATGGCTAGGGGTGGTGCTGTCTGAGCCCAGGCCCCATCCGAAGGCACGGGCCCTGGACATTAGCATCGTCTGCACCCCCCTCGCCCTGCTAGAGAATCGGGAGGATCATTATACGGTGTAATGGTTGGGCAGAAGCATCAGGCTTGTAATTTAGAACAGCTGTTGTCACCATAAGATAATGCAATTAGTGTGAACTAATAATATAGTAAGAAACTCCATTAAGTATTGGAGTTTTTAGAAGGTGAACTTTTGTCTGTATTGCAATGTGGGATTTGAAGCTTCTTGCCTTGCATGAAGGCTGGTCCCCCTTATGCATTATTGAAAAGACATGCCAACTATATCGATGTCACACATATGAAGGAATATCGGGTCACCACAATTGTAAGTAGCAATGTTGAACCTTGTCCTCTTCAAATTTATGGGACATTGCTTAATGAAAATGATAGTCAAAATATCCAGGAAACAGTTTTATGTCCAATATGTAAATAGGTTTAGAAAATTGTATTTAAAAAAAAAATTTGTTCTTTCATCTTGCAAAAAGCACTGTTAGTATTTCCATGATGAGCTCCTTTGAGTTCATAGTAACCAGAGAAAAGAAAGCATTAACATTTGGCATATTATGGCAGTGATCAGTTTTAGATAATAGTTGAGGTCACAAATGAGTCACCGGTAGATGTTAATGTAAACTAAAAGCTGCTTTAGAAAGAAAACCGCTTCAAACCACAACAGGGGGGGAGGTGATGGCGTAGTGGTATTGTTGCTGGACTAGGAATCCAGGGAAATGCTCTAGGTACCTGAGTTTGAATCCCACCATGACAGATGGTGGCATTTGAATTCAATAAAAAGTCTGGAATTAAAAATGAAATTTAAATGGAAAAAATGAATTAACCATGAAATCATTGCCAATTGTTGTAAAAACCCATCTGGTTCACTAATGCCATCCTTACCTGGTCTGATCTACATATGATTCCAGACCCACAGCAATGTGATTGACTCTTAAATGCCCTCTGAACATGGGCAATTAGGGATGGGCAATAAATGCTGGCCTAGCCAGTGATGCCTGCATCCCTGGAATTAAAAAAAGTTATGATACAAAACAGAACACTGGAAATATTCAGCACATCAGTCAGCATCTGTGAACAGACAAACAATTAATGTTTCAGGTTGATGAGCTTCCATTAGGGAAGTTTTGGATAAAGGGCATTAACCTGGAATGTTAACTCTGTTCCGCTTTCTACAGGTAATGCCTGGCTGCTGAGTTTTTCTTGTTTTTATTTTGGATTTCCAGCATCTGCAGTATTTTGCTTTTGCATTACAGTTATAATGCTGTTTATATAACCTATTTATATAATGTGAGAAGCTATAGTGAAAATTTCTTAAATTAGAACAACTGTTATGAATTCAGATAAAAGCAAAATACTGTGGATGCTGGAAATTTGAAACAAAAACAAAAATACCTGGAAAAACTCAACAGGTCTGACAGCATCTGCAGAGAGGATTACAGTTGACGTTTCGAGTCCGTATGACTCTTCATAAGAACTAAGGAAGTAGAGAAATGAGGTGAAATATAAGCTGGTAGAGGGGGATGGGACAGGTAGAACTGGAAAGAAGGCTAGTGATAGGTGGAGGCAAAGAAGAGATTGCCAAAGATGTCATAGACAAAAGGACAAAGGGGTGTTGATGGTGGTGATATTATCTAAGGAATTTGCTAATGGGGACATTAAGGGTAGCAAGCAGGACATGCTAGTGGCAGATGGCCCTAGTCGGGGTGGGGTGGAGGGAAGGGATTGAAATGGGCTAAAAGGTGGAGATAAAACATAGATTGAAATAAATTTTAAAATAGGTGGGAAAACAAAAATATATATATTTTTTAATTATAAATTATTGGAAAAACGGGGATCAGAAAGGAGATGGGGATGGAGGAGAGAGTTCATGATCTGAAATTGTTGAACTCAATATTAAGTCCGGAAGGCTGTAAAGTGCCGAGTAGGAAGATGAGGTGCTGTGGAGGAACAGCACCTCATCTTCCTACTCGGCACTTTACACCTTCCGGACTTAATATTGAGTTCAACAATTTCAGATCATGAACTCTCTCCTCCATCCCCATCTCCTTTCTGATCCCCGTTTTTCCAATAATTTATAATTTAAAAAAATATATAGTTTTGTTTTCCCACCTATTTAAAAATTTATTTCAATCTATGCTTTATCTCCACCTTTTAGCCCATTTCGATCCCTTCCCATCACCCCACCCCGACTAGGGCCATCTGCTACTAGCATGTCCTGCTTGCTACCCTTAATGTCCCCATTAGCAAATTCCTTAGATAATATCACCACCATCAACACCCCTTTGCCTCCACCTATCACTGGCCCTCTATCCAGTTCTACCTGTCCCACCCCCCTCTACCAGCTTATACTTCACCTCATTTCTCTACTTCCTTAGTTCTGATGAAGAGTCATACGGACTCGAAACGTCAACTGTCTTCCTCTCTGCAGATGCTGTCAGACCTGTTGAGTTTTTCCAGGTATTTTTATTTTTGTTATGAATTCAGGTCTGTCGATACCTTTTCAGGTTGAGTGGCGGTCATTGCTCCTGCAATTGTTCTAACCATTCATACTTTTTAAGGAATTAACTTACTTGCATGAAAACGTAGCCTGGGGCAACTTATGATTTTAACCAAATTTTGGTATTTTTCATACATGCACTTTTCAGAATTTTCAAAGATTCAAAGATTTGAGATGAAACTTGATACAAATCATTAAACCACTTTCTGTCACAGGAAGTGAATAGATAAAGCATTAAGTATGATCAAATCCATTGTTAACTGGGATGAATTGCCTTTGTTTAATAATATAAAATAATGAATGTGTTCTGCTTCACACATCAGTGACCAAATGGCTTGACTTAAAGTGATTGCTGATACCCTTCTGCATTACAACTTGTTCACAGTTTTTTCTATCTAACTACCTTGCAACATTCTATCTTATGAATTTAGCTGACTTCACAAATTTTTAGGCCCGCCTGTGTATTTATGCTGAATTTTACCGTGGGCTTCGGGACCAGAATGTCAGGATTAAATGGGAGTTCCAAGCACGTGCCTTCTGATGCATTCTTCTCAGAGGTGGCCTCCTAATTGGTTGCCTCCACGTTCACATGAGCTATTGAATACGGTGGACAGGCCTCCGAATGCTTCCAGTGCAATTAGAAGACCAGCAGGTCTGGAGCCTCAGCAACCTCACTGGGAGAGGTGGGTGCTGTTGAAGTACGTTGGGGACCATAAGAGCATTTTCACATGGAGGCACCCTTGGAGGCGTGTAGTTACACTAAAAATTAAGAAGGGTTGGCCATTAGACCCCTTGGAGTGGAGACAAAAGTCTTTCGAGTGCGTTATTTGGGCCTCAGATGCAGCCTTTCCTTCCTGTGGCCCCCTCTTTGGGCACCTAGCCTCTAGTTCTGATGGTCCTGCAGAATGTTGCAAGGAGGCAGCCTCCGCAGAGATGGCAGGCTCTGCATGCAGTGCGTAGCCACTCTGCTGGCAGAAAAATGTCACCAAAGCTGCAAAATCACTCCTAAATGGGAGCTTAATCATTTCATGCTGCCTACCTCTGTGGATGGGCAACTGATCGTACTTCCTGCCCGCCCTGGGCAAGTTCCTCAGTGGCGGCAATGCATCAGGGAGCAATCCCAGCATGCTCCTCCCTATTTTCCTGCCAAACCCTGTTCCCCCTCGAAGCCTCCCACCATGGGACTGGGAAATTTCAGTCCTGTGTCTCTATGCTTTTGTGTCTTGTTGTTTAAAGCCAGAATATGCATTGATGCCTTTTCCAATAGAATGGGTGTGAGGTGCTTTTCATTGCTATTTCATGTAAAAGTAATTAATTTGGATTTAATTAGATTGTAAATAATAAGGCTGGAGTGCTGAAACCCTTTGAGGCAGTTAAACTGGCCCTTGTTGCCTCAGAAAACTGGAGGCTGTCTGTAAAATTCCAGTTGGCTTCTTAAACGTACTGTAACAAAGCTCTTAACAAGCCTAATTGCCTGCCCACCTTGTGAGGGTGCGGAGCCCTGCTGACCTCAAACCTGCATCAGTCTAAATGGCCACCACTGGGAATAGGGTCAGGAAACTGGATTGTCAGTCAGGGCTGGTATTTTCGGGTCCAATCTGCCTCTGTTCCCAGCCTAGGTGGTTCCTGAAAATCCTGCCCATAGCAGGCACTGGCCATAAAAATTCCTTGTAATCAACGACAAACTGTTTCTTAATAAAGTAACACTGTCATTCATTCTACAGTGCAGCTATCATGAAATCTTGTTTGTATCCCTATTGACAACCATTGTCATTAGACAAATGAAGCCAGAGCTGAATAAAATGTTTATCAAAATGGACTATATACGTTATACAAATTAACAAATATCCAGGATAATCTAGTCCTGAAATACAAATGACAGATGTGAATTGTTTGAGTTTTGTTACATTGGTTTATGAGTGCAATGAACCAATTGATTAGATTACTGCCTTGTAAGCACTGCTAGGGATTCATTATTCTTCATTTAACCTCTGTATGTCAGTGTGTTGAGGGTTAAGGGGAAGATTACATGCTGTAAGTCAGTGCATATTCAAAGCGTAGGACTGCTGTCTGAAGTATTGATTGTATTGATTAAACATGGTTTCATAACTATTATAAAAGACCAGTGATAATCTTGTGATCTCTGACCATACGTTGCTTTCTGTTTTAAATTATTGACAGTCTAACAGCCCTATTTGTATTAAAACTATGCAGAAAACCTTTTTATGTTTTTGTATAAAATGACGACATGGGGGAGGATTTTCCTCTTGTCGGGCCGGTGCGGTGGGCGGGCCCGGGAACGGCCACGAGACCGACTGCCAACCGCGATCGAGCTCCGACTGCAATTTCACGCTGGCTGGCCAATTAACGGCCAGCAAGCGTGAAAGGCATACTAAGAGCCTCAGTACTGCCGGGCTGGGGGCAGGAGTACTGAAGTGTGCACATGCATGGGGCAGCATGCTCTGACAGCTCCCTGAAGGCACAGAGCTACCTCAGGGAGCTGAAGGATTTTAAAATGAAAAATAAACTTTTTAAATGTGATATAAACATGTCCCCACATGTGACTCAGTCACATGAAGTGGGACATGTAGAAAAGGATGTTAAAAATTTTTAATTGTGTTTTTAGCCACTTTTGGAAACCTCATCCCACCCACGGACGAGGTTTCATTAAAAATGCAATAGCCACCTGACCTATTCGCCCACCCACCAACCGAATGGTTGAGTGGGCAGCGAAAAATGCAACTTAATTAATTACTTAAGGGTCTTAATGGGCCTCTTAATTGTTGGCAGGCGTGCTGCCGCCTCTTGTGTGCGCCTGCTGACCGAACGATCGCAAGTTTGCGTGATGACATTGGGACGCTCGCCTGATGTCATCGCGCACTATTGCACTCCCGTTTGGGTCGGGTGCGTGTCCGCCCATGGAACGAAAATTCTACCCGTGTAGTTTGTCCATCGCACATGACATGATTGTCCTGAAAATGATGTGCAGCTTTTTCAGCGCTTCCCTTTCTTTGAAACCCACAATAAGCTAAAATATAAAAGCTTTGGCAAACATTTTTTTCATAAATACAAGTCCTCTTAAATGCTGCTGCCTCAGGGGTTGTTCCTTTCACTTATGAGGTCCGTCTTGTATGTCACAACAAGGCTTTCATTGTTCAGCTAAGTGAATAAACTGTCAAGAAGGAAGCAGCGTCATTAATGGCCCAATTTTTCAAAATGTAGTGGATGCTAAGGGTCATTTACTAATGTCATCATTTCACAAATGTACAAAGTAGGAGAAATGAGGCTAATACTCCATGTGGACTTGTATATATTTCTAATTTCTATCATAGATTTTAGGGAAGATAATGGGGAAGAAAATGTTTTTTATTTTGCTGTGAGAACTGGTATAATTATAACTCTCTCCTTTATTGTAAACTTAGGCCAGGATTTTCCAGCTCCAACACCGGCAGGCATCTTTGCGGGTGGGATGGGAAAATTTGGGAGGTCGGAACGGAAATATGTCACTAAGTACAGAAACCTCACAGCTAGCTACTTCCTTGCCTGCTTGTGTGAAAAGCCTTGTTCCTTTGTTACTTTGACAACTTTGGAGGTTTGTACATCTGATCTCCACCTTGGAGCTCTGATCTATCCTGGAAGCATGGGTGCTGCTTATGTTGTTTTACTTTGTGCCTCAGGTAAGGACCAAGGTGACCATTAGCAGCAGCACCAGCAGGAGTAGGAGCAACAGGACAGGCACTAGCAGAGGGACCAGCAGCAGAAGCAGCAACAGCTTGCTTCTCACAGACCTGTAGCTCCACTGGAGATGGGATCAGCAGAGAGGTACCGCTCGCAGGAGCTCATACTTGTCGCACAGGGAGTGCAGGCAGAGAGCTTCCTCGACGTGTTGCAACACTGATGTCTCAGAAAGCTCAGGGTCTCACGTCAGGTGGGGACAGACATTTGCAGCCTGTCACAAGCACCACTGCCCAAAAACTCTTTGCCTCTGGATCCTTCCAGGGTTTTGCTAGAGACAGTTGCAGAATCTCGCAGTCAGCAGCCCCAAAATGTGCAAGACAGGTAATTGTTGGCTTTTTGCCAGGGTTGGCAATTATGTACACATTTTCTGTCATGATGTCAGTCAGAATGAGTGGGTGCTCCGATTTTCAGCTCTTCTTGGCTTCCCACACGTGTAGGGCATCATTGACTGCATGTGCATGGCAATTAAGGCATCTATAGATCACCCAGGAGTCTTCATCAACTGCAATGTGCAGCTGGTGTGCAACCGCAAAATGTTGTTTATGTAGATTCTTGGGTAGCTGCCATGATACATTTGTCCTGTGGCAGTCAAGACTCCCTCATCATTTCACATCACGAAGCAGCAACATCGGCTGGCTGCTCAAAGACAAGTGATACCCACTTAAAATGTGCCTGATTACAACTGCGAGGACCCCACCCAAGGAGGACCAGGAATGGCACAATGCAAGCTGTATGACAAAAATATGTCATTAAGCAAGCCATTGGCATTGCTGAAGATACATTTCAGGTGCCTGGACAGGTCTGAGGCACCCTTTATGCATCAGTCAGGATCTCCAGAATGGTCCTGATGTGCTGTGCTTTCCACATTTCACAGCAACAAGGTTTGGTCCTGCAGGAGGACCAAGTCATGGAGCACAGAGCCTCTTCAGAAAATTTCAAGGAGGTGGAGGAGGAGGAGGTACCAGCGATGGCACACATTGTTACCCAGGGTGCGCCACATGCCTTTGTTACTGTAAGGCTTACTGAGATTTTCACAGTATACACATCTGCCAGTCACATGCAAAAGCCACGGCCTCCACACAACCACACACTGACCCTGCACCTCCACTATTCCGCCAACACAAATCAGTTCTACAAATAACCATGCATCCCTATCACAACCTTCCATTGCTTGGCGCCAATGCATGTCTTACCATTCATCACAAGTTAAAAGGCCACTTGTCAGGCAGCAATGAAAAATATGTGACACAGGAGTGTGGTGGAAAGAATTAAAATTGATGTTGCTCAGAAATAAAACAAACCTAACAATCTAACAATACTTTGTACATACCCTTGTACAAATACTAATCTTAATCCTTCCTCTTCCTGGCAATTTTTTTATGGCGCAACCCCTATGTCTTCAACAGAGATAGGGGCAGACTGCTCAGATCCCTCTTCCTTAACCGAGGTTTCCCACCCACTGTGGTTGACAGGGCCCTCAAACGTGTCTGACTCATTTCCAGCACCTCTGCCCTCACACCTTCCCCACCTTCCCAGAACAATGATAGGGTCCCTCTTGTCCTCACTTTTCACCCCACCAGCCTCTGCATTCAAAGGATCATCCTCCGCCATTTCCACCAACTCCGGCATGATGCCATCACCAAACACATCTTCCCCTCACCCCCCACCGTCGGCATTCCATAGGGACCATTAACTCCAGGACACCCTGGTCTACTCCTCCATCACCCCCAACACCTCATCCCCATCCCACGGCACCTTCCCATGCAATCGCAGAAGGTGCAACACCTGCCGCTTTACCTCCTCCCTCCTCAACGTTCAAGGGCGGCCAAACACTCCTTTCAGGTGAAGCAGCGTTTCAGTTGCACCTCCTTCAATTTAGTCTACTGCATCTGCTGCTCCCAATATGGTCTCCTCTACATTGGAGAGACCAAAAGCAGACTGGGTGACCTCTTTGCGGAATACCTTCGGTCTGTCCGTAAGCATGACCCAGACCTTCCTGTCACTTGCCATTTCAACACTCCACCCTGCTCTCATGCCCACATGTCCATTCCTGGCCTGCTGCAATGTTCCAGTGAAGCCCAACGCAAACTGGAGGAACAGCACCTCATCTTCTGAATAGGCACCTTACAGCTTTCTGGACTTAACGTTGAGTGCAACAACTTCAGACTATGAACTCTCTCCTCTATCCTCACCCCTTTTTTACCCCCTTTTTTCTATATTCATTTTTATTTTTTAACTTTATTTTTTAATTTTAATTTTTATTTATTTTCATTTTATTCATTTATTCATTGTTTTATCCCCACCTTTTATCCTATTTTCGATTTATTCCCCCCACCACCGTCCCCTGCCCTCCCACCCGACCCCCACAAGGGCTATCTGTCAGTTGTTCATGTTGTTCTTTTCAGAGTGCTCACCCTTGTCCTGCTATTATCACATTCTGCTTTCTTACCTTAATGCCACTATCAGCACCTTCTTTAGCCCTTACCACTACCATTAACACCCCCTTTGTCCTTCTGTTCATGACACCTTGGTCCATCTCTCCTTTGCCCCCACCTATAGCTGGCCTTCTATCCAGCTTCACCTGCTCTGCCCCCCTTAAACAATATAAATGTCATCACATTTTTACTTCTCTTTAGCTCTAAAGAAGAGTCATACGGACTCGAAACGTTAACTCTGTTTTTCTTTCCACAGATGCTATTAGACCTACTGAGTTTTTCCAGCATTTTCTGTTTTTGTTTCAGATTTCCAACATCTGCGGTATTTTGCTTTTATTTTTGCTTAGATTCCTGCTCTGTCTGCTGAGACACCTTTGCCATCTCCCTCTTGGTTATAGGGCCTGTGAGCGCTGTGCCAAAGGAAGTTCCATCTACACCTGTGTAGGGGCTGTTTTGGCCACCAGGACATCAGGCAGCATGTAGGGTTCTGAGTGAGGGGAAGGGAGGGGGCAGGGGGCAATATGTGAGAAGTGGAAGCACTTTGAGATAATTCCCTTCTTACCATCATCCCTCTCACAATGAGTTGAAGAACACTTCTCTGCAGATCGGCAGGGCAACTACAGTCAAGGTTAAGGTATCATTCAGCTCATTTAAGGTGACATTCATAGTTCGCAAACCATTGTGATGAGGGTGTGCTTGCACTGATTTGATAGTCACATTTGATGCTTCATGTAGGTGGTTACTCTTTCCATAGATAAAGACATCATCCCAAAAGCCTGCAACCTCATGGCACTCATACTTGAGAAGGGCTTCTCCAATTACTTTGCAATCATATACAATGCGGCTGGAATTCATGCCAGTACAATGCACATTATTTGCTGCGACAGAAGCATCTGTTTGTTGATGGAACCCAAGGAACAGCATCTGCATCCAGTTGAGCAAAGCTTGGAGCGTCCTGTGGTCTCTGACATGGACTCTCCATTGCTATGCCTGTCTCCAACATCTGCTCTTGCTCACTTATGATGTGTGGGTTACCAGGTGAAAATGCAACTATCTGTCTTAGCGGTCCCACTGAAGTGTGAGCATCTGAGCTATCTATGGTTTGCATGAGGCCTGTGATGGTGCATTCTCACAGGACATGAATCCCTCAGGGGAGATGTTGTCCTCCTAGAGCACCTCCTGTGGGTCACTAGAAGGCACTCTGGGAGATTGAAAATGAATTAGAACTATCAAGGTAAGAATGCTTTGAATGATCAATATGCACATTCACTCACTGTGACATCAAGTCAATATGAGTAAGCATTGTATGCTGTGTGGCTGTCTGATATTTGATTCTATCACCAGGTAGCTGGGAGGCTCTCACCTCCCCGTCTCTGACAGCCAGGCATGCCGAGACTCCACTGATGTCCAGCTCCACCTCTGAACTCATCTTTCTTGGCTCTGATTGGGTCATTAAACCACTTTCAGCATTGAATCCATGAGTATGACATCATATACTGTTGCTGATTTCATGGGCAATCTTCGGCAACACCTCCTTTGTTTCACTGGCAGGCTTCTTCCTCTTGTCAGCTCTCAACATCGCTCCCATGGAGGCGCCACTGAAACAAGGTGCAGCCTTTGAGCATATGCATTTCATTCTGCCAATTTGCTCTGTTCTGCTCCCAACTCCAAAATCCATCAAATTTCATGTTTGGAATGTCCCTTTAGACACTGGAGGTGAAACTGATTCATGCTTGTTCAAGCTAATTGGTCAGGATCCCCAGAAATGCAATGGCTGGGTCAATAAGCCACTGGCAGATGCAGTATTGGACTCACATTGCCACCACCCCCTCACACACAGCTCCCAGCATTTTGGTAACTTAAAATCCAGCCCAATGGATCGTATGCATGAAAATAATATGGCTTAATAAATGCCATTTCTTATTTAACAATTTTCTATCATGTTGAAAAATTCCAACCTTGATATAATGGCAATTCTTTTTTGAATATAAGTTTTTCCTGGTGAAATATATTGAAAGAACAAGAAATAAAATGGACAAATTGTTATTTGATTAATGGCATTCTGTCAACAAATTGATAAAGGGAAAGCCTATGAGAATGAAATTCTTTTCTGAGGGCTTTGATGTTTCATGTTGCTGATGACTGACCAGCAGTATATAAAAATAATTAGCTTTTCTATATTTACACATGTTTGTAAAAAGTTGTGTGTGGATAATCTTCAATCTCTGTCAACTGTTCTTTTGACCTGGGCAGATAGGCTTACACAAGAGAACAACATGATAAATGGAAAGGACACAATTCTGTTGTTTGTTGGAATTTATCACATGGCTCCCCCTGCAAGAGTTTACAAACTGATTAAAGGTCACACAATTTAAACATGAATCCTGAACGTTTCACAATTACAGCTCTGGACATGGTTGTTACACTGCAAGTTTGAGATGGCTTGGTCTGAGAATACCATGGAACAAAAGGTGCTGAAATATGCTGCCTGATCCACAATATTTTATAAATACCAAGTACAGTTATTTTTTAATATTAGTGGACTGTTGTGTTTCTTCTGCAATAACACCAAAATATTTAAAAATCAAGTTGAAAAGATCTGCTGCATTAATGCTCCAAATTGTATTAAAATGAAGTGATAGCAAAGTACTTCCTCAAGGTGGTGTCATAACACTGGCCAAAATCAGATGCGGTATTATGTTGGTGACTTCACTGCATGGTTACACAATAGTTTTTGAGAACGCAACAATTGAATCCCATTAACTCCAGGATTTCAGTACAACTGGGTCAACGAGCTATGGCAGTCATTTATATGGACATCAGTTAGTTTAATTTTTCTTTTCCGTGCTTGCATACTTTAATCAATATAATTTAGACTCCCAGAATGTTAATGGCAAATACTTATAAATGACATCTAAATGTAGCCTACAGAGTCAAAAAGGATCTGCACATTTGCAGGCCAACTTACATTTCAGCTCAAGCCTTATAAAGTCTGTGTTGCCCAAGTTTTCAAGGAACACTCCGTAAGGAACTGAAGTCTTGAAGTAAAATGAGATGTCAGCACTGGTCTCTCCATGGAAAGTTGAGAAGTGAAGATAGGAAGAAGGTGTATTGAATGAGGCAGCATTCCAATAGTTTCCTAATAGAGATGGAGAGAGAGAGGGAAATGACAGTAGCTGATTCGACAAGTTGCCTTGAATAATAAGAGATGCAGTAATGGAACAGCTGGTGCGCTGATAAAATGTCAAAGCTTTCCAAAATCTCATCAGTTATGATACAAAAAGAACATTACTTGCACATGAGAAATTAACCTTATGCCTAGTCATTCATCCTGTCGTTTTCAGAATAAAATATACATAGACACACAATGCTTGGTAGGGAGAGCTGTCACTTACAATAAACACACAGTGGCTACTTGCTATAGATTGTAGATCTAATTCATTACTGGAGACTGAAAAGTTTAAGGAGGTAAACCATTTGGCAGGTGGCTCACTCACAGAAACAATTCAGTAGATTTAAACACTGACAAATGAAGAGATGTGCTGCTAACTTGATATTTGCACATTAAGGTTTGTGCAGAGTAAGAAAAATATTAAGATTTCAAAGTGAGTTATTTGCATGCTAGAAAATCTTTAATAGTGAGTGATTAAACAGAACTTTATTGATCCAAAGGGAAATTACATGGCAGTTAGAATAAGCATAGGAGGCTGTCGGCATACAACTCAAGTAAGTTGTTCACTGTGTTTCTCCTATTCACTGTAATCAAGAATTTCAACTTAGATGTTACAAAGATGGCAGGGAATATGAGTTTGAAGAACGACTTTAGGCCTAAAAATTTCATCACAGCTGGATGGGAGTGTTAAATACAGATTTTTAAAAACAGATTCAAAGAGCTGCCCTCTGGTACCTTGCCTTGATGGTCCTGCTTCATTTATGAACCAGGACAGTAAGGCTATTTGTCAATGGCGGACGGTCTTCAAAAGAAAGCATGCACACATATGTACATTTTCCATCAGAGGTTATCAATGAACATCAAACAACAGCTGCAAACCTAGCTGAGTTCAGCTAACACAGCATGGGGCAGCAACCAACTCTGCTCTGCATGTCTCAATGGCACATCAAAGAATGTATTTACTTAATGGACTAAGAAACCGCTATTTACCATTTTTGCTTAAAGAAATCCAATTAAACTGATGTATTTAAACCAAAAAAAAGAGAAATAGTATGACTGACGACCAAAACACATGCTCTTGAAGGGTAATTCCGCTGCAGCAACATTAGCATTGGCTCCTTGGTTTTGACTGGTTTTGCTTTGAACCCAGTCCCATTGATGCTCAGTGTGTGAGCCTTGCACAGCCAACGCAGCCCCAAAATAAACTTTCTGGATTCATTAAAATTGAAAGCTGGGAATTAAGACCTAATGTTACTTGCCTGAGCAAATCTGGCAAGTCTACTTTGGTTTCCGACACTGGTTGCACGACAAACTGATACCAAAGCCTGCAGTTTTGCTTCTGGGTTGGGAGTGCAGAGTTGAGACAATTCCCGGCTCCTCAAACCTGACATGAGAGAAAGTGCTGCAGAAGGTTGGATTTTCACCCTGGGAAGACTGGACGAAAATGGGAGTTGTAGCAGCAACCCCGGAAACAGTGTTGTGGCTGCTAAGTGCGAAGGTAGGCTGGGCGGAAGGCCTGCCGTGATGTACCATCACTTTGTCTAAGATTTTTTTTTAAAGCAATAAAACAAAAGAACAGCCCTCCAACCCTCACTCCTCATTGGCCTTCTATGCACGCACTACCCTTGCCACATCCATGCCAACTCATACCACTTTATGTCCTCTACCCACCCCCATGGCCCGTCATACCCTCCATGCCAACCTATGCCCCCTACCCAGCCCCATGTTCCCTCATACTTCCCATGCCAACCTATACCCCTCCAGCCCTCTCCCTGTAGCCCTTTATAGCCCCTATGCCAATTTAGCACCAACTCATGCCAACCCATGCCCTCAATCACCACCCTTTGACCTTACACCCTTCATGCCAACTCGTCCATTATCCACCATGGGCCGACCTCAGGACCCATGGTGAGATTAAATAAAATAAAGTTCTAAGAGCCTATTGCAGACTTTATTTTTTAAAAGCACTCATTCATAAAAACCCATTCACTACAATCACATTCATTCAGCTACACAACTACATAATTACTTATAAAAATAAACATTTCATTTAAGTGCTTAATCCCTTATAAAACAAACATTTCATTCAAGTGCTTAATTGCTTATAAAAACCAACATTGGAATTCATAGTCTCACTTCAAAGAGTCCATAACAACTTATAGCTGTCAATCAAACTGTGAAATGGCAGGTGTCCCATTGTGATGATGCAAAGTTGTGAAATCAGTCATGCAGCACTAATCCGCTAATGAAAGCCCTCAGGCTTATGTCAACAGACAGAACAAAAATGACTTCTTCAACACTGCACAGTTTTTTCAAAGATTTAAAGGGTTGGAGTTTTAAATGCCTTAACAGTTTGGTAGTTGCTTTTGAAACTTTTGGCAATTGCTTTTGACAGCTCTTTTGACAGTTCCAATGAGTTTATGCGGTATGTTACACACATTCAAGTCCACTTTAAACAATTCTAAAGGGGAGCTTACGTCTCCCAAAGGGCACCTGACCTCCCCAAAAATGTTCCAGGATCATATCCAAAGGGGCGCCTTACCTCTCCAAAAGGGTACCCCACCTCTCAAAGGACTTCCCAAAGGTTGCAGATCTAATCTGAACATGTTGACCTGAACTTTACCTTGTTGGGCGTGTGATTGGCGGGCCTGCGACTAATTGGGAAATGGGCTGCTGCCCGCGATCAGGCCCTGACTGCGATTTCATGCTGGCTGACCAATAAAGGCCCGCCCAGTGTGAAACATGTCTTATTAATGTTCGGGAAGGGTCGGGTGGGGGCTGGGGCCTGGCGGCTGCTTGGTCCAAAGGCTGGTTTAAAGGTGGCACAGCAACTCCTTGAAGGCTGCCAGGGAAGAACATAATTGCAGCATTCTGAAGACTGAAGTTATGGCCGCACGTGCGGCTGGAAACGTCAGGTGGGAGGGCAGGTCAGATGGGCACTCTGCCCCCCGGTTTTTGGACAAGTGCCTCGCGGCCCTCCTGGAGGAAGTAGCGGCCAGGAGGGACACCCTTGTCCCCAGAGTTGGAAGGAGGAGGCCACTGCACCTAACAAAAAGAGCTTGGGAGAAGGCGGCAACACAGTTCAGCAGCCACGACGTTGTGCAGCGCACACGCGTGCAGTACCGCAAAAGGTTTAACGACCTGCTGCGCTTGGGAAGGGTGAGTATTGTGTTGACATGGGTCAGTGTGTTGAAATGTTAAAGTCTGGCCATCTGCCCATGGAGCTCAGGTGTGTTAGAACGTGAGTGCCATGGAGATCTGCATCATGGTGCCATTGTCTTTCAATGATCAATGGGGAATCCAGTTTTGAGGATCCCATCAATAATGGGACTACACTATCCGAAATGCTCACCTCTGTGCACTGCACTCTTACCTTCATCTGACATCCTAGCCTCTCTGCAGCTGGTTGACCGAGGTGCTGGGTCATCGACACCGGAGCTGGCCAAAGGGGTGAGCACTGACTGCTTGGACTGAGTGCCTTGCTGCTCGAGGGCCACGACTCGGATGTGCCCTGCAAGGTGCTCCTCAGGTGTGGTTGGCCAGGCTACAATGGCGCTGCAGGTAAAGAGTGGATTAATCAATGCTCCTTGTCCTTTCAGGAGAAGATGACCCATGGTGCATAGTGGTTTTGTCACTGGACTGGTAATCCAGAGACCCAGGGTAATGCTCTGGGGACGTGGGTTCGAATCCCACCACATCAGATGGTGGAATTGAAATTCAATAAATATCTGGAATTAAAAGTTTAATGATGGCCATTGTCATAATGATTGTTGTAAAAACCCGTCTGGTTCACTGATGTCCTTTAGGGAAGGAAATCTGCTGTCCTTACATGGTTGACACTTAAAAATGCCCTCTGAACAAGGGCAATTAGGGATGAGCAATAAATGCTGGCCCAGCGATGGCCATCCCACGAACGATTGAAAAAAAGTAACAACGTTGAAAAGTTGTGGGCAGGTGAAGGCTCCCCAAACTTTCTAATCCTATCCAGATTTGAGCAGGATGCCTTGGACCTGGAGAGGCACCATGCACCTCGGTTAACCAGCCACAGAGATGCTAGGGTGTCAGATGAAGGTAAGAGTGCAGTGCACAGAGGTGAGAGTTTCGGATTGTACAAACATTCTTGTGCAGTCTCATTATTGATGGGATCCTTAAAACTGGAGTTCCCATTGATCATTGAAAGATGATGGCACCATGATGCAGATCTCCATTGTCTCACCAGGATGCCTGGCATGCACAGTGACAGTGTGATGACTTAAACTAATGACATTATTGTTCCTCCTTAGATTCTCCAGCACGCACTCAATTGCAGGACCCCGAAGAGCCACCCCTGACACCAAAGGACTGCCAGGCTTCACATGCACCTGCATCACACCCGCTCTCTGAACGAGGCACCATCACAGATGCCAGTACCTTGGTGAATATTAGAGCTTTGGCTAGAATGTTGGAGCACAGCGGTGAGGGCACTTTACACTTGCTTGAGGAGCAGGTGGAGGCAGAGAGTGCCCAGGGTGCCGGCAGTCGGAGGACTGCTGGAGACCAGGATGATGCTGAGTCAAAGGCAGATGATGAGCCCCTGGAGTCGTCCATTAGGTGGCAGATGCTGGATGTCCAGCGGGATGTGCGGGAGGATCTGGCGGAGATCCATGAGGGTATGCGTGCCATGGTGTCTGTTGTGGAGGAGTCCATGCAGAGCATAAGCACTGCGTTGACCCTCATGGCCCAGCGCACTGCCTCCTCCATTGAGAGAGCGGCAACTCTCATGGAGAGGCAGTTCCAGGAACAGAATCAGGGGTTCCTGGTGTTGCGCTCGGACTTGCAAGCCCTCACGCAGGCAATGACCACAGCTTGGAACCTATCCATCAATGGTGAGCAGGGAGGTCTAGAGTGACCTCATGTTGGCGCTCGAGCTGCCTGTTGTCCCTGCGGGCTCCTCTGAGTGTGCTCTGGGTGAGGGCAGCAGCTCCTCCGCCCCTCTGCCAGTAACCGTGGCATCTGATGAGGCTGCGATGACTGGGGAGATGCCAGCCGTGGCACTGGATGCTCCCTCCCAGGCGGGGCCAGCACAGGCTCCACGGGCCAGAGGATGACCACCAAGGTCATCAAGTCCAACAAGACAGCAGAGTCAGCAGGCTGCCTCCAATGCCACTGTCAGCAAAGGGGAACATCAAGATGTAGCACTCTCAAATGCAAGTTTAAGGCACCCATGAGCACAAGAGGGACAAGTCACAGGTGATCTTCTGTTGTACAATGTTTTGTTTATGGTTACTGGTTTGGGAATGAAGACTAGAGAAGGTTACATTAATTTTTTTGGATTGTCAAAATGAGATAAATTTTGTTTTTGTTGTAATGGCCTGAATATGCTTCACCTTTTTTTTGGTGCAGGGTAGGCCAGTATGTAATGTTGGACATGAGTGGCTCTAAACTTTACTGCACAGGCACTGAGTGCACTTTGGGTTCAAATGAAAGGGTCATTTCAGACATCCTGGATGGAGGTGGCAGCCCTGACATGAGGTGGAAGCAGATCTTTGGCACCCTAGCTGAAGGAGCATTGGATCATGGCGTCCCTGGTGTCCCTGCCTCCCTGAAGGATACAGAGGTCTGCCTCCACGCCCTGTGTTTTCCTCACTGAGCTCCTCTTCTGACTCACTACTGGAATCATCCTCTGTGGCCTGTGGAGCTGCCTCAAGATCCTCTTCCTCTAATGGATCCCCCCTTGCCAGTGCCAGATTGTAGAGAGTGCAGCATGCAACCACTATCAGTGACACCTGCTGTGGGAGGTTATTATGGTGTGTCTCCTGAATGGTCCAGGAATCGGAAGCATGTCTTCAGGATACCTATGGTCCTCTCTATCACCGCCCTTGTGGAGGCATGACTCTTATTACAACACTGCCCTGCCTCTGTTCTTGGGTGGTGGAAAGGCATCATGAGCCACCTTTTCAATGGGTAGCCCTTGTCATCCATCCAGTGAGGCTGGAGCACTGAATAGCCTCGGCACCTGGGAGTGTCTGAGGATATAAGCGTCATGGGAGCTGCCAGGGTACCTTGCACAGACTTGGAGAGTCTGCATCCTGTGGTCAATAATGACCTGGACATTCATTGAGTGGAATCTCTTCTGTTAATGAAGGCACCCGGCTGACCCGCTGGCGCGTTTATGGCCACGTGGGCACAGTCGATTGTTCCCTGGATGCAGTGGAACCCAGCAATCACTGCAAAGCCTCTGGCTCGCTCAGCCTGGCTGGCCTCATCAGTACGGAAATGAATAAATGTCATTACCAACCTGAACAGAGTTTCTTTCACTAGCTTGAGGCAACTCTGGACAGCTGATTAGGACTCTCCACAAAGATCGCCTGTGAGCCCTGGAAAGAGGCGGAGGCATAGAGAGCCACTGTGACCTTCAGAGCCACTGGCATGGGGTGTCCATCCACACAGTTGGAGGTGATCTCAGGCCCAGTCATCTGACAAACAGAGGTCACGGTCTGCCTGGAGAGGCGGAGACTCCTTCGGCACTGCACCTCAGACATATTGAGATAGCTGCATCGCAGCCTGTAAACCCTGGCAGCAGGATAGCGGCGTCTTCTATGGCCCCTTCCACCTTGGACTACCTGTTGGCCCTCTGTCCTTTGTGCCTGCGCCTCTCCTCCCATAGGTCCCTCCCCTGGAAGCTGCATTGGGACAGCTGGACTCCTTTCCCTTCTGCCCCTCTCTTTGTTCTCAGAGAAGGAGGCCACAATCCCCACTACCAAGGTAACAGAAGGCTGTCTGATACCTGGAAGGGTCCACATGGTCAAAATCCTCCAGGGGCCTGGGAGACACCAATGAGTCCTGAAATGAAGCCTAGAACTGCTAAGAATGAAGCTCAGAACAGAGATGAAGCTGTCAAGTTCAAATAGGCAACCATCAGAAAACTATCGCCTAAATTCTTCACTATTAATACTGGCAATGCTCCTGACCCTTTTTATCACGCCCTTGGATGAGGTTTTGCAAAATGTAGGTTGCCCGCCTGCCCGTTTTGCCTGTGCGACGAGCGCAAAATCACACAGGCAACGTTAAATCAGGTTCAATTGGGTTTTTAATGGCCTTCAGTGGCCTCTTAATTGATGGCGGGCGCAGCTCCAACCTGAAGATTGTGTGCGTGAGGGGTGATGTCAGGACGCTCACCCGACGTCATCTTGCGCTATTTTACGCCCAATTGAGTTGGGCACGCACCTGCCCTTGAGGCGTAAACTTCTGCCCGTTGTGTTTCCCACTCTTGGCTAATGAAAATCAAACATGGAGGCAGCTTCTGTTTCATATGCGCATGTGCAAATTTCAACCTGGCCTCATTCCTGCCCCTGTGAAAATGGTAGATACCGTGTTTAGGGCTTCAGGATTTTGGCCTCCTCCATCCTCTCATAATAGAGAAGGTCCCCGTCATTGTGAAATTCCAGGCCCAAGAGTTTACAATCCTGACACAAGCAAAGCCAATATCAAATTGGCTGTACCATTCCACCCTGCAAGCCTTTCCCCTACCACCAAATTGTGACAGACTTGGGGTTCCACACAATTTCTCTGGTAATGTTATAGTTTCATTAGCTCTGAATCAATATAAGCTGACTTCAAAGTCATCCCTCCGTGGTTAATATATATAATTCACACATTTACCACTGCAGGAAAAACAAATGTTTTGGGCAATCCTAATGGGACATAATAGGCCTGATTTTAAATCTGTGCATGTGGATGGGTTTTGAATGAATTTGCCCAATTTGGGAGGTCCCAATCAATATTTTTACAACAGGAAAGTCACTGGAAGAAAACTACTGTGAAAAGAACTTAAACAATCAAAAATCCATCTGTTATTAATCAGTTGCCCCAAATAGTTGAAGAAACTTTATTAAACTGATTTTGTCAGAACAAGTTCAACTGAGCTTTTGGAGAACAGCAATGCGGCACTTAAAACATGAGGGATAAAGTTGAGACCTATTAACTCGTCAACTGACTAAAGTGGAGGCTATTAATATAATAATAGCTATTATGAATCTGAAGGGGAAATTATTAGTAATCCAACTGGTATTAACATAACATTTCAGGAGATTTTTAAAAGCTTGCATTAATTAAAAATTAATCATGTCAAATCAAAACTATGCAAATTTTGAAAAAATAAATAATTACTTATCAAAGCCCTAAGCAGAACAGGCCAGATATTTCAGCCAACAATTTTATGGGAGATAGTGGAGCTGGTAAATATAAAAACAGGAGCCCAAGGTGCTGCAGCATTTTGAGTTGTCAGGACCCCAAATTATCAGTGAGAGACCCAAAGCCTACTCCTTATCTGGTTGGCCCAGCACAGCCAACATAGATGGGCAGTATCTGGTGCACTAAGGAGCCCGTACACCAACACTGCACAAGGTTCATAGAGGTTCCAGAAATTATTAAAGTTATGACTGAATCATCTGTGTTCCTACCTCCATTTCTCCATTAGCCAGTTCTTCAAAGTGGACTTAGTTTGTCACCACATTGAAAAATTCCAGCACAATGCGAGTAACCAGCAACTGGTGTTGAATATTTTACTTCCTAAGCTCCATAGCATTCCCAGTGCATTGTGTATTATACACCAGGTACCAATAAAATATTTATATGAACTAACTTTACATTGTTGTATAAAGTCAACTTTATTTCAGAACAGGCATGGCCTGTACTAGAACCACATTATCAGACCCATAACACCTAAATGAAATGATTCTTATCAAGTTCTTAGTTTTGAATTATAACTGAATAAACTGACTTTCATTCAGAATTTTAAAGCATGTTTTCCAACCTTTCTTTTTCCATTCATCTTTTATGGGCCCTGCCTTATATTTTCTCCCACTTCCTGGTTCTATTTAGACCACAAATGCTCCATGACTGACAGATCAATGACCTGCTCCAATTCCTCTCCCAGTGCTGTTCTTGAGTTGCATACTGTGAGGCACATGGAAATAAGCCTTTTATTTTCCCTGAAGAATGACACCTCTCCACTCCAAACTATCATAGACTTTGTAACTACAAAATGATTAGTTATTTGGTAGTACAGAACTTGAGTATTGCTGAAAAAAGAGACACTTTTTGTAAGAGCTTTTTGTCTTGCACTCATCAGGACAATTCACCAGAATACCAAATGTAAAGGGAACAACAATTTATACTATATGAGAAGAGAGTGCTGATTGATTGGCAAGTGGACTGTAATTGGTAGAGGCATTGCCATGGAGAATGCACCAGTTGATGGTGACTCACAGATCATTTTGTGCTGTATATATTGCAGAAACTCATGAACTGGCCTAAGGCCATCACTTTCGGCCCTGAAGAGAGCCTAGTCTACCTCAGGTTACCATGGAAGGGCAAAGGTATCTCAAATATTTGAGCAACAGTTGATGCTAGCTGTTTCACATTGCTACTATGCAGTAGCAACATGAGTGGTATTTGCCACTAACAGGATGCTGCCATCAAGCCAAGAAGACATTCTGCCTATCACACAGATGAGTAATGTGGTATATGAATTTCAGCACCAGTATGATGCTAGGTATGTTGGCAGTATATCCCAAAGACTGGCAGATCATATCAAACAGTGTGTCCCTTTTGCTGTTCACAACGGGCAAGGTACAGACTGTCCCCAACCAGCCCATGTTTGCAAATTCAAAACACAGTGTCCAACATTAGATTTGATTCTGCGATTGGACAATATTTGCTGAATAATATAAAAGCAAAATACAGCGGATGCTGGAAATCTGAAACAAAAACAGAAAGTGCTGGAAAAACTCAGCAGGTCTAACAGCATCTATGGAGAGAAAAACAGAGTTAACGTTTTGAGTCCATATGACTCTTCTTTAGAGCTGATAAATAATCCTCAGTGGGCTAAGAATTACACTGACAACCAATTTAAAATTGTCAGTTGGGCTCACAGTGTGGCGCATTTGCGTGTACTGGAAGCTACATATATTAATACAGGGCCCTGTTCTTTGCAGGCAGGAAGAACATGTACACACATTGTGCCTGTTTCAGCTAAGCAAAATAAGTGACAGCTATTTGCTGGTTCATTCCTCAGGGCAATGCCTTGACCAATCAGTCAAGCTGCTTGGTTGAAATTTCAAACAATGCTTGGCAGTTAACAGTCAGTCACCATCAACTGATGCATTTTCCATGGCAACGCTTCTACCTACTAGTGTCCACTTGCCAACCAATCAGCATTCTCTTCTCATATAGTGTAAATTGTTGTTCCCTTTACATTTGGTAATCTTGTGAATTGTCCTGATGAGTGCAAGATAAAAGTTTCGACAAAAATTTGTCTAATTTTTCAGCAAAACAAAATGCTTGGGGGGAGGCGGTGACGTAGTGGTATTGTCACTGGACTATTAATCCAGAGACCCAGGGTAATGCTCTGGGGACCTGGGTTCGAATCCCACGAGGACTGATGGTGAAATTTGAATTCAATAAAAATCTGGAATTAAAAATCTGATGATTAAACCATTGTTGTAAAAGCCCATCTGGTTCATTAATGCATTTTAGGGGAGGAAATCTTCCATCCTTACCTGGCTTACATGTGGCTCCAGATCCACCCCAGGTGGGGTTGGCTCTTAAATGTCCTCTGAAATGGCCCAACAAGCCAATCAGATGCATTAAACTGCTACAAAGCCTAAAAGGAATGGGGCCGGACAGACCACCCAGAATCGACCTGGGCACCGGAAATGGCAATGGAAAACTCAGCCCTGTTGATCTTGAAAAGTCCTCCTTAATAACATCTGGGGGCCAGTGCCAAAATTGTGAGAGCTGTCTCACAGAGTAGTCAAGCAACAGCTTGACATAGTCATACTCATACTTACAATGTCCCAGACACCACCATCACCATCCTTCGGTATGTCCTGTCCCTCTAGCAGGGTAGACACAGGAGAGGTGGCGACACTGTGGTATACAGTCGGGAGGGAGTTGCCCTGGCAGTCCTCAGTGTTGACTCTGGACACTATGAAGTTTCATGACACCAGGTCAAACATGAAGGAGGTGGGTGGTATGTTATAATCAGCAGGTGTCAACCTGGTAAAGCTGCAACACAGGACTACTTGCATGCCAAACAGCAAGTGATAGTCAGAGCTAAGTGATTCCACAATCAATGGATCAGATCTAAGCTCTGCAGTCCTGCCACATCCAGTCGTGAATGGTGGTGGACGATTAAACAACTCACTGGAGGAGAAGACTCCACAAATATCCCCATCCTCAATGATGGGGAAGCACAGCACATCAGTGCAAAAGATAAGGCATTTGCTACAATCTTCAGCCAGAAGTCCCGAGTGGATGATCCATCTCAGCCTCCTCCGGAGGTCCCCAGCAACACAGATGCCAATCTTCAGCCAATTCGAATCACTCCATGTGATGCCAAGAAATGGCTGAGGCACTGGATACTGCAAAGGCTATGGGCCCTGACAATGTTCCGGCAATAGTACTGAAGACGTGCTCCAGAACTTGATGCACCCCTATCCAAGCTGTCCCAGTACAGCTAAAAAACTGGCATCTACCCAGCAATGTAGAGAAGTGCCCACATATGTCCTGTACACGAAAAGCAGGACAAATCCAACCAGGCCAATTACCGCCCCAACAGACTATTCTCGATCATGTGTGCAACAAGTTGGGATTAATTAATGATCTCATAGTGAAGGTGCCCTAGGTAGCAGTGACCATAATGTGAATATTACATTTAGTTTGAGGGAGAGAGGAGTGGGTCTGAGACTATGGTTTTAAACTTAAGTAAGGGCAATTATGAAGACATGAAAGCAGAACTTGTTAAAGTGAATTGGCAAATTAGGTTAAGGGATAAGTTAATGGAGATGCAGTGGCAAACATATTTCAGAATACACGAATAGATACTTTTCAAGTAAGTAAAAGTCCAAGGGATGGACACACCATCCGTGGTTAACTAGAAAGGTTAAAGATAGCATCAAACTTAAAGGAAAAGCATTTAATTGCACAAGGACAGGTGGAAGGTCAGAAGATTGGACAGAATATAAGGAACAGCAAAGGATGATTAAAAGATAAATAAGGAGGGAAAAATTAGAGTACGAGATACAAGCTAACAAAGTGAGCGTTGGTCCTATAGAAGGAGATGGCAGCTGAATTGAACAGGTATTTTGCATCAGTTTTCACTACAGAGGGTACAAGTAATATCCCAGAAGCAGCAATAAATTGGCAAATAGAAGGAGGGAGGGAATCAGGAAAATTACAATCACCATGGAAATGGTACTGAGTAAATTGTTGGAGCTGCAGACTGACAAGTGCTTGGGTCCTGATGGACTTCATCATAGGGTCTTAAAAGAAGTGGCTAGTGAGATAGTTGATGCATTGGTTTTAATTTTCCAAAGGTCCCTCGATTCGGGGAAGGTCCTATTAGATTGGAAGACAGCATATGTAACTCTACTATTCAAAAAAGGAGGGAGACAGAAAATGGGAAACTACGGGCCAGTTAGCTTAACATCTGTCACAGGGGAAATGTTAGAAACTATTATTAATGAAGTTATAGCAGGACACTTGGATAAGTTCAAGGTAATCAGGCAGAGTCAACAAAGTTTTGTGAAAGGGAAATTGTGTTCAACCAACTTATTGGAGTTCTTTGAGGAAGTAACATGTGCCGTGGATAAAGGGGAACTGATGGATGTACTGTACTTAGATTTATAGAAGGCATTTGATAAAGTGCCACATCAGAGGTTATTGTGTAAAAATAAAAGCTCATGGTATAGGGGGTAACATATTGGCATGGATAGAAGATTGGCTGGCTAACTGGAAGCAGAGAGTCTTTTTCAGATTGGCAAGATGTAATGAGTGGTGTGCCACAGGGATCAGTGCTGGGACCTCAACTGTTTACAATTTCTATAAATATCTTGGATGAAGAGATGGATGGAATGGTTGCCAAATTTGCTGATGATACACAGATAGGTAGGAAAGTAAGTTGTAAATAGAACATAAGGAAGCTACAAAAAGATATAGATAGGTCGAATGAGTGGACAAAGATCTGGCAAATGGAGTATAATGTGGAAATATGTGAGATTGTCCATTTGGCAGGAAGAATAAAAGAGAAGCATATTATCTAAATGGTGAGAAATTGCAGAGCTCTGAGATGCAGAGGGATCTGGGTGTCTTAGTGCAGAATCGCAAAAGGCTAGTATGCAGGTACAGCAAGTAATTAGGAAAGCTAATAGAATGTTATCGTTTATTGCAAGGGGAATTGAATACAAAAGTAGGGAGGTTATGCTTCAGTTATACAGAGCACTAATGAGACCACATCTTGGGTATTGTGTACAGTATTGGTCACCTTATTTAAAGAAGGATGTAAACGTATTAGAAGCAGTTCAGAGAAGGTTTGCCAGACTAATACCTGGAAAGGGCGGGTTGTCTTATGAGGAAAGGTTAGATGAGCTAGGCTTGTATCTGCTGAGGTTTAGAAGAGTAAGTGGTGACTTAAAAGAAACATATAAGACCATGAAGGGTCTTGACAGGGTGGATGTGGAGAGGATCTTTCCTCTTGTGGGAGAATCTAGAACTAGGAGTCAATGTTGAAAAATAAGGGGCCGACCTTTAAGCTGGAGATGAGGTGAATTTTTTTCTCTCAGAGGGTCACGAATCTTTGGAACTCTCTTCCTGAAAAGGCAGTAGAAGCAGAGTCTTTGAATATTTTTAAGGCATAGTTGGATAGATTCTTGGTAAGCAAGGGGGCAATAGGTTGTTGGGGATAGGTGGGATGCAGATTTGAGATTACTGTCAGATCAGCCATGATCTTGTTGAATGGCAGAGCAGGCTCAATGGGCTGAATGGCCTACTCCTGCTCCTTGTCGTATGTTTGTATCATCAGTAAGGTGATGGACTGTCATCGACAGTGGTATCAAATGGCAGTTGTTTGGCAATAACCAACTCACTGGCGCTCAGTTTAGGTTCTGCCCAAGTCACTCAGCTCCTGGCCTCATCACAGCCTTGGTTCAAACATGAACAAAAGAACTGAACTCTAGAGATGAGGTGGGAGTGACTGCCTTTGACATCAAGGCAGCATTTGACTGGCATCAAGGAGCCCTAGCAAAACTGGGGTCAATGGGAATCAGGGGGAGAACTCACCGCTGATTGGAGCCATACCTAGCACAAAGGAAGATGGTTGTGGTTGTTGGAGGTCAATCATCTCAGTTCCAGGACATCACTGCAGGAGTTCCTCAGGGTAGTGTCCTAGGCCCAACCACCTTCATCTGCTTCATCAATTGGTGCCAGGAATTATCAAGCAGGGTTCTCCATGTTTAGGGTTGGCCTAACTGTTAGATTTTCTAACAAGTTTTGTGGCATCTGCGTTGGTATTATGGGTAATGGTGCTGATCTGGCTGATGCCCAGAATGCCAGCCTGTTTGTCAAGATCCTGATCATTGAAATTTTTGGCTGTGCCATTGGTTTGTATGGAGTCATTGTGGCCATTCAACAGACATCTAAAGTGAAAATAGGAGATTAGCCATCATGAAGGCACGGAGGGTTGGAAAAATTCTGGAAATGAGACCAAGATTTGCTGTACATAATTTATTTAAGTGTATATTTTCCCAATATATTGTTTGTGGTTTTTAACCCATCATTTACTGAGGAATAGTTGTGATACTGTCTGAAATGATTCCTGATCAGTTCTGCAAAATGGACCATGTGCTGTCTAGCAGCATTCCATAGTTTAGTCTGTATTCTGTTTAACTTGCAAATGTATTGCCCAGTTCGAATTTGGAATGGGGTTGAGTAGTGGCACAGAATATTGAAGACTTCTTGATATAATTTACAAGTCATGAGATTTATTCTTTGTGGCCTGGTACAAGGCAACAGCTGAAAACACACGTGTTTAACATTGACCATGATAAAGAGGCGTTAAATACATTTACATCAGACTCCTGTGGCTTGCAGTGATCATACAAAACTGAGCTCCCATCAATTTATGTACCTAAGTTGCACCTTCGTATGTATGTTTTATGTTCCTTGTAAATGTAATGGAGCAACTTTGAGTGTTACACCACAATGAGAACCATGAAAATAAAGCACACGTTTATAAAAAAATCACCTTCCTTCCATTATAAGGTCAGAAGTGGGGATGTTCGCTGATGATTCCACAATGTTCAGCATTATTTGCAACTCCTCAGATACTGAAGCAGTCCATGTCCAAATGCAGCAAGACCTGGACAATATCCAGGCTTGAGCTGAGAAGTGGCAAATAACATTTGCACCACACAAGTGTCAGACAATGACCATCTCCAAAAAGAGAGAATCTAATCATCACCCCTTGACGTTCAACGGCATTACCATCACTGCATTCCCCAATATCAATATTCTGGGCATTACCATTGACCAGAAACTGAACAGGACTAGCCATATAAATAATGTAGCTGAAAGAGCAGGTCAGAGGCTAGGAATCCTGCAGCGAGTAACTCACCTCCTGACTCTCCAAAGCCTATCCACTATCTACAAGGTACAAGTCAGGAGTGTGACGGAATACTCTACAGTTACCTCAATGAGTGTAGCTCCAACAACACGCAAGAAGTTTGACACCATCTAGGACAAAACAGTCCACTTGATTGGCAACCATCCACAAACATTCCTTCCCTCCACCACTGACACACAGTGGCAGCAGTGTGTACCATCTACCATCAAGATTCACTGCAGGAACTCACCAAGCTTCCTTAGACAACACCTTCCAAACTCACGACTATCTAGAAGGACAAGGGCAGCAGACAGATGGGACCCCAGCACCTACAAGCCACTCAGCATCCTGACTTGGAAATCTGTTGTCGTTCCTTCACTGTCGCTGGGTCAAAATCCTGGAACTCCCTCCCTAACAGCACTGTGGGTGTACCTACACCCCATAGACTGCAGCGGATCAAGAAGGCAGCTCACCACCACCTTCTCAAGAGTAATTAGGGATGGATAATAAATGCTGGCCTAGCTAGCGACACCCACACCCCATGAATGAATACAAAATAAAGAAAGGATTGTAGATTAACCTCGATTAAATGGAACAGGGTGATCCAAACTCTTTGGAAACTTTGGGCAGAATCTTTTGCCCTCCTCCGTACTGGTGCAAGTTTGGTAGCAGGGGGTCCCACCACATTCCCACCTCCACCCTGATTACGTCCATGAAAGCCATGGGTGTTGTGTGGGGGGGCTTGTGGGTAGGGGCCCTTGTTCAGAAGTACTCAGTGCCTGATCGAGGGTCCCAGAATCGGGAAGGGGAGGGCCCACTGAGAGCCAACCCCTGCCTTTGCTGAAGACCCCCTCACACCTCCTCCCCTGCAACCCCCCAGCCCTCAACCACCCTCCCATCATCACTCACCTCTGATGCGGGATCTAGCGACAATCTGATTAGCTGGCAGCTCTTGGTGGGCTTAATCCCTCGGGAAAGTCTGCCACTGGCCTGTCAAGTGCCTGGGTGGAACATGATGCGGCAGGCCTTCCTGAAAAGAAGTGACGTGGAGTCTCACAAGCTCTCCAGCCAGCGGCCAAGACCACATCACCTCCACAATATTTTGGTCTTTATTAGTAGTTTTGTAACTTGTATATTGTTAGTGTATCATGTCTATAGTACAGCGACAAACAAATTTGCTTAGTCATGAAATTTAAATGTATAAAAAAAATCAAATTAATAGAAAAAAATAATGCCAGAAAATGAAAAGCGTCTCCACCAGGCTGGCAATGAAGGGAAACATCATATCACATTCTGAATATCAGTCAGGATGCATACAATGGTGGTTATGAGATTGTTGTGTTGCATAACTGCTTATTACTTTGCTTTACTAGTTCGAAGCAGGCATGGCGTTCAGCTGTTAGGACATTTAACAGATGGTTGTATATACTTTGATAAGTGTTAACCAAATCATATTCTTTTCTCCTATCCTTGCATTATTGTGTTAGCTTTGACTGTTGCCAAAAGTCAGTACTAACAGAATTGACAAACAGAAACTGCATTTCCAGCTTTGGTGAGTATCATCGCAAAAGGAAGTCATTTCATTTCATAATATGTTTTTATCAACCAGGCGAAGTACGAAATAGGTGCATGATCTGCTTCTGTCAGTTTTCTGTCAGGTGGGATAAGTTAATATGACCTCCCAAATGTTGTAATTCCTGAGGTCACTTGGAAGTTAAGTGCTGTCATTGAAGGAAGTTTCCAAATTGGTGGGTATTTGTAGACTTTGGGCTTCGTTTCAGAAGAAACTAAAACAAAATGATTTTTTTGACAATTTGAAGCAAGATGGAGGTATACTAGATGCAGAATTTTTACAAAGACATCAACAGCAATGGTCACAGCATCCTTTTTACCAAGTCAAACAGATGCAGCATTGTTTCTGTTTTCTAAGGATACAATGTTCTCAAACATAATGGAAGGTGCCAGGATTAATCTTGGTATGAGAAAGCATTAAACAGCAAGCCCATAACCTTCCCAATCACTAACTGGATGTTTTTCTGTGACATGCATCCACAGCATTCCATACCTGGAGGCCCTTGGGATTCTACTATACTATTTTCCAGGTTTGAGTTTGGATGTATTTACTAGTCAATTTAGTACTTAATTGATGAAAAGAACCAGAGAAGCTATAAAAAAAAAGGTGAATTATGGTTTAGACCCAAAATAGCACTGCTAAATATTGACAGTGTCCCCATTGGGATTTCATTGGGATCAACAAATAACTTTGAACATCATATACAAATCATGTCATTGGAATAAAACTTTTGTAAAAAGAATATTACAAATTAATTCCCAACTTCCAAAATCAGATAATAACAAATACTATATATACTCAAGTAAAAATCTTTCTCATGTCACAGTTGACCCAATGATTTTTGGCCTAAAAAAACTGTAATCTTTCATATACCTCATGTAAAAGTCAACCCTAGATTTTCAGCCCAAAAATTCAGAACCGAAGAATAATCCTGGAGATGTTAATAATTCAATTTCATTGTAAATATATAAATACTCATGGAAATCTGGTATACTTTATTGCATTGGATGAAATGTATATAATTCATAATATTATAAAATAAATGTTAGATAGTTGTAAAGGAAATTTCATTTTTTTGTCCTAATATTTCTGTGGGATACTGAAGTAGGCTTTTGAGGACAGCGTGTGTGTGTTGTGTTTGTGTGACTAATTTAATTAAACTGAAGACAGTCAGGCTGCAAGGTTTAAATCATCAAAGGTATAAGATGTAAATGCAGGCATTTTGAAATAGAAATGGACGAGCTAACATTTGCATTTGTAGATAAGTTGAGAGGTTGTTTGAATTTCAAAGGGGAATTAGAAGGTAACAAGGAAAATGTTTGCATCTTGCATGAGTTCACAGGTAAACAACTAGTGGGGATATCATATTTTTATTGACTCAAAAGCAAAGACAATATGGAAACATGAAAGATCTTATATTTGGAAGAGTTTGAGTTTCAAAGGAAGTTTAGAACAATGGGCTGAATTTTGCTGTCGGCGAGCATGGGGCGGGGTCCGCTTGCTGACGCGCAAAATGACGCGTGATGATGTCAGGGCGGAACCCCCGACGTCATCCTGCCTCATTTAAATCTTCAGGAAGGCGGGGACACAGCGAAATCAGCTGTGCGCCTGCCAACCTGTCAATGGCCAATTGAGGCCATTGACAGGATAATTAAAACAATTTAAGGACCTGCCCGTCCAACCATAAGGTTGGCGGGCAGGCCAGGAGCCCCGGCGGGCTTCTGAAAAAGCATGACACCTCATCCACCGGCAGGATGAGGTTTCATGTAGGGTTTAAAAGAGTGTAATAAAGTTTAAGTAAAATTTATTAACATGTCCCATCTCGTGTGACATTGTCATATGACAGGGGCGTGTTAAGGATTTAAAAAAATTTTTTAATGTGTATACAGCTGTCAGCAATCTCCCTGAGGCAGCACTTAGCCTCAGGGAGATGTGCGCTCTTTCATACGCATGTGCGAAAGAGCTCACTCTCACATTTGGGGAATCCCCCCACTTCCGCTTCCCGCCAGGCGTCACGCTGGGCGGGCCTTAATTGGCCCGCCCACTTAAAATGGCGGCGGGGCCCGCTTCTCTGGCGGGGATCGGCTCCCTGCCCGCCGGAGATTGGGTCGGGCCCACCCGCCCGGTAGGCAGAAAATTCTGCCCAGTGGGTTTAGAGATAAAAGGGGGAGAAAATATATTTAAGGAAGGATTGAAAGCTGTATGGGAGTGGCTGCGTGAGATCGTGAAAGGTGGGCTGTGTGAAGACAGACCTGTGAAAAGTAGCCTCTAGCCACCACGGAGATGTGCTTGTTTGTTCCAGAAAGCAAAGGTTTGTTAAAAGCCTTGGATTTCCATTGTCAAGTGAGAGGGAGAGAGAAGCTGTGAAATACCTCCCTTATAGCAACAGTGGGTGCCTTGCAGTAATATTACTGGATGTTTTATAATTTAAGAATCTATTCGAACTGTTGTCTGGAAAAGGGTGTTTTTTTGGGAGTCAAGCTAAGTGGAAAATTTTTGGGAAATGTTGTAAGGTTAAATTTACTTGTGTAACTGCAATCTTGTGTGTTTAAGTTTTCTTTTCTTTTGTTAATAAATGTTTTAATTTAATATTTAAAATCTCCAAAAGTGGTAGTGGAATCTTTACTTCTGACTTTAGTGCACACACCTTCTCGTAATAAAAATACAAATTGCAAATTGTTGTGATAACTTGGCCAAGTTTTCCTTTGGGATTTGGTCAGCCGGCAATTACCACCTGCTATAACATAACATAATTGATATGAATGATTTAGTATTTTTACTGTATTCAATTGACATGGTCTTTTTAGGATTTAATTTGGGCCAAAATCAAGCATGCATATCAACTCCTTGAAAACATTACCCATCTAAAAATTAACCACATGACTTTTGGCCTAAAGAATTGGTCTCAAAAATTCAACTTTTACATGAATATACACAGTTACTGGGAACAAAAAGGTAATAATCTCATCAAGAAGCCTTAAAATCATGTCCACAGAGCACCTTAAAAATATGCTGTGTATAATACTTCTCCAAGAAGCCTGGGGGAAGCGACTATGCTGTTATTCTTGTTAGTATTAGTCCATTCTTTTTGCAGACAACAAATGTGACACTGAAAATGACAGTGCCTGTGCGCTGTTTAATCAAGAAGTAATGCACAGCAAAATCACTGCAAATTCACTGATGGTTAATATGTGACGGCCAGGAAAGAACAGAATTAGTGAATGCTGCATTAATTTGATTAAAGGTCTTCAAGTTGGTGCAGCTCTTTAGACCTATACATCTTTCTAACTTAACTTTCACATTACTTACCAGATCAATTTTCGTGCAGATATAATTTTTGCTGTTGTTAATTCTCTCCCCTCTGCTCAAGTATATGCCCCTGTGATGAATGTACTAACCTCTAAATTAGGTTCACAGTGCATATATACAAAACAAGAATGGTAAGGCATTAGGTGGAGTCGGAGGAAGACAGAAAACAATTAGCTCTAAATTAAGTTTATAGTGCAGGTGGAATGCACAGAGTGCGATAGATAAAGTTTGTGAGCTGCAGGCGCAGACAGACATGGGGGAATATGATGTTGGGGCGATAACAGAGACCTGACTCAAAAAAGGGCAGGACTGGGCAGAAAATATTCCTGGATACAAGATGTTCAGGAAAGATAGGGAAGGAAAGAAAAGAGGAGGGGTGGCAGTCTTGACTCAGGGGAATATATTGCTGGAGAAAGAGGATATTGGGCAAGGGCAGATTCTATCTGGTTGGAGATAAGAAAAAAATAGAGGCACCATTGCACTACTGGATGTGTTCAATATACCAGCAACTGGTAGGAAAAATGTAAAGGAACAAATTTATAATGAAATTATAAAGAGGTGCAAGAATTATAGAGATGTTATAATGGGGGACTTTAATTATCTTAATATAGACTGGGATAGTAATTGTGTAAAGGGCAGAGAGGGGGAAAAGTTTCTGAAGGTTGTCTGGAGAATTTTCTACATTAGTATGTTTCTGGCCCAATGAGGAATGAGGTATTGCTGAATCTAGTTCTGGGGGGTGGGTCAAGTGGACCAAGTGTCAGTGGGGGAACACTTAGGGGACTGTGATCATAATAGCATAAGGTTTAGATTAGCCTTAGAAAAAGCTAAGGAGGAATCCAGAGTAAAAATAATAAATTGGGGGAGGGCCAGTCTCAGTGGCTAAGAATGGATCTAGCCCAGGTAAAACGGAATGAAAGACTAACAGGCAAAACTGTAACAGAAAATGGTCTGCATTTAAAGAAGAGATGGTCCAGGTATAATTGAGGCACATTCCCACGTGGGGAAAAGGGAAGGCAAAGCCAGAGCTCTATGCATGATGAAAAAGAATAAAATGAAGCAGAAAAGGGGTACATATGACAAATGTCAGGTTGATAATACAAGTGAGAAGCAGGCTGAAAAAGAAAATTCAGGTGGGAAGTGAATGAAGTATGAGAAAAGACTGGCAGCTAACATAAGAAGGGATCCAGGAGTCTTCTTTAGGCATTTAAATAGTAAATGGGTAGTAAAAGGAGGGGTGGGGCTGATTAGCGACCAAAAAGGGGATTTAGGCATGGAGGCAGAGGCCATGGCTGAGGTACAAAATGAGCGAAATAAAGAAGAAGGTGCTGCGAAAGTCATAGTGAAAAAGGAGGTAGTTGCGACATTAAATGGGCTAAAGATTTATAAAGAGGAGATATTAGAAAGGCTGTCTGTGCTTTAAAGTTGATAAGTCATCTGGACTGGATGAGATACTTCCGAGGATACTGAAGGAAGTAAAGGTGGAAATTGCGGAAGCAAAGTCCATAATCTCCCAATCCTTCTTAGATATAGGGTGGTGCCAGAGGACTGGAGAATTGCACCCTTGTTCAAAAAAGGGTGTAAGGATAAGCCCAGAATCTACAGGCCTGTCAGTTTACTCTCAGTGGCGGCATGTACATGGACTTCCAAAAAGCATTTGATAAAGTGCCACATTAACAAGTTTGTCAGCAAAGTTAAAGCCCATGAGGCTGATTTTACATTGTGACGTAATCCCCGACTCTCAAATGAAATGTCGGTTATAAACCCATCGGCTCAGAATCCGGCTGGTCTACGGTGATACTATGGTGGGAGCAGCCCTAATTGATTCAGAGAGAGACTTCTGCCCCTATCTGGCAGGAATCTTGTCCTAGAGAGCTGTCGACCAATCTGATTGACCAAAGGCTCTGTAGTGTCAGCAGTGCCAGAAATGAGCAGTGGCCACTGCTGGGGCTACAGGCTGCCCTGAGGACAAAGACTCATGGAACCCGGACTTCAGGTGAGTCTCAAACTTTGGACAGGTCTGTCTAGCAGACTCCAGTGAGAGGGGCAGATGAGGTTGGGGGGGCCAGGTTTTAGAGACTGAAGGAGGTGGGGAGGGCTAAGGAAAGGGTACGATCTTGGGGGCCCAAAGGAGGGCCCCCCTTTCCTGCCCAACAGCAGTCTGCACAGTGAAAGCTACCAGGCTGTCCATCTTGTCTCTGCCTTCCTGTGCTGCTTGTAACTTTGTGGTGGAGGCAGAATGAAGCCCTTTTGTGGCCATTAATTAGCCACTTAAGGGTCTCAATAGGCCCAAGGGTGGCCAGGCTGCCTGACACCTTCCCCGCCCACCGTAAAGTGGGAGACCAGTCCCAGACTGGAATCCAGCCTGTGGGATATAAGGGTCAGTGGCAGCATGGATACAAAATTAGTTGAGTGACAGGAAACAGAGGACAATGGTGAGCATCTGTTTTTCAGACTGGAGGAAGATACCCAGTGGGGCTCCCAAGGGGTCGGTGCTGGAACACTGATATTATGACCTAAATTAATGACGCAGACATGAGCGTACAGGGCAAAATTTCAAAAATTTGCAGATGTCACAAAACCTGGAAGTATTGCGAACTGTGAGAAGAATATGCTAAACTTCAACAGGATGTAGAAAGGCTGGTGGAATGGGTGGACTCATGACAGATGAAATTTAATGCAGAGAACTGTGAAAAGATACATTTTGGTAGGAAGAATGGAAAGTGGCAGTATAAAACAAAGAGTGCAATTCTAAAGGAGGTGCAGAAGCAGAGGGACCTGGGGATGTATGTGCACAAATCTTTGAAGTTGGCAGGGCAGGTTGAGAAAATAATGAACAAGGTAGATGAGTTAAAAACAAAAAACTACTGCGGATGCTGGAAATCCAAAACAAAAACAGAATTACCTGGAAAAACTCAGCAGGTCTGGCAGCATCGGCGGAGAAGAAAAGAGTCGATGTTTCGAGTCCTCACGACCCTTCAACAGAACAGGGTTGAAGGGTCGTGAGGACTCGAAACGTCGACTCTTTTCTTCTCCGCCGAAGCTGCCAGACCTGCTGAGTTTTTTCAAGGTATATGAGTTCCTGGGTTTTATAAACAGATGCATAAATTATAAAAACAAGGAAGTTTACAAAACACTGGGTTGGCCTCAACTGAAGTATTGTGTCTGTTCTGTAAATTCATTAAGAAAAATAAGTTTATTAACACATAATAAAGATGGAAGGGCAGGTAATGTGTTGCGAGTGCAGAATGTGACAGCTTTTGGATGCTGGTGTGATCCAGAGCAAATACATCTGCAAAAAGTGTCTGCGGTTTGAAAAGTTTCAACTCAGAGTCACTAAGCTGGAGGTCGAGCTGAAGACGCTGCGAAGAATCAGGGAGAGGGAATGTTACCTGGACACCTTGTACCAGGAGGCAGTCACAACCCTTAAGATAGGATCTTCTGGTTTGGTCAGTGTTCAGGGACAGGGGGGTGTAACAGCGAGTGAGCCAAGTATGGGGACCCAGAAGATAGAAGTGGAGGAGTATTAGCCTTTGCAATTGTCCAACAGGCTCAAAGTTCTTGCAGTCTGTATGGATGAAAGTGGTAGCTGCAGTGTGGATGAGCAAACTAACCATGGCACCATGGTACAGGAAGTATTCAACTGGGGGCAATAGAGTGGAATGTAGAGGTAGTATGGGACAGAAAAATTTGGGAAATAGGCTCAGTTTTCTGCATCTGAGAAAAGGACTCCAAAAGGCTGTATTGCATGCCCAATGCCAGAGTTTGGGACTTCAGCTCTGATGTCTGAGGAACTTGCATTGGGAGGGTGAGCATCCAGTGGTCGTGGTCCATGTAGATACGAACAACATAGGTAGAACTTGGAAAGAGGTTCTGCTGAGAGATTATCAGCAGTTAGAGGCTAAATTAAAAAGCAGAACCTCAAAGGTAATAATCTCTGGATTACTACCTGATCCACGAGAAAATTAAAAAAAACATTTACAGAATGGGAGTGTCACTGGCTGGGCCAGCATTTATTGCCCATGCCTAGTTGCCCTTGAGAAGGTGGTGGTGAGCTGCTTTATTGAACTGCTGCAGTCCCTGTAGTGTGGGTACACCCACAGTGCTGTTAGGGAGTTCCAGGATTTTGACCCAGCGACAGTGAAGGAACAGTAATATATTTCCAAGTCAGGATGGTGAGTGGCTTGGAGGGGAAATTCCAGATGATGGTGTTCCTATGTACCTGCTACCCTTGTCCTTCTAGGTGGTAGTGGTTGTGGGTTTGGAAGCTGCTGTCTAAGGAGTCTTGGTGAGTTTCTGCAATACATCCTGTAGATGGTACACACTGCTGCTACTGTGCGTCGGTGGAGGAGGGAGTGAATATTTGTGGAAGGGGTGCTGTAATGAAGCTATTAATGTATATATTATTGGAAATTATTTTTCTTTTAAAAATAGAGGTTTAGTCTGTGGGTGTATCTTAAGTGGATTAAAGCCAGCTAGTCTGAGTGCTTTGATGCATACTACTTTTGAGATGTAAGAGAGGTAGAATGCATTCAAGTATAAGAAGTGGTGTGGTGTGAAATCTGGCACCTAGCTAGCAGAGACCAAGCGGTATGTTTACATTACTAATAAAATTGGTACTATGAAAGGGGTTTTATTATTAGAAGAGGTGGAGTTCAAAGGGGCTGGTGATACAATGAGAATTTATATTCAGTGAGATATGCTAGATATAACCGATCGCAGTTTTCGTGTGTGCAGGGCAGAGGCAATGTAAGATCAAAACAGTTGTAAGCCTACAACTATCTCCACAGGAACCAAAGTGAAAGGAACCTCATTTTGAATTTGTAAGGTGGAAATGTTTTGCCTGATGTCTGCGGAAAGTCTATGGGTTGCTGTTGCCTTAATCGAGATTAGTTTGAGAATTTGTTAAAAGTTATTGTAGTAATAATTTGTAGCCATGCGTATATATTTAACTTGTGTAAATTAATAAATGTCTCATGTATTTTGATATATAACCTCTCGAGAACTGGTGGTCTGATCCCTGAATTTAGAGCTGCATCTCAAACATATAAAAATATAGGTTATGACAGTTGTTTAAAGTTTCCCTCTGGGAATTTTAAATAACTCAGCTTTACCAATTGCTGGTGCCAATCAAGTGGGCTGCTTTGTTCTGGATGGTGACAAGTTCCTTGAGTGTTTTTGGATCTGCACTCATCCAGGCAAGTGGAGAGTATTACATCACACTCCCGATTTGTGCCTTGTAGAGGGTGGACAGGCTTTGGGAAGTCAGAAGGTGAGTTACTCACCACAGGATTCCTAACCTCTGACCTGCTCTTGTAGCCACAGTATTTATATGGCTAGTACAGTTCAGTTTCCAGTCAATGGTAACCTCCAGGATATTGATAGTGGGGGACCCAGTGATGGAAACGCCATTGAATGTCAAGGGGAGATGGTTAGAATCTTCCTTGTTGGAGATGATCATTGCTTGGCACTTGTGTGGTGCAAATGTTACTTGCCACTTGTCAGCCCAAGCTGGATATTGTCCACGTCTTGCTGCATTTGGACATAGACTGCTTTGGCACCTGAGGAGTCACAAATGGTGCTGAACATTGTGCAATCATCCTCAATTCTGACCTTATGATGGAAGGAAGGTCATTGATGAAGCAGCTGAAGATGATTGGGCCTAAGACACGACCCTGAGGAACTCCTGCAGTGATGTCCTGGAACTGAGATGATTGACCTCCAATAACCACAACCATCTTTCTTTGTGCAAGGCATAACTCCAGCCAGTGGAGAGTTTTCCCTTGATTCCCATTGACTCTAGTTTTGCTAGGGCTCTTTGACGCCACACTTGGTCAAATGCTGCCTTGATGTCAAGGGCAGTCACTCACTTCACCACTGGAGTTCAGCTCTTTTGTCTATGCTTGAACCAAGGCTGTAATGAGGTCAGAAGCTGAGTGACCCTGGCGGAACACAAACTGAGCATCAGAGAGCAGGTTATTGCTATGCAAGTGCCGCTTGATACAACTATTGATGACCCCTTCCATCACTTTACTGATGATAGAGAGTAGACTGATGGGGCAGTAATTGGCCTGGTTGGATTTGTCCTGTTTTTTGTGGACAGGACAAACCTAGGCAATTTTCCACATTGCTGGGCAGATGCCAGTGTTGTAGCTGTGCTGGAACAGCTTGGCTAAGGGCGTGGCAAGTTCTGGATCACAAGTCTTCAGTTTTATTGCCAGAATATTGCCAGGGCCCATAGCCTTTGCAGTATCCAGTGCCTTCAGCCATTTCTTGATATCACGTGAAGTGAATAGAATTGGCTGAAGACTGGCATCTGTGATGCTGGGGACCTCTGAAGGAGCTATGTGATGGGCTCCTTCATCATTGAGGATGGCAATATTTGTGGAGCCTCATCCTCTAGTGAGCTGCTTAATCATTCACCACCTTTCACAACTAGATGTGGCAGGAATGCAGAGTTTAGATCTGATCCATTGGTTGTGGAATCACTTAGCTCTGACTATCACTTGCTGCTTATGCTGTTTGGCATGCAAGTAGTCCTACGTTGTAGCTTCACCAGGTTGACACCATTTTTAGGTATGCCTGCTGCTGCTCCTGTCATGCCCTCCTGCACTTTACATAGAACCAGGGTTGATCCCCTGGCTTGGTGGTAATGGTAGAGTGGGGGATATCCTGGGCCATGAGGTTACAGATTGTGGTTGATTACAATTCTGCTGCTGCTGATGGCCCACAGGGCCCCATGGTTGCCCAGACTTAAGTTGCTAGATCTGTTCGAAATCTATCCCATTTAGCATGGTGGTAGTGTCACACAACATGTTGGAGGGTATCCTCAAAGTGAGGACTGGACTTCATCTCCACAAGGACTGTGCGGTGGTCACTCCTACCGATACTACCTTGGACAGATTCATCTGCGGCAGGCAGGTTGGTGAGGATGAGGTCAAGCATGTTTTTCCCACTTGTTTGTTCCCTCCCCACCTGCTACAGATCCAGTCCAGCTGCTATGTCCTTTAGGACTCAGCCAGCTCAGTCTGTGGTGGGGCTACTCTTGGTGATGGACATTGAAGTCTCCCACGCAGAGTATATTCTGCGCCCTTGCCACCCTGGGAAATGAAGGAGATATTTCAAAATACTCAGAAAAGATACATTCCGGTGAGAAAGAAAGACTGTCGGGGAAGTTACTGCATCCATGGCTAATTAAGGAAGGTAAAGATAGTATCAAATTGAAAGAAAAAGCATATAATTTCTTAAAGATGACCTGCATGTCAAAAGATTGGACAGAATGTAAAGAACTGCAAAGAATGACTGAAAGAATATTAAGAAGGCAGAAATTGGAGCAGAAGAGAAATCTAGTTAGAAATATAAAACCAGATAGTAAGAGTTTCTACAGCTTTTTAAAAAGGAAAAGTAATTAAAGTGGGCTTTGGTCCTCTACAGAGTAAGAATGGGGAATTAATAATGGAAAATAAGGAAATGGTGGATGAATTGAACAGATATTTTGCATCTGCCTTCACTGTAAAGGATATAAATATCATCCTAGATATAATTGTGAATCAGGGGGTGAAAGGGAGGGAGGAACTTAAAATAATTTCAATCGCCAGGGAAAGGGTGTGAAGAAAATTATGAGAACTAAAAGCTAACAAATCCCCAGGTCCTGATGGACTTTATCCTCGGGTCTCGAAAGAAGTGGTTGCTGAGATAGTAGGTTGTTGGTTTTAATTTTCCAAAGTTCCCTCGATTCTGGAAAGGTCCCAAAAGATTGGAAAATAGAGAATGTGACTCCTCTATTCAAGAAAGGAGGCAGACAAGAAGCAGGTAAGCCAGTTAGGGAAATTGATGGAATCTATTATTAAGAAGGTTATAGAGGGGCACTTATAAAATCTCAATGCAATCAGGCAGAGTCAACATGTTTTTGTGAAAGGGAAACCATATTTCACTAATGTACTGGAGTTCTTTGAGGAAATAGCAAGCAACGTGGATAAAGGGGAATTTGTGGATGTGCTGTACTTAGATTTCCGAAGGCATTTGACAAGGTGCCACATCAAAAGTTGCTGCACAAAATAAGAGCTCATGGTGTAGGGGATAACATATTAGCATTGATAAAGTATTAGCTAGCTAACAGGAAACAGGGAATAGGCATAAATGGGTTATTTTCTGGTTGGTAGGACACAGGGATCAGTGTTGAGGCCTCAACTATTTACAATTTACATCAAAGACTTGGATGAAGGGACCGAATGTGTGATTACTAAATTTGCTGATGACACAAAGATAGGTAGGAAAATAAGTTGTGAAGAGCACATAAGGAATCTGCAAAGGGATATAAATAGGTTGAGTGGGCAAGAACTTGGCAGATGGAGTATAATATAGGAAAATGTGAACTTGTCCACTTTGGCAGGAAGAATAGAAAAGCGGCATATTATTTAAATGGAGAGAGGTTGCAGAACTTTGAGGTACAGAGGGATCTGGGTGTCCTGATACATGAATCACAAAAAGTTAGTACGCAGGTACAGCAAGTGATTAAGAATTAGGAAATGGACTGTTATTGTCTAATGCAACGGGAATGGGATATAAAAGTAGGCATATTTTGCTACAGTTGTAGGATGTTTTGCCATAGATGAAACCACATATGGAGTACAGTTTTGGTCTCCTTGTTTAAGAAAAGATGTAAATGAATTAGAAACAGTTCAGAGAAAGTTCACTGAACTGATACCTTGCATGTTGGGGGGTGGGGCATTATCTTATGAGGAAAGATTAGATAGGCTGGGCTTGTATCTATTGGAATTTCAAAAAATGAGAGGCCATCTTATTGAAATATATACTTTCCTGCAGGCACTTAGCAGGGTGGATGCTGAAAGGATGTTTCCCCTTTGGGGGACTAGGACTAGGGGACACAGTTTAAAAATAAGGGGTTTCCCATTCAAGACAGAGATGAGATGAATTTTTTTCTCTCAGAGGGTCATGAACCTTTGGCACACTCTTCTCCAGAGAGTGGAGGAGGCAGGGTCAATTAATATTTTTAAGGCCGAGGTAGATAGATTCTTGACTAACAAGAGAATCAAAGGTTATTGGGTGTGGGCCGGAATGTGGAATTGAGATAAAAATCAGATCTTATTGAATGTCGGAGCAGGCATGAAGGCCAAATGGTCTATTCCTGCTCCTAATTCATATGTTTGTATGTTCGTATGGGAGGATGTGATATCCTTAGTGAGGGCGCAGAAAAAGTTTGTGCGAATGGTTCCAGGGATGAGGGACTTCAGTTATGTGGATAGGTTGGAGAAGCTGGGGCTGTTCTTCTTAGAGAAGAGAAGGTTGAGAGGAGGTTTGACACAGGTGTTCAAAATCATGTGGGGTCTGAACAGAGAAGTTAAGGAGAAACTGTTTCCATTGGTGGAAAGGTTGAGAGAGCCAGAGGACGCTGACTTAAGGTGAGTGGCAAAAGAACCAAAGATGACATGAGGAAAAACATTTTTTATGGACCATTGGTTTGGGAACTGGAATGCACTGCCTGAGATTGTGACAGAGGAAGATTCAATTGCAGCTTTCAAAAGAGAATTGGATAATTACCTTAAGAGGAAAGATTTGCAAGGATACGGGGAAAAAGGACAGAGAGTGGTACTCGCTGAGTTGCTCTTGCAGAGAGCCAGCATGGACACAAAGGGCCAAATAGCCTTCTACCATGCTTTAACCATTCTTTGATTCTATTCACAACTGTACTGTTCTAGCAAGGCCCACTGGATAATTGGCAGTAATGGGAAGCTTGGCTGATGTTCCTTTTCTTGTTCCAGGCTGTTGTCAATTGGAGCACCTCTACCATGGTCCAGTAAACTAATGAGTCAAAGGGGCAGTTGCAGAATATTACAGAAAAATATATATCATGCAAAATTGGAGGAATGTGCTTTTATAGACTAAGTCTGTAATATGTTGAATGTTTTATTGGTCCAACAGTGTCATAATGACACTTCCACAATCTTTCATAGACTTGTTAAATTGAATTGTATATAAGTACTAATGAGGCAGATTAATTTGTGTCATTCTTGTTAGTACCCTGGGAAATCATGGTGCATAAACAAATTGGAAAAAAAATCTCCTTTGTTACTTGGATTTGTACTTACATCTGGAGATGATTAGGAAAATTATCTCTTTGGTTTTTACTGGGTTGTCAATTATGGGCACAAATCAGTTTATTTAGTTTCTTCATCCCTTCAACAGCTTCCTGAAATCCTTTCTTTAACCTTACTTTCAATCTCTCCACTCATTTTTTTATAGCATTCCCAGGACCCATCTCTCACTTTTGTCTAGTGCTCAAACATATTTTATCTGAAGAGTGTAAATAAATGAAAGGCAAGTGAAATTATGGCATGGTACCTTATACTGCTGTTCCACTTGTCCAACATCTCAACATAAGACCATAAGACCATAAGACATAGGAGCAGAAATTAAGCCATTCGGCCCATCGAGTCTGCTCCGCCATTCAATCATGGCTGATAAGTTTCTCAGCCCCATTCTCCCGCCTTCTCCCTGTAACCTTTGATCCCCTTACCTTACGTCATGGCGGGCATGAGCAGACAATATGGCGGGAATAATAATAATAATAATGAACAATAGCCATGGGACCTAAAGTGTGAGTTTTCAAAAGTATGACACAAATAAATTTTACTCCCCCATGTTGTTGTCTGTTGGAAATAGATGTCCAAAGTACCTGACGGGATCAAGGGAGAAACTAAATTACACCGGTCTAACATAAATTCCTGTGATGGAAAAAAGAAACTGAAGGAAGCTGAACAGCTCCATTTTCCCTCATACTGACCATATGGCCCAGAACTTCTGTGGAGTGGCAATTACTGTTGGATTGCCGCTCCACTCCTTTTCACTTACCTTAGTCTGGAGCTGCACATTTCATGCCTGGACCTCCTAACCTCAGCACCTGAGAAATGTGCAGCGCAGTTGTTCCTGGAGTCCTTGCTGTGTAGTGCAGCAGTGTCAGGGGAAGTGAAGCCATATCACCATTTTACAGCACTACCTGTTGTAAACCAAATGTTTAAAGGTCCCAGCCACTTTGACAGGAGAGAAGGTCAGTGTGTAAGGTAAGTGGGTGAGGGGTCAGGGTGGGTCAGGGGTGGTGGGCTGGTGGTCGGCGGGGCTGGGGGTGTCGGGTGGTTGGGGTGTGGGAGCTCTCGGGAGTTGGGTGGTCAAGAGTGCAGGTGGATGTTGGGGTGGTCAGTCGAGGGGTTTGGGGTGTAGTTAGGGGTCAGTCTGGGGGTAGAAATGAGCACTGTCCAATTTGGGGGTGCGGGAGAGGGCAAACATTGCTGTGGTTTCTGGACTGCTTTGACACTCCAGCTGATTTACTTAAGATTTTCGCTGGTTTTATACTGGTGCGTATCCTGTCCGTATCTTTTGGGGTACCTCCAGTCTCCGATTATCAGGGGACCATAAGATATGGACCAATATGTCCATCAGAGAATCCAAACATTCAGTGTAGGAGAAGTGTTTCATTTTCAGGATTGGGATAGTGATCAGCAATTAAGTGGTCTTAATACCTTTTCGTTTGCAAGTTGTTGGGGTGTTTTGATGTTTATGAAAATACATGATAATATGGCTCTTCGTCAAGAGATACTTGGAAAAGGCAGACCTTAGTGTCTGAAAACCTATGAAGATCTTCAAATTTCATCAACTGTATACAGTCATCTGTGGATATACCAAAACAGTCTTCTGAAATGGCTATCCAGAACAAACCATCATTTGATATGTCATGCTGAGGTCTGATCATCAACCCCCAACTGCATGGATAGATAAATGTCTAATATTTGCAAAAAGGACATCCTATTTTATGACTGGATATGCGTAGTTTGCCATTCATGCTCCAGGGACCACATTGAGGAAAAATTTAATTCAGCCTAGAAATTGAATCATACCCAAATTCCTATTTACTATTTTCCTAAACTTGCCATTAGATTTTATTTTCCTTTCTTGCTTCCATATTATTTTATTTTACAGTTATCCTCCTCTCTTTGTGTCACCCTTTTTTCCAGTGGGCTTCAATAATCAATACAACCTGAAGCTGAATCCCGTAAAATTAGACAGTGGGGAATAAAATTCAGTCAATTATTGTTTATTGTTGGTGCCTCTACTATTACTATCCATAGCCACAGACAACAACATGCATGTAAAAAGTGCATGTTTCCACAACAATTCAGATTTTCTGGGTGTTCTGTAAAACACCACTACCACCACATGATATAACTACTCCATAATTTATCTTAATAACTGTGTATTTCTCTTTCTTTTTCAACCATGATCTTTCACTTAAAACTATACCAGGCTTGGGGGGAGCACAGCACAGGTTCACCAGAACTTAAAAAGATTAAATTATGACGACAGGTTGCATAAACCTGGCTTGTATTCCCTCAGCCTGTATTCCCTCGAGTTTAGAATCTAATTGAGGTGTTTATAATAATACTGGCATATATTTCGCAATGTGGAAGAATGCTCATGTATGACCTCTCTACAAAAAAAAGGATAAATGTAAATAGGCCAATTACCTGCCCTATTGACCAGCTCCCAAACATCTGTAAAGTGATGAAAGGGGTTATTAATAGTGCTACCAAGTGACAGCTATTCAACAACAGCCTTCTCACTGATTTAGATTCTGTCAGGAACACTCAGCTTCAGACCTCTTCACAGTCTTGATCCAGATAGAGATACAAAGTCAGAGTGCCAGAAGAGAGGTGAGACTAGCTGCCCTCAACATTATACCAGCATTCAATTGACTTTGGCACGAAAGAGCCCTAGAGAGACTGATATCAGTGGGAATTAAAGCAAAATATTCCTCTGCTTTATACTCACTACTGCATGTTCTGAGGACTTGATTTGACCGTGCAGTTGTGGAATACTGTCCATTGCATGTTACTGACTTGCAACGTTTTAACATGCAAAGAAGTTAAATTTTATTTGTTCGTTATGAATGTTCACTAATCCACTTTGGAGCAAGAAAACTACTTGAAGCATTGCTAAACATGATTACCATTATGCCACCTTTTACTAATATTGTTTCTTTTTAGAATTATAAGAAAAGGTAAATATGGCTACAAATGAACAGTTACACTGCATCATTAATATTGACCCAGTTTCAGTTTTGTATTATTGCGATCTGTGTAGTATAACCGAACAGTTCAGTCTGCTTAATTGAATCCCATTAAGCACTTCAAGGATATAGTCTCACAACTCTTTGCCTTTGGGCTGACTGCAACAATAAATTGTATTTATGCAGTGCCTTTAACACAGTTAAAAACAAGTCCCAAGATGCTTCTCAGGAGCATTATTAAATAAACTTTCACATTGAGCCACACAAGATATTAGAACAGGTGACCAAAATCTTGGTCAAAGATGTAGGTTTCCAGCAACACTTTAAAGGGGGAAAGAGGGATAGAGAAACAGAGAAGTTAGGGAAAGAATTTCAAGGCCTTGGCAGTTAAAGTGTGGCAATGGTAGAGCAATTAAATACTCGAGATGCTCAAGAGGCCAGAATTGAAGGAGCACAGTGGAATAGTTGTATGTCTGGAGGAGATTACAGAGAGGAGGCGGTGAGGCCATGGAGGGATTTAAAAATAAGGATAAGAATTTAAAAATTGTAGTGTTGTTTAAATAATATAGGCCAAATATAGGCCAGCGCGTGCAGGTGTGATGGGTGAATGGGAGTTGGCGTGAGTTAGGACATGAGCAGGTCTCAAGTTCATGGAGGGATGAATGTGGGAGACTGGTGTTGTAATAGTCAAGTCTAGATATAAAAAATGCATGGATTAGGGTTTCAGCAGCCAATGAGCTGAGGCAGAGTGGAGTTGCCCTATGTCACAGAGGTGGAAATAAGCAGTCTTAGTGATAACCCAGATATGTTTTTTATTCATTTATGGAATGTGGGTGTCGCTGGCAAGGCTAGATTTATTGCCCATCCCTAATTGCCCTTGAAAAGGTCAGCTGCCTTTTTGAACTACTGCAGTCCATGTGATGTGGGTACACTCAGTGCTGTGAAAAGTGCAGTTGAAAATTCATCTCATGGTCAAATATTACAGAAAGTTGCGAATGAATTGGTTTAGCCTCAGATAGTCATCAGGGAGAGGAATAGGGTTGACAGATAGGGAGTGAAGTTTGTGGCAGGAACTGAAGAAAATGGCATTGTTCTTTCCAATTTTTCGTGGAAGAAAATTTCTACTCGGCCAGTCCTGGATTTCAGACCGGCAGACAAATAATTTTGAGACAGTGGAAAGGTTAGGAGAAGTAGTAGTGAGGTAGAGCTGGGTGTTGCCTACATATGGAAATTGACATTACGGCCCAGATTTTCACCATGATGGAGAGGCTCTCCGTCATGGCGAAAATGGTGGAAATACCTGAAAATCAGAAGTCCCACCCCCAAACAAGGTAACTCCCCTCTTTACAGGGACGGGCATGAGGGCAGAGTGCGTTTTATGTGTGTGCCATTTACGGAGGTAGTTGGCCTTTTAAATCATGAGCTGCCTCCACTGAAGTAGGGTTTTGGTAGGCCAGGAGTGTGAAAACTGACATGTGCAGAATGAAGTCAGGTAAGAGTGGGTCTGAACTTGGTGGATTCATTTGTATAGTCAGGGTATGCCTTTGGATCTGATCCCAGGTCCTTTGGGGGAGGTAAGGTACCCTTTGGCAGAGGCCAGGTGCCTTTGGGGTGGGTCAGGTGCCCTTTGGAATTGTTAAAAATGGGCATAAATGTGCATTCAAAGTCCATAAACTCATTACTGTCAAGCTCATTGGACCTGTCAAAATCAACTGTCAAAACTGTCAGAAGCACCTGTCGTAGGGAGCTGTCAAGACATTTAAAAGTCCAGCCCTTAAATTCTTTGAAAAAATGTCTGGAGTGTTAAAAAAAAGCCTGCTTGCTATTTCACTCTGTCTGTTGACATAAGCCTGAGAACTTAGATTACTGAGCTAGTGCTGTATGACTGATTTCACAACCATCCATTATCACAGTTAGGCGCCTGCCATTTCACAGTTTGACTGACAGCTACAAGTGGTTATAGACTCTTTGATGTAAGACTATGAATTCCAGTGCCAGTTGTTATAAGGGGTTGTGCACTTCATTGACATATTTGCTGTTATAAGGCTTTACTTAGTTTAAGGAATGCAAATGTTTTATGAATGACAGTGTTTTATTAATACAGTGAAGTCTGTAATAGACACCTAGAGCTTCATTTGATAGAACTTTGGTATTGCTAAAAAAAGACATTTTGCCAAAGCTTTTTTGTCTTGAACTCATCAGGACAATCGCAAGATTGGAAAGATCAGGGAAAGCAACAACTTTATACTGTATGGGAAGAGAGTGCTGATTGGTTGGCAAGTGGACTCTGATTGGTAGAGGCATTGCCATGGAGAATGCATCAGTTAATGGTAACTGACCGTTAACTGCCAAGCATTGTTTGAAGTTTAACCCAGGCAGCTTGACTCTGATTGGTCAAGGCATTGCCCTAAGGAATAAGCCAACAAATGGTTATCACTTATTTTGTTTTGCTGAAACAATCTCAATGTGTGTACATGTTCTTTCTGTCTGCAAAGAACAGGGCCCTGTGTATTAATATATGCAGCTTCCAGAACACACAAATGTGCCACCCTGCAAGCCCAATTGACAATCTTAAATTGGTTGTCAGTGTAATTTTTAGCAAATGTTGGCCAATTGCAGAATAACATCTAATGTTGGACACTGTGTTTTGAGTTTTGCAAGCACAGGCTGGTTGGATACGGCTTGTAACTTGCCGGTTGTGAACAGCGGAAGGACTTGCTGTTTGATACGATCCGCTAGCCTTTGGGATGTATGGCCTACGTACTTAGCATCACACTGGCACTGAAATTACTCATTAGTGTGATAGGATCTATCAAGCTAGGTTTCACTCTGGGATCTGACTTGTCCAGTATTAACATCAACTGGGATCATAACAATCAGTTAACATGGGAGCCAGGAAGAGAAGGAGGATGGTCAGGAGTTCAGTGGTAACGGGGTTGAGAGAGCAGGAGGTGGGTCTCATGCGGTATGACACTAAATGCAGCAAAGTGAAGGTAAACATTTCCAAGACAGATGTTCAGACAACAGAGATAACTCTTAAACATCTATTTTAGAACTAGTGCAAGCAAACAAAGATCTGAATCTCCTGTTGGTTCCTTGTTAATACCTAACTTTCAATTAGATGAATAGTAGCACAGCACATCAATGCTTTTGTTCCATTTTAAATTAGTAAGATATTATTGTCAATATTGTTCATTATCTATTATGAGTAAAATATTTAAATAACAGCTTGTGATGACTGCATTCTATTACCAATTAAACGTATCAGTGTTAATGTGATTTTAAAGAAGTCCATTACTTAAAATTTAAATTGCTTGGCGTGGGGGTGTGTGGCTTTGGTGGTGGTTGGAGATGGTGGCTTAGTATTCTGGAGACCCAGGCTAATGCTCTGGGGACATGGGTTCAAATCCCACCAAGGCAGCTGGTGAAACTTAAATTCAATTAATAAATCTGGAACATAAAGCTAGCCTCAGTGATGGTGACCATGAAACTATCATTGATTGTTGTAAGAAACCATCTGGTTCACTAATGTTCTTTAGGCAAGGAAATCTGCTGACCTATATGTGACTCAATCCACAGTAATGTAGTTGACTCTTAGCTGCCCTCTGAAGTGGCCTAGCAAGCCACTCAATTCAAGAGCAATTAGGGAATGGCAACAAATGCTGGCCTTCCCAGCAATGCCCATGAAAGAATTAAAAAATTGCCAAATAAAATTAGAAGTAAGTGGGTCATGAGGACTATGCAGTTGAGATTGGGGAAGCAGTTTAGCAAGAAAGAATAAAACAAAATACTGCAGATGCTGGAAATCTGAAATAAAAACAGAAAGTGCTGGAAATATACAGCAGGTCTGGCAGTATCTATGGAGAGAGAAACAGTTAATGTCAAGGACCTTTATTTAGAACTGAAGGGAGATAGAAATGTAATAGATTTTAAGCAAGTGAAAAGGGCAGGAAGGAGAACAAAAGGGAAGGTTTGGGATAGGGTGGAGGGCGGGAGAGATTAACTGACATTGATTTCATTGTACAAAAGGCAAGGGGAGTGGCAATGGTTGTTGTAAAGGACAAAAGGTTTGCTCAGAGTGGGTGTGAATCGCAGAATAATCAACAGCTGTGTCTGAAAGCAAAAATATGATGGAGGACAGAGTTCTGAAGAACAGTCATATTTGATTCAAAATGTTATCCACAGATGCTGCCAGACCCACTAAGTATTTCCAGCACTTTCTGTTTTCATTTTAGGAAGAAAGAATTTGCATTTCTGTGCAACACTGGCCCTGGATCATTCCGAATGCCTTCCTTAATGCGATGTGCATTGAAAGCAAAACATGCACACTTTGAAGAGTTAGGCAGGTAGTCACTTCCCATTTTAACTCCACTCGGGATCTGCTGGCACAGTTGTCTTTGTGAAGAGGCATTTCCACGAACAACAATGTTGGCCAAAGATTATTGCTGTTTGCTAATTTGAAGGAGCCAGGGCCAGTCAAAGGGCACAGAGCACCATTTGGGTATCCTGACCTTCCTGAAAAGTCCCCCTTTCCTCAGAAATATGCCAACTTGGAGAATTGTTGGTGGTAAACCCTCTGCTGTCAATAAACTGAGTTCGAATAAAACAGCAACTCACACAAAGGTTCATGAAATCTTAAACGTAAGCTGGAGGAAAGAAAAGGCCTAATCCAATTACCTATGAAATCTGTATGCCTTTTAAAGACCCATCAAAATTCAGTTTTTCCTTTTCATGGGATTGCTACCGTGGCAATAGTTGTTGTGTCTCGAAAATGATGCAAGCCTTTCCGTGTCTCTTTTACAAAAAGAGGTTGCACTTTTTTGCTGATGATCAAGTCTGGCCACTGGGGCTGAAAATGAGAGCTGACTCCGCTCCAGCAGGAGCTGGGATCCTCGAGCGGCATTTTGCCTTAAGCAGCCAATCTACAACCCGCTGCCAAGTGTAACACACACTTAAGTGTATCATTTTCTATTACTTTCTTTTGTGTATGGGTTTTAGGGCCACTGTCCAACTGAGGACAGCGGTCAGCCCCAAGTGCTGCTGACCTAATCAAAGGGCCAGCGGTTCAGCAGCCTCAGCAGCACTACAGCTAGAGGACTGTTAGCAGTGGCCATTACTGAGGTTATATTACCAGAAAGAGGGTGCCTCAGTGCTAAGGCAAACATATAAGTAGCTTTGGGAAACCTGGGGCCAGATAGGCTGTCACTGGGTTTGGAGGGGTGGGTTTGCAGTGGCCATTGCAACTAGCAAGCCCCTCCATGGGCCATGGAGTGCCCATCAAGGAGGACCCCCTTGGGAACCCACTGAGAGGCTACCAGGGCTTACCCTGCAGATCCACAGATGGCGGCATTTGCCCTGGGGGGCAGGAAGTGGTCCTTAACTAGCCATTTGAGTGGTCCAATTGTCACTGAGGTACCCATCACTGGGCTCCCCTCTTGATGTCTTCCCCTCCCACCTTCCAACGGGCTGGGAAAATTCTGCCTCTCTAGTCAGCATGAATTTGTTAAAGGAAGGTCGTGTTTGACAAATTTTTTGAGGAGGTAGCCTGGAGTGTTGATGAGGGTAATGCATTTTATGTAATCTACAAGGATTTTAGCAAGGATTTTGATAAGGTCCCTCGTGGCAGACTGGCCAAGAAAGTAAGAGCCATGGGATCCAAGGCAAAGAGGCAAGTTGGATCCAACATTGGCTGAGAGGCAGGAAGCAGAGGGTGATGGTAGAGGGATGTTTCTGTGACTGGAAGTCTGCATCCAGTGGGGTTCCGCAGGGCTCGGTGCTGGGGCCCTTGCTGTTTGTGGTGCACAGAAACGATTTGGACTTAAATGTAGGGGGTTTGATCAAGAGGTTCATGGATGACATGAAAATTGGTAGGGTGGTAAATAGTGAGGAGGATAGCTGTAAACTGCAGGAGGATATGAATGGACTGGTCAGGTGGGCAGAGCAGTGGCAAATGGAATTCAACCCAGTAAAGTGTGAGGTAATGCACTTAGGGAGCGTTAACAAGGCAAGGGATTACACTATGAATGATAGAACAGTGGAAAGTACTGAAGTTCAGAGGGACCTTGGTGTGCACATCCACAGATCCCTGAAGGCAGCAGGGGAGGTAGATAAGGTGGTTAGGAAGGCATATGGGATACTTGCCTTTATTAGTGGAGTTATAGAATACGGGAGTAGGGAGGTTATGCTGGAACTGTATAAAATGCTGGTTCGGCCCCAACTGGAGTACTGCGTGCAGTTCTGGTCACCACATTATAGGAAATATGTGATTGCACTGGAGAGGGTGCAGAGGAGATTTACCAGGATGCTGCCTTGATTGGAGGGTCTGAGCTATGAGGCAAGATTGGATAGGCTGAGGTTGTTTTCCTTGGAGCAGTGATGTTGAGAGGGGCATTCTGAGATCCACACTCAGTGCCATGCGCCGCCATATGAACACACTCGACCTCTCCCTCCAGCAGCACCGCCGTACCCTTTTTCAAAGCTGCGCGTGCCCCCAGTTTCACTTTATTCTTCGTCTCATCCGACGCCTCAACAAGAAACTTTTTCTCTTTCTCTCAAGTGCTAAGGAACGCAAGCTCCAACAACTCATAGACACCAACACCCATCTGGGACCGTCCACCCCTACTTGTCCCTCCATCCCCACCCCATCTTCCAATCCCAGCCCCAGCCGCGTATTCACTATACCCCCTGACCTTCCCCTCTCCGATGCTCTATGTTCAGTGCTCAGCAAAGGACTTAGTTTCATACCCTTACGCCCTCATCTCAATGAATTTCGGGCTCGGCACGATACTGAACTCTTCTTCCGCCGTCATCGTCTCCGTGCTCACTTCTTTGGGCAGGAGTCCTCTCCCCGTTCAACGGATCCTTTTACCCACCTCCAATATTCTCCCTCCACCTGGACCCCTCCCTCTGGATTCTTACCTGCTCTTGATCTTTTCATTGAGAACTGTCGGCATGACATTAGCCGCCTCAATTTCTCTGCTCCTCTCACCCATTCTAATCTGTCTCTCTCTGAACTTACTGCACTCCGTTCTCTCAGGTCCAACCCCAACATTGTCATCAAACCCGCTGACAAGGGTGGTGCTGTTGTTGTCTGGCGCACTGACCTCTACCTCACGGAGGCTGAGCGTCAACTCGCAAACACTTCCTCCTACCTCTCCCTGGACCATGACCCCCACCACTGAACATCAAGCCATTGTTTCCAGGACTGTCACTGACCTCATCTCCGCTGGGATCTTCCTCCCACAGCTTCCAACCTGATAGTCGCCCAACCTCGGACGGCCCGCTTCTACCTCCTACCCAAAATCCACAAACAGAACTGTCCCGGCAGACCGATCGTGTCAGCTTGTTCCTGCCCCATGGAACTCATTTCTCGTTATCTTGACTCCCTTCTCTCTCCCCTTGTCCAGTCCCTTCCCACCTACATCTGTGATTCCTCTGACACCTTACGTCACATCAACAATTTCCACTTCCCTGGCCCCAACCGCTTCCTCTTTACCATGGATGTCCAATCCCTCTACACCTCCATCCCCCACCAGGATGGTCCGAGGGCCCTTAGCTTCTTCCTTGAACAGAGGCCCGAACAATCCCCATCCACCACTACTCTCCTCCGTCTGGCTGAACTTGTTCTCACACTGAACAATTTCTCCTTTAACTCCTCTCACTTCCTCCAAATAAAAGGTGTGGCTATGGGTACCCGCATGGGCTCCAGCTATGCCTGTCTCTTTATGGGGTATGTGGAACATTCCTTGTTCCAGTCCTACTCCGGCCCCCTCCCACAACTCTTTCTCTGGTACATCGATGATTACTTCGGTGCGGCTTCATGCTCTCGTCTGGACTTGGAAAAATGTATTAATTTTGCTTCCAATCTCCACCCCTCCATCATTTTCACATGGTCCATCTCTGACACTTCCCTTCCCTTCCTTGACCTCTCTGTCTCAATTTCTGATGATAGACTGTCCACCAATATCCATTACAAGCCTACCGACTCCCACAGCTACCTTGACTACAGCTCCTCACACCCCGCCTCCTGTAAGGACTCCATCCCATTCTCTCAGTTCCTTCGCCTCCGTTGCATCTGTTCTGATGACGCTACCTTCAAAAACAGTTCCCCTGACATGTCCTCCTTCTTCCTTAACCGAGGTTTTCCACCCACAGTCGTTGACAGGGCCCTCAACCGTGTCCGGCCCATCTCCCGCGCATCCGCCCTCACGCCTTCTCCTCCCTCCCAGAAACATGATAGGATCCCCCTTGTCCTCACTTATCACCCCACCAGCCTCCGCATTCAAAGGATCATCCTCCGCCATTTCTGCCAACTCCAGCATGATGCCACCACCAAACACATCTCCCTTCACCCCCCCTGGCGGCATTCCGTAGGGATCGTTCCCTCCGGGACACCCTGGTCCACTCCTCCATCACCCCCTACTCCTCAACCCCCACCTATGGCACCTCCCCATGCCCACGCAGAAGATGCAACACCTGCCCCTTCACTTCCTCTCTCCTCACCGTCCAAGGGCCCAAACACTCCTTTCAAGTGAAGCAGCATTTCACTTGCATTTCCCCTAACTTAGTCTACTGCATTCGTTACTCCCAATGCGTTCTCCTCTACATTGGAGAGACCAAACACAAACTGGGCGACCGCTTTGCAAAATACCTGCGGTCTGTCCGCAAGAAAGACCCAAACCTCCCTGTCGCTTGCCATTTTAACACTCCACCCTGCTCTCTTGCCCACATGTCTGTCCTTGGCTTGCTGCATTGTTCCAGTCCAACACAAACTGGAGGAACAGCACCTCATCTTCCGACTAGGCACTTTATAGCCTTCCGGGCTGAATATTGAATTCAACAACTTTAGAACTTAAACTCCCTCCCCCCATCCCCACCCTGTTTCTTTCCCCTCCCTTTTGTTTTTTTCAATAATTTATATAGATTTTTCGTTTCCCACCTAGTTCCATTATTTTAAAATCTACAACTAATACCTTGTCAGTCTTTCCACCCCACCCCCACTAGAGCTGTACCTTGAGTGTCCTGCCATCCATTCTTAATTAGCACATTTTCTTAGATAATATCACCATCTTCAACACCTCTTTGATCCTTTTGTCTGTGACATCTTTTGATTATCTATTCCTATCACTGCTTGCTTGTCCTTACAACCATCCCACCCTCAACTTCTCCCCCCACCCCCCACCCCCGGCCCCCCACCTTAAACCAGCTTATATTTCACCCCTCTCCTAACTATACTCAGTTCTGTTGAATGGTCGTGAGGACTCGAAACGTCGACCCTTTTCTTCTCCGCCGATGCTACCAGACCTGCTGAGTTTTTCCAGGTAATTCTGTTTTTATGTTGAGAGGGGACCTGATAGAGGTGTATAAGATTATAAGGGCATAGATAGGGTGAATAGGAAGGCATTTTTTGCATTAGTAGAAGGGTCAATAACTAGGGGACATAGATTTAAGTTAAGAGGTGGAAGGCTGAGAGGGGCGTTGAGGAGAAATTCTTTCACCCAGAGGATGGTGGGAGTCTGGAACTCACTGCCTGAAAGGGTGGTTGAGTCAGAAACTCTCGTAACATTTAAGGAGTGTTTAGATATTCCAGGGCTATGGGCCAAGCGCTGGAAAATGGGATTAGTTTAGTCAGATCTTTGTTGACAAGTGCAGACATGATGGGCTGAATGGCCTCCTTCTGTGCTGTAAACGTCTATGAGTCTATGAGACGAATGCTACAGACAATTTCCCTAGGTGCTACTGAAATATGTAAAACTAGTAGAATTCCAGCAGAATTCCTGACCTCCGCCAACAGGCGGTACTTGGATTGGTGATCGATTGGTACACTAAGAGCATGAAAAGGTTTCCATTATTTTAAATATAATTTTTTCCCTTTGTACCCCAGATTTCCTTGTGCATAGCGTGGTAGCAATGTAGCAATTCTACATTATTTTTGTTAATTTTTCCTGGTCTTTTCCTTGTAATTTCCCATATTCAAGCAGAATTTCATGTTGGCAGTGCATTCTTGCTTGCTGTCTAGAGAACTAGCGGGAGCACCGCTTGGGGAGGAGCACTCAGTTGGAGAAGGCTCGCCGGAATTGAGTGCCTATTAGGCACTTCCTTTTATTCGTTCATGGCATGTGGGCATTGCTGGATAGGCCAGCATTTATTGCCCATTCCTAATTGCCCTTGAGAAGGTGGTGGTGAGCTGCCTTCTTGAACCGACGGCCAGCTTAACTTAACCTTAACTGGCCAGCATCAGGCCTTCCCCCGGATTTAGGGCCCCCAGGCATGGAAATCTCCCCCGCTAAGAGCTGCTAACCATTCAGAGGCTGGCAGCTCTCCATTGCCCATCAGTGCCACTGGCAGTGGTGGCTGCTGCCAGTAATGCACCCACTGGAGGCCTAAAATCGAAGAGGGACCCAGGCAACAGGTGAGTGAGAGTGGGAAGGGAATTGTGGAGAGGGGGTTGTTGGCAGGCGGTGGAGGGTGTTGGAAGAAACGACAGGTGGTTGACTCTCAGTGGGCCTCCCCTTTCCAATGCTGGGTCCCTCGATTAGGAACTGAGTGCCTTTGAATGAGGGAGCCCCCTCTGGAAGCCAGCAAACAAACTTAACAGAGTTTGCCTTTTGGGCTCCCCACGTGGTGATTCCCCCACTCATGCTGGTTAAATACCAACGATGGGGGATGAGGCCCTTAAGTGGGATTAATTGCCCACTTAAGGGTCTCAGTTAGTATTTGGGTGGGCAGGCCAACCATGAGCCTTCCCGCCTCGGGTTAATCGGGTGGAGACAGGAAGGCGATGGGGTCCTCACACTGCACCCTCCCGCCTGATTAAATATCCCAGCCTCCAAATTTGCTGCCAAGGGTTGCATTAAATTCCCCCCTTCCTTTTCCCTGGACACCTATGTTAAAGCTTCACATTTGTCCCAGTTAACCAATTGTCTCTCATGTACTTATTATATATATATACCTACAAGGAGGTATATTTGGGGAGACCAGGTGGATAACTCTTCCCTTTTGATTATAAGCTCTCAAATTGTAAATTACATTTTTACTTAATCAGCTGAGTGCTGTTTCAAAATATGGTATTTAATAGAACTTAATTAGATAGTAAATTAATAAATTACATTCTTATTAATATGTGGGTCTTGTATGGTCTATTTTAGTAACAGTCACTTGAAAATTAATTGGATATATCGTGGCGGTGTAATTAAATTAGCAACAGTGCAAACCGGTGTTCAGAATATCATGAAGTACAATCAGTGTTGACAAACTGAAAATACGTGGACAAGTTTTCTCTTTGTAAAAATGCATGCAAGAATATATAAACCGCAAATGTAGATATTGAGAATTCTGATTCGGCTATGTCCCTGGAAATTGTTAAAATCGCAAAAGATGATGACTGCTACCGAAGTCTCCAATTAGGACTCATCATTTCTGTGATGAGTGCACACCATCAACTTTACATACATATCAGAGTTGAGATTCACAGATGCCAGTTTTAGAGGAAGAGGAAGGTATTTACATAATTACTTGCCATTTTGATGAATTGGGGCTTTTTATTTTGCAGGCTTTCGAAATTAAATTTTCACTCAGTAAAAACCGTTAGTTAAATTAATCCTAGAAGCGAACAAAACATGGGTCAGACATTGATTCGAATCATGTCTGATTAGGAATTGAAAACAAAAAATACTGAAAAAACTCAGCAGGTCTGACAGCATCTTTGGAGAGAAAAACAGAGTTAATGTTTCAAGTCTGTATGACTCTTCTTTAGAGCTAAAGAGGAGTAGAAATGTGATGGATTTTATATTGTTTAAGAGATGGAGTAGGTGGAGCAAAATAGAAGGTCAGGGATAGGTTGGAGCTAAGGAAAGATTGACAAAGATGTCATGGACACAAGGCAAAGGGATTGTTAACGGCAGAGGCAAAGACTAAAGAAGGTGCTGATAAAGATAAGAGCAGAATGTGTTAATAGCAGATCAAGGGTCAGCACTCTGTGAAAGCACTATATAGAAACCAGTGACAGGTGGCCCTGCTTGGAGGGGGGGCGGGGGGCAGGGACGGTGGCTGGAAAAGAGGATACAAAAATGAAAAAATAAATAAAAATAAATGAATAAATGAAATTAAAATTGAAAGAAAACAAAAAAAAAATATTGGATTAAAAAAGGGATAAAGATAGAGGTGAGAGTTCATGGTCGAAATTGTTGAACTCAATGTTAAGTCTGGAAAGCGGTAAAGTGCCTAATTGGAAGATGAGGTGCTGCTCCTGCAGTTTGAGTTGGGTTTCATTGGAACATTGCAGCAGGCCAAGGACGGACATGTGGGCATGAGAGCAGGATGGTGTGTTGAAATGGCAAGTGACAGGGAGGTCTGGGTCATGCTTGCGGACAGACCGAAAGTGTTCTGCAAAGTGGTCACCCAGTCTGTGTTTCATCTCCCCAATATAGAGGAGACTGCATCGGGAGCAGCGAATGCCATAGACCAAATTGAAGGAGGCACAAGTGACGTGCTGCTTCACCTGAAAGGAGTGTTTGGGGCCTTGTGCGGCGAGGAGGGAGGAGGTAAAGAGGCAGGTGTTACACCTGCTGCGATTGAATGGGAAGGTGCCATGGGGAGGGGGTGAGGAGCTAGGGGTGATGGAGGAGTGGACCAGGGTGTCACAGAGGGAATTGCGCTACGAAATGCTGATGGGGGGTGGTGGGGGGGCGGTGGCTGGGGGGTGTTGTGAAGATGTGTTTTGTGGTGGCATCATGCTGGAGTTGGTGGAAATGCCGGAGGATGATCCTTTGAATGCTGGTGGGGTGAAAAGTGAGGACAAGGGGGACCCTATCATGGTTCTGGGAGGGAGGGGAAGGGGTGAGGGCAGAGGTGTGGGAAATGGGTTGGACACAGTTGAGGGCCCTGTCAACCACAGCATCTGCAGTATTTTGCTTTCATCATAGAATTATAGAATGGTGATAGCAAAGAAGGAGGCCATTTGGCCTGTAGCATCTGTGCAGGCCCTCTGAAGGAGCAATTTATCTTGTGCCACTCTGCTGCCTTTTTTGTAGCTCAGCAAACATTTCCTTTTCACATAATTATCCAATTCCCTCTTGAAAGCATCAAGTGACCCTGCCTCTACCACACTCCCAAGCAGTGCATTCCAGATTCTAAGCACTAGCTGCATGAAAAAGATTTTCCTCATGTCACCATTGCTCCTTTTGCCAATTACCTTAAATCTGTGCTGCTAGTCCTTGATCCTTCCACCAATGGTAACAATTTCTCCCTATCAACTGTCCAGACTGTCATGATCTTGAATGCCTCTATCAAACCTCTTCTCAACCTCCTCTTCTTCAAGGAAAACAGCTCCAACTTCTCCAATCTTTCTATGTAACGGAAGTTCCTCATCCCTGAATCTTTTCTGCTCCCTCTCTAATGCGTTCACACCTTTCCTATGGTGTGGTGACCTGACCTGGACGCAATACTCCAGTTGAGGCCGGACAAGTGTTTTGTGCAGATTTAACATAACTTCCTTGTTTTTGTACTCTGTGTCCCTATTGATAAAGCCCAGGATGCCATATACTTTATTAGATGTGCTCTCAACCTATCCTGCCATCTTCAATGATTTGCTCAAGTGATTATCCCAAATTATCATTTCTAAAAGCTTGACCAAGGTTAAATTGGCCTGTAGTTTCTGGGCTTACCATTACACACTTTTTTGAACAAGGATGTAATATTTGCAATTCTCCAGTCGGCTGGGATCACCCTTGAACCTAAGGAAGATTGGAAAATTCTAGCCAGTGCTTCTGCAATTTCCATTCTCACTTCTTTCAGTATCCTTGAATGCAACGCATCTGGTTCCGGTGCCTTATCAACTTTGAGTACAGACAGACTACCCAATATTTCCTCCTTATCAATTTTACACCCTTCAACTACCTCCTCTTTCATCATGACCCGGGCAGCATCTTACTTTTGGAAGTGCCTGGACACTTATCCTAAAACAAGCAGCAGTCACTTTGAATAGGCTAATCGTAAGCCAAATGTATTTTTTAGAACACCGATGCCAAATTTGTTAAAACTGGCAGAGCTTGTGCCAGCTCTATAGTAGCCCAAACAGCAATACTTAAAATGGAATGCTGGAAGGAGTCAATAAACAAATATGGGGAAGAATTGGGTAGGCCTATTTTTGGGCACATGAATTGTGATATGCAGCCAGGCCCTGCTGAGGCTCTTAAGCATCCCCAATTTTATTTGCTCCATCATTGGTGACCATTCTTTCAGTTGTCATGTCATAAGTGCTGGAATACACTCTTTATACCTCTCCCCCTCTTTTACCTCACCTTCCTCTTTTAAGACACTCCTTAAAACCTATCCCTTTGACCAAACATTTGGTCATCTGATCTAATATTTCCTTATGTAGCTCAGTGTCATACTTAGTTTTATAATGCTCCTGTGAAGCGGCTTGGCACATTTTATTGCATTAAAGGTGCTCTACAAATACAAGCTGTTCCTGTCATTGTTGACGCAGACAGTACACAAACTTCATGCTGCGTCCTCATTGGAATGATTTCAGCGTGCACCCCAGCCTGGAGTGGGCACGCTGAATGGCTGCACCCTCAAACTGCAGACTAGCATGACGTGCAGTTGGCATGGGCCTCTTAAAGACAGCCTGCCCCTCTTAAAGGACTCATGCAATTGCTGTAACTGTCTGTGGAATGCTTGACTAGAAAGAAAGCACAGCTAATGGAGCAACAAAGGAGAAGATTCCCAGTTATTCTGATTGGGTTGGAGGCTGTTTTAATTTGCTTTGTTATACTTCCTAATCAAATCATTCTCAGGTTTTAGTCAAGTCATCCAGTTTAAGTTATTCACATCCTGAGACCTCGTCAAGATAGAAGAGAAGCAAAAGCAATGTCAGAAAAACCTTTTTCATGCAGCGAATAGTTAAGGTCTGTAATGCACTGCCTGAGAGCGTGATGGAGGCAGATACTCATTTTACAGTAAGTGGAAGAATTTTATACACCTTTGGTTAAGAAACAGGAGTTATGTAATACTCTGTATTACCAATGTAATTTTCAATACCAAGCAAAATGTTAATCAATCTGATCCAGACATCCAGGTATTGGATTACAACTGCTAAATATCCCACCTGTTCATGACTCACAATTGTTAATTGTGGAGGAATCATTTGAAATTATTTCGCAAAATGGTACAGTGAATTGACTATACAATTTTACACAATAAGGGGATAAGAATAATAAAAAACTAATATTTACTTTGTGGGAGAATATCAATTTTAATTTATTGACACTGGTTAAAGGCAAGAGCAGGTTGGCCACACTGACACTTTATACTGGTTTGCCAGTACATTTAAATAAATATAGAATTATAGAATAGTTACAGAATAGAAGGAGGTCATTTAGCCATCGTGTCCATGCTGGGTCTCTGTGAGAACAACTGAGATCATTCCAATACCCTGCTTTTTCCTCGTAGCTCTGCTAATCTTTTCTCTTCAGAGAATCATCTAATTCCCTTCTGAATGCCACAACTGAATCTGCCCCCACCACCACAATCTCAGGCAATGCATTCCAGTTCCTAACCACTTGTAGCGTAAAAAGTTTTTCCTTCTGTTGCCTCTGATTCTTTTGCCAATCGCTTTAAATTGGTGTTCTCTGGCTGTCAACCCTTCTGGCAATGGGAAAGATTTCTCCCTATCTACTCTGTCCAGACCCCTCATAATTTTGAATGTCCCCATCAAATCTCCTCTCAATCTTCTCTTCTCTAAGGAGAACAATTCCAGCTTCAGCAATCTATCCACGTGACTTAAGTCTCTCATCCCTGGAACCATTCTCGTAAATCTTTTCTGCACTCTCTTCGATGGATGAAATCATCCCAGATTTTCACTGAGTGTGATAACGAGTGGGAAAAAGGACGTTTTACCCGCCAGCCGCAATGGCAACTTTTCACACTGTGTCGTTCCAATCCCGCCTCATTAATCATGCTACCCGAGAAACATGCCATTTCAATTGTGGGCTCTCATTTGCCTGCCACGCTGTCACCTCGCCGCTTCATCATGTCGGGCACCACATTTAAAGTGCAGCTGCGGGCACACCTCTCATTGCTTCCAGCCCAGGACTGCTGCAAAGAAGGCATGGCCCTGAAAGGCAAGAAGACTGCAGCCCCCCCTGATTATGTGATGCATCCCTCGAGTGCATTTTGAATGTTGTGCAGGCCTGACATGATGTCCTCTATCCCAAACTCTGGCCGCAGGAGGGGCAGCAACATCACGGCATTTTGGCTTTCTCACCATATTGTCCGCTCACGCCGCTGAACACGCCTGACGCCAGTGGGCACGGAAAATTCCGCCCAATGTCTTCACATCCTTCCTGAAGTGTTGTGCCCAGTATTGGACACAAAACTCCATTTGAGGCCAAAATGTGTATTTCATAATGATTCGCCATAACTTTCTTGCTTTTGTACTCTATGTCTGTAATTATAAAGTTCAGGATCATATATACTTTATAAACCACTTTCTCAGCTTGCCCTGCCATCTTCAATGATGTGTGTACATAAGCCTCTAAGTCCCTCTGCATTTGCACCTCTTTAGAATTTACCATTTATTGGGCATGAATGTACTCAAATATTTGAACCCTTCTGGGCTCAATTAAGTTGGAACATCAAATTGTAATATAAGAAGCCCAAAACCTAGTGGCATAGCCTAAAATTTATCCCAATCTCTTCCATGGGTAGCCTCAAACGGAACGGCCATTGGATGGATACATACTATGTCATGCTATCAGCATTTAACAAAATTGTATCATTAATTCTGGCTACTGTAGATTGATAATCAATGAAAATATTTGGGGCACGATGGGTATTGACGATACCATTAGGATACTATTCTTTGCTAAATATATGTTGAAATATAAAAAGTTTAATCCAGGCTCCTGTAGACCTGGTACTAAAATTCAAAGTATTTGGAGGCATCAAGTATGCTGCTATGATTTACCTTTTCAAATATCTCCTTTAGACCTTAAAAATTGCAGGGGTGGAGACATGAGATTTTAAAAAAAATTCATTCATGGGATGTGGGTTTCACTGGCTTCGCCAGCATTTATTGCCCATCCCTAGATGCCTTGAGAAGATGGTGGTGAGCTGCCTTCTTGAACCGCTGTAGTCCCTGTGGTGTAGGTGCACCCACAGTGCTGTTAGGAAGAGAGTTCCAGGATTTTGACCCAGCGACAGTGAAGGAATGGCGCTATATTTCCAAGTCAAGATGGTGAGTGGCTTGGAGAGGAACTTTCAGGTGGTGGTGGAGAAATATATACTGGGGTTGCTTTTGACTGCCCTTACCTGGCATTAATGGGCTGGCAACGGCCTTACATTGGGTAGGCGGTGTGGCCAGTGCCAGTTTAAAAGGAGTAAACCCGTGAGGGTACACGATGCAAGTCCTATTTTAGGCGATAGGTTCCTTGTAATGTAAAAATCAGGGCCTTTTGGCGTAAGTAGGTTCCTGATTGCTATTTTCAATAGGAATTCAGGCTCTGATCAGCTCCATGGATGATGAAGGAAATGAAGTACCTTAAAGGTAAGCCTTGGCTTCTTTTTTCAGGGCCCCGATGGAGCAGGAGTGCTTTTCTGGGGCCCAAAAAAAATAATCTGGGGTGCTGCCACTCCAGAACATCTCTTCACACTCCATAACTTACCTTGTTGGTGGCAGCTCTGTTCCAATTTTCCATCTGTCGAGCTGCATTGGGGTGCCTGTTTGGTGTCTTGCGACTCCCCTGATGAATTCAAATGAGGCCAGAGCCCCAAAATGATGCTCAAAAGTTAGAATCTGTCCCATTAACTTCAAGACTTATGTGTTTATTGTGAGCTGACAATCTTCCTTTCTATCACTGATTATCAGTCACTGATGGTAATCAATGCTGAAGAAGAAAGGTATAATGAGATCCAATCTGTGGACTTGAACTTCTTGAATTTTAAAATCTACCTTTAGCAATGATACTAATCAGAAACTTAAGTATCTTTAAGGACTTGTAGCTTCTTATATGCAATAAGGACATTAAAACTGCCCTAAATGTATTTGGAAGCTTATCATTCTCCAAACTTGAGCTGGAATATTTAGCAATCAGTTAGATATGCATATCCCAAAAGAAAATATCAAATTCTAGTAATGCAAATGCATCTTGTTTGGCAGACTTCAACTACAATAACTGAGTAATAATTAACTCAGCTGAGTTTCATGCTATCTTGATAATAGTGGTAGTTTTATCAAACTGTGAGATACTTTCGACAACAAGCAAAAGAAAAAATAAGACTTATTAAAAATATGGCTTAATTTTTAAAAAATCAATCTGGAAGTTAGAAATGGGTAAGGTATGTATTCCTCCTGTTCAGAAAAACTGAATTAATCATACTGTGGGTTCCTCAGGAGCGGGTTGTTTTAAGAGGATGAAAGCCGCCATTTTGTTCTGTATAGAAATCAATTTTACAGTTAAATGTGTTTAGCGTTTGAATGCCATACACACTGCATGTTGGCAACAACTTTCCTAATCTTGGCACTCAAAACACAACAAAAATCCCAGAGCTGTATATATCATACAACCTTGCAAGTGAGTCTTCAAATCTGATTAGCTGAGCGATTGACCTTTGGAACTTTCTTTTTGCCAATCAAATGGTAACTTTTGTAAGGCTGTTTCCACCTCCAAAACAAGAGAACATAAGAAAGATGAATTTTTAATTTGAAGGGCTAAATATTGTCCAGAGCACTGGGGATAAGTCCCCTGCTCTTCATCGAAATAGTGCCATGTGACCTTTTACATCTGCCCAAGCAGGCAGATGGGAACTTGGTTTAACATCTCAATCAAAATACGGCATCTCCAACGGTGCAGCACTCCCTCAGTACTGCACTGGAGTGTCAGCTTCGATTTTTTGTGCTTAAACTCTTCAGTGAAACGTGAACCGAGAGCCTTGTGACTCAGAGACAAGAGTGCTACCAAATGAGCCATGGCTGACACTCCAAAAAAAATTAAAAACTACAGCTTGAGCACTGGCCACCACTAGTGGTGGCGCTGCTGAGGCTGCTGCATTGCTGGCCTTCTGATTGGGCCAGCAAGACTTCGACTGTCATCCTTATTTGGATGGCAGCCCTGGCAATGACCTCTTAATTGGCTATTGCCAACCATATGTTGCTGCCAAAGCAGGGTCGCCTACTGCTTTCAGCCCCACTAGTGGCAGGGCTTCCAGGTAAACAGCAAAATTCAGTCCATTCTTTCAGGAAGGAAAAAAGGGATTGAATGATGAGTTAATTCAGTCATGGGATGTGGGAGTTGCTGACAAAGCCAACATTTATTGCCCATCCCTAATTGCCTTTAACTGAGTGGCTTGCTAGATCATTTCAGAGGGCAGTTAAAAGCCAGTGTCATTGCTGCAAGTCTAGAGTCACATGTAAGTCAGATGGATAAGGATGGCAGGTTTCCTTCTCTAAAGAATATTAGTGAACCAGATGAGTTTTTAAGACAATCTAGTTTACATTCTTTTGTTTTATGTAATTGTGTTTTAGGGCTGTACAGTAATAGTTTAGAGTTAATATTATAGTAATAAAACTGTTGCTAATGTTTGAGTAGTTTTGTTACTGTTAAACACTCCAATCCATGGGATGGAACAATTAGAATTGTTGGACCAGTGGGGCTGGGGCTTCCTCAGACCTCCCAACAGCTTCATTGCTAAGTTAAGTGCTGTACAAACAAATACAATTGTCATAGTTTAATAAGCTAAACAAGGATAATCCTCATGCCAACTCTTATGCAATATGCTAAGATGTTTAAGACAAGAGAAAGGCACTAGAAAGTTTAGAAATGAAAGTACAATTTTTGATTAAAATGATTAACTTGGCACTTATAAATCATACAAGTATTTATTCCATTCAAATCACTTAATATTTAAACTTATAAGACCATAAGACCATAAGACATAGGAGCAGAAATTAGGCCATTCGGCCCATCGAGTCTGCACCGCCATTCAATCATGGCTGATAAGTTTCTCAACCCCATTCTCCCGCCTTCTCCTCATAACCTTTGATCCCCTTACCAATCAAGAACCTATCAATCTCGGTCTTAAATACACTCAATGACCTGGCCTCCACAGCCTTCTGTGGCATTGAATTCCATAGATTCACCACTCTCTGGCTAAAGAAGTTTCTTCTCATCTCTGTTATAAAAGGTCTTCCCTTTACTCTGAGGCTGTGCCCTCGGGTCCTAGTCTCTCCTACTAATGGAAACATCTTCCCCACGTCCTCTCTATCCAGGCCTTTAAGTATTCTGTAAGTTTCAATCAGATCCCCCCTCATCCTTCTAAACTCCATCAAGTATAGACTCAGAGTCCTCAAACGTTCCTCATAGGTTAAGCCTTTCATTCCTGGGATCATTCTCGTGAACCTCCTCTGGACCCTTTCCAGGGCCAACACATCCTTCCTGAGATACGGGGCCCAAAATTGCTCACAATATTCTAAATATGGTCTGACCAGAGCTTTATAAAGCCTCAGCAGCACATCCCTGCTTTTATATTCTAGTCCTCTCGAAATAAGTGCCAACATTGCATTTGCCTTCCTAACTACAGACTCAACCTGCAAGTCCTGGACTAGGACTCCCAAGTCCCTTTGCACTCCAGATTTCTGAATTCTCTCCCCATTTAGAAAATAGTCTATGCCTCTATTCTTCCTACCAAAGTGCATGACCTCACACTTCCCCACGTTGTATTCCATCTGCCACTTCTTTGCCCATTCTCCTAACCTGTCCAAATCCTTCTGCAGCCTCCCCGCCTCCTCAATACTACCTGTCCCCCCACCTATCTTTGTATCATCTGCAAACTTAGCCAGGATGGCCTCAGTTCCTTCATCTAGATCATTAATGTATAAAGTGAAAAGTTGTGGTCCCAACACTGACCCCTGCGGAACTCCACTAGTCACCGGCCGCCATCCTGAGAAGGACCCCCTTATCCCCACTCTCTGCCTCCTGCCAGACAGACAATCTTCTATCCATGCTAGTTCTTGCCTCTAACACCATGGGCTCTTATCTTACTGAGCAGCCTCCTGTGCGGCACCTTGTCAAAGGCCTTCTGGAAGTCCAAGTAGATAACATCCATTGGCTCTCCATTTGTCTAACCTACTCGTTACCTCCTCAAAGAATTCTAACAGATTTGTCAGGCATGACCTCCCCTTGATGAAACCATGCTGACTTTGTCCTATTTTACCATGCACTTCCAAGTATCCTGAAATCTCATCCTTAATAATGGACTCTAATATCTTACCAACGACCGAGGTCAGGCTAATCGGCATGTAATTTTCCGTCTTTTGCCTCACTCCCTTCTTAAACAGGGGGGTTACATTAGCGATTTTCTTGTCCTCTGGGACCCTCCCTGGCTCCAGTGATTCCTGAAAGATCACCACTAACGCCTCCACTATATCTTTAGCTATCTCCTTCAGAACTCTGGGGTGTAATCCATCTGGTCCAGGTAATTTATCCACCTTCAGACCTTTTAGTTTTCCTAGCACCTTCTCCTTGGTAATGGCCACCATACTCACCTCTGCCCCCTGACTCTCTTGAACTTTGGGGATGTCACTCGTGTCTTCCACTGTGAAGACTGACGCAAAGTAGCTATTCAGTTCCTCCACCATTTCTTTGTTCCCCACTACTACTTCTCCAGCGTCATTTTCCAGCAGCCCAATGTCCACTTTTTTAGATATATAAAGGGTAAGAAAGAGGCAAAAGTGCAAAACTCTTGCAATCTTCTTTTATATTACTGGCTAGTTTACCCTCATATTTAATCTTCTCCCTCCTTATTTCTTTTTTAGTTGTCCTCTGTTGGTCTTTGTAGGCTTCCCAATCCCCTGGTTTCCCACTGCTCTTCGCCACATTGTATGCTTTCTCTTTAGCTTTTATGCTGTCCCTGACTTCCCTTGTCAGCCATGGTTGACTCGTCCTCCCTTTAGTATGCTTCTTCTTCCTAGGGATGAATTTTTGCTGTGTCTCCCAAATTACTCCCAGAAACTCCTGCCAATGCTGTTCCACTGTCTTTCCTGCTAGGCTGATCTCCCAGTCAATTCTGGCCAGCTCCTCCCTCATGCCTCTGTAGTTGCCTTTATTCAACTGTAATACTGGTACATCTGATTCCAACTTTTTCCTCTCAAATTGCAGGGTAAATTCTATCATATTATGGTCACTTCCTCCTAAGGGTTCCTTCACCTTAAGCTCCCTTATCAAATCTGCCTCATTACACATCATTAAATCTAGAATTGCCTGTTCCCTAGTGGGCTCCACCACAAGCTGCTCCAAAAAGCCATCTTGTAGACATTCCACAAATTCCTTTTCTTGGGATCCACTACCAACCTGATTTTCCCAGTCTACCTGCATATTGAAATCCCCCATGATCACTGTAACCTTGCCTTTCTTACACGCCTTTTCTATCTCCTGGTGTATCTTGTGCCCCACATCCTGACTACTGTTCGGAGGCCTGTACATAACTCCCATGATGGTTTTTTTACCTTTGCGGTTCCTCAACTCTACCCACACAGATTCTACATCATCTGACCCTACATCATTTCTTGCTATCGATTTAATTTCATTTCTTACTAACAAAGCAACCCCACCCCCTCTGCCAACCTGCCTATCTTTTCAATAGGATGTATATCCTTGGATATTTAGCTCCCAGTCCTGATCCCCTTGCAGCCATGTCTCCGTGATGCCCACCACATCATACCTGCCAATTTCAATCTGCGCCACAAGCTCATTTACCTTATTTCGTATACTGCGTGCATTCAGATACAACACCTTCAGTCCTGTATTTCCTGTCCCCTTTCTCATTATCGTCCCTTTATCTGATGTGCTTGAAGTTAGATTCCTAGCCCTTTCCAAACACTCTGTCCTATTTTGTGTTCTGGAGGCTTTAATAGCCTCTCCTGGGCTCTCCTTTCTTTTCAGATTTTTCATAATTTTCCATGAAGTTGAGTCCATCCCCTCACACGCTAACCTGCTGCTTTGTTTCCCATTAGTCATACTTCTTGGAGTTTTACCCTTCCCTCCCCCCCCACTTTCTCTATTTACCCTTTTCACTAGAACATTGGTCCCAGATCGGTTCAGGTGGAGACCGTCCCAACGGTACAGATCCCTCCTGTTCCAATGCTGATGCCAGTGCCCCACGAAATGGAACCCCTCTTTCCCGCACCACTCCTTTAGCCACGTGTTTACTTCCCTTATTTTTGCGTCCCTATGCCAATTTGCATGTGGCTCGGGTAGTAATCCGGAGATTATAACCCTTGATGACCTGTTCTTTAATTTAGTTCCTAGTTCCTGATAATCCCCAAACAAGTCCTCTTTCCTAGTCTTACCTATGTTATTTGTCCCTACGTGGACCACAACAACTGGATCCTCCTCCTCCCTCTCCAATATCCTTTCAAGCCGGTCAGAGATGTCCCTCACCCTGGTACCGGGCAGGCAACATACCATGCGGGACTCTCGATCCTGCTTACAAAGGAAGCTATCAATTACCCTAATTATAGAATCCCCTACAACTACCACTTGTCTTTTTGCTCCCCCCTCTTGAATGGCCTCCTGTGCCACGGTGCTGTGATCAGCTGGCTCATCCTCCCTACAGCCCTCTTCCTTATCCACACAAGGAGCAAGTACCTCGTACCTGTTGGACAAGGTCAAGAGCTGAGGCTCCTCTGTTCCTGAACACAGGATCCCTCTACCTGCCTCACTTGCAGTCACACCCTGCTGACCCTGACCACTGACCGGACTTTAGGTACTTAATTTACCGGGTGTGACCGCCTTCTGATACAAAGCATCCAGGTAATTCTCCCCCTCCCGGATGTGCCACAGATTCCGGAGCTCCAACCCCAGCTCATCAATTCTGAGCCAGAGTTCGTCTAGCAACCAACACTTGCTGCAGATGCGGTCACTGCAGCTCACAATGGGATCTGCCAGCTCCCACATCATACAGCTACAGCACATGACCTGCCCAGCCATCTCTACTTAGATAATTAATTAATTAGCTTTGCAGTGTTTTTTTTTAAATTTGCAGATTTCCTACCAACCAATCAGGTCACAGCTTTCCGGTGATGTCACTTTTTCAGTTACTCTGTGCCCCGAGGTCACCGCTCCGGTGCTCCTCCCTCCAAGTCTGCTCCCTAGAGACAAGGCCGCGAATCCCCGAGGTAAGCTAGATTTATACTCACCGCTCCGGTGCTCCTCCTTCCGAGTCTGCTCCCAGGATTTACTCACCATGTTTTATATGAATAAAACATTTGCATTTTCATGTTGTTTCCTATTCCTTTGGTTTGAGTTGTCTTAATTACTTTTTTATCAGCTATCTCTGAACATTAAATTAGGTTTTTTGTCCAATAATCTGATAAAAGGTGTAGAAATACAAGGAAAGGAAATTGCCATTAAGGCAATGGAAATAAAATTAAGAATGTGTTCTCCCACACAAATGCCCACTTGGATGACCTTCAGAATAGATTTTGCTTTAATGCTATCCTAGCCTCTATTGAAACTGATTTGAAGCTCTTTGGTTCTGAGACTGAACAATTGCATAATATACCTCTGCATAAAGTACCTTTGAATGAATTGTATGATTCAATCAATGATGTTAATCTAATGCATTGTACCGTGAGCATATATAAGGTATTTATCATATACTTGCTTCAAAAATATGTCTTAAAAAATCAGTAGATATCATCTGATTTCCCAGAGGAAAGAAACAGTAAAAATTGGTAAATAAGAATACTGGTCCAAACTGTTTTTCCCTCCTGGGTTGCTTCGCTGTATAAAAGAGATTCTACTTTTTATGGGATAGTAAAGTATAATATTAGAGTATAATATATAAAATATTAATTCTTGAAATATTAATTCCTGACTAGAAAATGGCTTGTGTATGCAAGCTGTCATTTCACAAGGCTAAGAATCAAAAATTATAATTTATAGGAACTGGGCACCATATTTCACAATGGCTTTGAAATTTGTTCGGGCCTAACTCTGAAGAAAGTAATCCTGTCAGGAGAAAGTAATTTTGCTTTGAAGCCTGAATTATAGAAGGTTCCAAAAGCTAGAAAATGCACAACATAAAGTGTTAAAAATCAGAACCCCTTTAGGCAGAAGACATGCCTTCTGATCCTCTTAGAAATCAATCTCTCATCTTTAGCACACCCAGCCTCCTTCAGTCATTTCTCAATTCACCATTACTGCAAACGGTCCTTTTATGTACTTTAGGATTTTTTCCCAAAGTGATCAAATGAAGTATATCTCTGCAGCTTAAATTATGACCAACCCATCTGTTCTTTCAATGCTGCTCCTTCCCTTCATGAGCCAAAAGGCTTATGCTTGGATTTATTTTTCAGGTGTTAGCTTTTCTGGGGTGATGCCAACTTTAGTGAAGCCATTGGCCAGCTTTTCTCATTTTTCAGATTGGCTTGTGGTGAATAAGCAGATAATTGTGGGTCAATCCATCTTCTGCCCATTTAGCATGCCCTAAACTTTGTATTTCAAAGAAATAATATATATACTGGTAACATCTACCGAGCAATGTGGAAAATTGCCCAGGTGTGTCCTGTCCACAAAATGTAGGGCAAATCCAACCCGGCCAATTATCATCCCATCAGTCTTTTTTTAAATGTATTCTTTCATGGGATGTGGATGTCATTGGCAAGACCAGCAGTTGTCTCCTATCCCTAATTGCCCCTGAGCTGAGTGGCTTGCTCGGCCCATTTCAAGGGCAGTTAAGAGTCAACCACATTGCTGTGGATCTGGAGGAACATGTAGGCCAGATCAGGTAAGGACGGCAGATTTCTTTCCCTAAAGGACATTCGTGGACCTGATGGGTTTTTATAACAATCAATGATAGTTTCATGGTCACCTTCACAGAGACAACAGCTGGGATTTTCCGCTCTGAGCCTAAGTCCTGTGGTGGGGCGGGAAACGAGAGTGTTTCCCACCCTGTTGTTCAGTGGGAAATGGCGCTGAATCGCGTGATGCTGGGCTAATTCATTATGCAGCCAGGGGTTTCCCGATGTTTTACATGGCAGGGCAGGCAGGACGTTGTGCACCCTGCCGTCATATCTGGGCACCATATTTAAAAAGTGCCTGGACAGCTGCTGTTCGAGGATCCACATCCTGGAACCACATGCAGCTCGAGCATTTACATGATAGATGCTCCATCCATCCACTGCTACACGTGATCTCCCAGGGTCCATAGTCACTGGAGGCCTCCATCTCTTCCACTCTCCACAAGCACTCTCCATCATAAAGTCAGAAGTGGGAATGTTCAGCACCATTCATGACTCCTCAGATACTGAAGCAGTCCATGCCCATATGCAGTTAGACCTGGACAACACTCAGGCTAAGGCTGACAAGTGACAAGCAACATTTGTGCTACACAACTGCCTGGCAGTTTGACCATCTCCAACAAGAGATAATCCAACCATCTCCCCTTGACATTTAATGCCATTACCATCGCTGAATCCCCACTATCAACATCCTGGGGGTTCACCATTGACCAGAAACTGAACTGGAACAACCATATAAATACTGCAGCTAAAAGAGCAGGTCAGAAGCTAGGAATCCTGTGGTGAGTAACTCACCAAAGCCTGTCCACCATCTATAACGCACAAGTCAGGAGTGTGATGGAATACTCCCCACTTGCCTGGCCGATAGCACTCAAGAAGCATCCAAGACAAAACAGCCCGCTTGATTGGCACCCTTTCTACCACCTTGAACATTCACTCCCTCCACCACTGACACACAGTGGCAGCATTGTGTGCCATCCACAAGATGCATTGCTTATTTATAATCAGGGCTACTCATTATATTGCCCACAGGCCAATTGAAGGATCATCATGAATCCTTACTGCAGCTTTCAACAAGCCACTACCTCTTCTCCCAGGCCATTTCAGCTTCCACCACTGATCCAGATCTGATTGCAATTTTGGGAGGTGATGTGAAAATTATCAAGAAGTATATGGACATGTCTGAGGTGCAAAGGTTATTTGGAGTTCAGAGTGCAGTGTAAAATATCAAAATTTGCCAATGATATCAAACGTAGAGGTGTGGCATACAGTGAAGATGGTGCCAATTGCTAGCCACAGATAGGCTAGCAGAATGGGCAGACAAGTGGGAGATTGAACTTATTGCAGAGAAGTATGAGCTTTTATGTTTTGGCAGAAGGGTAGAGATAGCCAATATAGAGTTAATGACGGAGCTCTAAAAGTCTGCAGGGACAGAAAGACCTGGGCTTTGTGTGCATACATCTTTGAAGTTGGCAGAACATATTGAGAGAGTAGTTAGGAAAACATATGGGGCAGAATTTTACGGCCCCGTTTCGGTGGGGACGGAGCCGTAAAATACGGTGAGACATTATAAATCCCATTGACTTCAGCAGGAACGTAAATTCCCGCTGTCGTAAAATTCTGCCCATGGAATCTTGGGCTTCATAAGTAGAGCTATTGAGTACAAAAGCAGGGAAGTTATGCTGAATCTTTATAAAGTTCCAGTTAGGTCACAACTGGAATAATGCATCCAGTTCTGTTCATCACACTTTGGGCAGAATTTTTACCTCAGCAGGCGGGCACGCGTCCGACCCCCTCGAGTGCAAAATGACATACATTGACATCGGGCGAGCGTCAGAACATCAAAGCGCAGTCGCGCGATATTTCGGTTGGCAGGCCTGCGAGAGAATCAGCAGCATGCCCGCCGACAATTAAAAGGCCTATTAAGGCCATTAAAAAGATAATTAACTTAATTTATTTGCTGCCCATCCAACCTCACGGTTGGCGGGCAAGCGAAAAGGCCAAGCAGCCTTTGCACTTTTTAGAGCAGGATGAGGTCTCCAACAGCAATTAAAAATAAAATAAAACATTTTACATTTCATTTATAACATGTCCCTGCTCAGTCACATGAGGGGACATGTTTTATAACATTTTAAAAATCTTTAATTTTTAAAAAAAACTTCATCTCCCTGAGGCAGTTCTATGCCTCAGGGAGATTTTCAAGTGCAAACTTGCGCGCATGCTTGAAGTTTGTGTTCACCTGCCTGCACAGGCAGTGCTGAGCGCTGCCACTCACGTTTTATACTGGGCGGGTCTTAATTGGCTCACCAGCATTAAATCGTGGTCTGGCCCTGCCAACCACCCCCACCAAGCTCGCCTGACAAGGGCAAAATTCTGCTCTTTATGTAGGATGTGAGGGTTCCTGAAAGGGTGCAAAGGAGGTTTACCAAAATGGTTCCAGTAATGAGGTACATTAGCAACAAGGTTAGGTTGGAGAAGTTGGGGTTTTGGAACCATTTTGGCAACCCTCCTTTGCACCCTGTCAGGAACTGTCACATCCTACCTAAAGTGTGATGAACAGAACTGGATGCATTACTCTAGTTGTGACCTAAAGGAGATGGTGGGGAGGTTTGATAGAATTGTATAAGATTATGACAGATTCAAGGTAGACACAAAGAGCTGATGGTACAAGTATTAGGGGTCAAGGATTTAAGGCTTTGGGAAAGAGATCCAGGGAGGATGTGAGGAGGAGCTTTTTTATGCAGTGAGTGGTAACGACCAGGAACTCGCTGCCTATGAGAGTGTTGGAAATGGAGACAATCAATAATTTCAAAAGAAAATTCAATGGGCACTTGAGGGAAATAAACTTGCAGGTCCAAGGGGATAAAGCAGAGGAATGGGACTGCCTGGATTGCTCCGCAGAGAGCCAATATAGACTTGATGGCCGAATGGCCTCCTTCTGAGGCATAATGATTCTATGATTCTGTTTGATAAGAAAAGGATTGTGGTGTTTCGAGCAAATCACTGCTTTTGTTTAAGATATTCAGCTAAAGATTACTGAGGATTTCTGTCTCTATGGTTTTTTATTGATAACTGAATTATATTCCGTGGTTTCTATGCAAAGGCTTTGCATATTTCATTAACATTCCCTGCAGATTAAACTGAGCAATTATCTCCTTAATTAAACGTGCAATTTTCTAGTAACTTCATGGGCTGCAAGAAAGGGTATGTGAGAACTGTTGAATTAGCTCTCGTTTGCATAAAGATGGATGGTTCAAGCTGGAAGTAGAAGATAAGGCGAAGTGTCATAATGGAATGTTATGGCAAGACGAGGCATGTCCTCCTACCCTGCTTTCAGTTGACCTTCTTCTGCTGTCTGTGTTGCTTTTGCTTGCAATGGGACAATTCCTCGTCAGTAACTCAATCTGAAATATAAGGTCCACTGCTCCTTCATATGTATATTAGGGTTTCAATTCCTCCTCTCCCAGTCCAAATTCGTAGGAATCACAGGGAAAATTCTCCACTAGTTAGAGTCATACCTAGCACAAAGGAAAATGTTGGTAGATTTTGGAGACCTATCATCACAGCCCCAGGATATCACTGAAAGAGTTCCTCAGGGTAGTGTCCTAAGTCCAACCATCTTCAACTGCTTCATCAATGACTTTCCCTCTATCATAAGCTCAGAAGTGGGGATGTTCACTGATGATTGCCCAATGTTCAGTTCCATTCCAACTCCCCAGATGATGAGGTAGCCCACATGTAGCAAGACCTGGACATCATTCAGGTTTAGGCTGATAAGTGGCAAGTAACATTCAAGCCACACAAGTGCCAGGCAAATGACCATCTCCAACAAGTGAATCTAACCATCTCCCCTTGACATTCAAAGATCGTTTTATCCTCCACAATCAACTTCCTGGGCGTTACCATTTACTAGACGCTTAACTGGACTAACCGTATAAATACTGTGGCAGATCAGAGCCTGGCTATTCTGTGACGACTTGCTTAATTCCTGATTCCTGAAAGCCTTTCAGCAATCTACAAGGCACAAGTCAGCAGCGTGATGGAATACTCCACTTGCCTGGATGAGTGTAGCTCCAACAACATTCAAGAAGCTCGACACCATCCAGGACAATGCAGCCGGCTTAATTGGCAACCCATCCACCACCTTAAACATTCACTCCCTCCATCAGCAGTGCACTGTAGATGCAATGTGTACCATTTATAAGATATACTGCAGCAACTCCTCCTTCAACAGTGCATTCAAAACATAAAAGCAAAATACTGCAGATGCTCGAAATCTGAAATAAAAACAGAAAATGCTGGAAAAACTCAGCAAGTCTGGCAGCATCTGTGGAGAGAGAAACAGAGGGCAGAATTTTCTCCCTGTCGGGGGGGCCAGCTCAGCGTGACATGCACCCTGAAGCACTGACCGCTCCCTGTGCAGGCGGGGGAGGAGGCTGAGTCGGGACCTGCGCTCTTTCATGCATGCGCATGCGAGGTTAGTTTCATTATGAAAAATTTAAATAAAGAAGAAAAAAAATTTTTCAGACATGTCCTCTCATGTGACAAGTGTCACATCAGCTGGGACATGTCAATGAATTTTAATTTAAAAATTTATTTGATTTATAAATCCTTCATGAAACCTCATCTCGCCCGTGGATGAGGTTTCATGATAAATGCGAAGGCTGGCTGGGCTCTTCACCTGCCTGCCAACCTTAAGGTTGGATGGGCAGCTATGTTAATTCTTTTAATTGGTGTTTAAACAGTCTTAATAGGCCTTTGACAGTTCAGTGGGTGCACAGCCGACTCTGGTGTGCGCCCGCCGAACTGAAGATCTGAATGACGCGCGGTGACATCGGGACGCACGCCTGGGTCACCACGTGTCATTTTACGCGTCAGCGAGTGGAGCCTGTCCCCACACGCTCACCTGAAGATTCAGGCCAGAGTTAACGTTTCCAGCCCGTATGACTTTTCCAGCATTTTCTGTTTTCATTCAAAACGTTACTTCTGCCCCCTAGAAGAAAAACAGCAACAAGCACATGCGAACACTGTAACTGGGAATCTGTAAGTTCCCATCCGAGCCACACACCATTCTGACTTGGAAATCATCTTCCTTTTGAAAATTCCTTCCTTGGAACACCCTCCCAAACAGCACTGTGGGTGTATCTACACCACATGGACTGCAGTGGTTCAAGAAGGCAGCTCAACACCACCTTCTCAAGGGCAATTAGGGATGGGCAATTAGTACTAGCTTTATCAGCGACATTAATATCTGTGAATGAACTTTTAAAGAATCATATATGAATAAAATAATATAACCTAAAACCTGAGGTTTGTTTCGATGTTGAAAATTCACAGAGAAGAATTTTAACTAATGCATCATGGAGACAGGAATTAAAGGAAGTGTTTTTATAAGTCAAACATTTGAATGCCCTGTTTGTGATTTGGAAATTTATAGGGCATTTCCTCCCAAAATAGACTAGCTGATCCAAAATTAAATTGGTGGTGGGAGGTAGGGATGGTTCTAGTTTCCTAAATTGAGCTATCAATGGCCCAGAAATTGTGATCAGTGGTGAACAAACGGCACTCACCTTTGTCATGTCACACTTGCCCACAGAATTTCTGCGAGTTTTTACACTGTGATTTGGGGCTATCAGAAAGTTTTTTTTAACTTTATTCTTTCATGGGATGTGGGCATCACTGGCAAGGCATTTGTTTCCCATCCCTCATTGCCCTTGAAATGAGTGGCTTGCTAGATCATTCAGGAGGCAGTTAAGAGTCAACCACGTTGCTGTGGATCAGGAGTTACAAATGTAGGCCGGACCAGATAAAGATGGCAGATTTACTTCCCTGAAAGACATTCGTGAACCAGATGGGTTTTTATGACAATTGATGGTAGTTTCATGGGTCACCATTACTGAGACTCACTTTATATTCCAGATTTATTAATTGAATCTAAATTCCAGCAGCTGCCATGGTGGGATTTGAACTGTGTTCCCAGAGCATTAGCCTGGATTATTATTCCAGTGACACTACGCCATTGTCTTCTAAAGCAGTATGAGGTCCTCTACATGTGTCCCCGGACCTGTGTGAACAAGGCAAGCAATGATGTATCTCCTCAATCAATCTGATTAAAGAATCCTTGCTGAGACCAAGAGAATACACCAGGAAATGGAAGTTAGAACATTTAGTTCAATTTAAAATCATGTACAGAAAGCAAAATAAAGTCTCAGATATTCCAGTCTCCGGATTGTTGGAAACTGGACATACGACTGAAGATGCACGTCAGGACCCCACATATGTCCTGATGCGCTGACCCCTGTGTGAATTGCTCAGGAAGTTTTAACTTCCAATGGGCAATTCTCCTGCTCCCTGGGATGCTGCGTAAACGTCTCCAACTCTAAGTTAGAGTTGGAGACTTCAGACAGTTCTGCAGTGCTTACCTGGATAGTTACCCAAGGAAAGGTTAGGCAGGTTAAAACCTAGTTTAACTTCTGGGTTACTACAGAACTAAACCTCCAATCACTCACAGTGACTCCCTTGACTTTACCCTGACACCCTCCCCCCCCAACAACTACCCTCCCAATCCGCCAACCCATTCACCACGTACCCATCTCACCCACCAACCCACCTCAGCCACCTTATATACCTGCCACCCTAAGTGCCTGCCACCCTACCCAACTGCCACCCCACCCAACTGCCACTTACCCACTTACTTCACCCACCTACCCACCCTACCACCTTGCCCATTCGCTCATTCATCCACTCATTCATCCATTCAATAACATTCACATGGGACCTTTAAACTTACCATACAGCAGCTAGTGCCATTAAAAGGGTATGTATCTTGCCTTTCCCTGACTCTACAGTGCTGTGATGGAGCTCTTCATTGGACACTGCTCCACATTTCTGGAGAAGCCAGGCTTGGAAGACCCAGCAGGAAATGTGAAACACTGATGGGGCGAGCGGAGCGGCAATCTGACAATGATGGCCAAAGTGAGGGAAAGAAAGATGTGATTAAAAGAGGGAGATAAGACAGTCAGGAAGAAAAAGTAAAAAAATATATAAATATATATATTTTTTTAATTGTAAAAAATCTCCAAAACTAATTAAAATCTGACTTTGAAGGTGAGAGTCCACTGAAAAGTAAATTTTCTGTGTCAGAGAGGATTCTTTGACAGTGAGTACAGTTTATCACAACGCTAACATTTACTTTTACACTTGAATGGGTGAGCCTTAACCTTTACTGGCATGTTTAATGGTTCTCTGGTGGGTAAGTCCAGCAATTTCACACCCTTCATGTGTTAGAATGGCAAATCTCCCAGTGAGCTACTGATGTGGTAAAGCTGTGGAGGAGGAGGGCAAATCGAACAGCAACTTCCTAACTTCCAAGGCTGATTGTGCATGTGTGGATGCCAATAACTGCTGTCCAATTTACTCTTAAGAATGGTGAGTGTGGGTGGCCTCACCAATGTTACACTTGCTGCAAAATCCAGGCCAATATCTTCTGTTCCCAGTACTTTCATTCACTTCAATGGATGCAAGAATGCAAAGATTCAGCTTCCTAATGAACTATGAATGGCTGCCAAGGACAGGTGTTGTCTTTTTACAGAAGAATTTCCTTGGGGTTTTTTCTGTTCTGCTGGTCTTCCGACAGCAGAGTGTAAGAAGCCCCAAGTGCATTCATCCTGTCATTTTTGATCTGGCAGTAAGTTAAACCCTTTGGAACGAGTAAATCAGTAGTATTAGTGAGGGTGACTGATAGACCAGTAGCTCTGGTGGTTTGTGGGTGGCACAGTGGGTAGCAATAATCTGTCAGTCAGCAGAATAAGGCTCAGAACAGATTTGTCATCAATAGGGGGAAATATATTAGATGTAGGAGACAATGGTGGCACTAAGCTTGAAATAAATGTAGCTGCACGAAGATCAAAGATATCAGAGGATACAATTCATTCGCACTCTCTGAGTCCATGAACGCAGACAAAATCTGATAAAAAAAGACGATTTTTTTTAGGGTTGTGATATAAATTGAGACATATTTTGCCTTCGACATAGGACATACTGACGACTGGACAGTTTTTTTATGTGGAAGGGCAAGCTGATGAATGTGAAGTGTGTGTGAGCTCATAAAGAAGTTCAGCTGAATATTTATCTTCATGATTGTATCCCTTGGTTTTCTGAGTTATATTCGTGTTTTCTCCTCTTGTGAGTGATCCTTAATACTGCAGTATTCCTGTGCACACAGACAAACTCCACTCAATATGTGTTGCACACAAAGAATCCACTCAAGCATGCTCTCACAACAAATGTGAGCACTTCAACTGGAGAGCAATGGTGCTGAATAGCAGTTTCTCAGGATAAATTAATTGCAATAAATTAACTATGAAACAAACTACTTATTTAGTCTAATGGTGTTATGTTGCTATCTTTCAAAGTTGAAGTTAGCCTTTAATGATACGCTAGAGAATATTTAAAGCTTTACAGGGTCACAGTGAAACACTTCAGTTGAAAAAGAAAGTCATGGGGATGTGATTCTGACATTGGACAATAATGTAAAATGGCGATATTGAATCAACTGCAGCTATATACATATAAACAGGCAGCTGATCCAAAACACCTGCTTAACACAATCCATTAAAGTCGAAATTACTCCCAAGATCTTGGAATCATGCTTGGGTAGGTATCACTGAATTTCATCCACAAATGCTTATCCATCAGTGTCACTCTGCTCACCACAGGGTGGAGGTGTGAAGGCAGTGGGGCTCTTCTCCTCCCCAAACTCCACCACTCTCCTGCATGATTAAATGTCCCCTGGCACCAAACTCACCGGGGGTGGGGGGTGGGGGGTGGGGGGTGGCGGGGGGTGGAGAGCACTGAATTCTTGTGGCACTATTTAATGCAGATGACAGGGGTCTTGCCCATTGGCTGGAGAGCCAGTGAGAGACTCACATTTAGGGAAGGCCCACCAAATTAAGTGCCACTTGGGCACTTAACTAGACAGAGACGGGCCTTCCCAGGATCAAGGAGCCCAGGCCTGGTATTCCTGCCTGCTGAGAACTGCTGGTTAATCTGATGCAGAGGCTGGCAGCTCTATTGAATGGCAGCTGCACTGGGCAGGCAGTGGCTGCTGTCGGTATGGCACACAGCTGAGGCATAGTATCACGCTAGGGAGGGAGGAGGATCGGTTGCGGAGGATGGGGATCAGCAGCAGTGGTATGGGGAGGCTCTCAGGAGCCTCCCCCTGTGCAAACAACCTCACATGGCTTCTAGGATTGAGTTTATTTTATTATAGTTGACACATCCTTAAGTGTTTTGGTTAAAATTATATTCTATATGTGCCATAACCACAAAAGCATGATGGATAAATAAAAGCAAAATACTGCGGATTCTTCAGAAGAGTCATACTAACTCGAAATGTTAACTCTGTCTCTCTCTCCACAGATGCTGCTAGACCTGCTGAGTTTTTCCAGAATTTTCTGCTTTTATTTCAGATTTCCAGCATCCGCAGCATTTTGCTTTTATCATGAAAAGGCAGTTAGCTAATGACTGACCAATCATATGGACAGAAATGGGGTTTTACCTAATATGGCACAGAGCCCAGCTGGAACAGTGTATAAAGTAAGGATTTGTAAGATACTAAGCACATATTATCTTCAAGAAGAAAAGACAGGAGATAAACTTCCATCAAGAGACAAGGCACCCAATCAACTAGATGCCCTTTGCTAAGTATCATGATTTTGTGCTTATTGTGGAAAACTTAATGAAGTGTGTGAAGCTTGTGAAAACACCCTCAAACCTGTGTCGTTATGTAGCTAGTCTGAGCTGGTCGTCCCTTTGTGATTAGCTCTCTCAACTTAGTCAGTAGTTGTAATTGACCTAGGTCTTATAATTAAATTAAAGCAAACCCAAGATCTTATAGGGTTTGGTTACCGTGTTCCCTGAATGATGAGCACCGCACCCACACCACACCCCCCCACCCCTGCCATCATCTGGCACTCGGTTAATACCAGCAGTGGAAGGATGAGGCCCTTAAGTGGGCATTGTTTGACCACTAAAGGCCCATAATTGGTGGCAAGAAGGAAAGGCCTTTCATGGGCCTTCCTGCCACAGACTTAGTCAGGATAGGGAGGGGGAGGCATGCAGTCACCACCCTCCCATCTGAATAAATGCCCACCACCACCAAACTCTCCATCTGCTGAAGCTACTGAGTCAGTGACTTGGCAAACTCAGTTGTAACGTTTACAGGTTCACTCTGTATATTTTCTTCCCCACACTCTGAAAAATATGCAGCTGGCCTCCCAAGTTAAACAAAGAAGGTAAGAGCCCATGGACAACCTTCCTGCCTCTCTGCCAATTGAGGCCCTTAAGTTGGAAATTAATGCCTACCTAAGGCCCTCATCCTGCCACCACTCATATAAACTCAGCAGTGGGAGGGGTCTCATCGTGTGGGGACCATGACAAGCAGGCCCTTGCGGTGTTGCTTGCTGGCTCCCAAGGGGTTCCCTTGTTCAAAGACACTCAGTACCTGATCAAAGGACCTGGCATCATGAAGGAGGGGTGGGAGTGGTGCTTCTCCTTCGCTACCTCCTTTAAATCTAGCCTCAAGTGTCTGTTTCTTAACTTTATTTTCATATATTTAAGGGAATTGTCAGGGAATGGTGAGGTGATGGCACAAAAATGAAAGAGGCCAACTAGAAATAAACTCTGTATTGCCCAATGTCCATCACCATGGTGCTGCAGTTCAGTAAACAACCCAAATAAGAAAAACTGCATCGAATATAAAAAAAAATGACTTTATGATGACCCCAATCTACTTAGATCAAAAGCAGAAAACCAGAACAACATGTCAAACTTCTCACTGACTTGCTGGATCGTTTTTCCTTTTACTCTAAGCTATACAGCACCTTTGTTTCCCTTTAATCTTCCTCAGGAACACTAAACAGTTCTTTAGTTCACATTTCCTAACAAAGGTAGAGAGAATGTGCTTACAATTTTTTTCGCAAATAGCAAATGGAGAAAATCTGAAAACCTGTTTTCAGGAAAGGTTGCCAATGTAAGGAGAAAGCACTTTATGTGGCTTATGTGACCCAGTTTCCTTTTTTTCAGAATTTCCAGGAACTAAATGACAAGTTCCTGATAGAATAACAGAAAACAAATCCGAATCAATCCAAATTGACAGAATCCTTACTTTCAATTGATCTCAGAGCTGCGTTCTAATGAATAAATACGAAGAATGCGAAGAGTTGGGAGTATTTTATTCTATGGACCAAATTTGTTTGCGTTGAGCAGAACATGTGGCAAACACCTGGGGCAGGATTTTCACCTCGACGGACCGGCGCGGCAGATTGGCCCAGCAACAACCGTGAAACCGACCGCCGTACACAATCGGGCCCCAACTGTGATTTCATACTGGCTGGACAATTAATGGCCAGCCAGAGTGAAAGGCACACTCAGAGACTTGGTGCTGCCGGGGTGGGAGCAGGAGGTGCGCGAGCGCTGAAGTGTGCGCATGCGTGCGGGTGTGCTCAGTGAAAGCTCTCTGAAGGCACAGAGCTGCCTCAGGGAGCTACAGATTTTTAACATCACGAATAAAGATTTGAAAAATAAGGAAAACATGTCTCCTCATGTGATTCTGTCACATGAGCAGGGACATGTTAAAAATGAATTTTAAAAGTTGTTTTTTAATCACTGGTCGAAACCTCAACCTGCCCATGAATGAGGTTTCACAAAAAATGCAAAGGCCGCTTGGCCTATTCACCCGCCTGCCAGCCGTAAGGTTGGACGGGCAGGGAAAAGTTCAATTTAATTAATTAATTAATGGGCTTAATAGCCCTCTTAATTGTCAGCAGGCGTGCTGCCGACTCTCGCGTACGCCTGCCGACTGAAATATCGCGCGAGAGCGCGATGACATCGGGACACTCACCCGAAATCATGGCGCGCTATTTCACGCTCGTACGTGTCAGGCGGGCGTCTGCAGGCCGAGCTGAAAATCCTGGCCCTAGTTATGATTTGAGGCCAGGCATGCTTTGAGTGTATTATTACTTTGCAGTGAAGTAAGACAACAGTTTAACTTTTCAGATTCTGTAATATCCTTGGATTTTTTTTGAAACTACTGGAAGATTTATATCTAACAGTCGATAAGACTTGCATCCAGTGTGTGTCTGTCACATTTCAGGCGTAACATTTCAAAGTGGCAAAGTACTTCTTTTAAACAAAGTCATTTCATGTTAGTTTTTTGCGACAATACATTTATGAGTTCCTACCAATTTGCAAAGTTCACTCAATACAACAATTAACCTCTATTGCAAACAGCGCTTGCAGTAATTAGAATCTAAGCACTTAAAATAATTATCCACCTTATTTCATGTTAGTTTCTTGTGACAAATTTATGAATTCCTACCAATTCGAAAAGTTCACTCATATATATATATATATATATATATATATGTGCTGGCTTCATTCTCACCATGGCAATCATCTCATAATGTGTTTCACACTCCTCAAGAGCTTGAGCGAGCAAGGCACCAATTGACCTTAATTCTTTTCTGTTTTTTCTACATGACTATTAATTATGCAGATTTATGAATCTTATAAAAATCCCATCATCTTGGAAATAGTTCAATGTAAATTATTACACTTCAGAATACCTCATTTTTCCCCTGCTTTCTATAATTTTCTGCCAATTCTCTTTTTACCCAAGGCATTGTTTCCTTGCAGGGATATAGTTTCATTTTTAAAAATTATAATTCATTTATGGGATGTGAGCATCACTGGCTAGGCTGGCATTTATTGACCATTCCTAATTGCTCTTGAGAAGGTCGTGGTGAGCTGCCTTGTTGAACCGCTGCAGTCCCTGTGGTGTAGGTATACCCACAGTGCTGTTAGGAAGGGAGTTCCAAGATTTTGACCCAGCGACAGTGAAGGAACGGCAATATTTTTCCAAGTCAGGATGGTGTGTGGCTTGGAGGGGAACTTCCAGGTGGTGGTGTTCCCATGTATCTTCTCCCCTTGTCCTTCTAGAAGGTAGTGGTAGTGTGCCAGATGACTTCCAGTAACTTGTCCAAGTGGTCATTCTTCAAGTGTAACCTTAGACAGAGTTTTGGTAGCTCATTGGACTGCAGTTGATGCTACAGCCAACTCTAATTCCATCCCCATCTAGCAGCCAAATGTGCACATTTCAGCAGGGTTGGTGGTTAACACTAATGATGGGAACACTGGATGCTTTATCCTCTGTAATCCTGGGGCACTAAGGCTTTTTGAGATTAACTAATTTAGCATTGATTAGTGATCATATCTAGGGTTTTCCCAGTTTGTAAAGCTCAACCGGTCATGACTTTAACTCACAGAGTCATTGAGGAACTGTCATTTATTTTGTACACACGAAATAAATCATACATTCCACCTGAGTACTCTTTCAAACACTCTCAAATACCCCTGCGAAACCCATTTTTACACTTTTTGTACCTATTCATTTATAAGGTTAAGAATTGAGTGTCTCAATTGTACATTACATATTTGAAAGTTCACATAATTCATGCCTTATAATTAAACTATCCATGTTGGGGTAGAGTTTCCATCACTAATGAATTTTCTGCCAAAAATCGCCCAAACTGGTGTTAAGTGGAGTGATGATTCTTAGATGAGGACAGTGGTACCTAGCTCAAAAAAGGACTCACAGCCAGACAAGTGAGAGAGCAACTGATAAATACTTTAAAGAAACAACCATAATATAAAGCTATGTTAGGCTTTTCATTTAACCGTACATAATTAAGACGTTTGCAGAAGTAGAGTTCATTAGTGTGTGGAAGCAGAATAGAAGTTACTTCAGTGAACAACACCATGGTTCACTGAAATCTAACATGCAGATGCAGCAAGCAATTAAGAAGGCAAATGTTATGTTGGCCTATATTACAAGAGGATTTGGGTATAGGAGTAAAGATTTCTTCCTGCAATTATATAGATCTTGGTGACACTGCACCAAGGGAAATTGTGTGCAATTTTAGTCTCCTTACCTAAGAAAAGATATACTTGCCATAGTTGGAGTGCAACAAAGGTTCTTCTAGTTAATTCTTGCGATGGAGGGATTGTCCTATGAGGAAAGATTAAATAGACTGGGCCTTCATTCTCTGTATTTTAGAAGAATGAGATGTAATCTCATTCAAACATGCAAAATTCTTACAAGGCTCGACAGGTTGGATGCAGGAAGGATGTTTCCCCTGGTTTGGGGGTTCAAAACCAGGGGACGCAGTCTCAGAATAAAGGGTGGGACATTTAAGACGGAGATGTGGAGGATTTCTTCACTCGGGAATTCCTTGCTCCAGAATATGGTGTGGGCTCAGTCGTAGAGTATGTTCAAGACTGAGATTGATAGATTTCTACATATTAAAAACATCAAGGGATAAGAGGATAGTGCAGGAAAATGGTGTAGAAGTAGAAGATCAGCCATGATCTCATTGAATGGTGGAGTGGACTCGAAGGGCTGAATGGCCCACTCCTGCTCCTATTTCTTATGTTCTTATGTTCAACAGCCTGATAAGGAACAGGTAAACTGATGGCCACTGCTTACCTTAGACATAAATAATTAAAATAGCTGGAACAGATACAAATAATGAAACTTTTGAGAGTTAATTTGATGCCAAAGATGTTACTCAGAGGATGAAACTGGTTGCGGAGAATAGCTTGAAATGGGATAAAAAAGGTGAGGTATGAGTGATCGATCAAGGCCAGTAGCTACGTGCAAAGGCTCAAGAAGCTAATCACAGGTGAATGGCCTTAAAGGTGGGATTTTAAACTCAAGGTTTAGACAAAGAACTCAATGTTTTATAGGGTACTTCAAAATAAAATAAATCAATTGAGGGCAAAAGGACCTTATCAATAATCCATCCAGGTATCCACCCCTGAGAAAGGATATAAAGAAGGAGACTTTGGGAGACCTCAGTGCAGCAGGAGGCGGAAAGAACTCTTAAGGAAGATTTTGGACAAACACTGGTAAGTTGTTCAAGAAGTCAAGAAGACTTGGGGCACTGAAAAGGGAAGTGGAAGGAGAAAGAAAGAGCTGTTTGCGCAGGCCAGCCATCCTGCTCAATCTGGACTGGTACTCACTACTTGTCTCAGTCATATGTTTTCGCTGTAAACTGTGTTATATCCTGTTTTAATCTCAGATTTAACTCAACATCCCACCATATTGGTTGCACTCAATCCTGATTGATTGATCAGACAGTAACAACTCTCAACTATTTCTCAAAGATATAAAATGGTACAGTGCACAGGTTATGTTCAGGTTGAATTGAGTTCCTGTGATCTTTTACACTGGTTTAAGAATCATTGGGCTAGAAGCCGGCCCCACCCACAAGCCTAGGCACACCCCCGGATCAAATTAATCATCAAGCTAAGATTCCACTCATTGTGCCAGTTTGCAGACTTTTGAGGGGTCTCTTCAAATTAACCCTTTTTAGGCACAAAGGCATCTTTTAAAAAGTCTTAAAATGACAAAAATGTAGCTAATTTATCAAGAAACTGACTAACGTACACCAGTAAAACTAGTAAATAGTTATGTATAGTATTTTAAAGTAATTTTCCATTATTTAAAACCAGATTACTCACAGATGTTGGACTGGACATTCTTATTGAAAATACTTATTATTTTGTGATAAACTCATTTTTAGCTGTACTAATAAAGCTGCACCAGATTTCCACTCTTAAATATATCAAGAAATATTTTCTAATGCAAGGAAAAAGTAGAAAGATTTATGTTATCAAATAGAGCCCGATTGCACTGGTTCATGGAGGTGGCAATTGAGTTAGATTCCCACTAAGTTTGAAATTACTTATCTGGAAATCCAGGTGATCCTGTCTCACCCGATGTTCTGATGGGTAGTTTTGCTTCGGGGTGTAGGAGTTTCTGATGGGTTTTTATTTGTGCAGGTGGGTGGGACTGTGTGTTCCCCACAATTGTATAACTCTTGATTGAGCTAGGGGTAAGGTTGGTAGTTGGAATTATGCCTGAGTGGGGACTGAGTGTGACTGCTTCAGGAGGTATGCTGCTATGGGTTTCACTGGTCAAGAATAGTTGGGGGCAGGGCAGTGGTAGGTAAAGCAGGTTTTTATATTTCTTGAATGAGGAGGTTTCCAATGGGGTTTTGTCATTAGCAGGGAGAAGCAGGGTCTTGTGACTCTTCCAATCTATAGGAAACTTTTGATACAATAGATGTCGTATCTGTTGCAATTCCAATGTCTCCAATGCATAACGGATCAATCATCTTTATTGAAACTACGATTAAAAAATAAATCGGAATGATTAACATACTCATAAATACAGGCATGACCATTCTGTTTCCTCGGTTTCTAAACATTGGAAACATTCTGCATGCATACTATCTAAGGATTATGGTGAAAAACAAGAGGAATATTAAAAAAACTTGACTCATTGCACAGAAACTCGGGGTGAGAATCGGGGGCGCAATGCCCTTAAAGGCCAGTTACTATCTTCTAGTGAAATGGATGCTCTCCATTCCTGGTTTCAGGTGAAGCTCATTTAATATGAACAATGGACAGGCTCGTAAATAAACACTGTTGTGATAGTGATTTCTTTCCAAATGATCAGTAATGAGCTGGAAGCTTTGGTGACCTCAGTTAATTAAAACTCATGTTTAATACTTTCAGTGCTGAGCAATTTTTATGGCTTTCAAATACAAATTCTTCCTGCCATAAGACATTTACAAAAATGCTTTATCTTGACAGCTGATTGTATTAAGTGGAATTGAAAAATATGAAAAACCTTGTTACAATTTTATTATTTGCCTTTTTTTAAGCAACAACCATTTACTTTGCTGTGCATCATTTTTGTATGTTAGGGATAGATTGTGTTCACAATTGCCAAAGCATAAACAGTAGTTTAAAATTACAATGCAACTTAATCCTTTGAAGCAGCCAGTTCTAGCTGCCTTGATTCTTGGTACTTGGTATTTGGAAAGGTTTCCTTTCATAGTATTCCACCAGGAAATTTTCACAGGGGGTGCACAGTGGGTGCAGTCGATGGTCACATTGATTAAAAAAGTTCAACAGATTTTCCTTAAATGAATCCTTAGCAGGCATGGAGATTAAGGTTTGTGGAGGATTGTTTCAATCCTTATTTGTTCTTGGGGGAAAAGAAGTTAGCAAAGGAAGCACCTAATCAGTTCACAAGAGAGATACAAGTGGCAGAGGCCATTTAGCCCATCTCAGCATATCCATCCAATCCTGCTAATCCAATCATCTAATGATATCTTGAATGAATGCAGAGTTTGTACCTCTATTACTTAGTCTGGAGCAACGCTCAAAACATTCATCATTCTTTGCATAAAGAAGTTTCTTCCTGATGTCAGCCTTAAATTTGATTTGTTGAGTTTCATGTTCGGGGAGATTTTTATTTGCCTGCTTAGCTGAAGGTGAGTCAGCAACATTGCAAGATTGTGACTTCTGTTTTATTTCAGCTAATCCAAAAGTGTGATGCAAGAACATGATGGAGAAATTAACATGGCAGATCTTCACAAACAGGAAGGGCTGAATTTTAACTTCTGGACACAATGGGAAGGCTGGGGGCAGTTTGGGACACAAAAGATCACGGAATGGGTTTTTCCCATGGCCTTTTAACTGAGCCAAGGCATCAGCTCCCACTAGTTTCCTGACCAATTAGACCGACCTACACCTCACTTAAATCTCAGGATTTGAGGGGACCCTGGCAAGGGATTCATTCTACAATTGTCAGGAGTGAAAGAGCAACTGTACTGATGGAGTCTCATTGTGGGAAGTTTGCAGCCTGCCCCCCATCATCTTTGAAGATCATGCTGTTGGTTATAAGGGCCTGCAGAGAAACATTGTTCTTCGTGGATGGCTGAAAGAGGTCAGCATGCATGTGTGGCTGGAAGTGACTATGCAGGTAAGAACGAGCATGGTTCTGCATTCCTGAAAACACTGCTGCAAGAGATTCAATGACCATGTTAGGGCAAGAAAGATGAGTGGCATGCCACATTCAAGTGCCAACTACCTCACTCTGACTTCTCCAGCACTTTTCTGCAAAGTGCTCCTCAGATCAATACACCTGGCACCTCCATCCATTTCTGTTTCTCTCTCGAGGCAACTTCTCATGTCCCTAACCACCACTGTCACCTTCACTTTAGTGGCATCTCACACCCTTCAATCACAATCACCCTTCACAGATGTTGTTATGACATCCTCTCAGTACATTCTATTTCTCAGACTCATAGCTTTTATCTTTCTCTTCCTGTAGGAGAAGAGAACACAGTGCATTAGGAATTGGCGGAGAGCTGAGGTGGACATCTAGTCATTGCCACCCTGACCATTGCAGAGGAGGATGCACTAGAGTTCAGTAGAGTGTCAGGACACAAGACCATTGGAGATGGAGTGATGGGGGTCTCCCAAATACGTGATGACAGAATTAGATATCACACGGTCACATGGCATGCAACAATCACTCGTGCTGATTTGATATCAGCATCCAGTGAAACATGATCATCTGCACAATTATGACTTTGAACTCTTTCAACTTGTGAATTCTAATTCATGACTTACAGCTTGCACAGAAATTTAAAGCTATAGTCCCAAAATATGTTAATCTTAGAAATCTTACAATTGTAACACTGAACATCAACAGTTACAAATTTAATGCCTTGTAAAAAATACTTTACTTTTCTATTCTTAATATCAAATTGAATAACCTCACATTTTCTTGCATTATACTCCATCTGCGACCTTGTTTGCCACTCACTTAACCTGTTTATGTCTCGTTGCAGCCTCTTTATGTCCTCTTCACACTTTACAGTCCCACCTAATTTTGTATCATCAGCAAACTTAGATACATTACTCTTGGCCACTTTGTCTAAGTCATTAATCTAGATTTAAATAGTTGAGGCCCCAGCACTGGTCCTGTGGCACTCAACTGGTTACAGCCTGCCAACTTGAAAACGCCCCTTTTATTTTTACTTTCTGCTTCCTGTCCATGAGCCAATCCTCTATCAATGCTAATATATTATCCCAACTCTATGAGTTCTTACCTTATGTATTAACCTTTTTTTGTGGTGTTTTATCGAATGCCTTTTGGAAATCCAAGTATACTACATGTACTGGCTCCACTTTATATAACCTACTGATTACATCCTTAATAATAGATTCCAGCATTTTCCAGATGGCTGATGTCAGGCTAACTCATCTGTAGTTCCCTGTTTTCCATCTCCCTCCTTCTTTTGAATAGAGGTGTTACATTTGCTAACTTCCACTTGATGCTGAAGCTCGGAGGTCATTGACAAAGAGGACCATTCTGGAGCAGCAGCTTCTGTCAACCTTTCCGGGGCACAGCACATGATTGGACAGAGATTGGAGGAGTCCGGCTCTAGCATGAGTGTCACGATGTGTTAGGCCTTTGTCCTGATGCCCACCTCCATAGAAAGTGTGGCCACCTGCACGGATAATCAGTTGCGGCAGATGACTAAATGCATGTTGATCCTCACCAATGTACTGTACACTCTGTCTGGCAGTTTAAATGGGGTAGAGGAAAGCCTCTTCTTGGCTATTGGGTGCCTCACTGCGGTGCAGCAAAGTGCTCTCTAGCTCTTGGCTCGCAGGGAAGTGTGAGTTGGACATGAAGATGGGGTAAGGGCACATGGAAGTGGGGAGTCTTCTCGTGGTTCCACTCCTCCAACCTTGACCCCTACCCCACCGCTGCCTCCTGTTCCAATGGCTGAGTCTGCCTCTGAACAGGTATAGGTGCGGCAGTCTTTGGTGGGATCCGCATGGTCTCCAAAACAATAGTCAGAATAGTGGAACAAGCAGCCTGCCTCTTGCTTTGGTGAAGTCACAGGTGTAACTACACATGAAGGTAATAGGGAAAAGAAGAGTAAGACTTTGTAGCTTCACAAAGGAAATCATTTGGATGTTTGAAAGTATGTTAGATTGCCACTTTTATTGCCAATGTCAATAAACTATAAACTTTATTTCAGATCTCCACTGTTCAGTTAACTCCATTCTAGCCTCTCGCTTGCCAAGTGACCATCAGCCTTGAGGTAACTGGTATAAAAAGGGATTACCTACAGTCTACTGTATTCGCTACTCCCAATGCAGTCCCCTCTACATTGGGGAGAAAAACGCAGACTGGGTGACCGCTTTGCAGAACATTTTAGCACAGTCTGCAAGCATGACCCAGACTTTCCTGTCACTTGCCATTTCAACACACCATCCTGCTCTCACGTTCACATGTCTGTCTTTGGCCTGCTGCAATGTTCCAGTGAAGCCCAACACAACCTGGAGGAGCCAGCACCTTATCTTCCGATTAGGCACCTTACAGCCTCTGGACTTAACAGTGAGTTCAACTCTTCAGGTCATGAACTCTCTCCTCCATCTTTACCCCTGTTTTAATCCATTTGAAAATTTTTTATTAATTCGTTCATTTTTAAAAAATTATTTTTTATCCTACTTCCCCAACCATTCCCCTCCCCCCCACCCCACACAGGGCCATTCGTCACTTGTTTTAATGTTTTGCTTTCACAGAGCACCAACCCTTGTTCTGCTATTAACACATTCTGCTATCTTACCTTTATGCCACCACCAGCACCTTCTTTAGTCTTTAACACTACTTTTAATGCTTGTTTTGTCCTGTGTCCATGACATGTTTGTCAAATTTCTCCTTAGCTTCCACCTCTCCCTGACCTTCCATTTTGCTCCACCTGCTCCACCCTCTTAAACAGTACAAAATTCATTGCATTTCTACTTCTGTTTAGCTCTGAAGAAGTCATACAGACTCAAAACATTAACTCTGTTTCTCTCTCCACAGATGCTGCCAGAGCTGCTGAGTTTTTCCAGAATTTTCTGTTTTTATTTCAGATTTCCAGCATCTGCAATATTTTGCTATTATCCACAGTCCCATGGATCTCCTCAAACAGTTGTATCTTAACGCTGACAAACAGAAAACATCAACAGCAGTGCTAACTGGTTTTAGCAAAGCATTTGATCAGTAGATCATAACATCACAATCAACAATCTCCTTCAATTAGGAGTGAGCCCGTGATGTGTAAACTAGATTTCAGACTTTCTTAACAGTTGACAGCAATCTGTTCAAAATGAATTGAATGTTTCCAGTTGGATAACGCTACATGCTGGGATCCCTCAAGGAACTAAATTATGCTGCTTTATATTTTTGGATGCCATAAACAATGCTTATATTGATATTGCCACACCTATTCATCGCTATAAATATATGGATGACCTGACCCTCTTGGAGTGTCGTAATCAAGGCAACGCATCAGACATGCAAGGGGCAATGACTTCATGAGTGACTGGGCAATGATGAGTCACATGAGACTGAACCCCAAAAGTACAACACTATGGAATTGTGTTTCATTCAGTGCGCCACCACTTCACCACGATCCCCCTCTCATCAACATAGATGATGCGGAGATTGTGCAACAAGTGTGCATTAAACAGAATCCACAATCAAATGATCTCAAATAGGACCACCAAGGGCAGGATTTTGCCTTTGTGGGATGCTAAGTGGGGGCGGGCGGGAAGTCGACTGCTGCCCGCGATCGGCTCTGCTCCGCGATTTCATGTGGGTGGGCCAATTAAGGCCCGCCCTGCATGGATCGCGAGCGGCAGCACTGAGCACTGCCTGTGTGAGTGGGGGGAGAAGGGCCTAGTGCGCAGTTCACACATGTGCGACAAAGAGCACTTCAACTCCCTAAGGCAGGGAGATTGAAGCGCTCTGTAAAATAGAGAATAAAAATTTAATAAAACATGCCCCCTCATGTGACTCTGTCACATGAGCTGGGACAGGTTTATAATTCAAAAGTTAAGTTTTTATTTAATGTTTATTTGCTTTAGGAAACCTCATGCCACCCATGGATGAAGTTTCCTAAAAAATGTAAAGGCTGCTTGGCCTTTCCGCCTGCCTGTCAACCATAAGGTTGGACGGGCAGCGTAAATTTGAATTTAATTAGTTTGTTAATGGCCATAATAGGCCTTTTAATTATTGGCGGGCACGCAGCCGACTCTGGTGAGCGCCCACTGAACGAAATATCACGAGACTGGGCAATGACATCGGGACGCACTCCCAATGTCATTGCACGTCATTTTACACTCAGGCGCGTGCCCCCATGCCAAGCGTAATGTTCTGCCCCAAATGTGTGAAATGCATAAGAGACCAAATGGAAGACTTCACATGCCAAGTCTTCTCAAACATCACAATGTATCTGAAACTGACCAACTCACTCTGTTTAATAGTTACATAAAACCCATTGCTGATTATGCAGTGTCTGTTTGGAATGCTGGACTTACCAAAGAGCATAGAGCAAGACCGAAAGCGTTCAGAAACGAGCTCTGAAACTGATCCTAGGTAACATGTATCAAAGCTACTCTGATACAATTAAACAACTGAATATGCTTTCCCTTGCTGAAAGATGGAAAATGCTGTGTTTGGACTTGGCTGGAATACTCCTGAGTTTCACCTCCCATTGTCACTGCCTCTTGCAACAGCCACACAAAAGTAAATGTGCGATGGAATAATTACTTAGCCTCACATGCTAGCAGTCAAAGCCAGAACCCAAAGTTAGAGCTGCAGTCAATTGGCCTTTTGTATATTTAAATCTCAGACCCACAGATTCCAATGGGGCTTCCCATGTGCTTGGAAATTTAATGCGGGAGTTGTCGGCTTCCTGCCAGGTTCCTGACATGCCAGCATTTTCTAACTGCTCCCCTCCCCCATCACACACCCCTCCCCCCACCATCCACATGCATTTACACCTGCTCCATCATGCAGTTTAAAATTCCTCTTGAGCTGTGCGCTCTATTATTTTTAAACTATGGAAGAAATATCGTTAATACAATTGTATCTTGACCAGAATTTAGAGTTTGATAATCAACCAATATAAGGGAAATGGAAAGCAAAGGAGTCCAATTGTTTCAGGCACAGCGTGCCTGAAAAGTGTGAACATTTTTACTTCTGAGCTCCTCTTATATTGCTATGGTAAAAGAGTTTTGGAAAGCAGTGGGAAATGTAGCTAACTGATTGGCAACATGTAGACTTGTCCATTAACTTAGACTAACATTCAAATGGCACCAAGGGAATTGGTCATTCGGAAAACCGGTACAGACACAATGGGTCAAATGGCCTCCTTCTGTGCTGTAATGATTCTGTGATTTCTGTGAAGTATTCTTTCTTTCTCCTTAAAATAAGGCGCTGAGTTTTCTTTGCTCTCTCCATTGACTTAAATTGTCAGACATAAGTCAGAATTTTTACCTCGTCGAGCAGGAATGCACCCAACCCGAACGAGCGTAAAATGATGCGCGATGACGTTGGGCGATCGTCCTGACGTCATCACGCACTCGCGCAATATTTCAGTCAGCAGGCACGTGCGGGAGTTGGCAGCGCGCCCACTGAAAATTAACAGGTCTACTAAAACCATTAAAGTACCAGGTAATGCAATTTTTCACTGCCCATCCAACCTTATGGTTGGCGGGCAGGCAAAATGGCCAAGCGGCCTTTGCATTTTTTAGGAAACCTCATCCACGGGCAATTAAAAATAAAATAAAAAATTTAACTTTTCATTAATAACATGTCCCTGCTCAGAGTCACATGAGGGAACATGTTTTGTAACATTTTTAAAAACCTTATTTTTGATTTTTTTTAATGTCCTCAGCTCCCTGAGGCAGCTCTGTGCCTCAGTGAGCTTTTCCTGTGTGCACCTGCGCACATTCGTGAAGTTCCCCGCTCGCCCTCCTCCACCCCCACACAGGCAGCGCTGAGCACTGCAGCATGCATTTCATTCTGGGCAGGTCTTAATTGGCCCGCCAACGTGAAATCGTGCTCCGGCCCTGATCGTGTGCAGCGGTTAGCTTCCCGGCTGCTCCTGCACACCACCTCTGAGCCCACCCGACGAGGGCAAAATCCTGGCCATAAAGAAAATATGATTATTTAAAGTATGAGATATACTTTCATATCTCAAGAATTGTATTAAAATTAGATGCAATGATGCAGTTTCCACAGCAATAAATATGTCAACCAGTAAAATTAGTTGCATTGTGCATGTAGCCAAGTATTTGTTTGCTTCAAATTGCTTATGTCAGCTGTACGACAAATAGAATGGGGAGGACTTGTAGCGCAGTGGTCGGGTCCCTGGCTGTGAGCCAGAAGCTCTAGGTTCATGTCCCACTCTAAAAATGGGATTTTCCGCTCTGGAGGAAAGTGTGGAGGCGGGGAGGAAGAGCGGCGCGTTTCCCGCTGCCCAGAATGGGTTTCTGTGCCAGATTGTCTGCTTTCCAGCTCATTAACTTTGCACGAACAGGGAGCACGTTGGATCTTGTGGCGGGGCAGGCTGGGATTCACCCACCCTGTTGTGACTTCATCGGATCGTCTTTCTGGGCGCCATATTTAAACTGCACATATCGAAGAGAGTGATGTCCCCCAAAGGACAAAGTGACAATGCGCTGACACAACTTCCGGATGTGGTGAAGGCACATCTTTACCCCAGTGATGGGAGAAGGAGGTCCACCCACCTCACCACTCCAGCTTGGGAGGAGGTGGCCAGTGCAGTCAGCGCTAACTCAGCACAGAAGAGGTCTGTCATACAGTGCAGAAAAAGGATGAATGATCTCATTCACACAGCCAGGGTAAGTCAACCTTCTCCTCACTCTTAACTCTCACTCTCACAAGCCTATCAGGCATTCGCAGGGTTACATTCCACAGGGATCTCACACACTACTAGCAAAAGGGACATCACCAATGATTCTCTCACACACATTTTGACATTTTCACCTCTTCTCACATTCTGTGCAGCTCGCATCCTCAGCCCCTACAAAGGTCCACTCAGCACCCACAGGAGGCAGGCATCCTTATCATCTGTTCTGATGAAGAGTCATACAGACTCGAAACGTTAACTCTGTCTTCCTCTCCACAGATGCTGTCAGACCTGCTGAGTTTTTCCAGTAATTTTTGTTTTTGTTTCAGATTTCCAGCACCCGCAGTATTTTGCTTTTATCCTTATCATCTGCCTTGGCATCCAGTTTGTCCATCTGCTCACAGTACGTCCATCTGTCTTTAGGCAGGAGAAGTTCACCACAATAGAGAGAGGTCCCAGACTGTTGCTGAGCTCAGGCCCCTCACTCAGTTTGAAGAGCGCGTGGCAGAGCTGGCCAGTGAGGACCGGGACCGTGGCTGTGCCAAGGGTGTGAGACTGGTGTCTTCCAAGCAAGTGAGGGCCCATCACCAGCTCATCATTCATCCAACGAAACTGTGAGTGCTTTATAATGTTGTTACTATGCAGCAAATCACTAATTATCTCCTCTCTTTGACAGGCACCAACAGGAAATGGAAGAAGCCCACTGGCAGCCTGCCCCTCAGCCCTAGCCCACAGACCACCTCAGATGAAGATACTGAGGACCCACTCGAAGTAGAGCTGTCACAGCGTACACTGCACCCCCCACCAAGGCAGAGACAGGTTGCATGGGTGTTCACAATCTATATGGAGTTTGCACTAATGTAAATAGATTTCCACTCATTCCACTTATCATGTTGAGTATGCCTCTTTTATCTGATGATATGCTTTGTGCTCATTCAAATGTCACAGAATTCCCCCCCACCCTCTCCACGTAGATGTACCATCATGTGCTCCAGAATCATCTCATAAGTCTCTGTCCATTCTCTGCCCAGTGCTGACATGAGTGAAGCATCAGCCTCAAAGAACTTTGTGGTTGACCAAAGCATCAGAGGTTCATCTGATGATGAGTCTAGAATCTGGAGACTGCTTTAGTCCCCGATGCTTCTGCATTGTAGAGTGTTCATTGTGGATCCTAGGTGATGAAATGACAACTTGTATGGAGACAGGGCATCTTTCATTGTCCTGCATGTACTTTCTGTCATCCTTGAGGGTGCTTTACCAATGAGCCCAATCTCTGAGCTCTTATGCGCTCCTGTCTGCCTGCAGCGTTATCCCATATCCATGTGTACATCTGTACATCACCCCAAGGTTAGTGCCCACCTTCCCACCTCCATGGTTTTGAGCTTTCGACCTTGCTGATACATGTTGGTCCTGTGTTTCCTGATAGATAACTAGAAGTGTATGACTTGGGAGTTGTGTGCAGAGGCTCCAGATGGCTGACATGGTCATGGGAGGATGCAGCATTGAGCCATAAGGTCTGGTTAGCCCCTCCTGATATTAACCCTCTGACAGCTCTCAGATGGTCAATGGAAATGGTTATGTGCAACTAATAATGGCATCGGTGTGGCTGGTTTCCATGTGCATATGTCAGACTGTTGGGATGAAAATGTGTTGCCCTGAAATGGGATCAGAGAGAGGCTGCAATATACCTTGTTGTGTGCGCTTTATTATCAATGATTTGGTTACTTAAGGGCTAGATGGAGTGTCAGCAATTTTTGGAGCACAATGCCACAGCTAGGCATCGGGGGAAATTGGGAGACTCCAAACAGACGCATATTTATGAGTGGCAGGCAGGTATCAGAGTATGCTGTTTGTGGAGTTTTCGAGGTCTATTGAAAGGTGAGCTGAACTGCAGCAGCCTCGCATCCTTCACTGAGAGTTACAAATGTGTGCGTCCTGAGAATCTATGTGATGTTGAGGACTGAGTATGATGAAGAGGCATCAACACTTGTCTTGCATGAACGATTGACTGTGCAGAAAAACCACAGTGCGGAATTAGAATCTACTTCACACATGAAGACAATATCCACTGAGTGAAGATTGACCTCTGTGAGACGCCTTGTCACAATGCAGACATACTGCAATGAGTGCACTGAGAATTCCAGTGTTGCTCCAGCCTCTTGAAGGCTGCTGTAGGCAGTGGAATGTTGGCGAGATGCTTGAAGAGGCTGCACCGTCTCAACTCTACTCACAAAAAGTACTGTTGCAGTTATTATCACATTACAGAAAGGCCACATGCTCCCGAGGCTGCCTTTCTTTCCAAGGATGAGGATATTGTGACACTAGAGTATAACAACTCAGTCAGAGATTGATGTGTTGCATTGAGATGAGGATAGCAATGCAGGTGGTAAAGTGGACCCAGCATGGAGGGCACTGGTGAAAGAGAATCGTCATTGCTCGTCATCATCATCCTCCAGGAACCTGATGACTATTAACGTTTCGCGTGCACGTCTGTCTTGTCTGGCCCGCGTTATGGCTTCTTCCTCTTGCCCCTCAGCTTCTTTGCCTCATCGTGCTCAACCCTCTCGATGTTCTCATCATCAGGGGACACATGCAGCTCCTCCATTTCGGCATCTGGCAAGACATCCCCCCCTTTGGATCACCAGGATATGTCGGGCGCAGCAAGCCACGATGATGCGTGAGACCCTCTGGTGAGTGTACTGGAGAGCGCCACCTGACCTGTCCAGACATTGGAAACACATCTTGAAGATGCCAATGGTCTGCTCTATCAATGAGCGTGCTGCAGCATGAGCAGTGTTATACGTTTCCTTGAAGTCACTTTGTAGACACCGAATGGGCATCATCAGCCACATCTTTTGTGGGTAGCCTTTGTCACCGAGGAGCAAACTCTGAATGAGCTGAGGTTCCGTGAACATCTGTGGCACCTGCGAGTGACTCAAGGTGTACAAGTCATGGGAGCTTCCAGGGTTTCTTGCATATACCCGCACAATCTGCTTGTGGTGATTTCAGACCTGCCCCACATTGAGAGAGTGGAACCCTTTCCTGTTGATGAATTTTAATGGCTGCTGCCAGAGAGCTCTTATAGCCACATGGGTGCAGTTCATGGCACCCTGCACCTATGGGAATCCGGAGATCACTCCAAAGCCCACTGCTCTGGCAGCCTGGCTTGCATCATCTAGAGAAAGCTGTACATAATTGTGAGCCTTGATAAATAGGGCATTGGTGTCCTCCCATATGCATTTGTGAGTAGGTGCTTGAGAAATCCCACAGAGATCTCCAGTAGAGCCCTGGAATGAGCCACTTGTGAAGAAGCTCAGAGCGGCTGTCAGAACCACAGGCAATGGGTGGCCTCCCAGTCCCCGCAGCATCAACTCCTTCCAGAGAATGTGGCAGATGTGCACTACCACACCCTTAGACATAGTAAGGCATCGATGGCACTGTCTCTTGCTCATTTGGAGGTATGAGAGGCATCTTCTGTACACCCTTGGTTTTGCCAGATGCCTTTGCTCAATGGCTCTGTCAGCTTCTGCTTCTGGGTCTTGAGGGGACCTGCAGGCCCTTGTTCACCATCCCAGCTTGGTGGCAATAGCCCTCCTTCTCCTTCTTTTTAGTTGCCTGATTGTCAGGATGAACTGCTGCTCCATACATGTTTCCCTCTGCTGGAACATTGAACAGAAACGTGATTGAGCATAAGCCTCCAAAGGTCATCTTCCTGTCGCTTGCTAGGGAGTAACTGTGGAGCCAAAGGGTAACTTTCATCCCAGCTATTACATCCCCAATTAGTCCCTTTGCTGCGCTATTACAGCCTTCGGGATCACCTGTAGCATACCCACTACCCCACCCCCCAACTCACCACCACCCAACCCCACTTCCCCACACTGGCACCGCTATCCCATCACAGCAAATGCAACTACGATGACAGTGCTTTGACACAGGACTTGGATCTGAAAGAGTTCTGCCAGGAGCTAGAAGCCTCAGGCAGAGCACTCTCAGGCTGTACCTTTTGGTTTACACAGCGCCAACTTGCAGTGATGGAAGAGAGTTTGTTGGGGGTGGGTGGTGGGTTCCCATATCTGAACATGCCAGCTGCAAGGTTTAGAGATTTTACAGCCACTAGGTATCTGCATTTTGTCCTGTGGACCCTTTTCTATTGGTTTCTTCTGTTACTCGGGATTTCCCATGAGGGGGACAAAGGGTCTTTGCGAGGTTCTCGTACAATGGCCCCACTTGGAATTATAGTCTCGCATGAATGCACTATAAGAGTTAAGGCGCCGAATTCCCTAAATTGGCATTTGACTGTTCCTATCATGTCTCAGCTGTGCTTTCCTCTCCAATAGGGAAATCAGAAATTAGTAGGATGGCCCTTCAGCCAGACCACAAGTGCAGTGGTCAACTCCTCCCCCAAGTCCTGAGAGCCCTCCCCTAGCAATGTTTTTCATACCTTCTTTTTCAAGTGTGTCATCAATTCAGGTTGGAAAATGTTGGTGCTGAGATTCTACTACCAGACCAGTTTCAACCCTCCCTATTGTTGTCAAAATCCCTCCCATCATGCTGGAGGGGCATCATGTTCAGGTTTTCATCCGTCCAATCACTCTCCTTCCTCCCCGTCTAATCCTTGATCGTGTTATAGCCATGGATATCCCTGTCCTTCCACCTGATCTGCTTGATGTCAATGTCCTGGTGCCTCATGACCTGACACCTCCCCATCTTGAAGTCTATTGCACTGTGACCTACAAAGACCCCTCCCATCCCCATGAGACCATCGAGTGCCTGCCCCTATATTACTTCTTTCCCATATACAGGCTGCAGATGTGTCCTCTGACAGTGTCTGTGTATGACTGTGACCCAGTATGAAGCCAGAAACCCCCAGGACTAGCGAGTGTGAGGGACTGACCACACACTGCCTATACTATTCTGGGCACGACTGACATGGGACTGAGAGGCCCATCCCTCTGTGGACTTGGACAAGGACAGTCATTCCAAGCACAGTCCTCTAAATTGTGACGTAGAGCCACAGAACTCCCGATGCATTCTGGCCCTGAGTACTTGTGCTCTTGCTCAGAACTGTCTGTACTTTTTACCCCCAAATAATTCCGCCCCCCCCCACCCCCAGTCATGTGTCTTTGTGCACCCTTGCCCAGTCTTCCCACCCCCAGTCAAGCCTTTGTCCTCCAGCCCTTTCCAATGTGCAGGCCACCGGTGCACGTCACATATCCGGGCTTGAATCACGCCGGTCTAATTAGCCACTGGCGTGGCTTTTTGATCAGGAGTGGTGGCGTGGTTCTGGCGAGCTGGCTTTTTAATGATTATTCATGACAATAAGTGCATGCAAATGTGGCTCCTGATATGGTGTGGCGGCCCAACCGACCTGCCATGCAAATCGGTAGCGGATAATTACAATCTATTTTTACGCCGGCAGGAATCTGATTTTTGGATGACTGCCAAATTTTCCCGTCCCTCCCGCCATGATGCCTGTCACCTGCGGGACTGGAAAATCCCACCCTAAGACTTGGTGGCCAAGGAAGGTGTACATAATGAGACCAAACAGGTGGAGTGAGAACTTGTAAATCATTCCAACATATGCCTGTGGCAAGTGGTTAGAGCAGAACCAATTTCTGGTCAGCCACCTGCAGAAGACAATGACAAACCACTGCAGTTACTCGCAAAGCCACAGAAGTCCATGGTCACCAATGCCCTCTTAGGGCATGGCACCTTGAGAGAGAGATGACAAATAGAACAGTGATGTCCTCGAGCTGTCCAAGCAGCCAATCATATTTAAAGAATTCTCACAAATAGTCAACACCATTTAAGGATTTTCAATGGAACAAAATAAAGATTGGAAGATACATATGGGGTGAATGCAGAGGCTGAAATATCATGAAAACATTCAAAATTTTAAAAAAAATTAGTTTAAAATATCTAGTAATTAACTTAGAGGTAGCATTTAACAATATCCCACAAATAGCAAATTATATTTTCAAAGGCCAAATCTGTGGTCCAATAATCAATATTCAGTTACTTCTGACTGAATAAGGAGTGATTATTAATGGAGTTTCTAACAGTCACATGAGAGCAGAAAAGGGGAAGTATCCAAGACACCAACTGCATTCATTGACTGCAGGCTCCCGGGAGCTATGAAGCCTGTGAAGGAGCAGTGAGTGACTGACCACAATTTCAGAATTTCCATGTTAATCTGCTTTTGCACTAAATCCTGATGATCAGGTCAGTTTCACAGGGGTAATGATGGCGAGCGCTGACAGTTCACCGTCAAAACCTCCTGCAAAATCCAGGCCAAACAGTTCTTGGTTCATCCAACTCTGCTCGATATTTAATTTGAAGCATTAAGGAACTGGAGGCTATGATTCTTCCCTTTTGGTTCCAGATAACTCTGTAAGTAGCTGGAGAGGCAGTAGAAAACTCACAAGTATTTTCTATACCGTTTAACTTCATGGTTTTAGCTGCTTAAACTCCAGCAATGCCCTATGCATACATTGGTATCACTATGCTTCAGTCCTGCTGACTGTCTTATAGCTGTTTGTCCTTAGGCAAGTAGAGTGTGTTCCCAGAGACAGAATATGCGCACTTCATATTGGATAAATTGGAAATTTAACCCTTTTAGTTTCCTCAGTAACTTGGTCTGAGGTCTCCAAATTATGGTGATGGGCTTCTGTGTGGGTCAAACCTTAAGTTGTCCACAAAAAAATAAAGGATTTAGGATCTGTAATGAGAGCCAAACTTGAGACTTGAAGATATTTGGTGGAATCTTGTTGAGGCATCAGGGGTCTGGTCTGCCGTCTGGAGAGCTGGCGAGAGACCCATACTGCCTCTTTTCAGGAAGGCCCACCGAGCCACAAGCCGATCAGGCAGTGGAGAGGCCAGCGGCAGGCCTTCCCCTGAAAGCAAGACCTCGGGACCAGAAATTTCTGGTTCTGGAGGCTGTGGCTGCTGCAGGAAAAACATCTACAATAGTCTGAGGGACACAGATCAACCTAGGTCATGGGTAAGTAATATGGGGGGGCGGGGGTGTTTCATGGGGTGGGAGTCATGAGGAGAGAGGTGGAGGGTGTTTGGCAGCAGGGACAAGGGAGTGGCTCTCAGTGGGCCCCCTCAATCAGGCATTGAGGTCCTTTGATCAACGGACCCCCCTCCAGGAGGTGACAAGCTGGTTACACAATTTTACCTGTCGTGCACGCTGCATGTCGACAGGCCCGCCTGCCCACTGGGTTGATACCAGTAGTGGCGGGATGAAGCCCTTAAGTGGTCATTAATTGGCCATTTAGGGGCCTCAATAGGTGGTGGGACAGGAAGGTCAACCATGGGCCTTCCCGCCCATAATTTAATTCTGGAGGAGGCAGGGAGAAGGTGTAATTCCGGTACACCACCATCCCACCTAATTCCATGAACTTCCTGCCTCCAAGCTCGCCACCAGTGAGAGCACAAGATTCCGAACCCCGTGATATAGCATATTTAAATATGGGATAAATATGGGACCAGGGACATCTCATAAAAAATGATACTACCTTAAAAAAATGTTGAATCTTAGCTGCAAGGGTTATTTTATTTTTCAATTCACTTAATAGCTGTGCTACACTTCTGATCTATTATGGCCATTATGATCTTTCTGCATTCATTTTCAGAAAGTCAGAACTGTTGCCAGTGACAGAATAATGTGCGATGTTAATTTGATAATAAGCCAATTAGATTAGCTAACATAAAATTTCATTATCAAGTGGAGCCGGTTCTGGTGATTCAGTAGATATTAATAACCAATGTCACTACTGGAAGAGCAGGGTGTTTTTTTCACAACATGGCTTTCATTCCTTCCTCAACCAGTACTGCTACAAATCACAGGATCACAGAATTGGTGTGGCTCAGAAGGAGGCCATTTGGCCCAACGTGTCTGCACCGGCTCTCCAAATGAGTGACACACCTACTTCTGTTCTCCGCCTTCTCCCCGTGGCCCTGCACATCCTTCCTTTTCAAATAACAGTCTAATTCCCTTTTGAATGCTTTAGTTGAACCTGCCTCCACCACACTCTCAGGCAGAGCATTCCAGACCCGAACCACTCGCTGTGTGAAAAAGTTTTTCCTCATATCACTGTTGCTTCCTTTAGTAATTACTTTAAATCTGTGCCTTCTCATTGTTGATCATTTCACGAGTGGGAACAGTTTTTCCGTCTCTACTCTGTCCAGACCCCTCATGATTTTGAAAACCTCTAACAAATCTCCTCTCAACCTTCTTTTCTCTAAGAAAAACAGTCCTAACTTCTCCAGTCTATTTTCATAGCTGAAGTTCCTCATCATAGGAACCATTCTTGTGAAACAAAAACAGAAAATGCTGGAAAAACTCAGCAGGTCTAGCTGCATCTGTGGAGAGAGAAACAGAGTTATGTTTCTCTCTCCACAGATGCTGCTGGGCCTGCTGAGTTTTTCCGGCATTTTCAATTTTTGTTTCAGATTTCCAGCATCTGTAATATTTTGCTTTTACCATTCTTGCGAATATTTTCTGCACACTTTCCAATGCCTTCATGTCCTTCCTAAAGTGCAGCACCCAGAACTGGATGCAATACTCCAGCTGAGGCTGAACTAGTGACCTATACAAATTCAACGTAACAGATGGGGTGGTCATTCATCTCATTGAGGACCCTTCTGTACACAAAATAGCTGCAGCATTCCTGCAAACAATTGCTGCACTTCCAAAATAAATTGCTACATGCTAGATTCTTTGAAACATTTCTGTTGGATGTGATATGGTGCAAGATAAATGCAAGTCTTGTTTCTTTTCCTTATGTTCTATCCTCCCAGCTAGCACTGCTTGTACATTTTCCATTTCATTTCTGTAAGCTTCCTTGGAGTATTACTTTAACTATGTACTGATCAAATTGTGCCAGAGCTCAATTTGATGATTTTATGTCAAGCCTTCTGTTACAATTCTTCTGATTGCCTTTTAATTTGACAGATGAATTTTTATGATAATCCATTCATATATACATTTGGCCAGGTTACAGTTAAACACTTGAATAAATACATTATGAAAACTGGAATCTATTCATACATGCGGCAGGGAATTATATTTCCATCTACATTGATCCAAACTCATTTAACAGGCCACCATCAATTAATCAATGAAACAAACCACTTTGATTTTTTGATCAAAAGACACAGCCTGGGCTTTAAGAACACAAAATGAGCAATCCACACATTTGTGACACATTCATTAGGAATAATACATGATTTCACTCTTCAGGGTTGTGATTAATTAAACAGTATCTCTGGAGATAATCAAGATTGTTGAAAATGGCTTGCATCATAGACAATCAAATCTGAATTCAGTTCAGGAATACCTTGTACAATTGACTGAGGGCGACAACAGAAATTAAATCTAAAGGGGGAACAATTACCCCCTGTCCCATTGCAATGTTGCGGGTAGGGGGAGGAGTTAAGTATTCTGAATGTATTCCCAACCATCATCATAACTTGCCAGTTTTTAGGCGGAGTGGCGGGGGGTTGGAGGGGGGTGGGGGTGGGGGTTAAGGGCGGAGGGGGGTAGGGGGGGAGATGGGGGTGTGGGGGGGGGTACTGCCCAGTGCCCGCCAGAAGGAGCAAGGGGATGAATGTAATGGGCGAGTTCACATCCAGCAGAGGAGATCCAGGCAAATTCAATTTGTTTTACTTTTTGGAGGGTCCTTATGGGTCAAGAAGTGCAGGACTGCTCCTCCTGGCCCCATATACCTTGGCCATCCCTGCCCCAGGTTACCCTTCTTCTCCCATGATTGCATACTTTATCAAAATGCCCCTTGTCACTTAACTTGATTATTTCAGTGGGCGCACATCAACAATCTGAATCTCCCCTTCCCCTCCCTCCTCTGATTTCGAACTCTGGACCACCAATGCTAACGTTATTTCTGCTGATTTCGGCCAGAAATCAGTGAAGGTAAAATCTCCCAGATCTTAATGCTCCGGATGGATGTACCCGCGCCATCATTAAGACTGCAATTTTTACACCTCCGTAACATTACCTGTCTCCACTCCTGGCTTAGCTCTTCTCCTGCTGAAATTCTTATCCATGTGTTTATTAACTGTAGACATGACTATTCAAATGCAGTCTTGGCTGACCTCCCACATTCTACCTTCTGTATACTTGAGGTCTTCCAAAACTCTGCTGCTTGCTTCTCAAATCGCACCAAATGGCATTTGGCCATCACCTCTGTGCTCCATGACTCACACTGGCTCCTGGCTAAAGAGTGCCTCGATTTTAAAATTCTCATCCTTGTTTTCAAATCTCTCCATGGCCTAGCCCTTCCCTTTATCTGTAATCTCCTCCAGCTCCACAACCCTCTGAGATATCTGAGCTCCTCAATTGCTGGCCTCTTCAGCATCACCGATTTTAATCATTTCACCATTGGTAGCCGTACCTTCAGCTGCCTGGACCCTAAGCTCTGGAATTCCCTCCCTAAACCTCTCTGCTTCTCTACCTTACTTTCCTTTTTTAAGACACTCCTTAAAACCTACCTCTTTGACCAAACCTTCGAGCACCTGGACTAATGTCTTCTGTGGCTCAGTGCCATATTTTATTTCATAATGATTCCGTGAAAAGCCTGAGACAATTTTGTTGTAAGGTTGTTTGGTATCTCACAAAGAGGTCTGGAGGCTTATACGGTTGAAAATAAACCATTTATTGGTAAACCATAAATATCTACATATCCAAGATACTGCCATGCATGGGTGCTGTCCCCATGCTGGCTCCTTCCAGACTCTTCTCCACACAGCCTACTATAGTCAGTCTGTTTTTTCTAACTTTCCTTTTCTGCTTTTGCTCTCCCATACTGCGCACCTCATCTTTCATGGCCAGAATTTTTCTGTCGGTGAGTTGGGGATGGGGCCCGCTCACCAATGCGAAAATGATGCGGGACGACGTCGGGGGAAACCTCCGATGTCACCGCGCCCCATTTAAATATTCAGGAAGGTGGGGGCACAGCGAAATCAGCTGTCCGCCCGCCAACCTGTCAATGGCCAATTGAGGCCATTGACAGGATAATTAAGCCAATTAAAGGCCCTGACATGAGACCTCATCCACTGGCAAGATGAGGTTTCATATCTGTTTTAAAAAACTTTAATAAACTTTATGTAATATTTATTAACATGTCCCATCTCGTGTGACATTGTCACATGAGGGGGACATGTTAATAATTTTTTTATTTTTCTATTTTTTTAAATTTATAACACTTTCAGTGCTCTCCCTGAGACAGCACTTAGTCTCAGGGAGCAGTGTGCACTTTGACAGTTGGGGAATCTCTCCCTCCCCCGCACAGGAAGTGCATAGCGCTTCCCGTCGGGTGGCCTGCTGGGCGGGCCTTAATTGGCCCGTCCACTCAAAATGGTGGCGGGGCCCGTTTCGGCGGCAACAATCGTCTGTTCATCCGCCGCTGAGCCGGTGGGGCCCGCCCGCCCATCAAGGGCAAAATTCTGCCCCATGTTTTTCTTTAATTGCCCTACTCCTGTGAATGAAACTCTCTGTTCTCATTTTCCATTAGCAAACTCTTTCTTGTCCATGAAAGTTGGCTCTCTACACTGGTCAGTTTTTCCTTAAGGAGAGCCTAATTCTTGTGTGCTATCCTTCAAGTTCATATTCTTTAATTTTACTTCTGCTAGTTGTTTAGTTGTTTCTGACATTCTCAGTTCTTGATTTTCATTTCAGCCGTGCAATTTTTCAATAACTCAATGGTTCTCAGTACGTTTATATCCAGTGTTTTTTCTTCTAGTTCCTTGAGCTTCAGCGTTGGATTTACATTTTCCAATCTTATTTCTGTCGTTTTTTTTTTCCTTGCCTGCAGCAGCACTTCTTCCTTGTTCTTCATTTTGATTTCACTGTTAGCCAGGTCTGTGTCTGGAAATGGAAAAGGAAAAAACTTACCTTTTAAAAAAATGAAGTTCGGGCCCTTGGAGACTGGAAACCACAAGTCCCTGAGCCCCAGTCGGCCTCAGTGGTTTCTGCGCATGTGCCAGCCTTGGAATGGCCACACATGCGAAGCTGGTCGGAATTCACACCTTCAAGCCAGTAAACGGCCCTATGTGCATGCACAGTTTTTTTTTATTTAATGGGAGCCCTGCACCTGCGCAAAAGAAGAAACAAAAAAAAAGTGAAACAGAGAGTAGAAAGAAGATTGGGTGACCCAGAAAGAGAAATGCCATTCTCTAGAGAGGGGACAGGGCAGGAACTGCAGAAAGCAGATTTCCCAGAAGAACAGAAGAAAGTCCAGGAAACCAGGGGTGGGGCAAAAGATCCCAGGAAGACCGTGAAGTCAAGGGAAAAGGACAGGAATCTGAACAATGTCCTGTTCAGTGAAGTTAAAGTAAGGAGCAGAGGAAGAGGTTCCAAACCAAAGAGAGAGAGCTGCAGGGAGCAGAATCAAGGCAAAATAGGCTTGTGAGAAGCCAGAAGATCCAAGGATACAGCCAAAGGTTGGTGACTCCTTACTGCAGGACTGTGAAGCAGTGGTGTTCTGCTGGCACAGCTGAGCATCTGAGAGAGTTTGTGGAAGGCAAAACTTGAATGCACGTGGCGATCCAGGGGAAAAGAACAACAGAAGGAGAGTTTGAAATGCTAGAGGCGGACCCTTGTGGAAGATGACCAAATGAAAGCATCGTTTGGGAGAAGATTCCAAGGTGAGTACTTCGAGCATTGAGATTGGAAACCATCGGGAGAAAGACAGAGTTCAGTGAGACCGGTTGGCTCACATTTTTGTGACAAGCGTCTGGGGAGAGTTGGTTAGAAATCTCTAGCATCTGTTTTGGGTGGCATCTGTCACTTGGTTTCAGAATGTGGTGTGTCCAACCACAGGTCACCTACTGGTTTACATGGACTGTGTACTAACTATGAACATTAGAGTATAAGATAGATTTTTTTTGTAACTTGTGTTATTCTTACGAATCTGTATATATCTGTAAAGGTATGGTTGCGGGTGAACGAAAAGTGTAATATAGTTCATCTTTTTCTTGCTTAATAAATGTTTTATTCTTTTGTTAAAAGTACTTCAACAGATTTTGTGACTCTGTTCAGTAGCTGCCCTCCATGTTTCTAAACAAAAGCTAAAAGTTAGGATCTATCAAGCCAGGTTCCACCCAGGGATCTGACTTGTCCATTAGTAACATCAGTTGGGATCATAGTACTTGTCCTTCATTTTGGTTTCACTGTTAGCCAGGTCTGTCTCCAGTGAAGTCTTAGCTTGTTTCCGTTCTGCAATTGTGCTACTCTTGGCTTCATTATCCACTCACAGTTTGAAAAGTTTTACAGCTTTTCCTTTCAATGGCTCCTCTTTTCCATTCAGCTCGTTCTTCAGCTTTTCAGTCTCTTTCTTGTACCTCTTGGCTTCCTCCCAGAATATAGAACACTGTTGAGCCTTCTCTACCAGCTGGTTCTTCATTCATTCAGAGTGACATTAAATTCATTTTGCTTCTCTATGGGATCCTTGTAACATGTAATGTTCTTTCAACAGGTTTTCCTTTTCTTTGCAAAGCTCAGTTGCTTGAGTTTTCTTGGAATTCAACAGAGTCTCCTTAAATTTATTCTGCTGTTCTTCCATTCTGCTATTTCAGACAGTCTTCATTTCAATTTTATTATGTTAAAGGTGCTATACAAATACAAGTTGTTGTTGTTGATTCTGGACTAGAACTAAGTTCGGAGCTTTAAGATTTTTATTTTTAGCCTAGTTACAGCTGCATATATAGTTGTTATAAATTGAGTATACATGTACGGGATTCTTTGCAATAGGATTCCCTCACATCCCCCAACCACCCCTCCTCCCACCACTCGCACCCCCACTACTGCCACGTCTGTCCCTGCCAAAAACTACAATTTAGTTTTGGTTTCACAATATTTAGTTTGGCTATAAGGTACTATAAATCCATACAACAAAAAATATCTGGTTGATTATGTCTTTAACAGCACTAGAAAATTCTACTCAGCAATAAACCCGGGGCAAATAAGTTCCTAGCTTTTTGTAACCTGAAAGCTTATTAGCTTGCTTTTATGTTTGCAAACTTGGGGAAGAATTTTCTGGTCGGCGAGCGGGGGTGGGGCCCACCTGTCGATGCATAAAATGACGCTCGGCGACATCGGGCGGGCGTCCTGACGTCACCAGACTTCATTTAGATTTTCAGTTCGGTGGGTGCACAGCAGAGTCGGCTGCATGCCTGCCGAACGATCAAAGGCCTATTAAGGCCTGTTAAAAATGAATTAAAATAATTAAATGAGCTGCCCGTCCAACCTTAAGGTTGGCAGGCAGACGAAGAGCCCAGGCGGCCTTCGCATTTTTCATGAAACTTCATCCACCGCCAGGATGAGGTTTCATGAAGGGTTTTAAAATTCAATAAAATTAAAAAAAAAATTTCATTGACATGTCCCAGCTCATGTGACACTGTCACATGAGGGGACATGTCTTATAATATTTTGTTTTCTGTATTTAGCTTTTAAAAACTTTAACTAATCTCCCCGAGGTACCTCTGTGCCTCAGGGAGATTTCTGCGGTCTTTCGCGTGCACGTGCAAAAGAGCGCAAGTCCCCCCTGCCCACACAGGGCGCGCTCAGCGCTTCTGGGTGAGCATCACACTGGGCGGGCCTTAATTGGGTTCGCGCTTGCTCCCACCCGCCCCTGCACAACCCCCCCAACGGGGGTAAAATTCAGCCCTTGGTGTCATTTTTGGTCCTGAGATGAGTTCCAACCACATATTCAAAGCATTGCTAAGGCCTCCTTTTTCCACCTCCGTAATATCGCCTGATTCCACTACTGCTTTAACTCATCTTCTGCTGAATTCCTAATCCATGCCTTTGTTACCTCTAGACATGACTATTCCAATGCACTCTTGGCCGGCCTCCCATATTCTGCTCTCCATTAACTCGAAGTTATCCAAAACTCTGCTGCCTTTGTCCTAACTTGCTCCAAGTCCCTTTCACCCATCACCCTGTGCTTGCTGACCTACATTGGCTCTTGGCTAAGCAATACCGCAAATTTAAAATTCCTTGTTTTCTAAACTTCCAATGGTCTTACCCCTCCCTATCTCAGTTCCCACCTCCAGCCCAACAATCCTCTGAGATTTCTGCACTCATCTAATTTTGGCACCTTGAACATTCCTGATTTTAATCACTCTACCTGCCTGCCTCTCTTCCTCTCTTTCCTCCTTTAAGATGCTCCTTAAAACCTCCTTTGCCAAGGTTTGATCAAATTCTGCTTTATAATTCTCCTGTGAAGTGCCTTGGGACATTTCACTATATTGAAGGCGCTTTATAAATACAAGTTGTTATCGTTGTTGTTGGAGTGAAAAGCTAATTAAGGCACTTTGCAAGAAAAAGAGGCCTTCTCACCTGGTGAGTAATTTATAAGCCCTTTTCTTCCCAGCTGAGGGAATTTGAATTCATAACCAAATGATGCCAATGTCACGAGGATGAAGCAATGCTGCAATTTCACAGCCTCATGGGATGCTTGGGACTGCATACACCATACCTGACCTACAAGTGCTAAGTATTGTCAGCAGATAGGAAATGAAAATATTCCTGTTTCCAACAATGTTAACCCCCAACTTAATGGACACCTAATAAATAATTCAAACAGTAGACAAAAGATTACCCAGGAGGAAGAATCAATGTAAGACTGCAGGAGTGTGCATCAAATAGAAACATACCAAGGTCCAAGTCTTAAAACTGAGCCAAAAATAAGCTCCTGAGACCATTAGTTGGGCATGCAGCTGCAGTGTGCATGCATTTTCTACTAAACAATGCTTTTAGTTAGATCTTCCCAGATTGAAATGACATTCTATTCTCCTTCATCTATTTATAACACAGTGAATAATGCATAGAAACCATTTACAAGACACCACTAGCTGTTGAAGAATATGTCAATGTGTTTGGAAATGACACATCTCGAGACCATGCAACTTTCTTTTTTGATGTGTTGCACCATTGAATCAAAGTATGTTGACCTATTTCAGTTTATCAGATACTCTATAATTTTATTGATTTAAGATATTTCTATAGGGTAAATACATTGGGCTTTGAAATATCAGCGTGATGTTTTTTCCAGTGCTCCTGATAGTGACAGAATAAAAAGAGAGCCCCTTTAAGATAGTTCGACAACAAACAACATCAAGCCCCTATAAATCCAGGGGAAAGATTCCTTCTGGTTATTAATCATAGGAATTTGTAATCAGAAGTTCAATCTTTCACAAGACACATTAGGTTCTTAAGTCAAAGAAAGAGTAAGTTTATTAGTTACTAAACCTATGAAAAAAGAATAAAAGACCCCACTCACACACACACACACATACACACACACACGTCTCAGAAGTATGAAAAGTTAGAATCCAGGTTTGTATAGTTTTGGTATTTTCTTTTCTGCTTGCTGCACCTTCAGCCTCAATCTTCCCCTGACTGGTTCCTACAGTTCCACAGGTACCAACTAGCTTCTGACAGCTCACCCAAATCACTGATCTTGACACCACCTGTGTCACTTGCAATCTCTCAAGTGGCTGGGCAGCCTTACCTTGAAATACTTCACCCATTGGCATTTCCAAGAGGTTTTGGGTGTGTCTGCCTGCAGCAGCCATTGATTCAATATCCAGTACTTTGCATTTTTAATGTCTCTTCCTTCGACAGCCACAAGTTTCGATGGGTGTCTGGATTATAGGAAATGTCTCTCTCTCACAACCCCTGAGGGGAATATGTTTGTTTCTCAACTTCATCTTGGAATGTGGCCTTGCATTCTTAAGCAGTTTGCTCTGTCTCAGTTTAAATAGCAAAATTTCCAGTCAGTTGAAAGTTGATAAATAATATTTTCAAAAACAAAGGGGCATAGCCTCTTGACAATGTGTCACAGACTAAATAAAGCAACATCTTTGATAAACTTATTTGGAGTATATTTTACTCCATATGTAAAGCTAAAGAACTAATTAGCCCACAATGGGCTTTCAGTAAAATAGTTTTTCTTTAACTTCACATGCACAGAACAAAATAGACATCTTGCTATTTTTCCTTCAATAAATGTTCAAATAAGAAACATGTGGGTGTCCAGCAGAGTTATTAATATATATCTTTTGATCTCCTAATTCTCTTGCTTTCCTCACATCAGAATGTGTCCTTTGATCCAACAGAGTTTCATGAGTTTTGAAGAAGAAAATGGATGCGTCTCACAGATCTGTATGAAATGTGTTGCAACAGGGTGAGGAGGAATCAACTGCTTCCCCCTTTATTCAGCCCCCTCAGTTGGACACAACAAAAGTTTTTTAACATTTCTTTTCCCTGTAAATGCCTTTTCCAATCCAAATGTATTTACTTCTTAATAAGGAGCCAATCAAACCAAGTTTCCTTAAATCAAAGAAAGAGTAAGTTTAGTAGTTACTAAACCTGAGAAAAAAATAATAAAAGATGACACACACACACACACACATACACACACACATCTCAGGAGTAAGAAAAGGAGTCCAAATAAAAGTCCTTGAGGCACTGATTGTTAAATGTTGCGACTGTCTGGATTTAGATGGTTTCCTTTAAAATCTTGGAGTTGAATTGAAGTTCAGGTAACTGCACTTTGCTGGAGATAATCTTAGCTCATGAGAGAGAGAGAAAGAGAGAGAGAGATTCCTTACTGCTTCTTTCAGCAGTTTTTCCAGATGACTTTGATGAGTTCTCTCTGTCTTGCTTGGCCACATCCTAAGGTGAAGTTGAGAAACAAACAAATCCCCCTCAGGGGAGTGTGAGAGAGAGACATTTCCTATAATCTAGACACCCATCGAAACTTGTAACTGTCTAAGGATGAGACATCAAAAATACAAAGTACTGGATATTGTAAACTAGTTTGTTGTAGAAAAATAATCGCATTTTTGATCTTTCAACTCAGAAACTTTTGACACATTTCAGGATAGTAGAAACTAACAGCTGATGAGGTTATTTCCTTTTCCACAGGGGGTTTTGAGCGTCTTTTGGGTGCATCTGGCTGGTTATCAGTTCCCATTGTCTTGATAGAATTACCATTGATTAAAGTCCAGCACTTTGCATTTTTAATGCCTTCCTTTCAAGGGTCCCTTTTTAAAGTGGACCTTGATACCCCCCAGGTGTGAAATTCCATGTAACATGTCAGGGTAGGTCTGTGATGGAAATCATATCGGAACTTTCCAGAAAAGTAGTCAACTTACAATACCAGGCATCAGGTGACTGGTGGTAGCCATCTTTGGTCAGTGTCTTTTCCTGTTTTTTTAAACAACATCCTCTTTAAACAGTTCAATATATTTTTGGTTAGCTGGTGAATTTATAAGTAGATCTCACTCAGTCACAATTTCCTGTCGTTGTGACAAATGGCTTTTATTTCAATGAGTAGAAGTCTTGTGTAACTCATCAGTAAGTTAGAGGAACCCTCACAAATAAGTCATCACACACAGTCTGTTGCCTGTTTATAAAACTTGCCATCTGCCTCACACTCAGTTGTTTAGATTTACCTCCCCTTTTAAGATTCAGAAATGGAGAGCAAATGATACACTGATGCCACTGCTTCATTATGACATTACATGTCAGAGACTATATGAGAATACTTAGAAGTGTCATAGGCATAACATAATAAAAGGTACAGATTGTAAAGATTTTGTTTTTGAAAATCAAAAAGCTGTATCACTGCATTGTTATTTATGTTTCAATCCTATACACATAGGGTTGCATTTAGGGTGATGAATCTGACCAAGGAGCTTAATTCTGAGTAGGAATTAACTGGAAGAAATAAGAGAGGCAAGTAATTCTGAGTATGACCGCACAGAATTAAATTGAATTGACTTTGTATCGTGTGTCCCACTGTGGAATGTTGAACAATTTTAATTTGCAGTTTGATATGATGTATCTAATGATCTTGTATATATAGTCCATTAATAATTTATACTGCTGATGGATTTGACAATTAATGACATTGTGGTGCAGGATAATATGTTTTCAGATTACATATTACTTTGGAATTCAAAATTCTGATGATCCCGTATTGATTGCAAAAGGATGGCAGAGCAGATATAGGGCAGAATTTTCCCAGAATTGCACTACGTGCAGTAGCGGGCAGGTAAAATGGAGTCCTACCCACTGACGAAAATGGCGGGTTTTCACACCGATGTGGGCAGAAGATATGACGGGGTTCCAAGAGCATGGCGGGATGGCCTTTTAATTATATGCTAATGTATTACAATTAGCTCTGCGCCAACCGATGGTGGGAAATGCGGCCCACTGTTGGCAGGCTGAGCGGATATTCACGACCTGCCTTCACGCTGTCGTGAAGCAGGTTGCACCATATTTTATGCACACGCCACCTATCACGCCTGCTGCTAGCAGGCTCGGAAAATTCTGCCCATAGTCTGCAAGTATGTAAGTAGCCTCTAAAGTATGGTCTGCTGATCCCCTGCGGGGGCCTTTAGTATATTTGGAGTGCGCCTCTGTCAGAATGGGCACCAACGTTCCCTGTAAGCTGCATGTGTGCGCGGCTCCACTGGCCACTCAAAAGTTGTCTCCTATATGACATTGTGCCATGGGTGGGTGCATAATAAAAAAAGGTACCGTGCATTGAGACGAACAGGCTGGACACAACAAAAACAATTCAGAGCGGTCATTGATGGGAGTAAGGGTGAAACAATGACGGTCTAGTCAATGAAGTTCAGAAAGTGGGAACAGTGTGTGATGAGATCCAACTTACCTTCTCATGGATCAGGGGCCAGGAACTCCAAGAACCAACAGGACTCAGGGGTTTTATGCATGCCTGGGCAGGGAGCGGGCGGTGCACGTGCAATCCAGCAGCTGAAGGGCTCGGCCATCCTAATAGTGGTGTGTCTGCGTAAAAAGGAAAAATAGCGTGCAAACTTCAGCCATGTGACTGGAAGCAGAACTCCACAGTTGAGAAGAGTCCCAGGTAGGGGACAGGGAGAGGTCCTGAAGTAAGTCCCAGGCAGGGGACAGAGACAGGGGACAGGGAGAGGCTCCAGTTAAGAAGAGGAGTAGAGAAAGAGGCTTCAAGCAGAAAAAGGGCTGCGGTTGACAGATGTTAAGTGGCGAGGGCTTAGGAGAAGCCCTGGAGATCTAAGAAGGCAACAGAAAGTTGGTGACTCCATGTTGCAGGCCATTGGAGTGACGGTAACCCTTTGAAGTAGTAGTATTCTGCTCAGCATGACCAAAGAGCTGGAATTGTGCTTGTGAGTTGGTGTGTGAGTGCATGTTTGGAATCCAAGGGAGCAGTCTCAGGAGACAAGATTGGAACCCTGCAAGGTGGGCCGTCTTTGATGCAGTCTGAGTTGGAGCAACCTGTGGAGAGAATTCCAAGGCGAGATCTTTGAAGGTGTAGACTGGAATCCCTAGCAAGAGAGACAGATTCTCATCTAGGTTTGTTAACTCACAGGGCTTACTGACGTGTGGGTGGGTTGTTGAGAAATCTGTGGAATTTGTCTTGGTTGCATCTGCCATTTATTGTGCAGTGTGGTGTGTTTGCCCACAGGTTGCCTGTTAATTCACATGTACTTCATATTAACCCCGAATGTTAGCGTATAAGATAGATATTGTAAATTGTTTCATCTTTCTGACCTTGCAGAGTAAAGTTTAGTTTTGTTCATCAAAACACATGGAATCTTGTGGCTTTATTCTCTTAGCAAGTGTCTTGAATCTCAAACTTTGTCTATTTTAATCAAAAAGTTATTGTCCATTAACCAGATAGAGTTTGGTCCAGGATCTTGAGAAGTGCTTCAAAAGAGCAGAACAGGCCTAGGAAGGGTCTCACAATGATAAGGGAGAAGAATTCTTCAGCTCAAATTGGGCTATTGGGCCATTAATTACCTTTTCCCTGAGGCATTCTGAGGCCTTTGCTAGACTTAAATTGAACCATTGCCTGTTTTCAGTATACATTGGTTCTGTCACGCCTACCAGGTGGTACTGAGTGGAATTTCCCAACAAAGCCCAGGAGCCCCCCTAGCTATGTCCCCTTGACATTGGAGGGGCTGGTGGAAGATCCTCCTCCTCCTACAACCAGAATTTCTTAGCTTCTTTTCCATGGTGGAACCTGGTTCTATTTTCTGGCACTCTAGTTAACAGGTACACTAAAGTGCAGCCTGACCAAAGTAAGACTTCTGCCTTCTTTTTGTACAATCAACCAGAAGAATTCCTCTGACATTGAGTAATGTCTATTAACTATTAACTTGTGAAACATGCATAGATATAATAAGGTCACTATTGATCTTGATCGGTATGCATATGCATTGTAAAGTTTGTAAAAGCAACAAGATCTCTGTGTTTTCAGAACGCGAGTTTGCATACTTAGCCATGCACAATTCCTTGACTTTAACATTTTTCATGGATTGCACGTTTTTCACAGAGTTTGTGAAATTCTGGTAATCTGTTAGGAATGGATGAATTTCACGGAAGTGATTTTCACAGATTTTAGACAAATTCATTCAAGTTCACTGGGTCCCCATTACTTGCTGAAATTTCGGGGCCTCTGAGCAAAAGTACACACCATGAAATTCATGCAGTCTGCTTAGTTCCTGGTTGAGAGGATGACCAAGGAAATAAGACTTCTAGACCCTGTTGCTAGGAGAGGTGCGAATGTCATTTAGGATGGTGACACTCCTCTCTTTGGAAGTCCCCTGAACTTCCATGTCACATCCAATTTATGGAGCCAATGAAAATCATAGGTGCCACCCCTCCGACCCACCCCCAATAGTTATAACTACAGCATACAGCTCTTCACCTTGACAGATTTCCCTGAACAGAAATCAACCTGATTGACAGACATGGCTTCCAGATGGGCAGGGAGGGCTATCAGTAGGCTACTGAAACAGGAAGGTCCGATCCCTGAACTCCAGGAATGTGCAATCCCAGGAAAGGTCTGATCCCCAACCCTGGGTCTGTGTAAAGGGGTAAAGAGGAGTCTGATGGTGCTGGGTAGCTTGTAGGGTGGGTGTGGGGGGGAAGTACTCACATTCCTTTTGGCCTATAAGCAGTGCTACACAGCCATTTATATTCTTCCTGAAGCTATAGTCATTTCCCTTCAGTTGCTGGGATTCCTCAGGCCTTGGAAACACAATCAACCACTGTTAAGCCTACAAAGCAGGTTAATTCGGTGGCTACCAGTCTCATTGCTGTGGCTCAGTTGGTAGCACTCGCCTCGGCGTCAGAAAGTTGTGGGTTCAAGTTTCGCTCAAACAATCAAGGCTGACACTCCAACGCAGTACTGAGAGAGCGCTGCACTGTTGCAGGTTCTGTCTTTTGGGTGAGATTTTAAACCATATTGCCATCTTGCCTTCCACTTGTCTTCCAAAGTGGACATAAAAGACCCTTGGCACGATTTTGAAGAGCTACAGGGGAGTTATGCCTGGTGTCCTGGCCAATATTTATTTCTCAATAACTGTCACAAAAACATTTTAACTGATCATTATCATTTGCTGTTTATGGGGGTTTTCTGTGCACAAATTGACAATTGCATTTCCTACATTACAACAGTGACTACACTTCAAAAACAGTACTTAATTGGCTGTAAAGTGCTTTGGTATGTCCAGTAGTCATGAAGGGGCTTATATGAATGCAATAAATTTCCTGCTTCTTGGGAGTGGGTTGGCTGCCTTCCTCTTGCAGCCCCCACCCCTCATTTAAACTTGGAATTAGGTGGATTGAAGGCAGGTTGGGGTCAGGTTTGAAATTTAAAAAAAAATTAACATCTGACCTGAACCCAACCCACCTGTTTTGTGGTGTTAAAATTAACCACACAAACTTAAAGCTACATTTATAATTTTGCTACATCTACTGCACAGTGGGAATCTTCCATTTGAGGCCTGGAATTTTGCTCCTAGGTCAAGAACGCAGAGTCAGGGCATTTCCCAGCTCCGTAAACCTGACCTGGGGAAAAGTGGCCTGGAAGGTCGAATTTTCATTCTGGGATGGTAGGGTTCACTGGAAGTCGGGCCGGGCAACACCAAAATGAGTACGGAGGATGCTGGGTGTGGAAGCGGGCTGGGCAGAAGGTACCCGCACTGTATTGAAGTTTTTAAAAAAACAGAAAAGCAGAAAACAGTCCTCCAGCCCTCACCCATTACACCCCCCTCAACCCTCCATACACTCCTCATGCACCTTTGATGCCAAACCACGGCACTTCATTCCCCAACCACCCCCATGGCTCCTCATACCCTCCGTTTCAACCTATGCCCCCCACCTATCCCCTTTTATAGCCCCATGCCAACTTAGTACCAACTCATGCCAATCCATGCCCCTCAACCACCACCCTTTTCCCTTACACCTGCTTTACCCAGTATCCACCATGGCAGACCTCAGAAACCATGATGAGATTAGATAAAATAAAGTTCCAAGTGTCTATTGCCATTCAATAAAATCATGGCTGGTCTGTTTATATTGAGTTCTGCATTTCCATCTATCCCTGATAACCTTTGATTCCCTTGACTAACAAGAATCTATCTACCTCTGTCTTAAAAAAATATTCAGTGACACCGCCTCCACTGCCCTCTGAGGCAGAGAGTTTCAAAGTCGCACAATCCTCTGAGAGAAAAAATTCTCCTCATCTCCGCCCTATAAGGGTGACTCCTAATTTTAAAACAGTGCCCTTTAGTTCTTGACTCATCCACAAGAGGAAACATCCTTTCCGCATTCACCTTGTCAAGACCATTCAGGATATTATATACTTCAATCAAGTCACCCCTCACTCTTCTAAACTCCAGTGGAAACAAGCCCAGTCTGTCCAACATATCCTCATAAGACAACCCGCTCTTTCTGGATATCAATCTAGTAAACCTCCTCTGAACCATCTCCAATGCATTTACATCCTTCCTTAAATAAGGAGACCAAAACTGCACACAGTATTTGAGATGTGGTCTCACAATGCCTTGTATAACTGAAGCATAACACCCTTACTTTTATAAAAACAGAAACAGAAATACCTGGAAAAACTCAGCAGGTCTGGCAGCATCGGTGGAGGAGAGCCCAGTTGACGTTCGAGTCCTCATGACCCTTCAACAGAACTAAGTAAAATTAGGAAAGGGGTGAAATATAAGCTGGTTTAAGGGGGGGTGGGTGGGGGGGGGGGTGGGTGGGGGGTGGTTGTTGGGACAAACGAGGAAGTGAAGGTGCAGGTGTTGCATTTTCTGTGCGGTCGCATGGGAAGGTGCCATGGGAGGGGGTTGAGGAGTGGACCACTCCTCCATCACCCCCTACTCCTCCTCCCACAGCACCTCCTCATGCAAACGCAGAAGATGCAACACCTGCCCCTTCACTTCCTCGCTCCTCACCCCCCAAGGGCCCAAACACTCCTTTCAAGTGAAGCAGCATTTCACTTGCACTTCCCTCAACCTAGTCTACTGCATTCGTTGCTCCCAATGCGGTTTCCTCTACATTGGAGAGACCAAACGCAGACTGGGTGACCGCTTTGCAGAATACCTTCGGTCTGTCCGCAAGCATGACCCAGACCTCCCTGTCGCTTGCCATTTCAACACTCCACCCTGCTCTCTTGCCCACATGTCCTTGGCTTGCTGCATTGTTCCAGTGAAGCTCAACGCAAATTGGAGGAACAGCACCTCATCTTCCGACTAGGCACTTTACAGCCTTCAGGACTGAATATTGAGTTCAACAATTTTAGATCTTGAACTCTCTCCTCCATCCCCACCCCCTTTCCGTTTCTTCCCCCTCCTTTTTGTTTTTTGCAATAATTTATATAGATTTTTTCTCTTCCCACCTATCTCCATTATTTTTAAATGTATTTCCACCATTGTTTATTTCTACCTTTTAGTATTCCCCCACCCCCACTAGAGCTATCTGTACCTTATCTGTTCTGTCTTATACTCTTAATTAGCACATTCCTTTAGATAATATCACCACCTTCAACACCTCTTTGTTCTTTTGTCTGTGACAGCTTTTGGTTATCTCCTCCCATCACTGGCTGCTTGTCCCAACAACCCCCCTCCCCCCCTTAAACCAGTTTATATTTCACCCCTTTCCTAATTTTACTTAGTTCTGTCGAAGGGTCATGAGGACTCGAAACGTCAACTGGGCTCTCCTCCGCCGATGCTGCCAGACCTGCTGAGTTTTTCCAGGTATTTCTGTTTCTGTTTTTGTTTTGGATTTCCAGCATCCGCAGTTTTTTGTTTTTAACCTTTACTTTTATGTTCAATTCCTCTCATAATAAAGGACAGCATTCCGGTAGCCTTCTTGATGACATGCTATACCTGCACACTAACTTTTTGTGACTCATATATGAGAATACCTAGATCCCTCTGCACCTCAGAATTCTGCAGTTGTTCTCCATTTAAGTAATACTCTTCTTTTTTATTCTTCCTGCCAAAGTAAACAACTTCACATTTTCCCACATTATACTCCATCTGCCAAATATTTGCCCACTCACGCAATATATCTATATCTGTTTACAAACCCCTTATTTCTTCTTCACAACTACTTTCTTACCTATCTTTGTGTCATCTGCAAATTTAGCTACCATGCTTTTGCTCCCCTCATCTAAGTCATTGATGTAAATTGTAAAAAGCTGAGGCCCCAGCACAGACCCTGTGGGACTTCACTCATCACATCTTGACAATCAGACAAAGACCCATTATGCATATCTGTTTTCAGCCAGCCAATCTGCCATCCAGGCGAGTATGTTACCACCTACACCATGAACTTTTATTTTCCAGAATAACCTTTGATGTGGCACCTTATCAAATGCTTTCTGGAAATCTAAGTAACGTACGTCTACAGGCTCTCCTTTATCCACAGTGCATGCTACTCTTTCTAAGAACTCTGATGAATTGGTTAAACATGATTTCCCTTTTATAAACCAGGCTGACTCTTCCCCGTCATCTTGAACTTTTCTAAGTGCCGAGCTATAACCTCTTTAATGATCAACTCTAACAGTTTTTTCAGAGATTTGAAGGGCAGCAGTTTTAAGTGTTTTGACATTTTACACCTCTCTTTGACAGTTCATCTTTACACTTCTGACAGTTGTTTTTGACAATGAGCTTCACAGTTTTTACACACATTGATGCCTACGTTTAGCAATCCCAAGTGGCACCTCACCTGTCCAAAGGACACCTGACCTCTCTCAAAGGTGTTCCGGGACCATATCCAAAGGGCTACCTTACTCTCCAAAAGGGTACCCTGGCAAACCAAATGATTCCACAAAGTTCACACCTGCTCCTAACAGGTCTAATCTGCACACATTGGGTTTCAGATATACCTGACACCAAAATCACACGAGTGAAGGTAGATGCTGATTCTTATGGGCAGCTGCCTCCACGACATGTGTGTATGTGAATCCCAACCCAGGCCAAGTCCCCTGCATTTGGAAATGGTAGGTGCCGTGCTGTGGCATGACTTCTGGATTCAGGCCTCTTCCGCTATTTTTGCAACAATGGAGAGGCTCTCTGTCGCTGTGAAAATCCAGGCTTTACTGTCAAGATAAAGCATTCCCAAGTCAGGTAAAGCATGGATTAGGTTGGTGATAAAGATCTTATTATTTGTCAACAGCTTGCCTTAAAAAAGCTGTTGGCCCTAAAATTCTGACGGATTCCCATTGTAAATCTAATGGGAGTCTGCCAGTGTGACTGCAAACCTAGCCGGGATCTTAAGGCAGAGATTTCAATATAACCACTGTGAGGTGGATCACAGATGGAAACTTCCTAAATTGGGAGTTCCCGACTCCTATGGCCTCGATTAGGACCAACTGGTGCAGCAACACCTGGTCTGACCAGGTTCTATCTGCTCAGTTTAATTGGAAACGTGGCCCAGCCTAGGTGTTCAGGCTGGGCTGAGGTTTAAACTCTAAAGATGAGGGTGAAACATTTCCTGAGGGGATGGCAGAGTGGATTGAGGTGGCAAGTTTCTAAGGGATTGCTTGGGCAATCCAGTTTCTTTTTCTGGGGTAACCCTGGGACCCCCTCCCTGTGTGAATGAATACCCAATTATTGCCAGTTTTGTTATGTTCACTATGAGCTGGGTTGAGGTTGGGCAAACTTACTTTAATTAGGATCCTTACAGCTGGCAGAGATGGACATTCAAACTCATTGATTTGGGCTGTATTCAAACACCGGTACCTCACAGTTTGTGGCAGCCTTCCACCTTGTATGATGACGGTTTGGGCCGTGGTGGTCAACTCAGTCTTAAACATTGCCTGGTGTGGCTCAGGAGGCCCGCTCTGGGAAGGCAGTTGTAGAATAAAGGATTAATATCAGAAGCATACATGATACTGCTGCAATAATGATGTCAGATCACATGACTGAGAAGTAAGTGAGATCCTGAAGAGAGCAGAAGCTCTAACCTCTTGTGTGTTTCTTATGCTGGCTGCGTGGTATATCTTATCTTGAGAAACTCTGGTCTGACTCAGGAGGGTTACTTCAATGTGCTTTATTTACACAATATACAGTATATACATGATGAGCTACTAGGTAGGCACATCTCTCTCAGTACAGACTATTTTCTCTTGTACAGAGCCTTTAGCACATAACTGCTGATGTCACTATTACATTATGATATACATCACAAACTCATTATCATATCTACTAACCCATTATACTACAGCGTGGAGGACTAAACGTGTAAATACTTGCTGTAAATAAATAGTTCTGGCTCAAGAGACTATAGGCTCGATCAGTGTACTTTTGAGAGAATAGACAATCCCCAAACCCTGTCTAAACTCTGCCACACAACAAAATATGGGGGCAGCGAGTGAAAGACCCAGCAAAGACTGAACGAGTCTACAGGGCTGGCAAGAAAAGAGGGAAAAATTCTAAGACTCACTAAAAAGTCGGAATGTCACGGGAGCAACAGAGGCAAGTTGTGACACAGATCCGGAGACCAGAATGCAGTGAGCACAGGCCCAAAACAGCAAGCAGCAGCAGAGAAGCAGGAATTCAGGAACAATTCCAGGGCTCAGCAGAAGCGTGGAGTCCACTCTACCACTCGCAGAACCATTTCAGAGTGCAGGAGGCCTACAGCAGACCCAGAAGTGGGACAACTGGATAAAAACATTCACAAGGTACAGAAAACAGAGTAGGGATAAACGGATCATTCTCAGGTTGGCAGACTGTGGCTAGTGGGGACTGCAAGGATCAGTGCTTGGGCCCCCAGCTATTGACAATCTATATCAATGATTTGGATGTGGGGACAAAATGTAATAATTCCAAGTTTGCTGATGATACAAAACTTGGTGGGTATGTGAGTTGTGAGGAGGATGCAAAGAGGCTTCAAGGAGTTTTAGACAGGCTAAATGAGTGGGCAAGAACATGGCAGATGGAATATAATGTGGAAAAATGTGAAGTTATCCACTTTGGTAGAAAAAACAGAAATGCAGAGTTTTTCTTAAATGGAACTCTTGGGAATTGTTGATGTCCAAAGCGATCTGTAGTTCTTGTTCATAAGTCTCTAAAATTTAAGATGCAGGTGCAACACGCAGTAATGAAGGCAAATGGCATGTAAGCCTTTAATGCAAGGGGATTTGAATACAGGAGTAAGGAAGTCTTGCTGCAGTTGTACAGAGCCTTGGTAAGACCACACCTGGAGTATTGTCTGCAGCTTTGGTCTCCTTACCTAAGGAAGGATATAATGGCCATAGAAGGAATGCAATGAAGGTTCACCAGTCAAGTCCCTGGGATGGAGAGATTGAGGAGACTGGGCCTATATTCTTTAGAGTTTAGAAGAATGAGAGGTGATCTCATTGAACTGCACAAAATTCTTAACAGGGCTCGACAGAGTGGATGCAGGAAGGATGTTTCCCCTGGCTGGGGGTTTCTAGAACCAGGGGACACAGTCTCAGAAAAAGAGATAGACCATTTAGGATCGAGATGAGGAGGAATTTCTTCATTCAGAGGGTGGTGAATCTTTGGAATTCTCTACTCCAGAGGGCTGTGGAGGCTCAGTCACTGAGCATGTTCAAAGCAGAATTTGACAGATTTCTAGATGCCAATTATATCAAGGGATACGGGGTTAGTGTAGGAAAATAGTATTGAAGTAGAAGATCAGCCATGATCTAATTAAATGGCAGAGCAGGTTCAAAGGGCTGAACGGCCTATTCCTGCTGCTATGTTCCTAACTGATTCAAGAATACATAAAAATGTGATCCTGAAAAGTCAGGTCAGTCTTTATGCTGTAGGAACTATTGCTGATGACGTGATAGCGAGGTGGTGGTGGTGGGGGGTTGATGAGACTTCAGCTTCTTATGAAGAAGTCATACAAGCTTTTGAAAACAAAAACAGAAACAGAAATACCTGGAAAAACTCAGCAGGTCTGACAGCATCGGCGGAGGAGAGCACAGTTGACATTTCGAGTCCTCATGCCCCTTCAACAGAACTAAGTAAAAGTAGGAAAGGGGTGAAATATAAGCTGGTTTAAGGATGGGGGTGGGGGGGGAGTTGTTGGGACAAGCAGCCAGTAAAAGGTGGAGATAACCAAAAGAAGTCACAGACAAAAGAACAAAGAGGTGTTGAAGGTGGTGCTATTATCTAAAGGAAAGTGCTAATTAAAAGTGGAAAGCAGGACAGATAAGGTACAGATAGCTCTAGTGGGGGTGGGGGAATACTAAAAGTGCTAAAAGGTAGAGATAAACAATGGGTGGAAATACATTTAAAAATAATGGAGATAGGTGGGAAGAGAAAAAATCTATATAAATTATTGCAAAAAACAAAAAGGAGGGGGAAGAAACGGAAAGGGGGTGGGGATGGAGGAGAGAGTTCAAGATCTAAAATTGTTGAACTCAATATTCAGTCCGGAAGGCTGTAAAGTGCCTAGTCGGAAGATGAGGTGCTGTTCCTCCAATTTGCGTTGAGCTTCACTGGAACAATGCAGCAAGCCAAGGACAGACATGTGGGCAAGAGAGCAGGGTGGAGTGTTGAAATGGCAAGCGAAAGGGAGGTCTGGGTCATGCTTGCGGACAGACCGAAGGTATTCTGCAAAGCGGTCACCCAGTCTGTGTTTGGTCTCTCCAATGTAGAGGAAACCTCATTGGGAGCAACGAATGCAGTAGACTAGGTTGAGGGAAGTGCAAGTGAAATGCTGCTTCACTTGAAAGGAGTGTTTGGGCCCTTGGATGGTGAGGAGAGAGGAAGTGAAGGGGCAGGTGTTGCATCTTTTGCGGTAGCATGGGAAGGTGCCGTGGGAGGGTGTTGAGGAGTAGGGGGTGATGGAGGAGTGGACCAGGGTGTCACGGAGGGAACGATCCCTATGGAATGCCACCGGGGGGTGAAGGGAAGTTGTGTTTGGTGGTGGTATCATGCTGGAGTTGGCGGAAATGGCGGAGGATGATCCTTTGAATGCGGAGGCTGGTGGGGTGATAAGTGAGGACAAGGGGGACCCTATCTTGTTTCTGGGAGGGAGGAGAAGGCGTGAGGGCGGATGCGCGGGAGATAGGCCAGACACAGTTGAGGGCTCTGTCAACCACCGTGGGTGGAAAACCTCGGTTAAGGAAGAAGGAGGACATGTCAGAGGAACTGTTTTTGAAAGTGGCATCATCAGAACAGATGCGACGGAGGCGAAGGAACTGAGAGAATGGGATGGAGTCCTTACAGGAAGCGGGGTGTGAGGAGCTGTAGTCGAGGTAGCTGTGGGAGTTGGTAGGCTTGTAATGGATGTTGGTGGACAGTCTATCACCAGAAATTGAGACAGAGAGGTCAAGGAAGGGAAGGGAAGTGTCAGAGATGGACCATGTGAAAATGATGGAGGGGTGGAGATTGGAAGCAAAGTTAATAAATTTTTCCAGGTCCCGACGAGAGCATGAAGCAGCATGCTTTGGGGTATGTGGAACATTCCTTGTTCCAGTCCTACTCCGGCCCCCTCCCACAACTCTTTCTCCGGTACATCGATGATTACTTCGGTGCTGCTTCATGCTCTAGTCGGGACCTGGAAAAATTTATTAACTTTGCTTCCAATCTCCACCCCTCCATAATTTTCACATGGTCCATCTCTGACACTTCCATTCCCTTCCTTGACCTCTCTGTCTCAATTTCTGGTGATAGACTGTCCACCAATATCCATTACAAGCCTACCAACTCCCACAGCTACCTCGACTACAGCTCCTCAAACGTCAACTGTACTCTCCTCCACCGATGCTGCCAGACCTGCTGAGTTTTTCCAGGTATTTCTGTTTCTGTTTTTGTTTTGGATTTCCAGCATCCACAGTATTTTGCTTTTATACAAGCTTTTGACTCTTATTCCAGTGTCCATCAGAAGTCAAGAATTGAGAGGTTTAAATATAACAGAAGGAAACAAAGGTGAAAGCATGGATTTGTTTATCAAGGATCTCTATAGACTGGCAGGGAGCTGCGCTTAAGGAATTTTAAAAGGTGAGCTGATTCACGACATGATCATTGTAGGGGCACTGGACTAATCATTATCAGATCTCTTACAGGGAAGTAAAGATCTAATTTATTTTTTTATTCATTCACGGGCTAGGCCAGCATTTATTGCCCATATCTAATTGCCCTTGTTCAGAGGACATTTAAAAGCTAACCACATTACTGTGGGTCTAGAGTCATATGTCAGCCAGATGACAGATTTCCTCCCCTAAAGGGCATTAGTGAACCAGATGGGTTTTTACAACAATCAGCATCATTAGACATTTAATTCCAGATTTTTATTGAATTCAAATTCCACCATCTGCCATGGTGGGATTCAAACCCAGGTCCCCAGAGTCTCTATATTACTAGCCCAGCAACAATACTACTACACCATCACCTCCCAACTAATGCTGGTGAAAGCAGTGCAGATCTTGAGTGAAACAGACTTAGAAAACAGAAGCAGGAGCTTGTTTGCGGGGAAGGAGAAGTCTTGTGTAGAAGATTGAGTGACACCATTCAGTTTGTAGGCCATAAAAGAGAAAACACACCAAAGCTTAAGCCTGACAAAATGGGGAAAAGAGCACCAACTTATCTGCTGCTATAATAAAGCTGCAGGAAATAAAGCAAGCACATAGAGCAAGCCCTGAAATGGGATGGAGAATGTCTTCAAATCTGAGAGTATTGTCTGGAAGGATGACCCGACCATACCCCAACAATCCAACACTAAGGCAGTGTTTTGAACAGCGCAAGCATCTCACTGTCATTGATGCCTTACAGGTCTTAAACGAGAGATTAGTTATACCGAGAACCCTTGGGCTTGATATTCTTCAGAGACTTCGCCAATGATATTTAGGAATTACAAAGTGTTGTGCGAGGGCGAGACAATTAGTCTAGGGGGCCAGGCTTTACTTTCTCTATAGAACAAATTATTTCTAATTGTCTTATTTGTGTCGTAAACAGCCAGGAACAATAAGAACCACTGTTATTTTCTTCTTTTCCATCAACGCCATGGGAGCGCCTGGGTGTGGACTTATTTGAATTTAACCGGAAAACCTTCCTTATCGTTTTGATTATTATTTACGGCGGATTGAAGTAAACCGATTGCTTAGTATCAAGGTAGAAGCAGTCATTCAATCCCTCAAGAGAAATTATTGAACGCATGGCATTCTGGACATTATAGTGTCTGACAATGGGCCGCAACTCCCAAAGGAGCTATTCCAAAATTTCGCAAACGAGTATGGCTTCATTCATGTAACCAGTTCAGCTCGCTACCCTCAAGCAAATAGAAAGGCCGAGAGAGGGGTACGAAGCATTAAGGAATTATTAAAGAAAAACAAAGACCTTAATCTAGCTCTTCAGATTTCTCGATCCTCAACACTACAGAATGGTTTCTCGCCAGAGTTACTAATGGGTAGGAGACTGACAACACAGTTTCCATCCCTGACATAAAAATTGAAACCAAATGTCACCACGAACAACCACAAGAGGGTAAAACAGTATGACGAAGAACTGAGAAACAATCAGGCTCCGAACTTTAATTACATGCAGAGAGTGTGGGAACTACCTGTGCTGAGGCCCAGGGAAAGAGTATGAGTCTGAGACCAACAAAGAGAAGGTACAATCATTGAAAAAGCTCCATAACCAAGATTGTACAGGATTGAGAAAGACCAGGGTATCATAAGGAGAAACCACAGCACCTTACTATCCTTGAAGAGAAAGTCAATAGAAATTGGGCTTATTACTCAGACCTTGAAGAAGAGGAAAGAATTGCAACAAGCTTTACAGTCACCCAGGAGATGAACACACACTGACAGAAGGGAGAGTACGGAATATCCTCGACCTCCAAAGCAGATCAGAAAGATCAGGGAGATTGGTCAAGGCACCTCGGAGATTAACCAAGTGAACTCTGAGACTTTGGGGTGCAATGTAGGAGGATGTAAATATGATAGGTATTTCTTAATTTCTAATTTTAATAATTTCTTATTGATTGATCTGTTGTCATACAGATCTAACTCTCGGAGTGTTATCAGATGCTCAAGGTTCTCAGTGGTCTTGATAAGACTTGGGGAGAGATGTAGAGTAAAGGGTTAACATCATAAGCATACATGATGCTGATGTAATAATGATGTCAGGTCACATGATTGAGAAGTAAGAGAGATCTGGAAGAGAACAGAAGCTCTTACCTCATGTGGAGGTCAAAATGTGTAAATGCTCGCTGTAAATAGTTCTGGTTAAAAAGGCTGTGGACTCAAGCAGCATACTTTTGGGAGACTAAAAAATCCCCAAACCCTGTTTAAACCCCTACCACACAACAAAACAGCAATCTCTGTTGCATTAGCTGCAGAGGAAGACAGTGGGCTGAGAAGATTTTATTCAAGTCACCAGTGCTTAAAAAAAAATTCAGAAAATAAGGGGACTTGACAGGGTGGATACCGGGAGTTTATTTCCTCTTGTGTGCGAGACTGGAATTAGGGGACACAGTTTAAAAAAAAGAGGTCTCCCTTTTAAGAGGATACGAGGGGAAATTTTTTCTCTCAGAGGGTCATTAGTTTGTGGAATTCTCTTCCCCAGAAAGCAGTGGAGGCTGGGTCAATGAATTTATTCAATGCTCAGTTAGGTTCTTGATAGACAAAGGGAAGTTTTTCTCCCCATTGGGCGGGCTGGTTGGGAGCGGGTGTGGGCGGGCGCGGAGCCGATCGCCACCCGCAATTGGCTCTGCGCCACTATTTTACGTGGGTGGGCCAATTAAGGCCCGCCCAACATGAAACACGGCTCCCGTGGACAGAGGGAGGGGACAGGCAGCAGCAGGACTGCAATGACTGCCGGTGCAATGGCGACCCGGTGGCCTGTTTAAAGAGCGCTCAGGCAGCTTTACAAAGGCTGTCAATCATGGCTAGCAGAAGGGCTCCCCAGAGCGCTGCTGGTGAGCCGGCCAGACAGGAGGGCAGGTCAGCGGGGCACTGTGCCCCTCGCTTCTTGGACAAGGGCCTTGTTGCCCTCCTCGAGGAGTGGCAGCACAGCATGAGACCCTTGTTCCGAGGGACGGGAGGAGGAGGCCCCCCACCCCCCCGCCACATGACCAAACGTGCCTGGGAGGAGGTGGCAGAGATTGTGAGTTCGGACAATGTGGTGCGACACGCCTGGGTTCAGAACCGCAGGTGTTTCAACGACCACTTGTGCTCGGGAAGGGCGAGTACCGTGTTGGCACGGGTCACTTAACACAGCATTTAGGCTTCCCTCACTGGCCCCCATCCCCCAACTCTGAATGTAGTTACTGCATTGATTCATCCACAGCATGTGGCCTTCGCTGGGTGGGCCAGCATTTTTTGCCCATGCCTTGTTCACCCTGAGAGGGTGGTGCTGAGCTGGCTTCTGCACCCGCTGCATGTGGTAGACTGACACCCACAGTACTGTTTTAGGATTTTCACCTAAGCGCAGTGCTGGAACTCCGAAACATGTCAAAGTCAGGATGCTGACTGACTGGGAGGGGAACTTCCAGGTGGCGGGGCACCCATCCATCTGCTGCCCTTGGCGTTCCACATGCTGGTGCGTCCTTGCTTTGGAAGGTTATACCGTGTGGGCGGCAAATCTGATGGAGGCAGCATGTGGGCAAGGGAGTTAGCCCTGGTTGCTTGGTGTGAGTGTGCGACTGCTCCAGAGTCACGATTCACTAGAGCACTGCAGTGTTTCCCTCAGGTGGGGGTGACAGAGATGCAATGGCAATCCAGAGTGGACTAATCAATGCTCCTCTCTCCTTTTCAGGAGGAGACCGCACACAATAACGCAGAGCAGATGTAGTGGACTGGCAGAGGCCAGGCACAGTTGGCGATTATAACCAGATATGAGCAGGAGGTTCTCGAGCTGGAGAGGCGCCATGCGCCCAGGTCCACTGGTAGCAGTGAGGCTGGGGTGCCAGGGGGAAGGTACGAGTGCCATGCACTGAGGTCACAATGTCTGTCCTTGCAGCCATTCCACTGTCGACTGTTTAGTGAATTAAGCTTCCAACATGTGTTTCCCGTTGGTTATGGAAGGAGGAGCACATATTGATCCAGGGGCCAGGCATGCACATTGAAATTGTCTCAACTTCAATTAATCAAATGTCCTTTTTCTACCTTTCAGCCTCACCGGAGCAGGGCCGGGACAAGGTGGCAGAGGGGTCGCCACTAATGCCTGAGGGTCCGGAAGAATTACAAGCACCGGCGTCACACCATCTCTGCCAGGCAGGCACCAGCGCAAATACTGGCACCTCGGTGGGGATTAGATCGTCGGCTAGTGTCCTGGGGAACAGCGGTGTGGGAGCTTCACACTCGCTTGAGGTGCAGGCAGAGACAGAGAGTGCCCATGGTGCTGGCAATCAGAGAACTGCTGGGGACTAGGAACATGCTCATTCGGTGGCTGATGATGGGCCTCTGGAGTCGTCCCTGAGGCAGCAGACACTGGAAGTCCAGCAGGGTGTGCAGGAGGATCTGGCAGGGATACATGTGGGAATGCATGGCATAGTCTCTGTGATGGAGGAGTCCACGCAGAGCATCAGCAATGCATTGACCCTCATGGCCGAGCTCAATGCTTCCTCCATGGAGAAAGTGGCAACTCTTATGGAGAGGCTCCTCCAGGAGAATAATCAGGGCTTCCTGGGGTTGTGCTCGGACCTGTAAGCCCTCACAGCGGCATTGACCTCAGCTGGTCAGTGCCAGTATGGGAGATGGATTGGACACCAAGTATCCCAGCTAGGTGCCCATCCATCAATGGTGAGCAGGGAGGTCCGAAGCGAAGAGCCTATCTTCTCTGCGGACTCCTCTCAGGGTGCTCCGGATGAGGGTTTCAGCTCCTCCGCCCCTCTGCCAGTGAATGTGGGATCCGATGAGGCTGCGGCAACTGGGGAGACACCAGCCATGGCACTGGCAGCTCTCTCCCAGGCGCGGCCATCAAAGGCTCCACGGGCCACAGGATGCCCGCCAAGGTCATCAAGGCCAACAGGACAGCAGAGTGAGCAGGCTGTCTCGAATGCCAGTGCCAGCGAGGGGGAGCACCTAGACATAGCACCCTAAGATATAAATTACTTAAGGCACCTTAGCACACCACAGGCTTCTCACTGGTGGTTTTATGTTGCCCCGCTATTAGTTGATTATAATTTGGTGTGCAGCTCAACACCTTTGAATTAAGTTTCTATTCTGTTTTATTTGTTACATTCTTTAAATGCTTTAGTTGTGAACATGGCTCAGGGTGATTCCTTATTTCTGCAGGTGAAGCGGAACCCATGGTGTTATGAGTGACTTATTTATCATTAAGCTTTATTGGCAAGGCACATAGTTAATGTTCCTAACCAGGTAGATGTTGCTCTCAGGTATCGAGTATGAAGTCTGCAGCCCTGTTGTGTCCATCTGTGGTGGGCTAGCAGAAGGTTTGTTGGATTAAAGCCTCCCAGGTGTCCCTGCCTCCCTGGAGATTGCCCGGGTCAGCGTCTATCCCCTCAGAAGTCTCCTCTGCGTGCTCATCCTTGGACTCGCTACTGGACTCATCATGTGCAGCTGGAGCAACTGCGTCTACATCTTCTTCGTCCACTGCGTCCCCCCTTTCTAGCGCCAGATTGTGGAGAGCCCACCATGCAACCACTATCAGTGACACACGACCTGGGGGGTATTGCAGTGCGCCCCCTGAATGTTCCAGGCATTGGAAGCGCAGCTTGAGAAGACCGATGGTTCTCTCCATCACAGCCCTTGTGGAGGCGTGGCTCCTATTGTACTGCTGCTCAGCCTCTGTTCTTGGATGGTGGAAGGGTGTAAAGAGCCATCTTTTGAGGGGATAGCCCTTTTCACCCAGCAGCCATCCAACCAGCTGGGCTGAAGCACTGAAGAGCCTCAGCACCTGGGAGTGTCTCAGGATGTAAGCATCATGGGAGCTGCCTGGATACCTTGCCCAGACCTGCAGAATCTGCATCCTATGGTCACACACTATCTGCACTTTCAAGGAGTGGAATCCCTTTCTGTTGACGAAGGCACCGGGCTCACCCGCTGGCACCTTGATGGCCACATGTGTGCAGTCGATTGCACCCTGGACGCGGGGGATGCCAGCAATTGCTACGAAGCCTCTGGCTTGCTGTGTCTGGCTGGCCACATCCCAGCGGTAGTGAATGAAAGTCAATGCACGCCTGAACAGAGCGTCTGTCACCAGCTTGACACAAGTGTGGACAGCTGACTGGGAGACTCCACAAAGATCACCCACCGACCCCTGGAAAGAGCCGAAGGCATAGAAGTTGAGGGCAACCATGACGTTCAATGCCACTAGCATGGGGTGCCCACCCACACAGTTGGCGCTGATCTCAGGGCCTATCATCTGAAAGATGGAGGTCACTGTCTCCCTTGAGGGGCGGAGCCTCCTTCAGCACTGCACCTCAGACATGTTGAGGTAACTGCTTCACCGCCTGTAAACCCTGGCAGCGGGATAGTGGCGTCTTCTGTGGCCCCTTCCTTGCACTTCCTGTTGGCCCTGCGCCTCTTGTGCCTGCGCCTGTCCTTCCAAAGGTAGCTCTCCTGGAGGTTGAATATGGACTCCTGGCCTCCTCCCACTTCTGGCCCTCCCTTGCTCCTCAGCAGAGGTGCCTCCAGTAGAGAGCACAACTCCCATTCCCAGATTAAGGCAAGGCTTCCTGAAACCAGCAAGGCCCCAAGAATGATGTTTACTCCAGAGTCCTGACCTGAAGCCTGTTATTCCTGTCCAAGCAGCTGTGAAGAGATTTGAAGCTGTCCTACTCACACAGGCAAGTAGTAGTAAGTTTAAACATTAAATGTCTACCAAAGACCACTCATGACCCCACTCACCCCTCTTATCGCACCCGTGGATGAGGTTTTTAAAAATGTGGCCTACCCGCCTGCCTGTTGCGCCTGTGCAACAATTTGAAGATCACACGGGGCCCGAAAAATCGCCGTCTATGAATGGCTCAAGGGCCTTAATTGGCCCGTTAATTAATGATGGGCATGCGTTGGAGATCATCGTGCACCCCCCACAGAAATATCGTGATGCTACCTCGGGATGCACGCCTGACAAAACCACGCGGCATTTAATGCATCGGCGTGCAGGGCCCACCCCCGCACGCTGACGAGAAAATTCTGGCCAAGGGAGTTGGGGCAGATAGGACAGCGGAGTTGAGACCACAATCAGATCTGTCATGATCTTATCGAATGGCTTACTCCTGCTCCTAAGTCCTATGTTCCTGTGATTCGCTAACCTCTGTTGTCTTTAACCTCTCGACCCACAGAACTTTTTGTTTCTGCTAGCCTCTTTCAATGCCCTTCCAAACAGGCAGCCTGCAGAGGTCATGGCCATCAGCAACTGTCTTCCACTTGCCAGCGTCAATGTTTGCCATCTTCATAAATCGCTTGTAAGTGTCAAACACAGGTACCTCACGATTTTACATATAAATCAGACTTTTTTTATTCCCCTTATATATTATGCCATTAATTTTACAATAAAGTCATAGTGCACTGGAAATTAATTACTACTCTACTATCATTACAGAAGATGACCTTTGAGGTCTCAAAACTCTAATAATTATCCTTTATGTGTTCCTCTTGTGTTCTAGCACCGTCTTACTTGATTAATTTTGATAGCTATGAAACAGTTGAGCCCTTCCTGCAGTTTGATTCCATGAGACAAGTGCTACTTAAATTCAGCGAGAAATGACGTGCAATTACCACAATGCAAATTCTACATCATTTTGAAGAGGCAAAGTTGGTCTCCAGTTATTTAAAGTTACATTTTCAGTTTCATGAACTATTAATGGCAGATAGCTGATCCGAGTCTCATTAGTGGTAGGATGGAGAATGAGACGGCGCAGTTTTAGGGTGATTGGCAAAAGAAGCAATGGTGACATGAGGAAAAACCTTTTCACACAGTGGATGGTTAGGACCTGGAATGCACTACCTAAGAGTGTGGTGGAGGCAGGTTCAATCAAAGCATTCAAGAGGGAAATAGATTATTTTCTGAAAGTAAGAATGTACTTGGTTATGGGGAAAAGGCGGGAGAGTGGCAGAAAGTGAATTATTCCTTCAGAGAACCAGCACAGACACGACAGGCCAAATGACCTCCTTTTATGCTATAAGCATTCTGTGATTCTGTGAATTTTTTAAAGCAGTGGTGACTTGAATGAATGACACACAGGATAATGAAGATTGTGGAAAAATAGGGAGTATTGAACTTTACTTGTGGAGTGATGGATAGATATTTGAAATGTTTATTTTTGAGATCAGGGGGAAATTTTGCAGAATGCACTTACCAGATTACAAGAGTGGAAGATTGTGCTCAGTACATTTCCTTTTTTTCATTATTTATATTCTGCTGCTATTTTTGCATGTTAATTTAAAGTGGTTGTACACTTTTGTGTCAAGTGAGCAGAACTCTTAATCCTTACACTGTAAACTTTTCAGTTGCAGTGTAATGAGCCTTTACAGTACAGGCTGTTTGCTGGCTGAACAAGCTGAACTCCCAAACCCACGAAAGATGCAATTGCAGATACAGGTGACCTTTAGAACCATCTGAATTCTGAAGACCTTTCAACTAAGGAGCTTTGTTTAGAACACCAACCGCATTATTCAACCCAAAGTTATGACCTCCAAATTTGTTGGCCTCTATTTCACTTGTGTAATTGCCGGGAGGGGAGCACAAAATAGAGAATCAGGCGCAGAGTCTGGTATTCCCGATTTTTTCACCATTAGCTGAGCTCATCAGTTGAAATGGGTGTTTCAGCAGAATATCTTCTATGCACAGCTAAGCAATTCCATAAAAATAATTTCCACCCATGCATGCATCCACTTTTCCATCACCAGTTTGTCCTATCTCTGCTCCGCAGAGTCTAATGAGCACAACGACTGCACACTAAAATAAAAATAGAACAACTGAGCTCAGTTAAAACATTACTGAATCTGCATTTTACCAATAAATTTTCTTGAGTTCAGTGATGATATTTGCACTTTAATGCTATGGTACTAAAGAAGAGATTGGCATTATGTGAGGTAGAAACTAATTTGCGGGAAGCATTTAGATTTTGTAAAGAAAAGTAAAAGCTTTGCATTTATACAGCACCTTTCATGACCAACAGACATTCCAAAATGCTTTACAGCCAATTAAAAATATGGGGCTGGACTTTGTTAGGCCCTAATAATGGGCCAGAATGCCAGAGGCAACACCACATCCACCATTTGGAGGACCAGATTCTATGGCAATCTAACAGTTAATGTGCCACCATTGATGCTCCCATTCCTTTAAGGAAGAGAATCTCACCTCCACCAGCTGCTGGCTAATTGAAGGGCTGGCTGGGAGTGATGGCCAATGCTGGGTGAAGCAGCATGGACACTGTCCTCGGAAAAAGCTAAATGGGGTCAGAGTCGCAGGGGACAGACGTGCATACCCGGCAAGGAGAAGGGACTGTAGTTGGTGAGTGCGGGGGAGGCAGGGGTATAGTTGCTGGGGGCATATGGATGTTGCCACTGGGGGGCTGCTCCATGGACCACAGTGTGCCCGATTAGGAGAAACCTCAAAGCTCACATGGAGGCCGCCTGGTGTCACTTAGGGGTTTCTCCACACAGTAGAGGGCTCACCCGCCACAGGTAAAATGCCAGCAACTACGGAAAGGAAACTAATTGGCCACCTAAGTGGTCTGACCAGCCTCTAGCCAGTAATGTTAAACTCCACCCTTTCCCATCGCTGGCAAAATGTCAGGACAAGCTCCCACATGAAGCAAAGGTGACAATGACCAGATAATGTGTTCTTGTGATGTTGATTGGGGGATAAATATTGACCAGGACACCAGGAATTGCCACCCTGCACTTCATTGAAAGAATGCCAAAGGATCTTTTATGAGAGAGCAGACACAGCCTCAGTTTAAAATCTCATCCTAAAGACAGCAACTCCAATAACACAGCACTCCTTCAGTACTGCATTGTAGCACCAGCCTTGATTTTTGTGCTCAATCCTGGAGTGGGACATGAACCCAGAACCTTCTGAATAAAAGAGAAAACTACTACTCACTCAACTGATTATCATGCTGCTTAGGCTACACTTGGACATCCTGAGGTTGTGAAATGTGCTATATAATTGCAACTGTTGTTTTACTTTTGGGATAAACATGACACATGATAAGGTAACCAGCCCAAGATTCCTTTTTCTCCTGTGTTGTTATATGTTTTGCAAGACCAGCAGTTCCTTCAGCCACTTGTTCTGTTTTTAAACTGACCCTCCACTTCTCCTTCCCTCACTACACATAACTAAGAACTGCCAAAGTATTTTGCATTAGGTGGCTGATTATTCCTGTAAGTCCACTCACGGGGATCTGTGTGCGAAATGTTTCAGCCAGATATATAATTAATGTAGCAGTGATAATTTTTCACATCAGTGAGACATCAGTGAGACAACAGAAGACAAAATAATTGTGATAAATGGAACTGTATTTCTGCTTCCAATGAAATCTCATTCTCTGGCTGTCGTCCGACAAATTATTGTAGATACACGACCTTTTCCTTGCCTCTAACAATAGTTTCACAAAACTTTCATATTCTTTTAAAAAAAAAATCTTGGAGCATATTGCCTGTAAGACAAGGCTCTGAGTTAACATTTACAAAGTTTTTAGTATTAGAAAAGGAGCCTGAGAAAAGATCTCTGAATCTGCTTGTATTTGTCTGTCAGTTTCTTTACAAGCAAACTGTAAATTACCACTTTGCTAGATCTATTATTACAATTTGTGCAATATTGATTTGCAAATGACTTTACAACATATATTTCTGTAAGCTTCAGATTCAGAATAACCTTTCAATCTGCATGGTTATGTATCTAATCTGCATGGTTATGTATCTATGAAAATTGCTTTATTTTTGGAAACACGATTTGAAACAAAATCTTTGTACATTTTTTAAGGTTTTCCCAATAATGCCCAGCACTGCATATTGAGCAGTGTGCAGTACATTTTCATAACGCTCAGACAGAAAAGAGGATTTGACAACTTACCTGCCATATACTTTTCACTTTAACTGAGATCCAATTGATGAGTGCACCAATCTTTCCACAACAATTTCAAAATGTGATGAATAAAATTTTGACTCAGGTCTACCCTGGATCATTACAGCATAAAGAATTGTGTTCCCTGAATAGACATTGGATGAATCACTCCAATAGGAGAACAAGATAGTTAGTTTAAAAATAAAAAGCATCAAACAAATTTAGAGATTAAAATATTTTCTGTGGTGCATTTAGTGTGTTGAGTACCCTCCCTAGGTAAGATGCTAATACTGAAGGGTGAAACCCACACTTGCTGGGAGTGAGGCTGGTGGAACAAGATTCCCAGAGGTGGCCCCTAATTGGCTGCCTCAATGCTCATTGTCCTTAGCAGGCTTCTGATGCTGCCAGCCAATTAGAGGGCCCACAGCCCTACAGCTTCACCAGCTCCACTGGAAGAGGCGGGCACTGCCGAAGTACATTGGAGGTCTTGAGGGTACCTCAACATGGAGGCACCCTCGGAGGTGAAAATTTAAATGAAAATATCCTCTGAGAGAGGAGGGGAAACCCATCTGGCAGGAGTGATTGGGCCATGGGTGTAGCCTTTCCTGTTTGATGTATGGAGCCTCTGACTCCAATGGCCCCGGCCAGCAGAGACCCCATCACTGCTTGCAAAATGCTGATGCATAATTGGCCCTAATTGTGGCCTTAAGAAAATTAGCTGCCAGCCAGCTTTCAGTGGGAAGGCAATCTGCTTCCCAGGCCATCTTGGGAAACTTCCTGGTGGTGGGAATGCATCAGGGAGCCCTCCCAAAGTGGCTCCCCCATACTTTGCCAACACTCCCCTGCCTCCAGGCCCACTACCACGGGGCTGGGAGAATTCAGTCCTTAACTCTGCTTCTCTCTCCACATGCATATACTGCCTGACCTGCTGGGTATTTCCAGCATTTTCTGTTTGTATTTCAAATTTGCAGCATCTTCATTTTATATTTTATATTTCCAGAAGCCACAATATCTTATTTTTGTTCTAGAAAGTAAAGTGGGCCCTAGAACAAACACTCCACCTAGTCACTTATAATTGTACTTTCAAGCTGTCAAGTGGCTCACTTTGGGCCCTTCATTTGTCGTAATGGGGAGAATTTTTTCCCCGCTGGGTGGGTCGGTCAGGAGCAGGTATGGGCGGGCGCGGAGCTGGTTGCCTGCCACGATAGGCTGTGTGTCACCATTTTGTGTGGGCGGGCCCAGCGTTACGCACGCCCGGTAGTGCTCAGTGCTACCTGTGCGGGCGGGGGGAAGAGGGAGAGTTGGGGCCTGTGCCCTTTCGCGCATGCGCACGAAAGAGCACAGAAATCTCCCTGAGGCACGGAGCTGCCTCAGGGAGATTAAGTGCAGTTGTAAAGTTGGGGAAAAAATAAAATTATTCAGGTATGTCCCCTCATCTCAGCGTCACATGATTTTGGACATGTTTATGAATTTTGATAAAAATTTTTATTCAATTAATAAAACCTTCATGAAACCTCATCCCGCCCGTGGATGAGGTTTCATGAAAAATGTGAAGGCTGCCTGGGCTCTTTGTCTGCCCGCCAACCTTAAGGTTGGACGGGCAGCCCTGTCAAGTTGCTTAATTGTTTTATGAATGGCCTTAACAGGCCTTTAACAGTTTGGCAGGTGTGCCCACCAACTGAAAGGTCAGAATGACGTGTGGTGACATCGGGACGCAAGCCCGACGTCACTGCACGTCATTTTACGCGTTGGCGAGCGGGGCGAAGATTCTGCCCAATACTTCTAAAACTGCAGAGTTCCCAGTGACAGTGATCCTTCACATATGAGGAGTTTCCCTCATTAATGGTTATACTGTTGCTATAAGTTCCAATGTACACCAGATTCTCTTACCAAATTCAATGTGGCAGGGGATCAAATGGAGAGAGTGACTGTAATGGATATCACAAATGTCATTGCTGGTCACAGATCTGCTCCCACAAAGATTGGGTGCATAGGGAGGCAGTGTGTAGCAGTGAGAGCATAGCTGGAGCAGGGACATAAATGAAGATGCAATCCTTGAGGGTAACAAAATTTAAACAATTCTACCTAGTGTAGCTTTGTAGAAGTTCCTTTAAGTTCAGTCGCCTGGACTTTGGGGAATCCTGTGATGTAGAAGAAATGCTTTGCACTCTCATTCTGTCGCTGATTTTCCGAGGGGTAATTCATGAAGATGTCTGTCCTAGTGAACAGGTGCAGCACATCCATGGATTAAATGATGTCGCAAAGGTTATTTTAAAATACTCAGCGCTGTGCTAACCAGCTTGATGACATGGAGTCAATGAAAGGAGTTATCCTCTTGCATTCTCAGGTAGGTGTCCATGTACGCAGTGATTTGCGTAAGGGTGGGTGCAGCTGTCTCTGACCTGAGAGAATCTAACTTCTTGTTTCCTTTTATGCTCATCAGAAGAAGGACTCCTTCTCCACAAAATTCAATTACTAGAGAACACCCAGATCAATTCTTGTGTTCAGGACTCAAATTGTGGCAATCAAAAAGTATAGCTTTAAGAAATCACTTCCTGAAAGATCAGCACTTGACTGTTTTTTATCATCTATTTCACATGGGTGAGCTGAGTGCATTCCCAGTGAGAAGACTGGGAAATCTCACAAGTATTCAATTTACTTTAAATAGCATTAAATATGCCACTTAGATGAAGCTCTTGCACATTTTGTGTGAAAGCTCTTTGGGTTGGCTCGGCAAAAACAGGCTGAAACTCCAAGGCAGTGCAATACAACTGAGATCAGCAAAAATGGAGCCTTGTCCGATATCTCTGACTGCACACAGATCCAACCAGTTGGAAAATCGACACTCGTTATTTTAAGTGGTTGGAATGGCAAGAGATATTCCCATTCTTCCTTGTGCATAGGTGGAAAAACAAGATGTTTATATGCTTTGGTATGTTTACCTCCCCACTTTGGAAGGATTGTGTATTGAGAACAGGCTGCCCATTGGCCCAGGTAAAAGGATGTGCTGCTATAATTAGGGACAATCAATCTATGTGGACAAGAGCCTACAAACTGGAAATGAAAATAAAATAGAACAGAACAAGATTAAGTACAAAAAACCAGAACATAGTACACATTTCTAAACTAGGTACAACATCAATGTTATTACATGTTGTACCCCAAAACAAATTTAAACCTTTAGATGACAACATAGTATGCATATGACTATGGGGACACTGTCCATTTTGCAAGCATCTGTAGTTGAACAGATTTACTTTTGATGTGCATTTGCAATTAAATTGAAAACTTTGTGTGGATGGTGGGTTTACCTTTTGCACAGAATTTTACCTGCCCTGAGAAGCTCTGAAAGCATTATTACAGGTGAGGATCCTTATGTTGTAATTATATGCTCTAAGGACTGGCTTCTCACCAGCCATTTGGAGAATTAATTGCGCTCAAGGCCCTCAGTTAGCAATGGGCAGGAAGGCTGTCTGTGATCCTTCCTGCTTTGGTGACAGCATCCCCACCCACCACCCTCCCGCCCAATCAAATTCCTCCCTGCCTCCAAACTTGCCTCTGGCGTGGTGGCGGGGGGTGGTGAGGCGGAGGGTGGTGGGTGGGGATGCTGCTAGTGTTGAAAGCAGGAGCCAACCCCGCTCCCGTGGGCAATGGGATATTAGGACAGCATTTTGCTGCCGTCAGCCAATTAACACAGCAGTCCAATTGAGTTTGGCAACCCAAGCCTGAGAGCTGGCGGGCCAGCAGCTCAGAAGCCTGGGCAGTGCAACCACCATCAGTGACCACTGCTGAGGTTGCAGCCTGGGGGAGAGGGTGACCCAATGCAAAGGCACCCTCAAAGAACAGGTAAATTTTCGTGAAGAAACCGGGCCAGGCAGGCAGGCCCCATCAATCAGGATAGAGGTCATGGTGCACTGGCAACAGGGCCGGTCACTGCCACCTGGAGGTCCCCTCCTGGGAACCCACTGGGAGGCCACTTGTGTCTAGCTGGTGGTATCGCCAAGGCAGGATGTTTTTCAAATGCAGACAAAATGCCAGTGGAGGCATGATGTGGCCCTTATGTGGCTCAATTGGCCTCCCAGTGGGCAGCCGGAATACTGAGGTTTCCACTGCCATGGCAAGGGAGGAAGGCTAGGCTCTCCGTTCGATACCTTCCCCTGCCATACTGTCACCCTCCCGCCTCCCAGCCCATCTCCACAGAGCTGGTGAAATTCAGCCTATCATTTTCTCACTTTTGTATTCTAACCTCCTTGAGGTAAATGCCAACATTCCATTAGTCTTTTGATTACTTTTTGTACTTGCAGATAAGCTCTTAGTGATTTTTGTACAGGGATACTGACATCCCTCTGTCCTTCCTTGATCATTTATTTTGTAGTGCCTTTAAAGATACAGGCTAGGTTAGCACCTCAACGTTGTTTCTATGATTCAGGTCCTAAACTATCCATGAGCAACGCAACAGGACATAAATTAGATTTTTAAGGCAGTGGCAAAGCATTCACTTCCACATGTTCACACATCAATGCATAGATGGTAAAATATATTTATATAAAAGCAATTTTTCATATACATCAGTACTAAGGATGTCTGTTCCTTTTAAAGTTTGTGAATTATTTGATGTAATATAAAATGGTTTTAACAAAAGCAAAATATCAAACTATATACAATCAACCTGGTTAGGAAAAATAAATCATCAAGGAACATCCTTGAGTCGAAGTGGACACTTTTCCTTGCAATACAGAGTTTGTCTGATAGTTGAAGGAATCTGTGATTTGGTACAGAAATATCGCTGTAGCCATCAATAGTTGGTAATTGAGTCATATACTGATGCATGATACCCATTTAATAGCTAACACACATCATCAGCCATCATATCCATGGACTGATGAGTTTGTGCTTGACCAGTTGGCAGACCAGTTACCAGTTAAAAATATTGCTGTAAGGAAAGAAAAACATCCCTCAACAGCTTCTTATCTGTTAATAATCCTTGGATAACAACCAGCTTTGGTGAACATTAATCACACAAAAGTAAAAATGTCTCATTTTTTTGAATGATTTTGATAGTTGATTCCGTAAATGCTCAATTTACTGCTAATGCTTCTGTTACAACGAGGTCAAATCCAACATTGTGAATAGGCAATAAATATACAAGTTAAAATTCAGGAAATCTGAATGCCACTTAAAAGTTTAAAACCTGTTTATGAAATCCGAGCTGGTTCCTGGAAGATTCAAAGCTCTTGTACTGCTGGGAGGCTTGCTATGGTTTAACTAAACCAATATATATATTATACATAGTGATTATTCATCATTCAAACAAATGTTCTAATATTGCGTTGCAATGGTTTTTTATTAGAATGAGTATTTATTAGAAAATTTCAGACCTATAATTAAATTTGGGAAAGTTTCAACTTAAGCTAAAATATTCAACCCAGCATAAGGTGCTTTCTGAGCAGGTTACCATAGGCTGGATTTTGGCCCCCCGAAGCCATTTTATGTGGCCCCCAAAGTCACTGTGGAAAATGCCGGTAAGGTAGGTAAGTGAAGTTGAAGACAAAAACAGAATTACCTGGAAAAGCTCAGCAGGTCTGGCAGCATCAGTGGAGAAGAAAAGAGTTGACATTTCGAGTCCAACATGACCCTTCAACAGAACTGAAGTATAGTTAGGAGAGGGGTGAAATATAAGCTGGTTTAAGGTGGGGGGCGGGGGGAGAGAAGTTGAGGGTGGGGTGGTTGTGGGGACAAGCAAGCAGTGATAGGAGCAGATAATCAAAAGATGTCACAGACAAAAGGATCAAAGAGGTGTTGAAGGTGGTGATATTATTTAAGAAAAGTGCTAATTAAGAATGGATGGCAGGACACTCAAGGTACAGCTCTAGTGGGGGTGGGGTGGAAAGACTGGCAAGGTATTAGTTGTAGATTTAAAAATAATGGAAATAGGTGGGAAAAGAAGAATCTATATACATTATTGGAAAAAAAAGGGAGGGGGAAGAAACGGGGTGGGGATGGTGGGAGGGGGAGTTTAAGATCTAAAGTTGTTGAATTCAATATTCAGCCCGGAAGGCTGTAAAGTGCCTAGTCGGAATATGAGGTGCTGTTCCTCCAGTTTGTGTTGGGCTTCACTGGAACAATGCAGCAAGCCAAGGACAGACATGTAGGCAAGAGAGCAGGGTGGAGTGTTAAAATGGCAAGCGACAGGGAGGTCTGGGTCTTTCTTGCAGACAGACCGCAGGTGTTCTGCAAAGCGGTCGCCCAGTTTGCGTTTGGTCTCTCCAATGTAGAGGAGACCGCATTGGGAGCAACGAATGCAGTAGACTAAGTTAGGGGAAATGCATTGGAGAGAGGCCGGGGTCACAGGGGAAGGAGAGTCTGCCGGATCCATAAGGGAAGGTGAGAGATGTTGCCAGGACCACAGGAGGACATGAACCTGCCAGAGCTAAGTGGGGAAGAGATAGACACTGTCGAGGCCATAGTGGAGGGTGAGTCTGCAAGGCCATGATGGAAGAAGAGACTGCGGGAGTCCGGTGGTGAGACGTTGCCGAGACCGGGGTCGAGGGGTTGAGGGAGAGGCTGACTGGAGTGTGTGGGAGAGAGAAGGAGTGTGTGTGTGGGAGAGAGAGTGAATGAGAGCGTGTGTGTATGTGTGTGTGATTCTCACTCATCATCGTCCCCACACACCGACAGATAGTCACACCCACTCACACAGTGGGTGAGGGTGAGTGAGTGAACACCCTGAGAACTGGCAGTGAGCTGGACACATATGCTCTGACCCTCTCACTCTCTAATGGTTATCTTCATTAATTACTCTTTTTTAAATATAATCAATTTATTGCTTTGACGTTGCTTTATTTTGGCTCAGCGAGTTGTTTCTTTTCTTTGTACCTCAGCTTTTTAAAAAAATTCATGCATCTTTCCAAAATTTGCACTTCGGCCTCTTTACTGAGAAAAAAATGGAAATGTGTCCTCACCCCCACGCAAAAAGATTGGACAAGCCTGCTTTACAACATTTTGATGGTGTTGAAAATCCTCAGCTTCCAACAAAAGCAATTTCACCCAATTAGGCAGCCTGAATAATTCTGAAACAAGATTATTATAATTCTGCTTCATTAATATTCATAAATCTTGGTTAGGGTTTCATTAGAATGCTGGCTTAAAATCTATACGGTTACTTCCAGCAACTTGTCATCATTCTCTCCATTTCCCTGAAATAAAAATGTAGAGCTCTGTGGATGCATATTGGTCAGCTCAGGAAATAAAAAAGCCATTTTGCTGATTGGTAGTAACAGAGGTAATGGTCTTCAATGTATTATGACATTGCAAAGTCAAATCATCGCACAAAGCTCAATGCACACTTCTAAAACAAATATCAGACAGACTTTTTATCAGACTATTTGTTAATGCCATCATTTAATCTAGACACGGGCTAAACTAATAGTTTGTTCTTTTTATGCCTGTTTATACTTGTGGGCCTGAATTTGCCCTTGGCAGGCGCGCGTGATTGGTGGGCCTGGGAGTGGCTGGGAAACGGACCACAGACTGTGATTGGCTCCCGACCTCGGTTTCACGCATTCTGACCAATTAACGGCCAGCCAGCATGAATCGTGCATTGAAAAGCTCAGCGCTGCTGGGGTGGGGGCAGGAAGAGAGCGGGCAATGACATCACTGCGGGTGAGCACTTCGAGAGGGCTCCCTGAAGGTAGACAGCTGCCTCAGGGAGCTGCAGACATTCAAATGATGAAATAAAGGTGTAAAAAGCTGCAAAAAAATGTCCATGCATCGCAATCAAACACATGAAAGCATACCTCAAGAAAATGCTGTCTACAGATATTCATTTTTATTTTATTTCATTGCCAAGGTTTCATTCTGCCCTTGGATGAGGTTTGATGAAAAATGTAAAGGCTGCCTGGCTGATTCACACATCCACCAACCATAAGGTTGGACGGGTCACAAAAAATCACAATTGCGCTGTTAATGGGCTTAATTGCCTGCTTAATTGTTGGTGGGCATGCCTCCAACTTTAGTGCGCGCCCGCTGAGCGAAATATCGCATGAGTGCACGATGACGTCAGGATGCTCGCTCAACGTCTTCTCGCGTGATTTTATGCCCGATCAGGTTGGATGCACGTACGCCCGTGAGACGTAAAATTCTGCCCCATGATTTCTGCATTGAGTTTTATAAAAAGTCAGTATTTTAAATGTATTTAATATACATGTTACTGTAACCAGGGTGTGGTAAAGTGAGGTACCCTGTCACTTTAAGAGAATGCAAGTTAACTGATCATGTGACAGCACTGATGAATCGCTGTACAGCACAAGCAACTGGGAACTGTAAGTCTTGTTCTGGAGGTTTCTGAGTGAGCACGTACGATCTAGTGCTCTGCCCTATAGTGCCGCTTTTTGAGAGAAGTGGCTTTGAGTCAGGACTTGGAGTGGGATCTAATTTGTAAACCCCTGGGAGGATGATCACAGATCACAGAATCACAGTGCAGAAGAGGCCCTTCGACCCATTGAGTCTGCACCGACACATGAGAAACACCTGACCTACCTACCTAATCCCATTTACCAGCACTTGGCCCATAGCCTTGAATATTATGACGTGCCAAGTGCTCATCCAGGTACTTTTTAAAGGATGTGAGGCAACCCGCCTCCACCACCCTCCCAGGCAGTGCATTCCAGACCGTCACCACCCTCTGGGTAAAAAAGTTTCTCCTTACATCTCCCCTAAACCTCCTGCCCCTCACCTTGAAATTATGCTCCCTTGTGACTGACCCTTCAACTAAGGGGAACAGCTACTCCCTATCCACCCTGCCCATGCCCCTCATAATCTTGTACACCTCGATCAGGTCGCCCCTCAGTCTCCTCTGCTCCAACAAAACAACCAAGTCCATCCAACCTCTCTTCATAACTTAAATGTTTCATCCCAGGCAACATCCTGGTGAATCTCCTCTGCACCCCCTCCAGTGCAATCACATCCTTCCTATAATGTGGCGACCAGAACTGCACACAGTGCTCCAGCTGTGGCCTCACCAGGTTCTATACAACTCCAACATGACCTCCCTACTTTTGTAATTTATGCCTTGATTGATAAAGGCAAGTGTCCCATATGCCTTTTTCACCACCCCACTAACATGCCCCTCCACCTTCAGAGATCTATGGACACACATGCCAAGGTCCCTTTGTTCCTCAGAACTTCCTAGTGCCATGCCGTTCATTGAATACTTCCTTGTCAAATTACTCCTTCCAAAGTGTATCACCTCACACTTTTCAGGGTTAAGTTCCATCTGTCACTTTTATGCCCATTTGACTATCCCATCTACTCCTGTAGCCCAAGACACTCAACCTCACTGTTAACCACCCGGCCAATCTTTGTGTCATCTGCAAACTTACTAATCCTACCCCCCACAAAGTCATCTATGTCATTTATATAAATGACAAATAATAGGGGACCCAGCACAGATCCCTGTGGTACGCTACTGGACACTGGCTTCCAGTCACTAGAGAATCCTTCTATCATCACCCTCTGTCTCCTACAGCTAAGCCAATTTTGAATCCACCTTATCAAATTACCCTGTATCCCATGTGCCTTTGCCTTCTTTATAAGTCTCCCATGTGAGACCTTGTCAAAGGCTTTGCTGAAATCCATATAAACTACATCGACTGCACTACCCTCATCTACACACCTGGTCACCTCCTCAAAAAATTCTATCAAATTTGTTAGGCATGACCGCCCTCTGACAAAGCCATGCTGGCTATCCCTGATCAAACCTTGCCTCTCCAAGTGGAGATAGATCCACTCCTTCAGAATTTTCTCCAACAGTTTCCCTACCACTGATGTGAGACTCGCTGGCCTGTAGTTCCCTGGCTTATCTCTACAACCCTTCTTAAATAGCGGAACCACATTGGCTGTTCTCCAGTCCTCTGGCACCTCCCTCGTGGCCAGAGAGGAATTAAAAGTTTGGGTCAGAGCCCCTGAGATTTCCTCCCTTGCCTCACTCAGCAGTCTGGGACACAAATCATCCGGACCTGGAGATTTGTCCTCTTCCCATTGATATACTTAGAGAATATCTTGGGATTTTCCTTACTTTTACCAGCCAGAGCTTTCTCATATCCCCTCTTTGCTCTCCTAATTGCTTTCTTAAGCTCCACCCTGCACCGTCTGTACTCCACTAATGCCTCCGCTGATTTGCTTCCCTTGTACCTGCTAAAAGCCTCTCTTTTCCTTCTCATCGTAACCTGAATATCTCTGGTCATCCATGGTTCTCTGGGCTTGTTACTCCTTCCTATCACCCTAGAGGGAACATGTTGAGCCTGTACCCTCCCCATTTCCTTTTCCAACACCCCCCACTGTTCCTCTGTAGATTTCCCCACAAGTAGCTGTTCCCAGTCTACCTTGGCCAGATCCTGCCTTATTTTTCTAAAATCCACTCTCCCCCAATCCAAAACATTTTTTGCAACTTGTCGATTTCTTTATCCATATCAAGCTTAAACTGTACCATGTTGTGGTCACTATCACTAAAATGCTCGCCCACCACCACATCAGCCACGTGTCTGGCTTCATTCCCCAGAATTAGGTCCAGCAATGCACTGTCCCTTGTTGGACCCTCTAAAGTTGGACCTAAAAAGTTCTCCTGTACACATTTCAAGAAATCCACTCCACCCAAGCCCTTAACACTATGTCTATCCCAATTAATGTTGGGAAAGTTGAAATCACCTAATATAATTACCCTATTGTTATTGTTTTTACACACCTCTGCAAATTGTGCACATATTTGCTCCTCAATTTCCCACTGACTATCTGGGGGTCTATAATAAACACCTAATAATGTGGTTTCCCCATTTTTATTCCTAAGCTCTACCCACAAAGCTTCAATCAATGCCCCCTCCAAGATATCATCTCTCCTTACTGCAGTAATGGATCCTTAACTAATAATGCAACGCCTCCTCCTCTTTTACCCCCTCCCCTGTCTCACCTGAAGATTCTATATCCTGGAATGTTGAGCTGCCAATCCTGTCCTTCCCTCAACCACATCTCAGTGATGGCTACTATATCACATGTCAATCCCCATCCTTAACTCATCCGTTTTATCTGTAATACTCCTAGCATTAAAGTAGAGACCATCCAGCCTTGCCTTACTCCTTTGAAGCTTATTGCAGCTGTACTTCGTCTGACTTGATTGTTTTACTATATTATGATGTGTCCCTATTCTGCTAACATTCTGTGTCCCCTCCCCCTGCCGAATTAGTTTAAACTCCTCCCAACAGCACTGGCAAACACGCCCGCAAGGATGTTAGTCCCGCTCTGGTTCAGATGTAGACCGTCCCGCTTGTACAGGTCCCACCTTCCCCAGAAATGGTCCCAGTGATCCAGGAATCTAAAACCCTCCCTCCTGCACCAACTCTTAAGCCACATATTCATCTGTGCTATTCTCCTATTTCTGAGTTTGCTGGCACGTGGCACTGGGAGTAATCCAGAGATTACAACCCGAGAGGTCTTGCTTTTTAGTCTACTGCCTTACTCCCTGAATTCTTGATGCAAGACCTCATCCCTCTTTCTACCTATGTCATTTGTACCAACATGTACCATGACCTCTGCCTTATCACCCTTCCCCTTCAGGATGCCCGGCAGCCATTCAGTGACATCCCGGACCCTGGCACCAGGGAGGCAACATACCATCCTGGAGTCACGTTGATGGCCACAGTAGCGCCTATCTGTTCCCCTGACTATAGAATCCCCTATTACTATTGCTCTTCTTCCCTTCCTCCCCTCCTGTACAGACAGGCTGCTTGTGGTGCCAGAAGCTTGGCTCTGTCCGGACTCCCTGGAGGAAACAACGCCCTCATCAACGGAATACCGATTTGCGAGCGGAACCCCAGGGGGCTCCTGAGCTACCTGCCTGTTTCTCTTGGACTGCCTGGTGGTCACCCATTCCCTTCCTTCCTCAAGTCCCTTCATCTGCGGTGTGACCACCTCTCTAAACGTGCTATCCACGATGCTCTCAGACTCGCAGATGCTCCACAGTGTCCCCAGCTGCCGTTCCAGCTCTGAAACCGAGCTTCCAAGAGCTGCAGCTGGACACACTTCCTGGTCCCGGGCACTGGAAATGTCCCCGGCTTCCAACATGGAGCACGAGGAGCACACCACAGCTTTGAGCACTCCTGCCATGAATTATCCCTTTAAGTTAAACCTTTTAAGTCAATTACTCTAGGGCCCTTCTTTCCTGATCCTCGTTACTGTAGAATATACAAACTGAAACCACAAAAAGACCTTAAACTATAAGCGATTAAAGTAGTAAATACCTTACCCACTACTTACCAGAGATTCCTTTCCCTTGTAGCCTCTACTGCTGCAGCACGCTCTGAAGGTTTAAGAAGTTGGATAGCAAGGAAAAAATGCAAAGAGCACCTCGTCCCCTATGCACCGAATTCCCGCTTTGCACCAAATTCCAAATAACCACTCTGGCTGTGCCCCACTCAGGATGTGCTCACCCTCCTGTTCGTGTGCAAGCAGCTAGCGATCTTTGCCAGCATGCTTGGGGTATCCCTTTTCCTCTTTGTTGTCCTGTACCATTATGTTGCTGTTATGTGTTGTTAACAGTCCCAAGAAGCTGGAGTAATGGAAAAGCACTGGAGCATAGTACTGTGACAGTGTCAAGGTTAGGACCAATAATAAATGGATTACTTTGAAAGATGGAAGCCAACTTAAATGAAACACAATGCCCATTGTACACCGCCAGTACCACAGTGAATAACAACTGCATTAATCGTGTTTTCTCCTAAGAAATGTGCCTGTGTCTCAATAAACCATCACTGTTTATTCTTACACCAGTCTCTCCCCATTATTGATTGCAAGCAACAATTGATAAGAATGTAGACAGGCCTGCAGTTAGAGTTTGGTTTGCCAATGAACTCATTTACCCAAGACATAAAATAGGGTCTTAATTGCTCATATTAATTAGGCCCATGGGGCTATTCTGGACAGATGTGTTGACGTTTAATTTCCTTCACTTGCTGCATTTCTGGTCACCCAATCCAATGTGCAACCTCAATTGTGATGAAAGCATGATTCAGGTGGCTACCAGTAGTTACTTTGACATTGGCTATGGTGATGACTTCTTCTTCCTGTAGAAAAACAACTGGTCTTGGCTCCATGTCTCCCCAAAAGCACAAATGAAATCATGAATTTTGCACACAGAGCATCATAGGCATCAATCCAAATCCCAGGAGCCTGAAGAAATATTCTAAATAGATAAATAGCACTCTTCCAACGGCTCAGTAGTTTATTGCACCATATTTTTGGTACTAAACTATAGTGATCTGTGTCGTTTGTTGTTCTCTACTGGAAAATCTATAATTAGGTTAAATGTCTCCAGGCTATGGAAATAACAGTCATTCAAGGTTCAGTTCCTGGTCTCCATCCAGTCACTCCCGCTGAGAAGTGCACGTGCTTGTAGAGTGAGTTCAGCAATAGATTCAGTTGGGATGCCCCTTGTACTGAAACACTGTCACAACACACATAAGATAAATAGTCACATGGGTGGATACTGCCAAACAGCAGTGCTCATGGAGCTGTTCTCCAAAATGAGTCAGGGCCTTTTGAAGAGAATGGAAACAAACTGGACAAACCTAAAAAGGTAAATATATTCCTTGACAGGAACCAACCAAGTCTTATTCCGTTAAGTGTGTAGGCCCTAAACTTTTGTGGTGACTCTGCTGGTTAATTGTTGTTGTTGCAACTCAGCCAGGCAATTGGCAGAAGCACCAGGAAAATGTCATCAGTGGCTGTTTTTAGCTGTTTCCACTATTTAGTGCGTTGGTCTTTCACTAGAATTACAGCAACTCACTCGTAGACACCAACCCCCTCCCCATCATGAAATTCAGGGCCTAAGTGTTTTCTCTCAAATGTTCTTCTTGATGCTGCACAGTCCATAACCTCAACATTAGAAACTCTCTTCCGTTAATTGTTCATTTACCTGAAAGATTCTCATTAGTGCGTACATCTTAAACGTGTTGTCTGAAACTAATTTACATCAAAAAACTGGGTTTAAAGGATGGTTGTTTTTAATCAGCAACATTGTGTCTTAGAAGTGGTTTGGAAATCTATAAATAGCAACAAGATTAATCTTAAATATAATTAGACTGGAGAAATTATCAGCATAGCTCTAATTCAAAATAATCCATTGCTAATATATTTAGAATCCTCACTGACAAGCTCACAATGAACAATCTTTGTATTCAGTTTCTGCATATCAGTGTCAAAGTGTGATTAATACCACTGTAATGATTCTGGGGAAGGGCATTGATCATTCCCAATACAGCAAGCTATTTTGACAGTACTCTATATTATCTTTTAACAGAAGGGAAATGTTGGTTTTGCTTCAACGGTAAGTATGCCAAGTATCCTAAAGGAGGCACTGATGAACTTATCAGTGCAAGTAGTGAACTTTTCCACTTACAGGGCGGGAATCATGGTGTGTGGGAACACTTAATTTGGTGGGAGGCAAAAAATCTGTTTCCCAGAAAGTTCTCCTGACTTTCAAGGCAGGTTAAAGGTGGTTCGACCTTCCCGGCACTGTTGGGAAACTTATTTGCATATATTAACATCTTACGCACGCTCATCAAAAGGCCAGCCCACCGGAATTGAGCTCGCCCTCCAAATTAAGTTCTCCGCCAGCAAGAAATTAGAATGTTCAATTTTATGACTGCATATAAGTGGCTTGCGCCCGGAGAGCTTCACTCTTCCAAGACATTGAGCTCAGTAGATGTTGCTTTCACCTTCTTGGGGACCTCGCATAACTTTATTCACATTGAGTGCTGGTAGCAAAAGCTGCGCCAAGGCTGAACAAGGGATGCAGGCTAAGCAGGGTTCAGCGGGGGGTGGGGGGGGGCGCAGGAGTGTGTCTGGGGAACCGAGGGAAAGAGCGAAAGGCGGGGAGAATATGTCCAGGGAAGTGGGGGGAGAGAGTGTCTTAGAATGTGGGGTTGATGGTGTCGATGGTAGGGTCCTGGGAGGTGAACTCAGGGTGCTGGTGATTAGAAGGAACAGTCACAGTCAGTGGGGCGAGTGGGATGCAGTAAGGTGACAGGTCCAGGGTGAGAGTCTGATAAGTGAATGTCTCATGGGTGGGGGGAGGTGGGTGTAGTTCATAGAGGGGGGAGCTAGACAGTTGGCTTGGATACAGAAGGGGACAGGGTCAGGGTGGGGCATAGGGATGGTAACGGGCCCACTAGCTCTGTGGGGAGGGAAGGCAATGTGGAGGTGGATCGTGATAGGATCCAGGGTGATGGGGGGAGGTTCAAGGGTGACAGAGGGGAGAGGAATGGTGAAATGAGGTGGATCAAGGTGATTGTTATGGGGTGGGGGGGCGGAAGTTGGTGAGTGACCAGGGAGGACCAAGTCTGGAATGTGACATACACCATTTTTCAAATCTGGCCTTGACCATACAGTTAGCCAGCCAGTAAGATCCCTTGAGGTGGGAGGACGGTTGGGTCGAGTTCAAGGTCAGCACAAGTGGATGACTAAAGGGGAACCCTAATAATTATGAGGTAACTGGATGTCAAACATGATCAGTTGTGTTCTCCTCTCTATGGTGGAGCCCACACAAGAGCAGGTTTGTTCCCTATTCATGGGTCTCATATCATCGAGATCCCAGCAAGTTGTGAAGCTGCTGTTCATTCTGTGCCATTTGCATTGGCTGCAGTCAGAGGCAGGGATGAAGGGACGGAGGGAGGTGGATACCTCCAAGGGGATGGGTGGTGGATGGCAGCCAACTCACAACTCCAAACCTCCATCCTCCCAGATGAATGATTATGACTGACTAGGGCTCATGTCTTTCCATGCTATAGAGTCTCGAGGGTAGTGGAGAGAAGTGGAAAGGTATCCACATGAGGCTTCTTGCACATGGCTCTCATTACTCTAGTCAAAGAGCAATGTATGAACGGGAGGAACACCCATCTCTGGTCTCCCAGGGTGTCCTTCTCCCAGAAGGAGTGGGGTGGGGCTGCCATGACTAGGCGGAGGCCAAGCAAAGGGCTTGGCACTGGCCTGCTGGCTTTGAGATGGAGGGAAACCTATAAAGGACATTCTCACTAAATTCATCACTTCAATCCATTCGCAAATCCACCGAGGTGTTGATAATGCAGCTGCAGGCAGCCCATTCTTGGTAATGACTCTCATACAGATGAGCAGGAGGGCCCATTGCAGGTTAGCACGGGGCCAGGAGGAGTAAGAACCTGTGCAGCAAGAGGCAAAGGAGACTCAAGAAAGTCAAGATGCTGGTGAACTGGGTTCACTGCAACGGAGGGCATTGGCCCGATCACGAGTGTATCGCAGGTGCTGTTCTTATCTAGAAATAAGCGAAAGGCAATGCTGGAGGTACTTTTGTATTTCCCAGGATGTGGGTGCTCACATCTGCCAGCTTATTCAGTATGAACTGTGGCCACAAGGGCTCTGGAGGAGTAATGCAGAGCTCCTGGTCTTGAGTGAATGTCCTTCCAGCTGCCATTTAAATTTGGCGCCAGGACTTTCGACCCCATGAGGTAATGGTGGGGTGGGTGACTTCCTGCCTGCCCCGATACAAGATTCGCTGTACTCCTCACGAATGCGTAATTAATGAGCTGAACAGCAGAAGATCGTAGGTGTTCAGTCATCCTGACCAGTGGGAATCACGCCAACTTTCCCACCCGCCGCCAAACTTAGACTCCAGAATGGAAGATTCTGCCCACTGTGATGGACTTGGCAGTACTACATGGATTGCCATCCAAACACCTTAGGTTGAAGTTTATAAGACCTCACTCCAAGCGCAGAGCCTGCCTCAGTCTGTGTAGAAACATAATTTGGTCAGTTGATGCTTCAGGTCTTAGGACACTTCCTCAGTCTTGAGAAAACGTCTTAAGACCCCAAATGTCAACTGACTGACTAGCTTCTGTTTCTTCACAGATGATGGCAATTAGCTAAGTGCTTACAGTTTTTTTCTGCTTTTCTTTGGATTTTGAACAATTTTGTCATTGGCAAAATTAATAGCATCCAGTCCATGTCCTGTTGAGTAAGGTTCATCAACTTGAAGCTGTCTGGCAAAATTTATACTTTTATAGCAACCTTTACTGAGAATTAAATTTATTGATGTATCAGCAATCATTACCTCTATTTTCACTCCATTCATGAAAACAACACATTTATATATCAGTTTCAGCTCCATAGAAATCAACCCAAACAAATTTGCAGGTTGGAATTGCTTAGGTAACTAAATGTTCATATTTTCTGAGAATTCGGTAAGCAAGAGAATACTATGGAATCAGACAGATTCATCTATCAGTCAATTGCAATCTGCATCAATGATCAGATAAGGGGAGTGGGTGTAATATGTCCAAGATTGCTGATGATACAAAGCTAGGTGGGAAACTGAGTTGTGAGAATAATGCAAAGGAAAGGAATATAGGGATATATAGGGTTCGAGTGACTGGGCAAGCAGGGGAGATGTGACCTCATTGAAAGGTATAAAATTTTTAGAGAGCTTGACAGAGTAGATGCTGAGAGGCTTTTCCCTTGGCTGGAGGGTCTAGAACGAGAGATTGAAGTGCAGAATCTTACACTCCTCCGGGGGTAGGTTGCCAGATAGGTGGAGGGTGCAAAATTAGGGGTGATCTTTCCCGGCGTCTTTCCCGGCACCTCTCCACCCGCCCCCAAACCCACTGCAAATCTACATGTGGTGGGTAGGTGTCGAGCAGCCCAGCCGCCCTTGGGCTAGTTGAGGCTCCGAAGTGGCCAATTAATAGCCACTTAATGGCCCCTTCCTGACCTGTTGCAATTTTGCACGGAGCTGGCAAGAGAGGGGGCCAGATTTGAAGGACACCAGGTTCCACTCCTCGGGCTACTGGCGCAAAAGGGGGAACCGCCTCTTCCGGCCCCCTGAGCACATTGGAAGCCCTCCCCCCCACTCCAAGGTTCGTCAATCCCCATGGGTTTCTCTTCCCCCTCGGCCTATGCACCACGTCCCCTAACCCCCTTGGCCTCTTATCCTCACCCCGCTGAAAACTCCTCAATTTACCTCTTCATCCAGCTCCAGTGACAATCTTTGCTGGGGACTGGGTGTAATCTCAGCAGCTGGGACCAGAGAGCTGCTGGCCGTTTGATTGGCCAGCAGCTCTAAGAGGCAGGATCTCCTCCCCAGATGGTAGGAGAAAGTCTTGCTCTGAGCTGGATAATTCCCCTCTGAGCATTAAATGGCTGCAGGGCAGTCTGCCAGAGTGAGGGCAGGTTCATCGTTGACTTTTTTGCCAGAGGCAGGTGGAACCCAGGTTAAATTCTGCCTATAGTCATAAGATTAGGGGTCAGCCATTGAGGACTTAGATGAAGAGAAATTTCTTCACTCGGTGAACTGTGAACCTTTGAAATTTTCCAATCTGGAGGCAGTAATTAATGGCTATTTTCAAGAAAGAGGCTGGGATTTTCCAGCCCCGGCAGGTCCTGCTGTGGGAGATTTGGCAGCCCGTCAACGGCAGGCAGGCCTGGAAAATCCTACCAGAGATCAATAGATTTTTGGGCACTAAGGGGATCAAGGGATATGGGATGGTGGGAAAGTGGATTTATTCGAAAAGTTCAGCCATGATCTTATTGAATGGCTGAGTAGGTTTGAGGAGTTATATGTTTACTCCTGGTCCTATTTTTTTATGTTCTTAAAAGAGAGTTTCAATCACAAAGCTGGCTGTTTTGGTTGCCCCAGCTGGAAATCACCCAAGTAGCTGCAGTGAACAGCTCTCATCGTGTTGAGTAGGAACTGCATCCACCCCAGTGTTACAATTCTGAGGTTTATAAGATTGTTCTGTTTTAGGACCGTGTCTTTAAATTTAGGGTAAAATGAAGGGGGTCATGTGATCTGTTCTGAAGTCCGCCTGACAGCAAGCCTGGTTGGTTTGATTGTTCGAGATCAAAGGGTGCCCATATTGTTTTACTGGGAAGAAGGTGTAAGGTGTTTACACTTGGAGACAATGGCAGTAGCCTGTGTGCTAACAATGAATATACTGTCAGTCTCCAAAGTCCCAGAAAAGTGTTAAAAATGTCAGTTTGTAAACAGTTGTGCTTTAAACTGTCCGTTTAGTCTAAGATAAAGGAGAGTTGGTGTATCAAGGATAGTTAATCAGCATTTATGCCTGGATACAAGGCCCATGTGATTCATGTTGCCATGGAGATGGGCATTGAGAGGGGAAGGCCTTCTAAGTTATCCATGAAAACTCAGGCATGGTTAGTGAGCCAGGATCCAGGAGAGCAGGAGTAGCAACAGGCAGCAAGACGCTTTGGTTTACCATGAAGAAAGGTGGGTGGGAGATCATGCTCAGATTGAAAAGACCAAATTCATGAGGAGTTAAAATGATCCTGGAAGATTTGCCTAGCTTGCACTAAAGGAAGAATTGCTGGGGAAAAGAAAACCTCACTGTGAAAGACAGTTAAGATATTATAAGTTCCAAGGCTAGAAAAGAAAAGAATGGAAGTAAACTCTTGGGAGCTGAGAATTGCTTTGGACTGATTCTGGGAAAATTGAATGTAAACTTAAAGGACAGTGTAATTTATATCCGTGAAGTCGGCTTTTCTGTTGTTTTAAAACTAAAAGGTGAAAGTTCTGTTCCATGCCTTAAAGTATAAGTTCTCTACAAAAAATAGCACTCAGTCAATCGTGCTTTTAGTCTGTTTATTACAGTATAAAGCTTAAAATTTGAAATCTTGTCATATCACCTATTCAGCTATTAACTGGAAGTTTGAATTTCGTTTATGGCTTCTATGCAGGTTGTAACACTAGTTCTAGGACACCTATTGCATTGTTCAAATGTAATTGAATAGTTCAGTAACAGCTAGGAATCAATATCCACTTCGTGATCAAGATATTGTTCCAAAATTTGCTGAAGCACAGCATTTCACAGCATGCCAGATAGTTGCACTTTTTCCTACAACTCAATGAAAATGTTATCCTATATGTCCCTGGAAGTGCAACTGAACAGTGTGGCAAGAGTAATAGGGCATCTGGGAATTTGGGGAATGACAGGACCAATAGTGTATCCCTTTAACAAAGAAGATTAAGGGATTAAGAAATAAACAGAAGATAGATTAAGAACAAAGGTGAATTGAGTTGGGCTAATTCAATGTCTGATTAAAATGAAAAAAAGAGTAGGAGTAGTCCATTTGGTCCTTTGAGCCTGCTCCGCCATTCAATATGATCATGGCTGATCCTCGATCTCAATGGCATATTCCCGCTTTCTCTCACTGCCCCTTGATGCTCCTAATATCCAAAAATTTATCAATTTCTTTCTTGAATATACTCAGTGACCCAGCCTCCACAGCCTTCTGTGGTAGAGCATTCCACAGGTTGACCACCCTCTGAGTGAAGAAATTTTTCCTAATCTCAGTCCTAAATGGCCTGCCCCGCATCCTGAGACTGCGACCCCTGATTCTAGACTCCCCAATCAGGGGAAACATCCTCCCTGCATCCAGTCTGTCTAGTCCTGTTATACCTTTCAATCAGATCCCCTCTCATTCTTCTAAACTCTAGTGAATACAGGCCCAGTCGAACAAAAGTCTCCTCTTACGACAGTCCTGCCATCCCCAGTATCAGCCTAGTGAACATTCGCTGCACTCCCTCTATGGCCAGTATATCCTTTCTTAGGCAGGGAGACCAAAAATGCATGCAATACTCCAGGTGTGGTCTCATCAAGGCCCTGTATATCTGCAGTAAGGCATCCCTACTTCTGAACTCAAATCCTCTTGTAATGAAGGCCAACATACCATTTGTCTTCCTAATTGCTTGCTGCACCTGCCTATTTACTTTCATTGACTGGTGTACAAGGACACCCAGATCCCTTTGTACATCCACATTTCCCAATATATCACCATTTAAATATCCACATTATTATGCATCTGCCATGTGCTTGCCCACACACACAATTTATCGAAATCGATTGAGAGAGAGAGAGAGAGAGAGAAGGAAAGAGATAGAAATAAAAGTAAGAAGCAAAAATTACATTTAAAATTTGACATGTTTTAAATCTACAGCAGCAGTTTACAACCTGAGGGAATGATACTCCACACCTATAATTGTTCACTTTGTGGGCCAGAGAGACTGATTGGCAGTCATTTACAAGTATCACATTGTTGAAAGGGTGCTTACACTAATAACTATTAGATTTAAGTTTCGATAGTGAGCTTAAGAGACAATTTATTTGAAAATGAAGTAAGTAAGGAATTGCATGAGAAGGTTAAGAACGAGATGCCAATTTTGTGAAACTAACAGCAGAGCAATGCAAATTGCCCAGCAACATGTGACAATTCACAATTCATAGGATATCTTTTCTTCACCGCAAGTTGTTGGTTGATCACATACCATTATTATTTCAGCAAATTTGGAACCTATAAATAATGCTAGAAAATGTTTGATTAGTTCAGAACCTCACTTAACTGCTCACCCTCTTTTGTCACCTTAATCGGGTTAAGTTCTTTCTGTTACACCAGGAAATCCTGAGAGAGACCATTCATTAGATCTTTGGCAAACTCCTAAAGAAACCGTCCTTTGTCAAACTATTTTATCATTCATTTGAAAATCATGCTGTTGGAAAACAAATGCATTATGCGCAGATCATTCTCTTGTGGGGGTTAGATGTGCTTCTCTGTAGAATTGATGGGTATAAGGGGCAGTGTAGATCAAGTTGACAAAATGCTCCATGGAAAACAATGGCCCTATCCTTAGGAGGTGGAAGACATGGTGTACTGCTGAGAGCAGCTGGTCAGAGTGAATATTTTTCTCAATTCCTTTTGGGGATCAGGGAATATTCACACAGAACTTCAGGAGGTGAAATGAATGGATAATGTTGATCATAGGGTACATTCTACTTGAACTGTGATGATTTATTGAACCTAACACTGCCCCCCCCCACCCTCCATCCCCACCATGCCTGTATTTTTATACATTTCTATCCTAATTTTGTTAAATGTTCTAGGAGTGATTTTCTCCAAACCTGATATCTTATGTTTGTTTTTTTTAAATGAACATTTCACTGCCCATTTTTATATTCTATGAACTCAAAAAAATCTCCTCATCTTTCATTAACCAGAATGCAAATACAATGAATAATTTCAATGGTGAAAATTGTTTACCGAAAGATCATTCAAAACTTTCCTACAGCAGTCATATTTTCTGTTATCCCACCACTATAATATATAAGTTGTCCCTCTTTTATAACAGTGATTTTAAGAGAGACAGAAAGATCAGAGGCACATGTGCTGGCCATCTTAAGCAGTCTGGTAACTGTATTATGAGGTCTTCAAAGTTCAGGTCAAGTATCTTTTATCCAAAACCCACAGGGCCGGTTGCATTTCAGATTTCAGATAATCTTGGTTTTCAGATACCACATATAAACTTACATTACAATAGCCTAAGATTGGCTAGTTATAGTCTAAAGTAAATAAGATGGCTAGAAAAATAAGTGGTATCACCGAATAATAATATTATAATAATAATATAATGGTACCCATAATACATTTCTTTTTGATATGTTTACCACAAAAATTGAAAGGTAAATAGTGCAGACAAACAACTAGACTTCTCATGCTAAAGGTCGATGAGGTTAAAAAAAAAAAGTGGTTTTTGGATGTGTTTGATTTTCAGATTTACGGACAAAGGATATGAGAGCTGTACTCTGAAGCAGGTCTGCACTGTTGAGCTTAGAACATACTGTGCTTGGCAATGTAATGCCCTTTTTGACTGATGCTGTCAAATTCATGTTATGTGCTTCACCAGTCTACGGTCGATATCTCTATTCTTAGCTCTGTACATACTTACAGGAGAAATGCCATACCACAGATAAGAATTAGATTAGCATACTGATTCATGTTAAATGAAGTGACTTTAACTCACAAAAGCCAACAGACAATGAAAGGTAGCAATACTAAAAAAAACCCTACACTAGAAGGCAAAAAGGCTGCAAAGGTCCTGCGATAAATGAAATTAAAGGCTACTAAAAGTGAGAGGAATAAACTGAGAATTTGGGAATGACAATAACACTTTAACAAAAAGGAATTTATCATAGTAAAAATGGCCTTTTACAAATCTAGGTTCTGAAATTACACCATGGTATACAAACGTTATGTGGCTGAAATATTTCTCTTCTCCAAAAATAAGTAACCTGTTTGAAGGAAAAGGGCTAATCACAGAATTGCAGAATCACAGTGCAGAAGAGGCCCTTTGGCCCATCGAGTCTGCACCGACATGCGAGAAACACCTGACTTACCTACCTAATCCCATTTACAAGCACTTGGCCCATAGCCTTGAATGTTATGACGTGCCAAGTGCTCATCTAGGTACTTTTTAAAGGATGTGAGGCAACCCGCCTCCACCACCCTCCCAGGCAGTGATTCCACACCACCCTCTGGGTAAAAAAGTTTTTCCTCACATCTTCCCTAAACCTCCTGCCCCTCACCTTGAACTTATGCCCCTTTGTGACTGACCCTTCAACTAAGGGGAACAGCTACTCCCTATCCACCCTGTCCATGCCCCTCATAATCTTATACACCTTGATCAGGTCGCCCCTCAGTCTTCTCTGCTCCAACAAAAACAATCCAAGTCTATCCAACCTCTCTTCATAACTTAAATGTTTCATCCCAGGCAACATCCTGGTGAATCTCCTCTGCACCCCCTCCAGTGCAATCACATCCTTCCTATAATGTGGTGACCAGAACTGCACACAGTACTCCAGCTGTGGCCTCACCAAGGTTCTATACAACTCCAACATGACCTCCCTACTTTTGTAATCTATGCCTCGATTGATAAAGGCAAGTGTCCCATATGCCTTTTTCACCACCCCACTAACGTGCCCCTCTGCCTTCAGGGATCTATGGACACATACGCCAAGGTCCCTTTGTTCCTCAGAACTTCCTAATGCCATGCCGTTCATTGAATAATTCCTTGTCAAATTACTCCTTCCAAATTGTATCACCTCACACTTTTCAGGGTTAAATTCCATCTGCCACTTATCTGCCTATTTGACCGTCCCGTCTATATCTTCCTGTAGGCCAAGACACTCAGCCTCACTGTTAACCACCCGGCCAATCTTTGTGTCATCCGCAAACTTACTAATCCTAGCCCCACGTAGTCATCTATGTCGTTTATATAAATGACAAATAATATGGGACCGAGCACAGATCCCTGTGCTACGCCACTGGACACTGGCTTCTGGCAAAACAGTGCAGACACACTTTAGTGGAATACACAAAGTGTGCATACGGCAATGCAAGTTTAATTTATTACTTGTTCAAAGTAAGTGAAGCCCAGAACTTACTCCAAGAAAAATTCTCATGAATTGAAAATTGTTAAGTTGGTAACAAGTGAGAATACATTGAAATATATGGCCCACTGAAGTGTACATAATTAATTTTAAATAACATTCTATGCATCAGTTGTGCATTATAAATAAAATGTTCCTTTATTTATGCGGATACAAGTTTGAAGCTCACAATGAAGCTGGCACTGTTCGAGGAAAGGAGAGAGAAATTGGTTTAACAAACTTTGCCTTAACCTGGAGAAGAGTAACTGAAACAGATTGTTGAAAAAGACACCCCAAAACCAAATAGTGCCGAGAACAAGATATTCCCATCAGTAACAATAACTTGCATTGTGTAGTGTATTTAAAATAGTAATTGCCTGAAGGTTTTGGGTGACAGGGTTTTGGGTGCACTGAAGTTTATGGGTTGTTAAGATGGGAGGCCAGCAAGTAAAGCACTGGCATAGTTGATTCTGGAAGTAACAAAAGCAGAGATTAAGGCTTTAGCAGTGGTTGGGTTGAGGCAGCGGTAGAGATGAGGAACTGATTCAACATCCATACGGATGATAGGAGGTGGAAGTAGTTCTTGGTGACAGAGAAGATATGGGATATGAAGCTCAGCACTGGGGCAACGAGGGTGCTAAGGATGCAAATAGTCTGGTCCCACCTCAGACAGTACCCAGGCAGAGGAATGGAATCAATGGTCAGGGAACAGAGTTTGTGGTGGGGGCTGAAGACAATGGGTGGAATTATCCATAAATGAGACTAAGTGCGGTGGCGGACAGTTTTGGCAGCACCCACCCTGCTGTCTGGAATGGCGAGAACTCGCGCCCGATTCTGCACTTGGAGCCTCAGTAATTATGCATTGGTGCGTATCGGTCCGAATCACCCTCTCGTTGAAGTGCTAGTCTCTGAAAGTAGAGGCCTGCATGAGTACCACAGCACAGCGGTGTTCTTCGGGACAATGTAGGCAAAGGGAAGGAACAGTCCAACCCTACAGCCCCAGCAGAATGGTGTTCATCACAAGATCAGCGTAATGCTAGGGCAGGTATGTTCCACTTACCTCGAAGTTACCAGTGAACTGAGGTCCAACTTGTGCACGCCTCCCTTTTTAAAATGGGTTTGAGGCTGACATAATTTCCCGCTGGTGTGACGGGAGATTGGAGGCGTGGCAAGATTCCGGCGAGCAGCTGTTTTAATGAGCATTCATGACAAGCTAATGAATGCAAATGGTGTTTGTGCCACTAGTCGGCTGGATAACTGACCCACCGTGAACACACTTGTTTTTACGATGGCGGATTTGAGACTTTTTGCCTGCAGCTGGATTCTCTACTTCTGCCTGCCACGAAACCCGCCACGGGCGGGATGGGAAAATTCTGGCCAATGTCTTCAGTCTTAGTCATCCAAATATTTAATTGAAGGAAATGTTTGCATGTCCAATCCTGGATATCAGACAAGCAACCTGACAAATTAGAGGTTGAGGGAAGTGGTGCTCAGGTGTTATCAGTTTACATGTGGAATCTGACACTATAGGCGGAATCGTCCCAGATTTGCACTAAGTGCGGTAGTGGGTGCAAAAATGACGTTTTACCCACCGGCTGCAATGGCAGCTTTTCACACCGTATAATCCCAAGCCCACTGTATTAATTATGCATTCCTGGGATACACACCCTCTCGATGGCAGGCGGGCTCTGATTGGCCTGCCGCGCCTTCACCTCACTGCTTCATCACTCCAGGCACCACACTTAAAGTACAGCCACACTCAGTGTTTCCAGCCCAGGACTACAGCAAAGATGACATGACCCCGAAAGGCAAGAAGACTGCAGCCCTTGAGTGCCTTTTGGACGTCGTGGAGGCCTACTGGGATGTCCTCTACGGCTCTGGCTGTAAGAGGGGCAGCAACATTACCACTCCGGCTTAGTAGGCGGTGGTGGTCAGTGCCAATGCTGTGCAGAAGAGCTTGGCCATCCAATGCAGATAGAGGATGAATGATCTCATCTGTGCAGCCAGAGCATGGCAGCCGTCTCATCACTCTAAACTCACACACTCAAGCCCATTATACATTCACTGGCATCTTGCTCAATGTCAGTTCAAGGGACATCACCACCCATTCTCACACACATACCTTCACGTGTCCATCTGGCCTCATCTCCTTTGGAGACTGCCTCCTCATCCCTCACCATCTTGAGGCCACTTGCACAGATTAACATGTGTCCCCAAACACACCGTGGGATACCTCCCTTCCCCCTTGTCCTGCAGCCTTTACCCTGGCCTGAGGCCACTTCTCCTCCTTCCCCAAGCAAGACCTTGCCCTGCAGCCGTTGAAAAGCCACTCACATCTGGCTGATCTGGTAGGTAGAGACCTGTCCGTGAGCCCCCCTAAAAGTGATGTGCTGCTGTCCGTGAAGCCTGCCGCTGATGACTGCGAGTGCTGACCAAAGCAAGGTATGCAAACAAGCCTTGAAGCCCTGAGCGAAGTGCAGCCGCCAAATGCATGCCTTATATATGCTGTTGTGAGACATATCAGCGTGCTTTCCCACTGACGTGGGCAGACGATCCAGCGAGGGGAGATGAGTCTGGTGGGCTAGCCTTATAAGTAGATGCTGATGTATTACAATGTGGATCCCGACATCTGATGGCAGGGAATGCGGTCCGCCATCAATGGACTGAGTGGACGATCGTGAGCTGGTTTCACGATGTCATGAAACCTATCTTTGCCTTCTCGCTATATTGTCCGCTCACGCCACTGAACATGCCTGACAACATGTAAATAAGAAATAGAAGGGGGCCAGGAAGAACTCCTTGGGGGTTCCAGAGGTAATGGCACAGTAACTGGAAGAGAAACCATTGGAAGAGATTCACTGGTACAACTGAATAGCTAAGGATGGAACTGACTCAACCTAAGAGAGATGTTTGAAGAGGATGGTGTCATCAACCGAGTCAAAGGTTACAGATGGGTCTGGGAAGGATAAGAACAGATACCACAGCTAACGTCACAGTGAATGTTGTTTGTGGCTTTGATGAGCTTCAGTGCTGTGGCAGGGACTGAAATCTGATTGAAGAGATGCAAACATGTTAAACAATTTAAATTAACTTCAGCCTGCATGCATTTTGTAGTTTATTACATTTAATTATTGGAAATAATAAAACAGATTTGCTTTACGTTTCATCTTCTGTTCATGGCTCTGCTCATTGCAAATTGTTGAACTACCTAGCAAGAGAAACCAGATGCTATATATTGGCAACACACTGCTCAGCTCTTCCATTTCACTACTTATTGAAATATCTCATTTAGAAAGGGAGAGAATGAGATCAAGAAGTTATAGAGGAAATATCTTTAATTAGTCATTTTTCTGTACTTCATTGATGCTAATAAAGCCATTTCTCCTCTGAACTTACTGCCTTGTTTCTTGTATGCTCCAAATATCCCATCCAATGGCATCATCCCTGCATTGAAATGAAGTCCCATCGCACAGTCTCTTATTCTAACCCAATTTTTCTTAGTTTCTCAAAACTGTATCTCCTTACTGCTCTCACTATTTCAAATAGAATTTGTAAGGGGTGAAAGTCCTTGGTTGCCTTAACTTTAGAGCAGAGAGCAGCAAGGGAGCAGTGCAGAGAGTTGAGGGAGCCACGCAGAGGGTGGAGAGAGCAGCGCAGCGCAGCAAGGGAGCAGCATGTGGAGTATTGAAGGGGTTGAGGAGGCAGACAATAGGTAAAGCATATTAAATATGGAATGTCATGAGGCGTCCAGTTTTGCGGTTGGGCTGGGCAGTTCTAATTTCCCAAGAAACTCAGTCCCTCAAGCATGGTATTTTTGTTGCCTTAACCTTAGAGCATTGAGCAGCGAAGGAGCAGTGCAGGGTGGCATGGGAAAAGCACAGAGGGGCATCAAGGAGGATGAGAAGGCAGACTGTAAGTAAAGTTTATTAAATGTGGAATATTGCAAAGTTCCTAGTTCTGTAGGGCAATTTCCAAACTCCCCTGAAACTCTGGGCAGAATTTTCTGCCTGCCGGGTGGGAGGGCCCGACCCAATCACTGGCAGGCGGGGAGCCGATCCCCGCCAGAGAAGCGGGCCCCGCCGCCATTTTACGTGGGCAGGCCATTAAGGCCCGCCCAGCATGGCGTCCGCTGGGAAGTGCTATGCGCTTCCTGTACAGGAAGGGGGGGGGGTTCCCCAAAGGCGAGAGTGCACCTTTTTGCGCATGCGCACGAAAGAGCACACATCTCCCTGAGGCTAAGTGCTGCCTCAGGGAGATCGCTGACAGTTTTAAAAACATTAAAAATAGAAAGAAAAATCCTTAACATGTTCCCTTCATGTGACAATGTCACATGAGATGAGACATGTTCATAAATTACACTAAAATTTTATTAAACTTTTAAAATCCCTACATGAAACCTCATCCCGCCAGTGGATGAGGTTTCATGTTTTTTCTATTGCCCGCCGGGGCTCCTGGCCTGCAAACCTTAAGGTTGAACAGGCAGGTCCTTTAAATGTTTCACTGATCCTGTCAATGGCCTCAATTGGCCATTGACAGGTCGGCGGGCGCACAGCTGATTTTGCTGCAGGCCCGCCTTCCTGAAAATTTAAATGGGGCGGGATGACGTCGTTTCCCCCGACGTCATCCCGCATCATTTTACGTGTCAGTGAGCGGGCCCCGCCCCCTGCTCGCCGACGGCAAAATTCAGCCCTCTGTCTTTCAAGTGTAGAATTGATGCTCATTGTCATTTAAAACTTACCCTCTATAACAAGAGAACTGCAGTTAAAAAGGCTACGAGTCTCTCTGAGACTGTAAGATGTCACATGCATGGAACCTAATTGATCCACTCAACGATTACTACCCACCACCACAGACTCCCCCCACACCCACCACTTGCCAGCACACCCCTCCCCCAACCCTGTCCCCAACATCCCATACCCCTTATTTCATTTTTTCCTCAGAGTTGGTCACCCTGTGAAAGTGCTCTATGTCAGCAGCATTAAATGGGTTTGTAGCAAATTCATCATGCTCAATCTTCTTTGCACTGAAGTTTGCAGAATGATATATCCAACTCTTTTTGGAAACTTGTTTCCTAGGGCAGAATCGTCCGCTCCAGTTTGCGGCGGGCGTCATAGCAGGCGGGAGCAGAAAATATCTCAAGATCACAAAAATCGGTTTCATGTCATCGCAAAACCAGTTTGTGATCGTCCACTCCACCCGTCAGTGTCAGGCCGTGTTTCCTGCTGCACATCGGGAACCTACTTTCAATAATTTAGTATCTTATTATAAGCCCAGCTCGCTGGAATCATCCAGGCTTGTTTTGCAACTGTACATAAGCGACGTGCAGCTGACGAGCTGCGCTTCACTTCGCTCGGGACTTCAAGGTTTGTTTGCCTACTTTGCTTCGGGCAGCATGCCAACTCATTCAGTATCCACCACAGGGAGACTTCAGAACTATTTTATTTCATCTCAGCATGGTCCAATATTGCAGATTTTATTTTTATAAAAAACACTCATAGAACGATAGAAACAAATGTTACTTCATGAACAACTATCTAACAACCACCACCTCAAATAAATTAGTGATGAATTGACTCTGAATAGTGTCATCAAATTGGTTTGCAAAGTGTCACAATTATAATTTTTACTCTTCTAATTACTAATATCATTACTAATAGCTCTAATAGTTGGTAAATATGGGAATCTTTCCAGTCACAATTGGAAGTCTCACAAAGAAAGGCTTGCAACCATGGGCAGAATTTTCTGCCTGTCGGACGGGAGGGCCCGACCCAATCTCCGGCAGGCGCGAAGCCGATCCCTGCCAGCGAAGCGGGCCGCACCGCCATTTTACATGGGCGGGCCAATGAAGGCTCGCCCAGCGTGACGTCCGGCAGGAAGCACTATGCGGGGGTTCCGCCCGACGTCATCCCGCGTCATTTTACGTGCTGGTGAGCGGGCCCCGCCCCCTGCTCACTGACGGCAAAATTCTGCCCCATGTTTTTAACAATGAAACAGAGCTTTTAGTTACTTCCACTCAAATGAAAAATGTTTGCATTTCTTGCAAGTTCCAGTTTCAGGATCTATCTCCTGTGTTGCATATTTTTCTGTAGACTTCTCTGTGCCCAGCACCTATTTGCTGTGCCTCTCTTGATTATAGTCCTGGTCAGTTTATAAATAAAGTGTAACCTAAGCCTTAAAGACCAATAAGGTGTTGGGCTCAGTCAGTAGCTTGTGTTGATTTCGCTTTTGTCAGTCTGGTCAACAGAAAGGCCACTATGATTGGCCACAATGCACCTAGACTTGCAAGAGGAAGGCTGACTTCTTGCCCATGGCTCTATCCAGTGGAGTGATCACTCCTGGAAAGTGAAATAGTGAACTATCCTTCATGGGATAGCTTGTGCAATGAAAAGCATCACTTTGTTCATACATCAGAGGGTGGTTGTCACCCAGTGAACTATGTGTAAATGACAGTAGATTCAGGAGGGGAGGAAATAATTTAATAAGCTTTTGAAAGCACATTAACTATTTTCACTAAGATCATTTTGTTGAATAAAAGCTGCATGTTTTGAACCAAAACATATGCTTAAATATTATATTAATCCTGATCAGTTTAAATTTAATTTTTAAGTGTTAAGAAGCAATTTTTAATATTTGAAAGCTTCTTGCAATTTTAGAGAGCTTAGTATCTCTACTCTTTGTGCCATAGGTATGAACTTCCAAAATGACAGGAAAAACAGATTTCAAAAAAGGCCTCAAAATGTGGTTATCAATCAACTATTGTCCTTGAAACCCACCACTATTAACAGAAGCACACCATTTTGCATGGGCTGGTGGAGAAATCAGTGTTCTGCTGTTATGAATGCTGAGAAATTGCCTGAATAACATCACTGTGGTCTGAATTTACATACATCCTAGTGGAAGTGGGGGGAGGTGTGGTCCTGGGACATTGAAAAATCATCTTGCTAATTGGACATGGCATTAAATGGACAGTTATATGCCATACAGATGTGACCAATTAGAACAGCTATCCTGATGTCTTTTAATATATTTGCTCCCAACAGGTTAACATAGACTGGAGTTCTTTTTCCTCCTGCCAAATTGTATTTTCTCAACAGTTTCAAAGGATATTATTTACTGAGTTGTGCTGCTTCACGGGAGTGCTCATTACAGTTGAGACTATCAATGAAAGAAATAGGATGATTTTACTTTTTTAGTAAATTTGAATTAAAATATCAAGACTGGGTCGGTATTTTATTTGAAATATCTACTTATTTGTAGGGCAATTTATCCATAACGTTATTTATCTATTTCGCCTCTTCTCTTCTCTATGGGCTAAGCAAGTCCTGGCAGATTGGGAACCTGGCTGAGCTATTCCCAGGCTTTTACCAATGGTGCTTATGTCACTGTTTTTACATAGACAAATATAGCTGCAACTAATAGGAGGAGGAATTTATACAAATATCCCTACCTCAATGATTGGGGAACCCAACACATCAGTGCAAAAGACAAGGCTGAAGTGCTTGCAATCATCTTCAGCCAGAAGTACAAAGGGGATGATCCATCTTGGCCTCCTCCTCAGGTCCCCAGCATCTCAAATGATAATCTTCAGCCAATTTGATTCACTCCACATGATATCAAGAAATGGCTGAAGACACTGGATACTGAAAAGGGAACACCACCACCTGCAAGTTCTCCTCCAAGTCACACATCATCCTTACTTGGAACTATATTGCTGTTCCTTCACTGTCACTGGGTCAAAATCCTGGAACTCCCCATTACAGCACTGTGACTGTACCTACACTCCATGGACTGCAGCAGTTCAAGAAGGCAGCTCACCACCATCTTCTCAAGGGCAATTAAGGATGGGCAATAAATGCTGGCCCAGCCAGTGACGCCCACATCCCATGAATAAATAAGTTAAAAAATGGCTATGTGTAAGCCAAAATGCTCACTACCCATTCTTCTCAACCTTTGTTGCCTAATTTCTGCTCAAGTTTTAAAATTGTATAAGTATGTTTCTCTGAAATGTATTCCTTGTGTATGAATCAATGATATGTGGAGAGGAGACAGCAAAATTACAAAAGAGGCAGATTGTTAGTGGTTTAACCAGCTTTTGAAGTTGATATGTCTTTGTGGACTGCAGTTTGTGTTTTTTATTTCAAGTGTGTGAGTTGATGAATAAATAGGCTGCACCCTATTTGTTTCAAATAAATGGATTGCTAAACTGATCATTGTCATTTGATGTTTGCAGTCTTGAGAAATCATTATTCCTGCTTGTTTCAATTAGATGAGATCGCTAAACTAATCATTGTCATATTATGTTTGTGGTCATGTTCTAACTGAATTGATGATTAATCCTGCATTTGGGGCGGCTACTACAAGGTCAAGATAAGCAGAAGATGGAACCCAATTAAACTGTGATATGGGTCACACTACCAAAGCCAACAAGACGCGTCTGTAGATATGGACATAATTGATTTAAACTTTATGAGGTCTGTAGAACTTATGAAAAAGCTTTTTTAACTGCTCTTAATGAGCTTTATTAGCATATGGCGCCATGGTTGCAACAAAGCCAGAAATCAGCTTAAAAGGAAGAGATCGCACAGCTCTTTGTACCTACACCACATGCAGTTGCCTAGGAGTGATTTAGTCAATCACTCGAAGATGCGGAGAGACGGGGCGACGTGGAATGACCGGCCAGCGAAATCCGCTCCCATGCAAGGGTAACTCAAGGGATTCAGGGTATTGCAAGTGTAGCTTTTACACGAACTGTTATTTACAAGAAATGTTCCCATGCTTAGTGGAAACAAATTGAATCTTATCTGACTGTGTCTCATCCATACTAGTCCAGAGTGAGGCTCCGAACTAGAGCTGGAACTCGAACTAGAACTAGGTTAGAGTGTCTGCCCTTGACATCAAGGCAGTATTTGAATGAGTATATCATTAAGGAGCCCTGGCAAAAGTAAAGTCAATGGGGATCAGGGGAAAATTCGCCACTGGTTGGGGTCATATCCAGCACAAAGGAAGATGGTTGTGGTTGTTGGAGGTCAATCATTTCAGTCCCAGAACATCACTGCAGGAGTTCCTCAGGGTAGTGTTCTAGGCCGAACCATCTTTAGCTGCTTCATTACTGACCTTCCTTCCATCATAAGGTCAGAAGTGAGGATGTTCACTGATGATTGCATAATCTTCAATACCATTCACAACTCCTCAGATAGTGAAGCAGCCGATGTCAATATGCAGTAAGACCTGGATAACATTCAGGCCTGGGCTGATAAGTGACAAGCAGCATTCATGCCACACAAGTGCCAGGCAATGATAATGTCCAACAAGAAAGCATTTAATCATCTCTCCTTGACATTCAATGGAATTACCATTGCTGAATCTCCCAATACGAACATCCTGGGGGGGTTACCATTGACCAGAAACTGAACTGGACTAGCCATATAAATACTGTGGCTACAAGAGCAGGTCAGATGCTAGGGATCCTGCAGCGGGTAACTCACCTCCTGACTTCCCAAAGCCTGTCCACCATCTACAAGGCACAAGTCAGGAGTGAGATGGAACACTGCCCACTTGCCTGGATGAGCGCAGCTCCAACAGCACTCAAGAAGCTTGACACCATCCAGGACAAAGCAGCCCACTTGATTGGCACCCCATCCACAAACATTTACTCCCTCGACCACCGACAACAGTGGCAGCAGAGCGTACCATTCACAAGATGTGCTGTAGGAACCCACCAAGGCTCCTTAGACAGCATCTTCCAAATCCATGATGGCTACCATCTAGAAGGACAAGGACAACAGACACATGGGAACACAACCAGCTGCAAGTTCCCCTCAAAGCCACTCACCATCCTGACTCGGAAATATATCAGCATTCCTTCATTGTCACTGGGTCAAAATTCTGGAATTCCCTCCCGAATAGCACTGTGGGTGTACCTGCACCACATGGATTGCAACAGCAATCAGGAATGGGCAATAAATGCAGGTCTAGCCAGCGATACCCACATCCCATGAATGAATAAAAAATAAATAAATGTCATGGCAACAAAAGTAGATCAAGAGGCAGGGAATTCTGAGGCAAGTCACTCACCTCCTCACATCCCAAAGCCTGCCCACCATCTACAAGACAGAAGTCCTGGGTGAGTACAGATCCAGGAAAATTCAAGGAGCTTGACACCATGCAGGGGAAAGCAACCTGCTATCGGCACTTCATTCATCAAGTTAAACATTGCATTCCCTCCATCAGCGATGTACAGTAGCAGCAGTGTGTACTATGTACAAGATGCACGTTGCAGCAACTCACCAAGGCTACTTTGATAGCACCTTCCAAACCCATGACCTCTACCACCTAGAACAACAAGGGCACCGGACACATGGGAACATCATTAGCTGGAAATTCCCCTCCAAGCCACACGCCATCCCAACTTGGAAATATATTGCTGTTTCTTCACTGTCGCTAGGTCAAAATCCTGGAACTCCCTCCCTAAAATGAACTGTGGGCGTACCTACACCACATGGACTGCAGCAGTTATGGCGGCTCACCACCACCTTCTCAAGGGCAATTAGGGGTGGGCAACAAATGATGGCCTTGCTAGCAGTGCCTACATCCGATGAAAGAATAAAAAAAAGATCAGGCAGAGTCTCAGTTCAACATCTCATCTGAAAGGCAGCATCTCCAACAACACAGCAGTACCTCTGATCTGTACTCAAGTGTCCATCAACATTATTTGCTCAAGTCTGTAGTGGACCATCATCTTCTTACTCAGAGGTACAAGGGATTCCACTGAGAAGTTGACTCAATGAAAGCTGAACCCTAGAATACTATCAATTCCCATGTATCCACAACTCAACCCTGGCTAGTTGTTTTCCACAAAACAAATTTCAGGTACTTAGCAGTAGGGGACCTGTTGTGCTCCATAATTATTTGATTATATTTCAGTCCCATTCCTAATCAGATTTATCAAGATAACTTCCTGGTTCTTATTCGCATCACATGTGCAAGATTCTCACTATTAATTTTTGTCAAATATGAGAGTTTCATGATTGAACTGTGCCTCAAAGGCAACGTTCTGAAAGATGAAGTTTTTTGGGGCAGTCAATAGGTAGTTCTAGATGTAGTTCAGTGTTCTGAACTAATTCTTTTAAATATCAATTCTAGCTACTCAGAAGTGGCTTGACAAGCTTTTAGAGAAATTGAACCTGCGCCTCAATTTCTGCAAATCTACTCATTTATGCCCTGTTATGATTGCAGTGAAATATCTCAGCTTGCAGTTAACAGAAAAGTGAGGAGGTTAACTACCTCTCCCTCCCCAGCACCAAACACACAGTGAAAATAACCTGCAGCTATTCCGACAGTATATGCTTTGTGTTCCAGTATGCATTTTTAGCCCTTTACTGAAGAATCTTAACAGCAGCAGTTCTATTGGATTGTCCTTTTGGACTTTGAGGTATCCCAGAAGATCCCGGCTGATATGAATTTTGTCCTTGACGATGCTATTATCTTTTCTTTTGATAATGTGCAAAAGTCTTCTAAACCCTAAGAGATTTTCAAAAATAGAACATCTTATGAAATATTTTTATACTATGAGCAGGGCTGGTGATCAAAAATTGCAGAACCAGCATTGCGCTGCAGCATTGGTAGTAGGGGTGAAAAGAAATCGCCTTTCAAAATCACACAAAATGTTTCTTCTACTTTTCTTCCTTTACCCCTGATTTTTAAAGTTATGCCATTCTCTTTATTGCCTTCCCTCAGTGTTACAAATCACTTCTTTTCCATACTTCCTAGTCTCCACCAATGCTGCCACACAATTGGATAGAAGGAGGCATGCAGTCATTAGCTGCGGTGAAACATGTAGCATAATTCCATTTGGTGACATGCCTGAGATGGAGAAGTCACAGTGATGGTCGGGGATGGAGGTTACAGGGGTAAATGTAAGGGAGATTTCATCTTCACTGTCTAGGGTAATATGGTGGAGCAGATTGCCCTCCTGCTATAGAGCCCATCTGATTTTCAAGTTCAATGCATGGGATCTACGAAGGGCAAGTGATGTGCTCTGCTAGTTGGAGAAGACAAAAATCAAACCTGATGTGTTCTTATGGCCTGAGGTGACACAGACCATTTGTGAACATCCCTGGCACAGAATCCAGTCTGGGCGGGGTCTTCGATATCCATCACGGAGTGCGGTTCAGTAGCACCACTATTGATTGAGATAGACAGGTCCTGAAAGGCATACGTCAATTTGGACCTGCGGCAGCTGGTGATCCAGCATGAAGGAAAAAACTACTTGGCTTCATCCTCACCAATCTACCTGTTGGAGATGCATCTGCCCATGACAGCATTGGTAGGGGTGAGGACCACAAAATCCCTATGGAGCCAAAGTCCCACCTTCATTCTGAGGAACACCAGCATCGTAATGCGTGACACTACCACGGTGCAAAATGGGATAGATTGTGATGAGGTCTAGCAACTCAAAATTGGACATTTATGATGTGCTGTGAACCATCAGCAGCAGCAGCACTGTATTCAACCACAATCAGTATGGGTGGAAATTAAGAATAGCAAGAATCAGAAAACACTGGCAGGTGCTGTTTATAGGCCCCCTCACAGTAGTTATACAGTTGGGCAGAGCATTAAACAAGAAATTATTGGAGCCTGTAACGAAGGAAATGTAATAATTATGGTGGACTTTAATCTTCTTACATACTGGGACAATCAAATTGGCAAGAATGGTCTGGATGATGAATTTGTAGAATGTTTTCGTAACGGTTTCTTGGAGCAAAAGTGGAACTGACTAGGGATAAAGCTACTTTAGATCTAGTATTGTGAAATAAAGCAGGGTTAATTGGTAATGTTATGGTAAAAGATCCACCAGGAAATAGTGACCACAAGATAGGGAAATATGAAATTATTCACTTTGGCCATACAAATAAAAAAGCAGAATATTTTTCAAAAGGTGAGAAAATTGTAAGTGCTGATGTTCAAAGTGACCTACAAGGAACATATAGAGGAGAATTTCCTCCCCATCGGGTGGGCGGGCCGGTCGGGAGCGGGTGCAGGCGGGCGCGGAGCCAATCGGCGCCCGCGATCAGCTGCGCGCTGCCATTTTACATGAGTGGGCCAGTTAAGGCCCGCCCAGCGTGACGCATGCCCGGTAGCACTCAGCGCTACCTGTGTGGGCGGGAGGAGAAGGGAGAGTCAGGGCCTGTGCTCTTTCGCGCATGCATGCGAAAGAGCACAGAAATCTCCCTGAGGCAGCTCTGTGTCTCAGGGAGATTAAGTGCAGTTGTAAAGTTGTGAAAAAAAGAAAAAATACAATTATTCAGACATGTCCCCACGTGACAGTGTCACATGAGCTGGGACATGTTTAAGAATTTTGATAAAAAATTTTATTTAATTAATAAAGCCTTCATGAAACCTCATCCCGCCCGGTTGGATAGGCAGCCCTGATAATGACGTTAATTAGTTTATTAATGGCCTTAACAGGCCTTTGGCAGTTTAGCAGGCGCGCAGCCGACTCTGGAGTGTGCCCGCCGATCGAAAGATCGGAATGACGCACGGTGATGTCGGGACACATGTCCGATGTCACCGTGCGTCATTTTACGCGTTGACGTGCGGGGCCCGCCCCTGCATGCTGAACAGAAGATTCTGGCCATAAAGTTAGTATGCAGGTGCAGTAAGTAATTAGGAAGTCAAATGGCATGTTGGCCTTTATTGCAAGAATAAAGAAGTCTTGCAACAGTTGTACAGGGTTTTGGTGAGACCGTATCTGGAATACTGTGTGCAGTTTTGGTCTTTACATTTAAGACAGGATATACTTGCACTGGAGGTGATACAGCAAAGTTTCACTAAATTGGGCCCTGGGATGAGGGGTTTGTCCTATGATGAGAGACTGAATAAATTGGGCTTATATTCTCTGGTGTTTGATAGGGTGGATGCTGAGAGGTTGTTTCCATTCGTCAGGAAATCTAAATCATGGGGGCACAGTCTCAGAATAAAGGACCAATCATTTAGGACTGAGATGAGGAGAAATTACTTCACTCAGATGGTTGTGAATCTCTGGAATTCTCCACCCCAGATTGTTGTGGATGCTCCATCATTGAATACATTTAATCTTAGGTTAGACAGATTTTTGGTCTCTCAGAGAATTAAGGTCTGGAATGCACTGCCTGGGAAGGTGGTGGAGGTGGGTTGCCTCACATCCTTTAAAAAGTACCTGGATGAGCACTTGGCACGTCATAACATTCAAAGCTATGGGCCAAGTGCTGGTAAATGGGATTAGGTAGGTAGGTCAAGAGTTTCTCACATGTCGGTGCAGACTCGATGGGCCAAAGGACCTCTTTTGCACTGTGATTCTGTGATATGGGGAGTGGGCGGGAAAATGAAATTGAAGCCCAAGGTCAGCCATGGTTGTATTGAATGGTGTTGCAGGCTTGATGGATCATATGGTTTACTCCTGCTCCTATTTCTTACGTTCTTATGTAACCTGTAACCCCATGGCCTGGCATATCCCTCACTCTATCATTACTATCAAGCCAAGAAACCAATCCTGGTTCAATGAGAACTGCCGGAGAATATGCCACAAGCAGTATCATAGGATCTAAAAGTGAGGCAACAACCTGATGAAGCTATAACACAGGAGTACAAACATGCTAAGCTGCAGAAGCAGCATGCAATAGATGCTGCTGAGTGACCCCTTAACCATTGGATCAAATCAAAACTCTGTCGTTCTGATATATCCAGTCACAAATGTTGATGAACAATTAAGCAACTTACTGGAGCGGTAGGCTCCACAAACATCCCTGCTTCCACAAACATCCCCATCCTGAATGAGTGGGGAGCCCCTGTAGGACATGTAAAAGTCAAGGATGAAGTGTCTGTAACAATCTCCAGCCGGAAGTAGCAAGTGAATGATCCATCTTGGCCTCCTCCTGACACCCCAGCATCACAGGTGCCAGTTTTCAGCCAATTCAATTAATTCCGTGTGATATCAAGAAGTGGCTGAGTACACTGAACACAGCTAAGGCTTTGGGTCCTGACACAACCTGACTATAGTACTGAAGGCTTGTGCTTCAGACCTAGTCATGTCTCAACAAGCTGTTCCAGTGCAACTACAACACAAGCATCTACCCAGAAAATTGCCCAGGTATGTCCTGTCCACAAAAAAGCAGGTCAGTTCCAACCCAGCCAATTACCACCCCATTAGTCTACTCTGGACCATCTGCAAAACGATGGAGCGGGGAGAGCATGATCCCTCCTGCTGTCACTAGGTGAAGAAACTCCTCTTCAGGTCAACATGCTTGCATTGTTATGTTGAGTTTTTAAAGATTTTAAGGGTTTAAAAAAAAACTATTTCTCATGTTGCAATCACTTTTAATTGCTGTTATGAGTTTGTGGTGGGGATGGGGATGAGTGGGGGCTGGGGGTTGAAGGGTAAGCATTATTGGGACAGGGGTGAGGGTGGTGAGCACTGTTGGGAGGGGGTGAGGGCACATTGTCAGGAGGGGATGGGGGTTGTGAGTGGTGCAGGGATGGAGGAGGATGGGCAGGGTAAGCAGTGTCGGGCGTCCAGGAAAATGGACATTGTCGGTGTGGGTGGTTGGGGGGATATTGGGCAGGGGTGGGGTGGTGGAGGGATGGGCATTTTTTAAGCCTTCCTAATACAGATCCCAGTGTTAATCACTTGGGCTGACAAGTGGCAAGTAACATTCACACCACACAAGTGCCAGGCAATGACCATCTCCAACGAGAGAGAATCTAACCATTGCCTTTTGAAATTCAAAGGCATTTTCATCGCTGAATCCCCCACTATCAACATCCTGGGGTTACCGTTGACCAGAAACAGAGCTGGACGAGCCATATAAATACTGTGGCTACAAGAGCAGGTCAGAGGCTACAAATCCTGTGGTGAGTAACTTACTTCCTCACTCCCCAAAGCCTGTCGACCATCTACAAGGCACAAGTCAGGAGTGTGATGGAATACTCTCCCCTTGCCTCGATAAGTGCAGCTCCAACAATACTCAAGAAGCTTGACACCACCCAGGACAAAGCAGCCCGCTTGATTGGCACCCCATCCACAAAAATTCACTCCCTCTACCATTCACATACAGTAGCAGCGGTGTGTACCATCTACAAGATGCACTGCAGAAACTCACCATGGCTCCTTAGACAGCACCTTCCAAACCTGCGACCACTATCATCTAGAAGGACAAGGGCAGAAGATACATGGAAACATCACCACCTGGAAGTTCCCCTCCAAGCCACTCACCATCCTGACTTGGAAAAAAATCACTGTTCCTTCACTGTCGCTGGTCAAAATCCTGGAACTCCCTCCCTAACAGCACTATGGGTGTAGCTAGGCCTCATGGACAGCAGCGGTTCAAGAAGGGAGCTCACCAACAACTTCTCAAGTGAAAATAGGAATGGGCAACAAATGCTGGCCTAGCCAGCGACGCACACATCTCTTGAATGAATAAAAAAACTATCAACCTAGATCTTATGTCTGTGATTAATAGCAGGAGAATCCTGGGGTAAATTTCCGTGTAAGTATTGGGCATCAAGCCCAAGTTTCCAGCAATAAGGTTAGAGTCAGAGATATTCTTGGATTGGCCCGGGCCACGGAATTCTACCCATTGAAAGGTTAAACTCCCCAGGTAAGTACCGCACATCTGTGCGGCTTGTGACTTCCTCAGAATCCCAACGCACAACAGCAGTGAATGTTTCAGCATTTGCTACAGTTGCCATTGGAGGATCTGGACCAATCTGTAATTAGTGCTTTGTTTCCTATTCTTGCCATGTAAAGTCATAAAGTAGTGAGGGTGAAAGCTGATGAAGTTTAATTTATAAAAAACTCTTATGCTGGGCTGCCTACCTATGCAATGTTTTAATATTTGAAATTCAAACAGTGAGGCAAGATGCAAATCAATCTTTTTATGCAGAAAATATATTTGAAATTCATAGAATATGAAATACATATGCTTGAGGCTAAAAAGATCGATTATGCATACAGCAACAATTTTCCACACGCATTTAAGTAGAGGGAAAGGTGATTATCCTTCATGAAAGTAACTTAAATGCAAGGAATGTTGTAATTATGGGGTAGGTATCTCATAAAGAGCAAGAAGTAGGCAAACATAACATGCTCCTCATATATAATTTTGAGCTTTTAATAGAAAGAAGCAATAGCCTTTACCAAAACCATGGCGCACATAGTCACACAAATCACTACACAAGCAACATCTGATGAATTTTCTATCTTCCGCAAAGTTGTATCTATGTTTGTTTTCCTACCTCTACCTTCCATTCCCTTCATTTTATTGAGAACAGAAAAGTAATGTACTTCCATATATCCTTCAGTTAAGAGCCAGGGATACTAGACACAGAATCACAGAATTGTTAGGGTGCATTCAGCCCATCGTGTCTGATGCAGCTCTCCAAAAGATCATTATGACTTAGTGCCATTCTCCTGCCTTTTCCCTGTCAGAGAAACCCTTGCACATTGTTTCTATTCAAATAATCATCTAATGCCCTCTTGAATGTCTCGATTGAACCTGCCTCTGCCACACTTCCAAGCAGTGCATTCCAGATTTGAACCACTTGCTGTGTGAAAAAGACTTTTCTCACATCACACTTGTTTCTTTTGCAAATAATTTTAAATCTGTGCCCTCATGTTCCCAATCCTATTATGGGCGGGAACAGTTTCTCCCTATCTATTATATCTAATACTCCAGCTGAGGTCTAACTAGTGTCTTACATAAGCTCAGCATAATCTCCCTGTTCTTGTACTCTATGCCCCTATTAATAAAGTCCAAGATACTGTATGCTTTATTAACTGCTCTCTCCACGTGTCCTGCCGCCTTCAATGATCTATGCACATATGCACCCAGGTCCCTATGCTCCTGCACCTCCTTATGAATTGTACTCCTTATTTTGTATTGTTTCTTCATGTTCTTCCTACCAAAATGCATCACCTCACACTTCTCCGCATTGAACTTCATCTGTCACCTATCTGCCCAATCCACCAATTTATCTATGTCCTTTTGAAGTTCTATACTGTCCTCCTCACAGTTTACAATGCTTTCAAGTTTTGTATCATCCGCAAACTTTGAAATTGTACCCTGCACACCAAGATGTAGATCATTAAGATATATCAGGAAAAGCAAGGGTCCCAATACCGAACCCTGGGGAACTGCACTACACAGCATTCATCTCATATTACTTGCCATTTTAACTCTCCATCTCACACCCATCTCTGACTTCTCAGTCCTTGGCTTCCTACACTCGACCATATTTTCTAAACTGAAGCTTGCGACACGTCACCCAAGGGTGCAGAGCATGTCCTAATCTGGATCCTGGGACATCCACAGCTTTTGGTTTCAGCCACAATGCCCATTAATCTGGTTACCAGTGATCCCAAGTACTTGGATATTTTGGCTCCAGGTCCATTTTCTCTTCAACTGGATTTCACAGGAAAATTCCATGCTACCCTGGGATTATCTAGAGGTTTAGGGGGTGGGGGAAAGAGGGGGTCAGGAGCATGGGTGTGGGAGTATGTGGAGCATGCGCACTGTGGCCACAGAGCACAATGTCTGCATAAATTAAAGTCCTCAATGAGCCCACCCTTTCTACTGGTTGAAAAAAAGGAGATTGACATCACTCCTACCAATTGGAACCTGCACTGCTACACAGCCCCACCACTTCACTGTCCACTGGCAGCTCAGGATCACGTGGCTACTGATTGGAACTCTCATGACCTTTAATAGTTAGGGTATTTATTTGGGGTCAAGCTTTGTGAATTGGAGACTCATTCGAATATACTTATCACCAAAGCACACAATACCTCATCCAGCAACTGTCCCTGGAAAATGGTGATGCATGGTTGCCATATTTGACATTGTTCCAATAAAGTTTATTGGAAATTGAATATCAGCATCTCTTTATATTAGGCACTTTACTACCTCCTGCATTAGACACTGAGATCAACAATTTCCAATTTCAGTTCAAAACCACTGCTCCTATTTTTTTTTCAACAGTGATTACTGGTAATGATTTTGTGGACTGTTTGATCATTCCTGCCTTCCACCCTCACAGACCATCCCTTTTCTTTTCTCCTCCCCTCCTCCTTTCCTTACCGTGTACTTGCTTAAAACCTGTTCCATCTATATCTTTTTCTAGTTCTGATGAAAGGTCACTGACCTGAAATGGTAACTGTGTTTGTCTCCCCAAAGATGCTGCCAAACCTGCTCAGAATTTCCAGCATCCCTCGCAGTTTGCCACTGAGCAACATTCATCCCCTACTTTTCTAAGGGTGGAATTTTATGGCCCCGTCGCGGGGAAGTGGGGAAAATGCAGCAAGTCGTTCAAAAGTCCATTGACTTCAGAGAAATTGAAGATCCTGCCAACAGGAGGGGCCATAATATTCTGCCATAAGTGATTTTCGTATGTTTCCCTGTACACGGAGAAGTGCAGACACTCTGAGACAGATATAAAAATAAATAAACTTCCAGGAAGTTATACGCTTACAGGAAGTTTTGATTAGTGGTAATATAACATTGAGTACCTTACTATTTCTTTCTCTTCTCTCTGTTATTCTGTTGGTTTCTTTCCTTGGTTGATTTGTTTCTATTCTCCTTCACCATTGTCATACTCTCTACTCCCCTCACCTTGGGTTTTTGGAGGTGAGGACAGCAAAATTCAATAAGATACAAAAATGATTAAACTGCACTCGTTGCTTCTGATGCAGGAAGCTCACAAACTTTGTGATGCACGTTCATTTAAATGATTGCAGCCAGTGATATAGTGTGGTGTTGAGTATCTGCACATTTGAACAGGTGGTTCAAAATTTTGAAAGGCTTACGTGAGTTAAAGCTAGCCAGCATTACCCAAATCCAACCTGTTAAAGGGGAGGTGCATTTTGGCAGGATCAGGGGTTGGCAGTCATGTAAAAGAGTTTGACCTGCAAAGAGACAAGCATAATACAATGTGGCAGATAGCGGGCACCAAGATTTTCCGACATTGCACTGAACACTCCTTCGTTGAAGACATGCAGAGGAAGAGAGATGTCATATATTCGCAGGGGAACTGCAAGGCCTCAAGATAAACTCTGAGAAGGCTATGGGACTCAAAAGCTGTGGCAATGCCAGAAGTCTAGCCCTGAGCACCTGTTTTCAGTGCTGCAATAAGTTCAACAACCTCACATGAATCGTCAAGGTCAGTGAACATATTAAATGCCATACCCCATCAACTGTACCACTAGCCTCAGACACTGATGAATGTTCCACACCTCATTACTCACTTACCAACAATATAACAATTATGACTCATTCCCACATTCAGACCTTTACCTCAGCCTCACATACTTAGTACTTCTGCAAGCTTCACACCCACTCCTCACAGTTTGCACAAACTGCCAACTATTCAAACCCATGATAACCATATTAACCAAACATATTACACCACCCTCATTGACACACTTCCTTCTCTCTCTTGCAGGGCAGGTTAATGTATAACTGGATGTAGCAGCACATAGCATGTGAGGGACAGGTGTAGTTTACCTGTCCTTACACCAATAGAGGAGATGGTGTTTGCCATCATTGCAATGACAATGAGTGAGGCCATCACTAGCTGTGGGGCTGAACCCAGAAAAGATGGCAGCATGCTTAGAACTTATCTCTTTTTACATTGCACTTCCCCCTAATTTCACAATCTCTTCTGATTTACAAGTTGTGGATGGTCAAAGCATATACCTCTTGCCTTCCCCCCATCGCCTCACCACAACCATTCAAGGCACTCTTTGTGCCTTTATCCCTTCAAATTCCCAAGAACTGTAACTGGTCAGGCAGTGGTGGAAGAGCAGGAAATGGAAGAGCAGGAAGACTGATGATGAAGAAACACCATTACTCACTCTCAAACTCGCAGCCACTAACTCAGATGCAGATGTTGTGCACATTTTAGAGTATAGCTTAGCAATGGGATCTGCATGTGGTGAAACATTGGACATGAGTGTCCTGCAATCAGGACAGGGGACAAAAATAGCCCCATTGCTATCTACCTAAAGGGTGGGGTCGCACATAAATTCTGCTGCAGTGGACACAGGTGAAGACTTTGATTGGGCAGCTTACAGAAGAAAGCTGATGGGGATTCATGCTGAAATGCTTTGAACATTGATAGGCCTTCCAGAAGGCCTCTGGTCAATGTCAAAGAGCACAGAGGAGCCTGGCACCAACTTGGCACAAGCTTTTTCATAGAGTTTGAGACCCGTCCTCTCTGGCATGGAAGTGATAGCCAATTCCAATAGAACAGTTGCAGGTCCATTAATGATGTAATGGCTGATGGTCAATGTCTCAGCTTCCATTGCAGCACATGCAGGAGCCACACAGGGTATTGCAGTGCAAGCTCAGACTGTTGCCATCAGAGCTATGGATATCAACATTCAAAGGGGTTTAAACAAGATCTCAGCAGTCCAGCTGTCCTCTAATAGATCACCAGGATTGTTCAGGCATGGATTCATGAGTGGTAGAGGCACGTGGAGCATGTACTAACTGTCCTTTCTCAGGATGACAGCATCCGTCCTTCGTATACTGTCACTCTGCCAGTGCCCTTACTGTCACCTCTCAACCAACCAAAACTATTGCCGCCCATGTTGAGATGGTGCAATCTGAAGTCAAGCCTTCTAGGCTCAGAGCGACAAGGCCATCTGCAGTTTCCATCAGTGAAAGTCAGTTAGTAGCCTTTCACCAGCAATGATGCAACCACTGGGGTGGTACTGCATAGGAGCACTAGGTCAGGCAAAGACATATGGAAGATAAGCACAAAGGGTGATTAGTTCATTTTTGCATGCAATATGGCAACACTTAATTTATAAGCTTGGGTTGAAATGTTTGTTTTGTGGTGGCTTTTATTTTGGCCAAGATAACACTGGTCAATAATAGAGGCAAGGCAAAGTGTGAGATGATTGGTAAATGGGAAATTGGAGTTTGCATTCCCTGGTACTGTATTCAGATAACTTAATTGTGGGCAGTCTAGGCAGAAAGGGTCTGTGCTGTTTGTCTCTTTTTTACCTTCTCCTTCTCTTCTTCCTCCTCACCCAGCAATTCTCCCTCCTCTTTCTCCTCCCCCTCATTAGCTCGCCATTGCACTCTTGGTGACAAGGGCTGTGTCCCCATAATGGTGAGATTGTGCAGGATACAGCACACAATGACAACTCTTGGCCCATACTCTACAAGTACTGTAGTACTTCCAGAACAGTCCAGGCAATGGAAATGCTGTTTAAGTACTCAATGGTCTGCTCAATCATATTTTGTGCAGCAGCATGGCTTTACATGTTGCCCATGTGTGTGTGGACTGTGCCATAATCCGGGTCAGCGGAAAGGCCCTGTTATCCATTTGTCACCCCCTTGTTTGTCACGGTGGCTCAAATGCAACTGGCACAGTGGGCTGCTGCAGAATGAAGACATCATGACTCCTGCCAGGATAACAGACATTGACCTATATGATTCTCTGGATATGGTTGCAAATCACCTGGATGTTGAAGGAGTGGAATCCTTTCTGGCTGTAGTACATCACAGAGTTGGCTTGCAGTGCCCACAAAGCGAGGTGCATGCAGTCAATTGCACCCTGCACTATGGGGAAGCAATTTTCGTGAAGCCACATGCTTGTGTCTGCCTGCTGGTCACCGGCAAGGGAGAGTGAAATATATTCAGCAATCTGGAATACAGAGCCTCAGTGATCTCTCTTACACAACAGTGGACAGCGAACTGGGAGATGTAACTATCGCTGCTGCACACAGTAAGAGTGGGTGAGACTATGCGTTGGTGTGTAGGATGAGGGCGACTGAGAATCGTGAGACTGGGAGACACACACATGCATGCATGCACGCACACCCTCTCTCAACTTCACTTACCTGTGTCATCAGCATTTTGAACAGTTGCTCCAGGGGCCACATGGAATGGTTTTGCGGGCCACAATTCGGCCTGCGGGTTGGACAAGCCTGGGCTAACCCATCTCACCTGTATTTATCTTTGTGCTCATATGTTTGTGATGCCTGCCCATTTGTGGGGCAAGGTGGGAATCCGGCAATGCTTAGCTTACTGTGGAGCTAGAGGAACATGAAACAGAATCACAGAATTGTTACGGTGTAGAAGGAGGCCATTCAGCCCATCGTGTCTGCACCGGCTCTCTGAGCATTTTAACTTAGTGCCAATCTTCTGCCTTTTCCCTGTAACCCTGCACTTTGTTTCTATTTAAATAATCATCCAATGCTCTCTTCGATGCCTCAATTGAACCTGCCTCCATATCACTTCCAGGCTGTGCATTCCAGACCCTAACGACTCGCTGTGTGAAAAAGTTTTTTCTCACCTCGCATTTGCTTCTTTTCGAAAACACTTTAAAACTGTGCCCTCTGGTTCTTGATCCGTTTATGAGTGGGAACAGTTTCTCCTCATCTACTCTGTCCAGACCCCTCATGATTTTGAAAACTTCTATCAAGTCCACTCTTAGCCTTCTCATCTCCAAGGAAAACAGTCCCAACTTCTCCAATCTTTCCTCACAACTGAAGTGTCTCATCCCTGGAACCATTCACATAAACCTCTTCTGCACTCTCTCCAATGCATTCACATCCTTCCTATAGCGTGGCGTCCAGAACTGTACTCCAGCTGATATAAGTTCTTATATAAGTTCATCGAAACCTCCCTGCTCTTATACTCTATGCCCTTATTAATGAAGCCTAGGATACTGAATACTTTAGAAACAGTATTCTCTACCTGTCTTGCTACCTTTAATGACTTTTGTACATATACGCCGAGGTCTCTCTGCTCCTGCACACCCTTTAGAATAGTATCCTTTATTTTATACTGTCTCTCCATGTTCTTCGTACCAAAGTGTATCACCTCACACTTCTCCGCATTGAACTTCATCTGCCACCTATCTGCTCCACCAATGTTTCAATGTCCTTTTGAAGTTCAATTCTATCCTCCTCACAGTTTACAATTCAGCAAACAGCTTGTTGGTATTCTGCTGTCCTTTTTACTTTGCACCTAGCTCAAATTTGATGCTGAGGAAAGAGTACATGTGCAGAGATTTTCACGCACAACCCACTCAAGCGTGAAATGATGTGCGTTGACTTTGGCTGAGCGTGCCGAAGTCAACGGGCTGTCGTGCAATAGTTCAGTTGGCGAGAGCGCACCAGAGTCAGCAGCGTACCCGCCGACACTTAAAAGACCTGTTAAGGCCATTAAATAATCAATAACCTAAATTTTTCACTGTCCGTCCAACCTGATGGTTGGTGGGCAGGCAAAAAGGCCAAGCGGCCTTTGCATTTTTTTGGAAACCTCATCCATGGGCGGGATGAGGTTTCTAAAAACAAATAAAAATAAAATAGATGTTTTACAATTGAATTAATAACATGTCCCTACTCATGTGACAGAGTCACATGAGGGGACATGTTTTATTACATTTTTATTTTCTTTATTTTTTTTTAAACAATGCTTCATCTCCTTGAGGTAGCTCTGTGCCTCAGGGAGATTATGGGCTGAATTTTCACCCTGTTGGGGGGCAAGTTGATGGGCAGGCACGGCGCCATTTTACGTGGGCGGGCCAATTAAGGCCCACCCAGCATGACGTCCACACGGAAGCGCTATGCGCTCCCTGTGTGGGCAGGGGTAATGCCTAAAATCGAGAGTGTGCTCTTTCACGCATGCGCACAAAAGAGCGCACTCATCTCCCTGAGGCTAAGTGCTGCCTCAGGGAGATTGCCTCTGCTTTCAAAAACATTAAAAATAGAAAAAAAACATTTCCCTTACACGTCCCTTCAATGACAATGTCACATGAGTTGGGACATGTTCATAATTTCCAAAAAAACTTTATTAACATTTTTAAAACCCTTCATGAAACCTCATCCCGCCTGTGGATGAGGTTTCATGTTTTTTTCTATTTCCCAATGGGGCTCCTGGCCTGCCTGCCAACCTTAAGGTTGGACGGGCAGGTCCACTAATTACTTTAATGGCTCTGTCAATGGCCTCAATTGGCCATTGACAGGTCGGCGGGTGCACAGCTGATTTTGCTGCGCCCCTGCCTTCCTGAAAATTTAAATGGGGCGCGGTGACGTCAGGAGTTCCACCCGACATAACTGCGCATCATTTTACGCGTCGGCGAGCGGGCCCCCCCACCCTCGCCGACGGTAAAATCCAGCCCTATGAAACGCTCACTCGACCGCATGCACGAAGTTCGTGCTTGGCCCGCTTGCTCTCCTCCCCTGCCCGCACAGGCAGCGCCTTAATTAGCCCACCAGCGTGAAATCGCGGTCTGGTGCCGATCGCGGTCCGCTTCCTGATCGTCCCCACCTGTCCCCGCGGAGCCCGCCTGCCAAGGGCAAAATTCTGCCCAATGTCTCTATCTGATCCTCATTAAATGGAGCAACAAAAATTAGACATGTAGTAGGTTTAAATGACAATTAAACAGTTTCAAGCTTGGTGTAGTAAAAGTGTCCTAAAAGTGCTCTCAAAATATATTTTCAATAATCCTGCTGAACTCTGGTGAAACAGAAACAGTTAATACTAAGAACAATGGGAAGTCCATATGACACACTACATGGATAAAGAATCTTTGTAAATGGACACCTAGTTCAAAGTAGTGACTGGAGTTAACCACACCCAGTCTTGACAAGGTTGAATGATTTGATGATAAGATAAGAGTAACTGGGAGTGGCCTAATCTTTATTGGGATTGAATTACCACTGTCATTTAAAGACAGATAAAGTGCAAGAAGTTTTCACAACTGGTGATCCGAACTGGCTTTTATCAAGTAATGGAAATGTTGACATTGTAAGTTCATGTCATGTGTTGTTGAAGATATTGACATAAAAAAGGAGAATCCTTGAAATTAGTTACCACTCAGATTGCCGAAAAGATTGTATCAAAAAGAGGGTTGTTTTAAGAAGCAAAGGTATTAAAAGGTATGAATACAAAAGATCACAGAACAGATTGCAGATAGAGAGAAGTCAGAAAGTGATCAGGAAAGTCAAAGAATTTCAGGTGAATAAATGGCTCTCGTGTAGGCATCCAGTCTTCCCTTAAATGCATCAATTCTATTTACTTCAACCATCCATTTGGCAGTGAGTTCGATGTTCTGACCATTCTCTGTGCAAAGAAATTTCTCCAAAATTCTTTATTTGATCAGTTATTGACTTGTATATTTTTCTGGACTTTACTGCTCTTGACAGGCCCTAAAGGTGGTAAGGAAATGGGGAGCAGAGGCTGAAAATCTACCAGTGGCCTGAGTCTGTCAGAAGCAGTGAAAAGCAGGGTTAAGTGTGTGTAGGCAGACAAAAAAGGTCTCTGAATTCTCCTGGTTCAGAAACTCCTGAGGCAGAATTTTCTGCCTGTCGAGCAGGTGCGGAGCTGATCGCCGCCCGTGATTGGCTCTGCGCTGCCATTTTACACGGGCGGGCCAATTAAGGCCTGTCCAGCGTGATTTGCGTCTCCCGAGGACAGCGGGAGGGGGTGGGCGGTGGTGGGACTGCAATGACCGCCGGGTCCAATGGCGCAGGCAGCTTTCCAAAGGCTGGCAACCATGGCCAGCAGAAAGGCTCCGAGAACGCTGCTGGTGAGCAGGCCAGGCAGGAGGGCAAGTCGATGGGGCACTGTGCCCCTCGCTTCTCAGATGAATGCCTTGCTACCCTCCTCAAGGAGGTGGCAGCGCAGCGTGAAATCCTCGTGCCGAGGGACGGGAGGAGGCGGCCTCCCTCACATGACGAAATGTGCCTGGGAGGAGGTGGCAGAAAGGGTCAGCGCACACGATGTTGTGCGACGCACCTGGGTTCAGTGCTGCAAGCACTTCAATGACCTGTTGCGATTGGGAAGGGTGAGTACCGTGTTGGCATGGGTCACTTAATACAGCAGTTAGGTTGGCACCCCCCCACCCAACTCTGAATGTAGTTGCTGCATTGAATCATTCATGGCATGCGGCGTTCACTGGGTGGGCCAGCATTTATTGCCCATGTCCAGTTCACCCTGAGAGGGTGGTGTTGAGCTGGGTTCTGTACCCGCTGCATGTAGCACACTTACACCCACAGTCATGTTTTGGGGGCAACCCCAAGGATTTGTACCTAGGCGCAGTGCTGGAACACCGAAACATTTCAAAGTCAGGATGCTGACTGACTGGGAGGGGAACTTCCAGGTGGTGGGGCATCCATCCATCTGCTGCCCTTGGCGTTTCACATGGTTGTGCTTCTTTGCTCTGGAAGGTCATACAGTGAGGGTGGCAAATGTGATAGAGTCAGCATCTGGGCAAGGGGGTCAGCCCTGGCTGCTTGGAGTGAGTGTACGGCGGCTCCAGGGTCACAATTCATGCGAGCACTGGAACGTTTCCCTCAGGTGGGGGTGGCAGGGATGCAATGACAATCCAGGGTGGACTAATCATGCTCCTCTCTCCTTTTCAGGAGACCGCACACAATAACGCAGAGCGGATGCAGACTAGTGGAGGCCAGGAACAGTTGGCGATTACAACCAGATACGAACAGGCAGCCCTCGAACTGGAGAGGTGCCATGTGCCCAGGTCCACTGGTAGCAGTGAGGCTGGGGTGCCAGGGGGAAGGTACGAGTGCCATGCACTGAGGCCACAATGTCTGTCCTTGCAGCCATTCCACTGTCGACTGTTTAGTGAATTAAGCTTCCAACATGGGTTTCCCGTTGGTTATGGAAGGAGGAGCACATATTGATCCGGGGGCCAGGCATGCACATTGACATTGTCTCAACTTCAACTAATTAAATGTCCTTTTTCTACCTTTCAGCCTCACCGGAGCAGGGCCGGGAGGAGGAGGCAGAGGGGCCGCCACTAACACCTGAGGGCCCAGACGAATTACAAGCACAAGCGTCACAACATCTCTGCCAGACAGGCACCAGTGCAGATATTAGCATCTTGGTGGGATTAGATCGTCGGCTAGTGTCCTGGGGCACAGCGGTGAGTGCACTTCACAATCATTTGAGGTGCAGGCAGAGACAGAGAGTGCCCAGGGTGCTGGCAGTCAGAGGACTGCTGGGAACCAGGAACATGCTCAGTCAGTGGCTGATGATGTACCTCTGGAGTCATCCCCGAGGCAGCAGATGCTGGAAGTGCAGCAGGGTGTGCGGGAGGATCTGGCGGAGATACATGGGGCAATGCGTGGCATGGTCTCCGTGATGGAGGAGTCCACGCAGAGCATCAGCAACGCATTGACCCTAATGGCCGAGTGTAATGCTTCCTCCATGGAGAGAGTGGCGACTTTCATGGAGAGGCTCCTCCAGAAGCTGAATCAGGGGATGCGCTCGGATCTGCAAGCCCTCACTGCGGCATTGACCTCAGCTGGTCAGTGTTAGTGTGGGAAATTGATTGGGCAGCCACTATCCCAGCTAGGTTCCCATCCATCAATGGTGAGCAGGGAGGTCCGAAACGACCTCACATCAGCGCAGCAGCCGCCTGTCATCTCTGCAGGCTCCTCTCAGGGCGCTCCGGATTAGGGCAGCAGCTCCTCCGTCCCTCTGCCAGTGACTGTGGGATCCGATGAGACTGCGGCGACTGGGGAGATGCCAGCCAAGGCACCGGCTGCTCCCTCCCAGGCGGGGCCATCACAGGCTCTACGGGCCAGAGGACGCCCGCCAAGGTCATCAAGAACAACAGGACAGCAGAGTGAGCAGGCTGTTTCAGTGCCAGTGAGGGGGGAACACCTAGACGTAGTAACTGAAAACGTAAGCTTAAGGCACCTTAGGCACACCATGGGCTTCTCACTGGTGGCTTTATGTTGCCCCATATTGGTTGGTTATAATTTGGTGTGCAGTTCAACACCTTTGAATTAAGTTTCTTTTCTGTTTTATTTGTTACATTCTTTAAATGCTTTATTTGTGAACTTGGCTTAGGGTGATTCCTTATTTCCGCAGGTGAAGGGGAACCCATGATGTTATGAGTGATTTGTTTGTCATTGAGCTTTATTGGCAAGGCACATAGTTAATGTTCCTAACCAGCAGATGTTGCTCTCAGGTATCGGGTATGGAGCATGCAGCCCTGGCGTGTGGTGGTGGTTCATCTTTGGTGGGCTAGCTGAAGGAGCGTTGGATCAAAGCCTCCCAGATGTCCCTGCCTCACTGGGGGTTTCCCAGGTCAGCGTCTATCCCCTCAGCGTTCTCTTGAGCGTGCTCGTCCTCAGAGTCACTACTGGACTCACCTTCTGCTGCCAGAGCAGCTGTGTCAACATCTTCTTCCTCCACAGCGTCCCCCCTTTCCATTGCCAGATTGTGGAGAGCGCAGCAAGCAACCACTATCAGTGACACACGATAGATGGTTCAAGGGCCTTAAGTGGCCCGTTAATTAATGGCGGGCACGCATCAGAGATCACAGTGTGCCCACCCACTGAAGTATCGCGATAATGTGCGGTGACGTTGGGATGCACGCCTGATGTCGCCTTGATGGCTACATGTATGCAGTCGATTGCACCCTGGACGTGGGGGAACCCAGCAATCGCTGGGAATCCTCTGGCTCACTCTGCATGGCTGGCCTCATCCTGGCAGTAGTGGATGAAAGTCAATGCACGCCTGAACAGAGCGTTTATCACCTGCTTGACACAAGTGTGGACAACTGACTGGGAGACTCCACAAAGATCACCCTCCGACCCCTGGAAAGAGCCTGAGGCATAGAGGTTGAGGGCAGCCATGACCTTCAACGCCACTGGCATGGGGTGTCTACCCACACAGTTGGAGCTGATCTCAGGGCCAATCATCTGACTGATAAAAGTCGCTGTCTCACTTGGGAGACGGAGCCTCCTTCGGTACTGCACCTCAGACATATTTAGGTAGCTGCTTCGTTGCCTGTAAACCCTGGCAGCAGGACAGTGGCGTCTTCTGCGGCCCCTTCTGCCTTGCACTTCCTGTTGTGCCTGCACCCCTTTTGCCTGTGCCTCTCCTCCCAAAGGTGGCTTCGCTGGAGGCTGAATATGGACTCCTGGCCTCCTCCCCCTTCTGGCCCTCTCTTCCTCCTCAGTGGGGAGCACAGCTCCCATTCCCAGGGTAAGGGAAGGCCCCAAGAATGATGTTTACTCCAGAGTCCTGACCCGAAGCCTGTTATTCCTGCCAAGCAGCTGTGAAGAGATTCGTAGTTGTTGTGTTCTCACAGGCAAGTAGTAGTAAGTTTAAACATTAAACGCCTACCAAAGACCACTCGCGAGCCCACTCACCCATCTTATCCCGCCCGTGGATGAGATTTTAAAAAATGTGGCCCACCCACCTCCCCATTGCACCCATGCAACGATCTGAAGATTGCACGGGCTCCGAAAAATCGGCGTCTATTAATGGCTCAAGGGCCTTAAGTAGCCCATTAATTAATGGCGGGCATGCATCAGAGATCACAGTACTCCCACCCACTGAAGTATCGCAATAGTGTGTGGTGACGTCGGGATGCAAGCCTGATGTCGCCGTGCGTCATTTTACACAATGGCGTGTCGGGCCCTCCCCAGCACGCCGACGTAAAAACTCTGGCCCTGATAGCATTGAGAACTCATTGCCATTACCATACATTTAACTCATTACCACATATTTAAATCATTGCCATTCATTGAAATCACAATATCTGAAACTCCGAGGTTTTGGGAAAGGTCAAAAAGCATAAGGGAATTAAGGAATGTGACTTAATGGCAAAAGAACAGCAGCAATGACTTCTGCCTAATTTTCCTTCCACGAAAATTAACTGAACTCAACTATACACTAGAACTAGGGGAGGCAATGGCATAATGGATTTGTCACTGGACTAGTACTCCAGAGACCCAGGGTAATGCTCTGGGGATGAGAGTTTGAATCCTGCCATGGCAGTTGGTGGAATTGTAATTCGATAAAAATCAGGAAACCACTGTCGATTGTTGTAAAAACCCATCTGGTTCACTAATGCCCTTTAGGTTAAGAAATCTGTTGTCCTTACCTGGTCTGGCCTACATGTGACTCCAGACCCACAGCAATGTGGTTGACTCTTAAGTGGCCTCTGAAATGGCCCAGCAAGCCTCTCAGTTGTAACAAACCGCTACAAAGTCACAGAAAAGGAATGAAACGGACGGACCGCCTGGCAACAACATAGGCACAGTAAATGACAACGGCAAACTCAGCCCTGCCGACCCTGCAAAGTCCTCCTTGCTAACATCTGGGGCCAAAATTGGGAGAGCTGTCTCACAGACTAGTTAAGCAAAAGCCTGACATAGTCATCCTCACAGAATCACACCTTACCGATAATGTCCCAGACAGAACCATCACCATCCCTGGGTATGTCCTGTCCCACTGGCAGGACAGACCCAGCAGAGGTGGCAGCACAGTGGTATGTAGTTGGGAGGGAGTTGCCCTGGGAATCGAGTCCAGACCCCATGAAGTCTCATGGCATCAGATCAAACATGGGCAAGGAAACCTGCTAATTACCAAGTACTGCCCTCCCTCAGCTGATGAATCAGTGTTCCTCCATGTTGAACATCACTTGGAGGAACTACTGAGGGTGGCAATGGTGCAGAATGTACTCTGGGTGGGGGACTTCAATGTCCATTACCAAGAGTGGCTTGGTAGAACCACTACTGACCGAGCTGGCCGAGTCCTAAATGACATAGCTGCTAGACTGGGTCTGCAGTAGGTGGTGAGGGAACCAACAGAGGGAAAAACATACTTGACCTCATCCTCACCAACCTGCCTGCCACAGATGCATCTGTCTATGACAGTATTGGTAGGAGTGATCACCGCACAGTGCTTGTGGGGATGAAGTCCGATCCTCACTTTGAGGATACCCTCCATTGTGTTGCATGGCACTACCACTGTGCTAAATGGGATAGATTTCGAACAGATCTAGCAACTCAAGACTGGGCGTCCATGAGGCGCTGTGGGCCATCAGCAGTAGCAAAATTGTTCTTGAATGCAATCTGTAACCTTATGGCCCGGCATATCCCCCCACTCTACCATTACCATCAAGCCAGGGGATCAACCCTGGTTCAGTGAAGGGTGCAGGAGGGCATGCCAGGAGTAGCACCAGGTATACCTAAAAATGAGGTGTCAACCTGGCAAAGCTATAACACAGGACTACTTGCGTGCCAAACAGCATAAGGTGCAAGTGATAGAGCTAAGAAATCCCACAACCAACGATCAGATCTAAGCTCCAGAGTCCTGCCACATCCAGTAGTGAATGGTGGTGGACAATTAAACAACTCACTAGAGGAGAATGCTCCACAAATATCCCCATCCTCAAGAATGGGGGAGCCCAGCACATCAAGGCAAAAGATAAGGCTGAAGCATTTGCTACAATCTTCAGCCAGAATTGCCGAGTGGATGATACATCTCAACCTCCTTCGGAGAATCCAGCATCACAGCTGCCAGTCTTCAGCCAACTCAATTCACTCCACGTGATATCAAGAAATGGCTGAAGACACTGGATAGTGCGAAGGCTATGGGCCTGACAATATTCCAGCAATAGTAATGACGACTTGTGCTCCAGAACGTGCCACACCCCTAGCCAAGCTGTTCCAGTACATCTACAACACTGGCATCTGCCCAGCTATGTGGAAAATTGCCCAGATACGTCTTGTACACAAAAAGCAGGACAAATCCAACCTGGCCAATTACCGCCCCATCAATCTACTCTCGATCACCAGTAAAGTAATGGAAGGGGTCAACAACAGTGCTATCAGGTGGCACTTGCTCAGCAATAACCTGCTCGCTGATGCCCAGTTTGGTTTCCACCAGGGCCACTCAGCTCCTGACCTCATTACAGCCTTGGTTCAAACATGGACAGAAGAGCTGAACTCTGAGGTGAGAGTGACTACCCTTGACGTCAGGGCCGCATTTGACTGACTGTGTCATCAAGGAACCCTAGCAAAACTGGAGTCAATGGGAATCAGGGAGAAAACTCTTCACTGGTTGGAGTCATACCTAGCACAAAGGAAGATGATTCTGGTTGTTGGAGGTCAGTCATCTCAGCTCCAGGACATCACTGCAGGTGTTCTTCAGGGTAGTGTCCTAGGCCCAACCATCTTTAGTTGCTTCATCAATGACCTGCCTTCCATCATAAGGTCAGGAGTGGGGATGTTCATTGATAATTACACAATGTTCAGCACCATTCACGATTCCTCAGATACTGAAACAGTCCATGTCCAAATGCAGCAAGGCCTGGACAATATCCAGGCTTGGGCTGATAAGTGGCAATTAACATATGCGCCACACAAGTGCCAGGCAATGACCATCTCCAACAAGAGAAAATCCAACCATCGCCCCTTGATGTTCAATAGCATTACCATCACTGAATCCCTGTCTATCAACATCCTGGGGGTTCCTGTGACTAGAAATTGAACTGGACTAGCCATGTAAATACTGTGGCTACAAGAGCAGGTCAGAGGCTAGGAATCCTGTGACGAGTAATGCACCTCCTGACTCCCCAAAGGCTGTCTACCATCTACAAGGAACATGTCAGGAATGTGATAGAATAGAATTCTCTCCGCTTGCCTGGATGAGTGCAGCTTCCATAACACTTAAGAAGCTTCACACCATCCAGGACAAAGCAGCCTGCTTGATTGGTACCACATCAACAAACATTCACTCTCTCCACTACCATCGCAGAGTAGCAGCAGTGTGTACCATCTACAAGATGCACTGCATGAATTCACCAAGGATCCACAGACAGCACCTTCCAAACCCACGACCACTACCATCTAGAAGGACAAAGGCAGCAGATGCATGGGAACATACCAACTGGAAGTTCCCCTCCAAATCACACACCATCCTGACCTGGAAATATATTGCCGTTCCTTCACTGTCAATGGGTTAACATCCTGGAACTTCCTCCCTAACAGCCCTGTGGTTGTACCTACGCCACACGGACAGCAATGGTTCATGAAGGCAGCTCACCACCACCTTCTCAAGGGCAACTATGGATGGGCAATAAATGTTGGCCCAGCCAGCGAAGCCCAAATCCCTAAATTGATTTAAAAAATATACCAAAAATGATGAGGAAATTTAATGGCTTTAAGTAAAAGGAATCTACTGGTCCAAAACTGGCAAATAATTTAGTGCATTAACTTGTGTAAGAGTTAATTTCCTGAGAATAGAAGTGAGCTTGGTTCTACTGAGAGTGAACAGATGTTGGAAGAAGGAAGAAATATGCTGATGGCAGATGGAGTTTCATTGTGCCAACATTTCAGAGGCAAGCACAAGCATCCCAGAGGAAGTAGAAATAAGTTACTCGACTGCCCTGATTTGGAAGGATAATGTCCTGAAATCACTGCTAATGTTGCAAGCTTATCAGTAATGAATGGACTAGAGTTATAGTATACAACATGAATGTGGGGATCTCATACTTTCCTAGGCATGGCTGGTTAATTCCCAAACAGTTTTTTCAGATAAGGAGTTAAGGTGAAGAGGTTAAGGATCTGACTGGCAGTCTTCGAATAATATTCCTTTCAAGGTGAGTTTACTGATTCCAGTGCTCTTAACATTGTATAGGAACTCATGTTTCCTGTCACTGCAGTATTAAACTTATTGTGAAGTTAAGGTTTGTTAATGTCAATTTCATTGCTAATGTTTGTTACTATCAATTACATTGTTAAGGGAAGCAGGTGATTTGAGCACATCTAAATAGGGGATAGCTGGGATACAAGATGCAGGTGAGGAATGTTTACACTAAACAAAGTTGATAAACTCTCTCAGCAAAGAAAGGTGCTGTATCTTAGTTTTGACTTCACCAACTGGTGTGTTAACTGTACAAAACATTATATATCATCATTTAGGGTGCTGAGCTTCATCTTAATGAATTGGTGCAGGATACAGTTAGAAATTTTACTTTGTTTCTTTGAGATTGTTTCTGAAGACATGTTGAGGGGAAATTGATATTTGGCAGTAGCACAAAATGGATGTTGGTGAATCAGCAGTAGGGTAGAAAATCAGGCAAGGTGCTGATTCATTATCACCCATTTTGTCTGAAGTGGGATAACATTTTAGGCTAAGATTAATATTAAGACATACATTAATAGCTTTAGAATAGACAAATGTAGTTATGAAAGCTCTTTCTAGGAATGATGGGAAATATAGCTAACACTATGGGCATATGTAGCCAGTACTTTGGGAACTGACTGAAATCACAAGCCATAAAACTTAATGGCCTTCACAGCTTGGGTAAACAAGGTGTTAAGGAGATAAGGAAACAGACAGGGAGTCATTAGGCCCAAGATGCGAACCAACATTCTGAGGCCAAATGTTGAGATAACAGGGAACATCTGCAGCACAAAGTATCCCACTCATCGATTAAGTCATGTGATGTATGTGCTAAAGCAACAACAGTAATTGAGGACAAAAACAAAAATACCTGGAAAAACTCAGCAAGTCTGGCAGCATCTGCGGAGAGGAACACTCCTCTCCGCAGATGCTGCCAGACTTGCTGAGGTTTTTCCAGGTATTTTTGTTTTTGTTTTGGATTTCCAGCATCCACAGTTTTTTGCTTTTATCACAGTAATTGAGGGCTGTACCAAAACAGTGTTTTATTATGTGAAAACCAAGGGCTATAAAATTGAGATAGAGACTTTGTATTACCGAGAGACCCGTGGGAAAGCAACCAGGTAGATCTGATCTCTCCCAGCATATGCTTGAATAAAACCTTTGCTTACTGGAAACTTACAGATGCGAGTGGTCTTTTAATCACAACATGTCCTACTTTCAAAGATCAGTTTCACATCCACATTTTTTAAAACAGCAATAGAATTATTTTAAACTACTTAAATTATTGACTCTTCAGAGATGTGAGCATGGAAAAACAACAAATTGTATTTATATAGCACCTTTAATGTAATATAATGTCCCAAGTTGCTTTACAGGAGAATTATGAAACAAAATATGGCACAGAGCCACGTAATTATTCCAGTTAGATCCAATTCAGATTGATAGGTGTATGAAGTTTTTCAACAGTCTCCAAACTTCACAGAATAAAAATCAGAAGAACAGAGCCAGTTACATGTTACAAAAATCCCAGCCATTTTGGAGTTCATCTCTTTTTTTTAGTGTTACCATGTTAAGAACCAAACTAAGATCAGCAGGAGCTTTTTGCCTTTCAGTGTTTGATATGTGTGAACATATAATAATTTTTGACAGCACCCTAGAGTTGTTTTGCTCTGATAATTTGAATCCCAGAACATCTCTGGCAGTGCTGACTGGTTTGATTGTTTCAAAACTGTTTGATAATGGCAGCATGCATTTAGGAGTTATTCCACATCCACAGTTAGCGCCTTGATATCAGACTTTCAACCCGTGTTTATCAAGCGGCAAAGCAAATCCATGCTGACAACATTAACGTGCTTGATCTTGGAAAAGAGAGCTGATTTTGTGAATCGCTATATTTGAACATTTAACTTGATGCCTATTGTAATATCACATTTTCAGGTTGACGGTGAGGTAAGTATACACTCTGATAAACATTTTACAGCGTGTCTAATGACATTGGCCCAGATTTTCCTACCAAGCTAACAGTGAAACTAATGACGCTCTACATTCCACAGATGGTGCAACAATTTCAGGTAAAGAGCAGATGCACAGTTAAACACGGGAGTTGTTTTCTGAGTTACAAACTAAACTCGCCAAACAAAGTTAAGTCTTGCCCTTTACAGCCTTAGGCTGTAGAGCACTGCAGATGCTGGAAATCTGAAATAAAAACAGATAGTGCTGGAAATACTCATACTTTTTCAACTACCTTTACAGCCAAGTACCAACCAACCTTGCTGACATTGAAAATTAACTATTATAAGTGTGCAGTCCAATTTCTTCAGACTTTAATTGCTGCTGGAAATTTAAAAAAACGTTAAATTTCAAATTAAAACATGCTTCTGTCCCTTTTCTCTATCAATCCAATCTTTCTTTCCTTCTCTTCATTTCCCTTGCAGCACCTGATTATACATTGAATTCACCCACACTAATTTAGACTTCCTTCTCAGACCTTATGCTGTTTGCTTCATAATCTTTCAATGTGATTGGTTAAGGAGACAGACAGTTGCTTGCCTTATCTCTGTTATTGTTGGATTATCTCGGCAGACATTGGTTTGCTCCTGACGAATCATTTCAGAAGTGGGTGTGAGATCTTGGGTGTAATGTAGGCAAATGGGTTTTGCAACTGCCTTGAGTGTGACATGGCACACAGTTTTCAATTTTCTAAGCCTCTGAACAGTTTCGGAAATTCTCTTCTAAGTTTGTTGTCTTGTTCTTGTTTGTTGACTTCACCAATTTTAAGGATTAGGTTCAGACCTGTGTATGCTTTCCAGCTCAACAAAGAGCATTCCTGGTTCTGAATAATATATAGGGCTCAATTTATAGCACGGCGGGCAGGCATACGCCCAACCCAACTGAGCGTAAAATGCTGCGCAATGACCTCAGGCGACCGTCCCGATGTCATCGCGCAATCGCATGTTATTTCAGTCGGCGTGTTTGAATTGGAGTCGGCAGCGCACCCGCTGACAACTAAAAGGCCCTTAAAGGCCCATTAAGACCATTAAAAAGGTACTTTGAAGAAATTTTTCTTTTGGTTGGCCAAGCGGCCTTTGCACTTTTTGGAAACCTCATCCATGGGCGGGATCAGATTTCCAACAGCAAATAAAAATAAAATAAATTTTTAAAAATTTATTTAATAACATGTCCCTGCTCATGTGACAGAGTCACATGAGATGACATGTTTTATAATATTTTTAACATCTTTATTTTTTATTTTGAAAACTGTTCATCTTCCTGAGGCAGCTCTGCGATGCTGCTCACGTTTCATGCTGGGTGGGCCTTAATGGGCCCATCAGTGTGAAATCGCAGTCCGGCCCCAATCGCCGGCGGCGGTCAGCTACCCGATCGCCCCTGCCCGCCCCCGCTGAGCCCGCCCAACAGGGGCGAAATTCTGCCCATAGTGTCTCAGAGATTTTCTTATCTTTGTACTTTATGGTTGCATCAAGCTGACCTTTAACATTTATCTTGATTCTCCCTGGAAATTGGAGTTGAATTGATGACGGTTGCAGAGTAATTTTTTGCAGCCATTGAACTCTGTCACATAAAACTGAGACTTCAGCTCCTGTATCCAATTTGAATTCAGCATGGTGTCTATTGACTTTAATGTTAACACTCCAGTATTAACTTTATTTTCTTTTACTTCTCCTAGGTAGGTGATTGCCTGGTTGTCTGGTTGCAGTATCTTTTGGATGGAGTTTCCTGTAGCAGATTTCTCCTTCTGTTTTGTAAGCACGGGCTTTCTTGAACCACATACTGTTTTAAATGACCAATCTTGCCACACCCAAGGCACTGTGTGATTCAGACAGGTCATTCTTTGCACCTGTCAGTAGTGAAGCAGCTGAAGATGGTTGGGCTGGGGACACTACCCTGAAGTACATTTGCAGTGGTGTCCTGGAGCTGAGATGACTGACCTCCAACAACCAGAATCATCTTCCTTTGTGCTAGGTATGACTCCAACCAGTGGAGAGTTTTACCCAGGATTCCCATTGACTCCAGGTTTTCTAGGGCTCCTTGATGCCACACTTGGTCAAATGTGGGCTTGATGTCAAGGGCAGTCACTCTCACCTCACCTCAGGAATTCAGCTTTTTTATCCATGTTTGAACCAAGGCTGTAATGAGGTCCGGAGCTGAGTGGCACTGGCGGAACCCAAACTGGGCATCAGTGAGCAGGTTATTGCTAAGCAAGTGCCGCTTGATAGCACTGTTGATGGCCCCTTCCATTACTTTACTGATGATCGAGAGTAGACTGATGGGGCAGTAATTGGCTGGGTTAGATTTATCCTGCTTTTTGTGTACAGGACATACCTGGGCAATTTTCCACATAGCTGGGTAGATGCCAGTGTTGTAGCTGTACTGGAACAGCTTGGCTAGGGGTGCGGAAAGTTCTGGAGCACAAGCCTTCAGTACTATTGCCGGAATATTGTCAGGCCCATAGCCTTTGCAGTATCCAGTGCCTTCAGCCGTTTCTTGATATCACATGGAGTGAATTGAATTGGCTAAAGATTGGCATCTGTGATGCTGGGACCTCCGGAGGAGGCCGAGATGGATCATCCACTTGGCACTTCTGGCTGAAGATTGTAGCAAATGCTTCAGCCTTATGGGGCAGAATTTTATGTTTCATGGGTTGGGTGCGCGCCCGACCTGAATGGGTGTAAAATCACGCAAGATGATGTCGGGCGAGCATCCTGATATCTTCACATACTCAGTTCCGACTGTCGCATGCGCCAATTAAGAGGGCAATTAAGCTCATTAACGGCACAATTGTCAGCAATTTTTTGTGGCCCGTCCAATCTTAGGGTTGGTGGACAGGCGAATTGGCCCGGTGGCCTTTAAATTTTTGATGAAACCCTATCCAAGGGCGGGACGAAATCTCCATTAGGAAATAAAATAAAAAGAAATACCTGAGGTTAGCATTTTAATAAGGTATGCTTTCAGGTGCTTGATTGTTCTGTATATGGAAATGTTTTGCATTTTTTGTGCTTTATTTCATTATTTGCAGGTCTGCAGCTCCCTGAGACAGCTGTCTGCCTTCAGGGAGCTCTCTCGCTGTGCTCACCTGTGCCTGGGCTGACATCATCACCTGCCCTCTTCCCGCCTCCAACCTGGCAGCACTGAGCTTTTCAGTACAGGTTTCATGCTGGCTGGCTGTTAATTGGCCAGCCAGTGTGAAATTGCAGTCAGAAGCCGACCGCAGTCAGGGGTCCATTTCCTGACTGCTCCCGGGCCCGCCGACCGCACGCGCCCGATGAGGGAAAAATTCAGGCCAAGGTGTAATTGCTCTCCTCCACTATCTGGGTTATTTTGATTGGAATTAATTTCAGAATAAAGCATATATATGGCCTAAGGTCTTCCGCCACCATTTTCTCACGAATCTTTATCTTCTCCATAATCAGTTTTGACATGTCTTTTCCTTCCTGTCATAGTCCCTAGCAACATGTACAAAGCTCATAGTTAATACTGCTCCCACAGCTGCCTTTTTCTTCAACTTAACTCCTGCATGGTATACAACGCTTATACCACTTTAGTCTTGATACACACCAACTTAGAGCAATGCGTTGGCAATTGTAATTGAATTCATGAGTGACATGTGAGTTATATCTAATAACTGGCAAGCATGATCTGTACTGAATCTATAGGCTTTTCCTTCCAAAATACCAATCATGTTAAAGTGCTTATTTGTGAGTTTTATAGTTATGGGGGTAAAGTTAACCTAGTCTGTTTGGTGAGAAGCTGATTGGGTCAGTTTGGCTACCCCGTTCACACCTGCTTGATTTTACTCTCCATGACATTGTCCATTTTCCGCCCCAGAGAATTCAATTTAAATTACCCCCATAATATCATGACTTCACAGAACTGAAGACTTATTTGGCTTTAAACTATGGCCTTGCACTATGATTCTTTGGCCTTTACCTAGGTTTCTCAGTGAAAACTTACTCATTAAGCAAAAATTCATGCCCGACCTTTCAACATGAATCGTCTTTTATTATTAATTCTATTTTAAATTCAGTTAAATGGTTTAACTGATGGTTGATTCATTAAAATTGTAATAAATTATAAATAAGCATGCTATTAAATGCACAATGTTTCTGGGTCATGAGGAAAGATCAAGAAAGTCTTCATAGATAATTAATGCTTCTCAACTTTGAAAACAAAACCATTAGCTCAGATCCAGCAGAGCAAGGAGCACAGAAATATTTGCTTATGGCTGGAAAAAATGCAAGATTAATTATCCCAAGTTTAATAGAACCGTTAATTCTCTTAGATTGTTAAGATTGCCTATTCAAGTTTTTAAGCTTCTGTAGTTAACCTAAGGTTATGCCGAAGAATCCCTTAGAAGTATCTTCTCCAGAATCTGCAAATCCATCATGCACAGAGCTCTGCAAGAAATCTTCTTAGCTGTCCCTATTTCTCCATGTGTGATGCCGTATTAGAAAATTTAATAATAGTGGATCTCATAGGAGATTAAATGAGTCAGTCTAGTATCTAGTTGCGTGTGTGATTGTACATGTGAATTCTGTAAGATCTCAGATTATTAAGAATGGTTTTAGTACATTTTATTCTCATAGCTCCATTTTATTATAATGTTCCCTCTTTGTTAAATTTTATAATGACAATATCAAACCATGGCTTGAAGAAAACAATTTTTTGCTTGAACATGATCCAATTGTTCGCTCTCTGAAACGCCAATGGTGCTGACATTTCAGTGCGTATAAAAAGACAATGGCAACATACTGGCACACAGGAGATCAGCACACAAGGGATGATTCCTTCTGTAAGTGATCTCCATGGAATTCATCAAATAAGAGCTTCAAATTCTGACATTCAAGCACCTGGATTAGAATTTTCTATATAGCTGAATTGCTGTTTGGTAGCAACACAGGCTCCAGCATAGTCTTGAGGCAATGTGAACTGTATGGTGACCTTTTAGGAGACTTGTGAGTTGTTAGATGTGGATTTAAAAAGGGTAATTTGCGTTACTTATAGCTGTAGGTGGGCTGCAATTTTTATTTCACTGGGATTAAATACAATGAAAAACAATTAGTCCAAATTGAACCAATTTTTTACCAATCCAAATTGCACATTATTTAAGAAAATAGCACATTGGAATAATGCCATTTCGTAAACTGGTCCTTGTAAAATAGCATATTAGTATGAATGGAGTCGATTCGATTGTTGCACATAGTTTTTCGGGTGGTGGGCCTAGCCCCTGAGGAGTCAGCACTTGACCTGACTGAGTTTGGTTCTGAGTCTTCATTACAATGTGATTGGTGAGCTGCAGGACCACTGATTTACATCTCCATTTCTATGTCACTTCCACCCACATCTCAGTTAGCTCCAAGCTCTATTCATGAACATACAAAATTGATAAATGGGAGGGGCCAACTGGTTCATCAGACCTGTTCCACATCATGATTGTAGGAGCCACATGATTAGACATTCCTTACCCCACCCAGGTCGACATGTAAACTCCGGTGAGGAGCAAAAGAAAGAGGAAAAACCAAGGGTCACTAAGGTAAAAAACACTTCTGAAAATTCCTCAAGGTAATCAAAACTAATCCAGTCAATCTCATAGATCAAGTGTTGTCAACTTCCTAAGATTCATCCTGCACAAGCTCCACTTTATCCAGAATTCTGCAGCTTTTTAAAAATCTATTGGGTGTGGGCATCACTGGCTAGGCCAGCATTTATTGCCCTTGTTCAGAGGGCATTTAGGAGTCAACCACATTGCTGTGGGTCTGGAGTCACATGTAGGCCTGACCAGGTAAGGACAGCAGATTTCCTTCCCTACAGGGCATTAGTGAACCAGATGGAGTTTTTACAACCAATCGACAATGGCTTCATAGTCATTATCAGACTTTAAATTCCAGATTTTTATCGAATTCAAATTCTACCATCTGCTATGGCAGGATTCAAACTCAAGTCCCCAGAGCATTACACTGGGTCTCTGGATTACTAGTCCAGCAATGATACCACTACGCCATCGCCTCCATATCCTATTCAATACTAAATCATATTCACTTATCAGCCCAGTCCTTGTCATCTTTCACTGTTTTCTAACGTTTTTAATCATGATGCTCTAGTAATCATGGTGTGGCAAAGACTAGATAAAAGCAGGCTTTATTTTTATTTATTTCAAGATACTCATCCTTACCTCCAAATCCATCCATGGTATCATTCCAATCAAAGTCTGTAATCTCCTCCCACCCCATATCTTAGCTTGCATCCTCTGATCTTCCATGTGTGTCTTCCCCCTCAAACCCCCTCACACCATTTATGGTGGAATCTTTAACTATCATGGTCTTTCTCTTTGGAATTATCTTCCCAATCCTTTAATTTAGCTTTAATTCTTCCTATTGTCAAAAATCTCCTCAAAGCATTGTTTTTTGAACTTACCTTTGGTTAGCTCCCCTCAACCTTCTTCCGTTTGCTCCTTGGTGTCTGAGTTTTCTCTCTCCCTCTCACAATAATGCGCAGTGTGCATTTTTAATTACCTGTCTCCTAATGTGACGAGCTACCAGATTGGAACTTTCCTAAAAGAGGCATAAAATTCATCTGTCCGGGCTACAACTATTATCGCATTTACATTGAATCACAGCTTTAGTATGAATATGAGATTATTGGCTTTTTCAGTTTTGCTGTATAGGTCATGATCAAAGTTATACATGAATAATGCTCAAAAGTGAAAATTTAAAATTACTTGTCACAGGTTGCTGCGAAGTATTCTTCATAAAATTCTCATGCAGCATTGTATCATTTTTCTTTAGAAAAAGGATCTCTTAAGCTAAAAATGAAAAGTAAATTATTTCTCTGCTTCATTAAGCAGTGTGCAAATAATTCCATTTCCACAGGTTTGGAATCATACCCTTGCTTCAAACGCCAATATATTTTCCTCAGTCTGTGTAAAGTTCAAATGACAACTTGTGTGACAGAGAATGAAAATTACTTACTGTCTCCTTGGCAACGTAGTGGACCGACTGCAAGCTTTGCTTCAGATCCTGAGCGGCTAGTGTCTCCAACTAATACCTGGCTTACAGGAAGATGATTTTTATATGCGAGAAGTCCAGTATCCTTCCTCCTGAAAAAAACAATTGACAAAAAGAAAGATAGATTGTTAAGCCTGAAAATGTCTACTTACGTAGACTTGAACTTTTAGCAGTGCTGGTTGCATATTTTTGGATATGAACAGGGATCTTGGTAAACATTTTGTATTTGTTTCCAAACATAGAATGAAATTGCTAAAATTGCCTTGGAAGTTGTATGTGATATCATTATAATGAAAGTTATGTATGCTTGGTTATTTTTTTTCTCCCACTAAAACATTTGTCAAAATGTTTTTCCAGTCCTTTTCAAGTTGGCCAACTCACTCTGACCATTCAGCTGGAATGCTACACAATAGATTGCAGTATCCTGTCTCTTTCTCTAGGATCACAATTTCCCTAATTTATGTACAGCGGTCTGACCATGTCAACACTTTTCTTGTTCATTTACACAGAGGGTGAGGAGGAAAAAATACAGGACACAGCCAAGGAGATGGAGCTCCAATGTGATAGTGAAATACTTTAGAGGATCTGGAACTATACTAGTAAAACATTTTCAGTACTCCAATGCATACTAGCCAAAAGGCTAAGAAAGAGAACAGATGACTACACTCGTACATCCCCTGCATTCAATCTAAATATGCATCTGGCATATTTATGCTTCTGGTGCAAGTGGCTGCATCAAGTATACAGTTCCCAAATGAAAACGCCAATCTAGGATTTGTTCACTGAGATAATTCTGGTTAAAAGTTTACATAAATACTGAGTACAGTATTTATGGTGCTGAGGGGGGCTAACATCTTGGGTGAGGGGGCAATGCCTCTAATTTGCACAGGGCACCCCCTAAAATGATGTACTTGCCTCCCTTCCCACCTTTTCAACAAATTTGTTAAAAAATCTGAGTTCTCACTCTTGCCTGCCTGCTAATGTCCAACATATAATGGAGGCAGGTTGAGGGCTTTAAGTGGACAATAATTACTCCCTCCTCCAACCTCATTCCCACCTCCCCCTGGACACCTTCTCCCCTCTGAACTCCCTCCCTCCAGACAACTTCCTCTCTCACTCAACTGGACCTTCCTCCTCTCCCCCCCTCGCTGATCATCCTTTGCAGTCCATGGCCAAGACTGCGATGTTCTGAAGCAGACATTAACGGAGGCCTTCCACCTTCCATGAGCTGCTTCATGGTGAAGCCATGTCCATTAGAATCCGCCAGGCATGTGATACACATGTTCCTCCAGGGTCCAGTAGCTCTAGGGCTCTACATCTTCTGCTCCTCGGATGTTTGCAATCTGAGCAAGGCCTTAAATGGGATATCCCAACTTCTGCACGTCACACTTGTCCAGACGTGTTCTGGGCCCGCATCTTCCCGCTGGTGTAACGGTAAATCTGGCGTGGGCGATGATTCCTGTCAGACCTTTCTTTGCATCCCATTACTGGGATACAAATCCGGTTCATGCCAGCCTCCAGCGGGATTCCCATTTCGCCATGGCAGACATCACTGGATGATCCCACTGTTCTTGCACACCGGCGTGAAACCCATCTTTGACCATTTCCCCATATTGGTGCATCCTCCCCCGCCATGATGCCCCGACGCCAACGGGGGCCGGAAAATTCCAACCTGTGTTTGAAACTCTCATTTGCTATTATCGATAAGTTGCATGCTTTAATAGCTGTACAGTTGTAGTGAATTCAAATATCACTAAAGGACACAGCATGAAATGCATTGATTCACCCATACTTACTGCAACAATGGGGGTACGCAATAAGTTCGCAAGAAGCATTTGGTCATTAATGTATCACTGAATCAACAAAAGCAAAGCAGATACTGAAATGCTCAGTATTGGCTGTCATCCATCAGAGACTGCTAAACACAATTGTTATATCAGGATATTGAACTACAACCTTTCTCCATTCAAAAGTTGCTTTCCATATTTTGTTTGTTTTCCAAAAGGACTGATTTCCCGCTTTAGATAATGAACTGCTTAAACTAATAGGCCTGAATTTTTCCCATGTCGGGCGGGTTCGGAGGGAGCGGGCAGGGGCGGTCGGGAACCCGACCACTACCCATGATCGGGTCCGCACCGCCATTTTACATGGGCGGGCCAATTAAGGCCCACCCAGCAAAATGCACATCTCCGGCATTCAGTCTGAAGGGAAGGGCGGGCGGGGGCGGGAGCTCAATGTCCGCCGGGTCCAATGGCGATCCGGCAGCCAAGCGAAGGCTGCCATTGACTTTGCAGTACCATTGCGATGCAGAATGTCATTGCTGAACAGGGCAGGTGGGCAGGGCCGTTGGCCCCGAGGTTTTCAGACCAGCGTCTCGCTGCCCTCCTGGAGGAGGTGGCAACATGCTGGGATATCCTTGTCCCAAGGGACGGGAGGAGGAGGCCCCCCCACCTCACCAAAAATGCCTGGAAGGAGGTGGCATCCAGGGTCAGCTCCCATGATGTGGTGATGCGCACAAGGGTCCAGTGCCGCAAATGCTTCAATGACCTTCTGTGATCGAGAGGGGTAAGTACCGTGTTGGCATGGGTCACTTAGCACAATAGTTAGAAGCGGTCCCCTCCTAGTTTGGACCTCAGAGTTGTTACAGCGTGAGTGGCAAATGTCAATGAGGCAGCATTTGGGCAAGGGGGTGATCTCTGGCTGCTTGGAATGAGTGTCTTGTTGCTTCAGGGTCATGAATCGGCTGAACCCTGCAAGGTTTTCCTCAGTCGGGTTGGCCAGGCTGCAATGGTAATGCAGGTACAGGGTGGACTAATCAATGCTCCTCTCTCCTTTTAGAAGAAGACAGCACACAATAATGCTGAGAGGCTGTGGACTGGCGGAGCAGCGCCCTAGCTTCTAATCCTGTCCAGATACGAGCAGGAGGTGCTGGAGCTGGAGAGGCACCATGCACCTAGATCAACCTGCAGCGGTGAGGTTGGGGTGCTACAGGGAGGTAAGAGTGCAGTGCACTGAGGTCACAATGTCTGTCATAGCAACCAAACCACTGTTGTCTCTATATTGATGTGAGCCTCGAACATGGGATCCCCATTGATAATGGAAAGACGAGGGCACCCTGATCCGGCTTCCAGGCATGCACAGTAGCAGTGTAACGATTTCAACTAATGACATTTCCTTGTTCTTCCTTTCAGGGTCACCATAACAAGAACCTGATGGACCGCCGCTCACCGCAGAGGGTACAGAGGAAATAAATGCACTAGCGTCACACCCTCTCAGCCAGGCAGGCACCAACACAGATACCAGCACCACGGTGGGATTTAGATCTTCGGCTGGCATCTCGGGGCACAGTGGTGAGGCCACTTCACACTCGAGGTGCAGGCGGAGGCAGCGAGTGCCCCGGGCGCCAGCAGTTGGTGGACTGCTGGGGACCAGGAACATGCTCAGTTGGTGGCTGATGATGGGCCTCTGGAGACATCCCTGAGGCAGCAGATGCTGGAAGTCCAGCAGGGTGTGTGGGAGGATCTGGCGGAGATACATGAAGGAATACGTGCCATGGTCTCCGTTGTAGAGGAGTCCATGTGGAGCATGAGCAATGCAATAATCCTCATGGCCGAGCGTAATGCCTCCTCCATGGATAGAGTGGTGACTCTCATGGAGAGGCTCCTCCAGGAGCTCAATCAGGGGTTCCTGGTGATCCATTCGGACCTGCAAGCCCTCACACAGGCAATGACTCAGCTGATCAGTGTCAGTGTGGGAGATGGATTGGGCACCCAGTATCCCAGTTCAGTGCCCATCCATCAATGGTGAGCAGGGAGGTCCAAAGCGACCTGACATTGGCGCACAAGCTGCTTGTCATCTCTGCGGGCTCCTCTCAGGGCACTCAGCATGAGGGCAGCAGCTCCTCTGCCCCTCTGCCAGTGACTGTGGCATCCGATGAGGCTGCAGTGACTGGGGAGATGCCAACCATGGCACTGGCCGCTCCCTCCCAGGCGGGGCCAGCACAGCCCACCAAGATCATCAAGGCCAACAGAACAGCAGAGTGAGCAGGCTGTCTCCAATGACAGTGCCAGTGTACTGGGAGTGCCTAGACGTAGCACCTGCAAACGTAAGCATAAATCACCTTAGGCACTACACGACTTATCACTGGTGTTATTTTTTTTGCCCCACTTTTAAGTTCTTTATAAGTAGGTGTGATGTTGAACACCTTTACATTTAATTTGTTTTATGTATGCCGGGCTCCACAACAGTAAATGTGTTTGTTTTCAACAATCCTCTGAGTGCTTCATTAATCCTGCAGGTGCAGGGTAACCTATGATGTTATGAGTGACTTGTTTGCCATTGAACTTTATTGAAATGGCACATAGTGCATGTTGTTCACCAAGCAAATGTTCCTGTCAGGTATCGAGTATGGAACCTGCAGCCCCGACATGTGGTGATGGTTCATCTCTGGTGGGCTAGCTGAACGAGCATTGGATCAAAGCCTCCCATGTGTCCCTGCCTCCCTGGAGGTTGCCCAGATCAGCGTCTATCCCGCCAGCGTTCTCCTGACTCACTACTGGACTCATTGTCTGCTGCCAGAGCAGCTGTGTCAACATCTTCTTCCTCCACTGCATCCCCCCTTTCCAGTGCCAGATTGTGGAGAGCGCAGCATGCAACCACTATCAGTGACACATGACCTGGGGGGTATTGTAGTGCACCCCCTGAATGGTCCAGGCATTGGAAGTGCATCTTGAGAAGACTGATGGTTCTTTTGACCACCATTCTTGTGGAGGCTTGGCTCCCATTGTACCACTGCTCGGCCTCTGTCCTTGGATGACGGAGAGGCGTCATGAGCCACCTTTTGAGGGGATAGCCCTTGTCACCCAGCAGCCATCCATACAATCGGGCTGGAGCACTGAAGTGCCTCGGCACCTGGGAGTGTCTCTGGGTGTAAGCGTCATGGGAGCTGCCTGGGTACCTTGCAAGACTTGCAGAATCTGTGGTCACACACAATCTGCACATTCATGGAGTGGAATCCCTTCCTGTTGACGAAGGCACTCGGCTGACCCGCTGGCACCTTGATGGCCACGTGTGTGCAGTCGATTGCACTCTGTACACGGGGGAAGCCAGCAATCACGGCAAAGCCTCTAGCTCGCTCTGGCTGGCTGGCCTCAAACGTGCGATAGTCAATGAAAGTCAATGTACGCCTGAACAGAGCATCTGTCACCAGCTTGACACAACTCTGGATAGCTGTTTGGGAGACTCCACAAAGATTACCCACCTACCCCTGGAAAGAGCCGGAGGCATAGAAGTTGAGGGCAACCATGACCTTCAGCGCCACTGGCATAGGATGTCCACCCAAATAGATGGAGCTGATCTCATGGCCGATCATCTGACAGATGGAGGTCACACTCTCCCTTGAGAGGTGGAGCCTCCTTCGGCATTGCACCTCAGACATATTGAGGTAGCTGCATCGCCGCCTATAAACCCTGGCAGCAGGATAATGGCATCTTCTGCGGCCCCTTCCGCCTTGGACTTCCTGTTGGCCTTGCACCCCTTGTGCCGGCGCCTGTCCTTCCACAGGTGGCTCCCCTGGAGGCTGAATAGGGACTCTTGGCTTCCTCCCCCTTCTGGCCCTCCCTTCCCCCTCAGAGCAGGAGACCACAATCCCCATTCTCAGGGTAAGGGAAGGCTGTCTGATACCTGGAAGGCCCCAAATGTTATGACTCCTCTGGAGTCCTGAACTGAAGCCTGTTATTTCTGTCAAAGCAGCTCTGAAGCGAAATGAAGTTGTCCTGTTCACACAAGCAAGTAGCAATAAGGTATAAACTAAAGTACAAACAACTCACATTAGCAAGCCCACTCACCCCTCTTATCCTGCCTGTGGATGAGGTTTTTAAAAATGTGGCCTACCCGCCTGCTCGTTGCGCCTGTGCATCGCCCTGAAAATCGTACAGGCTGCGCAAAATCAAATTCAATTGGTGCCTCAACAGCCTTAACTGGCCTGTTAATTAATGGCGGGCGCACCTCTGTCCTCATAGCACACCCGCCTACCGAAATATCGTGGTAACGTCGCAACGCACGTCATCGCGCATCATTTGATGGTCTGGTGTGTCGGGCCCGCCCTCGCATGCCGAATGTAAAATTCTGGCCATAATGCTCATAGTCAACTACCAACAGATTAAATTTTGAAGAAATTACCTGGGCCTGGTCTTGTCATTTGTGCCTATTATAACCTTGGCAGCAAACAAATTTTGTGCCCGAAAAGATCATGAAACTTTGGGCATAAGTGAGCTTTCCATGGCCAAAGTCTCTTTGATCTTTTCTGTCCATCCATTAAGCCTTCCATCTGAAAAAGTCTCTGGTCTCAAAATTGGCTGTGCTTGTAACTCTAAAATGTGAGTATCTTTCAATTGCACTTGTTAGAGATGGGGGTGGGGGGTGGCGGCAAATGGAAATGGGGAGATCAGATATTCAGATGCAGTCGAAAACATTGACATTTTAAAAAATAGCTATGTTTTTATTCTTTCACAGGATGCGGGTATCGCTGGCTGGGCCAGTATTTGTTTCCTATCACTAATTGCCCTTGAGAAGGTGGTGGTGAGCTGCCTTCTTGAACCGCTGCAATCCCTGTGGTGTACGTACACCCACAGTGCTGTTAGGAAGGGAGTTCCAGGATTTTGACCAAGAAACTGAAGGAACGGTGATATATTTCCAAGTCAGGATGGTATATGGTTTGGACAGGAACTTGGTGGTGGTGATATTCCCATGTAATTGCTGCCCTTGTCCTTCGAGGTGATAGAGTTTACGGGTTTAGAAGGAGCTGTCAAAGGAGCCTTAGTGAGTTTCTGCAGTGCATCTTGTAGATGGTACACACTGCTGCCACCATGCGTCGGTGGTAGAGGGAGTAAATGTCTAAGTTGGTGGATGGGTGCTGCTTTATCCTGGATGGTGTTGAGCTTCTTGAGTATTGTTGGAACTGAGCTAAAATAGGCAAGTGGAGAGCATTTCATCACACTCCTGACTTGTGCCTTGTAGATGGTGGACAGGCTTTGGGGAGTCAGGAGGTGAATAATTCACCACAGGATTCCTAGCCTCTGACCTGCTCTTGTAGTCACAGTATTTATATGGTTGGTCCAGTTCAGTTTCTGGTCAATAGTAACTCCCAGGATGTTGATAGTGGGGGATTCAGCGGTGACAATGAAAGTCAACGGGAGATGGTTAGATTCTCTCTTGGTGGAGATGCTCATTGCCTGGCACTTGTGTGGCATGAATGGTACTTGCCACTTATCAGCCCAAATTGTAGGTTGTCCAGGTCTTGCTGTATATGGACATGGACTGCTTCAGTATCTGAGGAATCATGAATGGTGCTGAACATTGTGCAATCATCAGCGAACATCCCCACTTCTGACCTTATGATGGAGACAAAGTCATTGATGAAGCAGCTGAAGATGGTTGGGCTGAGGACACCACCCTGAGGAACTCCTGCAGTGATGTTCTGGCACTGAGATGAGTGACCTCCAAAAACCACAACCATCTTCCTTTGTGCTGAGTATGGCTCCAACCAGCAAAGAGTTTTTCCCCTGATTCCCACTGCCTTTAGTTTTGCTAGGGTTCCCTGATGCCTCACTCGCTCAAATGCTGCCTTGATGTTAAGGGCAGTCATGCTCACCTTACCTCTTGAGTTCAGCTCTTTTGTCCATGTTTGACACAAGCCTGTCATGAGGTCAGGAGCTGAGTGACCCTGGCGAAACCTAAACTGAGTGGAATTGGTCAGGTTATTGCTGAGCAAGTGTCACTTGATAGCACTATTGATGACCCCTTCCATCATTTTGCTGATGATCGAGAGTGGACAGGACATACCTGGACAATTTTCCACATTGCCAAGTTGATGCCAGTGTTGCAACTGTATTGGAACAGCTTGGCTTCGGGGGCAGCTAGTTCTGGAGCACAAGTGTTCAGTACTATTGCCGGAATGGTGTCAGAGCCCATGGCCTTTGCAGTATCCAGTGCTTTCAGCTGTTCATTGATATCATGTGGAGTGCAGTGAATTGGCTGAAGGCGGGCATCTGTGATGCTGGGGACCTCAGGAGGAGGTCGAGGTGGATCATCCACTCGGCACTTCTGGCTGAAGATGGTTACAAATGCTTCAGCCCTGTCTTTGGCACTGATGTGCTGGGTTCCTCCATCATTGAGGACATTTGTGGAGTCCCTTCCTCTAGTTATTTGTTTAATTATCCAGCAGAACTCACGATTGGATGGGCAGTATTGCAGAGCTTAGATCTGATTCATTGGTTGTGGGATCACCTAGCTCTGTCTATCATAGAAACATAGAAAATAGGATCAGTAGTAGGTCATTCAGCCCTTCGAGCCTGCTGCGACATTCAATATGATTATGGCTGACCCTGTATCTCAACGCCATACACCCACTCTCTCCCATCCCCTTGATGCCTTTAGAGTACAGGAACCTATTTCCTTCTTAAATATATTCAATGACTTGGCCTCCACACCTTCTACAGAATTTTGAAAGATGACAACCAATGCATCCACGATTTCAATGGCCACCTCCTTTAGTAACCTGGGATGTAGATTATCAGGCCCTGAGGATTTATTGGCTTTCAGCCCCATTAGTTTCTCCAACACTACTTTTTTTAGTAATACTAATTTCCTTCAATTCCTCCTTCTCACCAGACCCTTGGTTCCCTAGTATTTCTGAGAAGTTATTTGTGTCTTCCTTTGTGAAGACAGAACTAAAATAATAGTTTGATTGCTCTGCTCTTTCCTTCTTTTCTATTATAAATTCTCCTGTTTCGGACTGTAAGGGATCTACATTTGTCTTTACTAATCTTTCTTTCTACATACTTATAGAAGCTTTTACAGTCTGCTTTTAGGTTCCTTGCAAGTATACTTTCATACTCTATTTTTCCCCTCTTAATCAATCTCTTGGTCCCCCTTTGCTGAACTCTAAACTGCTCCCAATCCTCAGGCTTGCTACTTTTTCTAGCAACTTTATACAGCTCCTGTTTGGATCTAATACTATCCTTAATTTCTTTTGTTAGCCATGGTTTGGCCACTTTACCTGTTGTGTTTTTGCACCTGAAAGGAATTTATAACTGTTGCAATGTGTACATTCGTTCCATAAATATTAGCCATTGTCTATCCACTGTCATGCCTTTTAATGAAGTTCCTCAATCTATCTTAGCCAACTCACACCTCATACCTTTGTAGTTTCCTTTGTTTAGATTTAGGACCCTAGTTTCAGATCGGACTATTTCATTTTCCATCCTAATGAAGAATCCTATCATGTTATGGTCACTGTTCCCTAAAGGACCCTGCACAACAAAAGTAATAATTAACCCCTTCTCATTGCACAATACCAAATCTAGGATAGCCTGTTCCCTACTTGGTTCCTTGTCCTACTGGTCTGAAAAACCATCCCGTGCACAGTCCACGAATTCATCCGCTACCGTATTATTGCTAATTTGTTTTGCCCAGTCAATATGTAGATTAAAGTCACCCATGGTTACTGCAGCACCCTTGTTACACATACCTCTAATTTCCTGTTTAATGCCACCCCCTTACCTTACTACTACTGTTCGGAGGCCTACAGACAACTCCCACTAATGTTTCAGCCCCTTGTTGCTTCTTAGCTCCACCCAAACTAATTCTCTATGTAGATTTTCTAAGCCAACATCCTCTCTCACTGCTGCATTGATTTCATCCTTAACTAACAACGCCATGCCACTTTCTTTTGATTTTTGCCTGTCCTTCCTACATATCGAGTACCCTTGGATATTCAGTTCCCAGCCTTGGTCACCCAGCAGCTATGTCTCCGTAATCGCAATCATATCGTGCCCGTTTACATCTATTTGTACTGTCAATTCGTCTACCTTATTGCGAATACTTTGTGCATTCACATACAGTGCCTTTAGACTTGTCTTTTTAACATTTTTACACATCTTTATTTGTACTATGGCCCTATTTGCTGCTAGCCCTTGTTTCCTCTGCCTCCCACTTTTGCTTTCTAATTTTCAGCCTTTCATTCCTATCTTTGTTTCCCTCTCTTGTGTCTCCCTGCTCAGGTTCCCATCCTCCTGCCACTCTAGTTTAAACCCTTCCCCACAGTACTACCAAATACCCCTGCGAGGATATTGGTCCTAGTCCTGCTGGGGTGCAAGCCGTCCAGCTAGTACAGCTTCTATCTTCCCCAGAGTCGGTCCCAATGCCTCAGGAATCTAAATCCCTCCCTCATAGACCATCTCTCCAGCCATGCATTCATCTGGTCTATTTTCCTATTCCTGATCTCGCTAGCATAAGAACATAAGAACAAAGAGCAGGAGTAGGCAATTCAGCCCCTCGAGCCTGCCCCGCCATTCAATACAATCATGGCTGATCTCATTTTGGCCTCAACTCCAATTTCCCGCCCTCTCCCCCCATAACCTTTCAACCCATTACTAATTAAAAATCTGTCGATCTCCTCCTTAAATTTATTCAGCGTCCCGGCATCCACTGCACTCTGAGGTAGTGAATTCCATAGATTCACGACCCTTTGAGAAAAGTAATTCCTCCTCATCTCTGATTTAAATCTACCGCCTTAGCCTAAAACTATGGCCTCTCATTCTAGAATGCCCCACAAGGGGAAACATCCACTCCATGCCTACTTTGTCTATCCCCTTTAGCATCTTATATACATCAATTAGATCTCCTCTCATCCTTCTAAACTCTCGCGAGTATAGGCCTAAACTGCTCAATGTCTCCTCATAAGACAAGCCCCGCATCTCTGGAATCAATCTAGTGAACCTCCTTTGAAACACCTCCAATGCAACTACGTCCTTCCTCAAGTAAGGGGACCAAAACCGTGCACAGTACTCCAGGTGCGGTCTCACCAATGCCTTGTACAGTTGCAACAACATTTCCCTATTTTTATACTCTATTCCTTTAGCAATAAATGCCAAAATTCTATTTGCCTTCCTTATTACCTGCTGTACCTGCATACTAGCTTTCAGCGATTCATGTATGAGGACACCCAGATCGCTCTGCACTGAAGCATTCTGAAGTTTCTCTCCATTTAAATAATAAGTCACCTTTTTATTATTCTGACCAAAATGGATAACCTCACACTTATTCATGTTAAACTTCATCTACCAAATTTTGGCCCATTCACCTAACCTGTCCACATCCATTTGTAAATTTCTTATTTCTTCATTGTAACTTACTTTCCTTCCTATTTTGGTGTCATCTGCAAATTTAGCTATAGTAACTTCTATCCCTGAATCCAAGTAATTAATATAGATTGTAAATAGTTGGGGCCCAAGGACCGAACCCTGTGGCACCTCACTAGTTACAGCTTGCCATCCAGAAAAATACCCATTTATCCCGACTCTCTACTTTCTGTTGGTTAGCCAATCCTCTATCTGAGCTAATATATTACCCCTAACTCCGTGTGATCTTATCTTGTGTATTAATCTTTTGTGCGGCACCTTATCAAAGGCCTTCTGGAAGTCCAGATATACTACATCTACAGGATCCCCATTATCCACTTTGCTTGTCACATCTTCAAAGAACTCTAGCAAATTAGTCAAACACGATTTACTCTTCATAAAACCATGCTGACTCTGATGGATTGCATTTTGACTTTCCAAATGCCCCATTACTACTTCCTTAATGATGGATTCCAACAATTTCCCAACGGCAGACGTTCAACTATCTGGTCTATAGTTTCCTACTTTCTGCCTCCCTCTCTTTTTGAATAAGGGCGTTATATTACCATTTTTCCAATCCATTGGAACCTTTCCAGAATGCAGGGAATTTTGGAATATTATAGCCAATACATCCACTTTCTCCGCTGCCACTTCCTTGAAGACCCTGGGATGTAGGCCATCAGGTCCTGGGGACTTGTCACCTTTAATCCCAATAGTTTGCTCAGTACTTTTTCTCTAGTGATAGTGATTTTTCTAAGTTCCTCTTTCTCTATATCCTCCTTCTCTATATCCTCTGCACTATCTGTATCATGTGGCACTGGGAGTAATCCTGAGATTACTACCTTTGAGGTCCTGCTTTTTAATTTATTTCTTAGCTCGCTATATACTCCCACTCTGACCTCTCTGTCCATAGCCTTCTAAACTGTTCCAATGAAGCTTGAAGGATAGCGCTTCATCTGTCATTAACACAGTTTATAGCCTTCCGGACTCAACATGGAGTTCAACGTTTTCAGATGATAACATCTTCCCCCAATTTTTTTGGCGACAGCAGCTGTTGGTGACGATTGATAGTCCCATCTACCATAGACTCACCTTTTGTTCCTTTACTCATGTCATTCCCTTCCCTTTTGTCAAATCTTCTCTATTGATCTCTCCCCTACTTCTTTCCCAATCCCGGTATTTGCATAAAAATTGCTACATCTTTAATTTTTTCCAGTTCTGATGAAAATTCAATGGCTGAAAATTTGGGTGGAATTTAATGCCATCCCCTGTGGTGAATTTGGTGGCGGAAGGCATTTAATCAGGAAGGAGTGTGGTGAATGGGGACCCCGCCACCTTCCCGCCTCCACCCCAATTGAGTCTTTGACAGCCTTCCTGTCCCATTGCCAACTAAGACCCTTAAGTTGGCAATTAATTAGTATTCATCTAGCAGCAGGCAGGGGGCTCACAATGCAGGAAGCATGACAAGCAAACCCATGTGGGGTTGGGAAGGGGGGCCTACTAAGGGCCAACCCCATACCCTTGATGCAGACACCACTGTGAGCCCATAAGCCCATAACTCCAACCTGAGCCTGAAATCCCGATCTGAGCCTGTATCCCAATCAGAGCCCATAACCCTGACCTGTGTCTGTAATCCCAACCCAAGTTCATAACTATGGCCTGAGCCAGTAGTTAGTATTCTGACCTGAGTCTATACCGTGAATTGAGCCAGTAAGCTCTGACCCAAACCTGTAACCTGATATGAGCCTGTACCCTAGACTCAAACTGGTAACCCTGACCCAAACCAATTATCCTGGCCCAAACCAGGAACCATGTCCTGAGCTGGTAACTCTGGCCTGAGCCTGTAACCCTGGTCTGAGCCTCATAACCCCAACCCAAGTCTGTAACACCACCCCAAGCCTGTAACCTCTGTACCCAAACATGAAATTCTATCCTGTGTGACTCTGTACCCCAATGTGTGTTTATCTTTAGGAAAGAAGGGGAGAAATTTGAGAAGGAAAAATTAATGTCAATAACAACTATTGAGATATTCATCTTCTTTTGTAAGAACCTATGGCAAACCTGTAAAGAATCTCTGGTGAAGGGTGCATTTAGGATGTTAATTCATATATTTTACATGAAGATTGGAGAATTTCAGATGCTTTGAGTTTTGAGTTCTGCTGTCAGTAAAATTACAAGTTATTGCCACAGACTGAAGGATAACATGGTTAATTTACTCACCACTGTTTGGCATCAGCATCACAGTTGCAGTAATACTTTGGATTGGTGCAATTTCGCTCAATTCCACAAGCACATTTCTGTATCCCAGGACTGGAACCTCCCCAATAATAATGCTTCTCGTTCCCTCGTCCTATCCACCAAGTATATGGATTGCCAGCTGCAAATATAACAAAACAGACACACTAAATAAATGTTGCTAATTAATTGTTGAAACCTTTATTGACTATCCTACCAGGAATATTTTGACTGAGCTAGTACCAGAAGAAATAATTGTTTTTGCAAAGCTAGTACCAAAATTTGACGCCATTGTTATTACAGTACACTCTTAGGGAACTAAGCATGTTGCATTCTACATGTCCTGTAACATAGAGATACACAAATACAACATTACAAGGCTGAGTGCCAAAATTCAATTTTTAAGAGTCACACAGAAAATACTTGGTTGGAGGTTTGCAAGGTAATAATTGATGAGCTCGGATGCTTTGGAAATCTCTCTCACAAAAAGCTGTTGAGGCTAGGTCAATTGGAATTCTGAAATGGAGATTGCTAGATTTTTGATAGGCAAGGGTATCAAGGGTTGCAGAAGAAAGGCAGTTGGATGGAGTTAAGATACAGATCTAACTGAATGATGGAACGAGAGGCTGAATGGCCTCCTCCTGTTCCTATACTTTCACAAACTCACAGGAGTGAAGCTTTAACTACGTACAGGAGCTGGAACAATTCAGAAGTTGTTGTTCAGCTGAAACATACCACCATTCAAAAATTACTTTGAGTTTAGAAATTTCATGTTACAATAGGAAAGTGAGCTTATAGGTGAAGAAGTGCACAATTAAAATGAGCTTTTCTCAAAGCATGGTCAGAGTAATGTTTGAGTTGATTTTCATTCACTAAGAAACACTTATCCTCACCTCTATATGCAGATTTGCAAGTTTTAGAAGTAATAGGAAAATGGAGACCATCATGTCTTAGGAAGAGAAGGCATTACAGGACAGAGGATAACAAATGGTTGGGTATTTAAAAACAGACGACACTTGGATATTTTGTGTGCAACTGAAAAATGATAAAGCATCCAAGCATTATTTTATAGTGCTACAAATTGAGAACCCAATAGTGATAGTGTGGATAAATATATTTGAAGAATCTAAAATGCATGTCTCAATACACTTTAAGATATAAAGAAAGAATGTATATTTATAAATATATTTCATCTTTGAGCCAACCCAAAGCACTATATAACCAACAGATTTTTTTTTTGATGTGCAGTCATATCATATAAAGTTAAACCTGGCAATTAATTTGTACATTGAAAGATTCCATAAACAGAAATGAATGAAAGTCCACATCAGATGTTTTATCTGCTATTAATTTAGGGAAGAATGTTGTTAAAAGGACACAAGAAGGATAGGTATGTTACAAAGAATTGTGACCACAAGCTTGTTTACATCTACCTGAGCTAGCAGATGTGGTCCCAGCTTAATTGCACATCTGGAAGACTGCAGCTCCAACAATGCAGCACTACCTCATACTGCACTGGAGTGTCAGCCTGGATTATAGACTTGTAGGATTTGTATCCTTAATCTTCTGACTCGGAGATGAGAGTGCTATTAACTGAGAAAGCCACAGAAAATAAGGTTATTGGAACATTACTGAGGCCCAGTCGGGAACTGTGGATGATTTGAAACTGAAGGTTGAAAACATCAGTAAGTGCTTCCATATAGCACTTTAGAGGATAAGATGCAAACATTCAATGTATCATATATCATCTTTAGTCATTCAGAACAGGCTCACACGCACATATACACTTGTTTCAAACGTGATAAGAATAAATACATTCAGGTTCAACATTATGTTATCAAGTTGATTGTTTTTACGTGCATGAAGTATTGAAGAGCATTATTGCTGGTAATGCAGCGACCTGGGGCATTAAGGTAGGAACTCGCAATTATTTCTGTGTGATGTGTTTACACGCTATGCTAATGGGCAGAATTTTACCCCGTTGTGGGGGAAGCTTAGGAGTGGGTGTCCGGAGACGTGCCTCCGATCAGCGCCCCCAATTGGGGGTGCGCCGCCATTTTACATAGGCGGGACAATTAAGGTCAGCCCAGTGTGACGTCCGCAAGGAAGTGCTATGCGCTTCCTGTGCAGGCAGGGAGGGATTCCCTGAGCCGAGAGTGCGCTCTTTCGTGCATGTGCTGCCTCAGGGAGACCGGCTCCACAATAAAAAATCTGAAAAATAGAAAAAAAAATTTCCCTGACATGTCCCCTCATGTGACACTGTCACATGAGTTGGGACATGTCCATCACTTTTAAATACACTTTAATTACATTTTTTAAAACCTACATGAAACCTCATCCCGCCCGTGGATGAGGTTTCATGCCTTTTATAATGCCCGCCAACCTTAAGGTTGGACGGGCAGGTCCATTAATTAGTTTAATGACTTTGTCAATGGCCTCAATTGGCCATTGACAGGTTGGCAGGTACACAGCTGATTCTGCTGAGCCCTCGCCTACCTGAAAATTGAAATGGGGCATGGTGATGTCGGGAGTTCCACCCAACGTCATCCCGCATCATTTTACGTGTTGGCGAGTGGGCCCCGCCCCCCGCTCACCGACCGGGAAACCCTAGCCAATGTTTCGTTAGACCGATTTCTTTAAAAAAAATTTCAAAAAACATGCAGGGAAACATATGGCTCCCCAATGACATCATGCAAAGTATGAGTTTGAAAGTGCCCTCTGCTGTTGTCTAGGTAGTTCTGAACAAAACATGTGATTCAGCTCTTAATATAGATATACAAGTTTACAGCTTGTTGTTTCATTCAAAGATGAATTATGCGTCACTGAACATTTTTTTGACTGACAATATTTGTTCTACTCAGTCTGAATTAAAATGCAGGTCATATCTCTCACGTAATGGTCCATCACAAAGAAAAGGGAGTAGAAGCAATTTAACTGGTGGGAGATAGGGCCGAGTGCCAGTATTGTAATGTAGTTACAATCTGAACAAGCACTTTAAGAACTGTTTTAAGTTGCCAACAGTATGCTCATAAGTAATGGGCCTCATTACTTTGAGGCTTAAGTTCTATTGATGGCAGCTACATCTATGTTATTGGCCTTGGCCAGAGAGGGTAGCATTCATCCCTGAACTGCATGATATTACATTGATTATCTCAAACCAGCTGCACATTGAAAATGTGAAATGCCTTACTGTTCATATAGACCACATCATGAATGATAAAGGTCCTGCTGGCCAAATGATGCAATCACTTATATTCAGTAAAAGCCAACAAAGCAATGGAATTGTGCTACCTAAACTGCCACTAAGTTCCACTAGAAAGCCTATTGATTAATTTGAAATCTTGTAGGGATTCAGTGCCTATTTTAGGTATGGATATAAAATTGGCTAAAAAATAGAAATCAGTAGGTGTTTGGTGGAGGAGATTAATAGGAGTGGGATGGGAAGTACTGAGTGTGATGCCTCAGGAATTGGCGTTTGGATCACTAGTGCTTCTAATTTACACAAATGACTCAGGGCAAAATCATCCCAGATTTGTACTAAGTGCTATAGCGGGCGGGGAAAAGGACATTTTACCCACCGGCTGCAATGGCAGCTTTTTGCACCATATTGTCCCCTTTCCGGCGCATCCAATTTCATTAATAATGCATTCGCTGGTGGGCGGCCTCTGATTCACCTGCTCCGTAGTCACCTCAGGCCTTCAGATTGTAACTACATTACAATACTGCCATGTTTAAAGGGTGCCCCTGTACAGAGCTAGCACTCTTCAAGGGATAGGAAGCTGCTGGAAACTGATGGTTTCCAAAGGGAGGAAACATGCTGCCCCCAAACTTAGCGACACCTCCCTCGGGCGCCTACTGGATGTAGTGGAGGCCCAACGCGAAGTCCTCTACCCCTGCTCTGTGTGAAGACCAGCAAACAAGGTCACCAATCCAGCATGGGAAGCGGTGGCAGCGGTGGTTAGTGGCAACACCCTGCAAAAGAGGACAGCTATCCAGTGCAGGAAGAGGATGAATTCTCTCATCCGTTCTGCGAGTGTAAGTCACTTTTTTCATCACTCTCAACTCAAACACTCACAAACCCATCACACATCCACAGGGATCTCACACCTCAAGGGACAACACCACTAACTCTCACACACACCCTCACATCCCCATCAGGCTCATATCCACTCAAGCTCACGTCCTCATCCTGTCCATGGCTCCGCTCACCACACAAACATTCCATGCAGTGCCATGTGTCCTGCTCACACTCTCTCCATCTGTTTTCATGCAGGAGAGGCTGGCGCACCGCAGCAGGGAGAGGTCCCAGACCACGGGGGTGGAGTGGCCGAGATTAGGCCCCTCACTCACTTTGAGGAGTGTGCCATCGCACTGACTGGTGAGGATGTGGACCCTGCCTGCGGCGACGGTTAGGTCGGCAACGAACACCCACCTGAGGGTCCTGCACCACGTCAACCCTCCCTCAATACAACTGTGAGTGCTCTCTCTGCTGCTTTTGACTCTGCTGCCATGTACTATTATCTCTACTTTGGTTCACAGGGAGCCCTGCCAAATGACCGACACCCTAGCCAGCCAGTCCCTCCTCAGCACCATCCACGTTCCCACCTCCAGCCAAGAGGACACCTCCTCCATTGGAGAACTGGAAATAAGCAGCCTGGATGACCCATCACAGCGCTTACCCACACCCTTCACCTGTGCAGAGACACACACCTCAGTGGGACCTAGATCTAGAGCAGACTCAGGTTCACAATCTGGTGGTCACCGCATGGACAAGTGTCCGCAGCAGGAGGGGACAAGTTCAGCTGTGCTCCCCGGCACTCAGAGGACTGCCGGGGAAGAGGCATCTATGAGGTCTGTGTCAGATGACGAGCCTCTGGATTTGGCCTTCCAACTCATCTTGGAGAGTCAGCAGAAGGCGGGGGAACATCAGGCAGAGCTATTAGAAGCCCTCAACAGAGTGGCACGCAAGTCACAGGAGTGCGTCTGCCTGCTCTCTGATGAAGTGGTCCCCACATGTGCACACACTGAGGCCTCCATGGGAAGGATGGTGGACACCATGGAGACCCTGGTCCAGCAGAAAGTGGAGATGCGTGCAGACCTGCACTCCATCACGGTAGCCATGGGTGAATTCCTGCAGTGGCAATGTGAGAGGGAAACGGGGCACCTCTCTCCAGGTGCTCCTTCACTTCAATAAGTTGGACCAGGGCCCTCGGGCACCCGAAGGGGAGGAGCGGCAGCTGGACACCGCTGGGTCATCCACTTAGGAATCTCCAGGGTACAACCCCCAACAACCCCCAAAGTTCTGGTCCATTGACTTGCTTGCTTAAAGAAAATCCAGCAATTTTCCAGAAAGCTGCAAACTTGTTTCAATCTTCTTTGGGGTTGACAAAAACTGACCAAGTCCTGATTTTTCCATGAAAAATGCAAGTAACTATAAAATTGACATTTCAATGCAATTGCTATGTAATTGCTAAGTGTCCTATTTGACCCTGAGCTGAGCTTCAAACCCTGCATCCTATCCATCCAGCACATTTACTTTCACCTTCACAAATTTGACTGTCTCGGCTCTTCCTCACCCCATTTCCACTGAAATCTTTATTCATCCCTTTGTAATTTGAACTCAACTTCACTAGCTTTCCCCAATTCACCTCCACAACCTCCTCCAACTCAATGCTCTCTGCCTTTGCTTTGCTGTCTCTGGCCTTCTGTGTATCCCTCTCTCCACTGCATGAACTATATCAGAGTCTTCAGCATGAAACTATCTCCCTGAACAAGCCTCTCTTGCTACCTCTCTTAATTTTAAAAGCCTGCAACTTATCACAATCTACCTGGCATAGAATTTAAAGACAGAAAATTGGTTCTTCTTCATTCCTTCATAATTTCCTCCTCATTATCATAAAAACCCATTTAATGCCATCATTGTTTCGATACTTTAAAGCAATTTAGTGATTCACATTGAACTGCATTTCATTAGGTAAATACACATTAAGCTTTTAACGAAAATCACTATGATTTTCCTCATCAATATGCGATAAAAACATTCCAATAATCCTTTCTAGTCTGTTTTGCAACATTTCCACAGCAATACTTATCATTAATTTTGACACATGACAATACTTATACTTCTGTACTTGTACTATTTTCCTAAAAGCCTGATGAAAGCTATAGTAAACTCATTTTAACTTTGGAATTCATGGCCATAGAGCACGTTTACATAGCAAAGCACCAACATGCTTCATAAAAGGGGAGAGCCAGCAATTCGGACACTGAATTCAAATTACAAAAAAATTTAGACAGTTTAGATCAAAGTTTCATAGGTAAAACTTTCACAGGTAACAATAACACCTCATGATGTGTTTGGCCCCGATGACTGAGCTGCTGACAGACTATAGAGGGCTACTGAGAGGCTGGAAAGCGGGCAGCCTCTATGTAGGGAGTCTGTATGTTGGCCCCATTACCTCCTATACCAATGGCCATGTTTGGGGCAGAAAGAGTGTCTTCCCCACAAGGCCATTACATAAACATAAAAGATCAGCCAAGGCCTGCTGTATATGGTTGATTGCACATTCAGTGAAACTCTGCTGATGTCATGGCAGAAGTATGTCTGAAAGATTTTCGGAGCCAAGATCTTGTGTACAGCCTTGTGTACGGGCAGTTGCTTCTATATCACCAGACCTGCACTCAGAAATCTCCTCCAATGTGAACAGAGTGAATTCACAGCCTTTTTCAGTCATCCTACATTGCTGCAGCCCCCCACATGGATGAAATATCACGGGTCTAATAAATAAGCTATGGTTAGGGCAAGTGATTTGTCACAGATTGCTTTTCCACCTTGGAGAGAATTGCAGTGTTTCTAAAACGTATTGTCGTGTAAGAGCAAATCGGCAACTGGTTTTACACTTCCATTGAGAAAGAAAATTGGGTCAGGTGTAAAACAGGCTGCTGATTTGTCATCATCCATTTTTTGCTAGATTACAAAAGTTAAAATTACTCCCGATAAATAAGTGCATCTCTGGCACACTCAACACATAATAGAATTACATCTGGTGCACTGTGTCAGCAGCAGACTGGGTAGACCAAATGGGAATGGCGAGGAAGGCTGGCATGGGAAACACAAAATGAAAATGACACTGACATAAGTCTGTGGGATGTTGCAATTGCCCCTTCAAATTTTGGCATTTTCTTTGCTACAGAAAATTACTTGCATGAGCCCTTCTATTAAGGATGTTCAACACAACTATGGAGTAAAAAAAATACAAGGAAAAGCCATGCACAAGTATTGATTCGTTGAATTTCAGCCTGTGAATGACAGCTTAATTTCCCCATTGGAAGGGTCCAATCTGTAATCTTAAGACCACATGCCAATGTTGTATGAACAATCATTTTCTTGTCAGGATTTAAAGCTATTGCTGCATTTACGAAATGTGTGTCACCAGCTCTCCAGCTCACAAGAACTGTCTCTGTTGGGAATTAAATAATAAAATCTATCAGCCTCCTTTCAAATCTTTGAGCCTCTTGCAGTAGGAGAAAATGTGGACCCAAAAGTGATGAAAGACGGCAATAAAAAATTTCTCTCACTTTCAAATGACAAGGAACAGCAATGTTTGACTATCTTGTCTCTAAAACATTCAATTGATGTATATTTACAACTGAATTTTAGTGTCATCAACAACACTTTTTTCTTTATTCTTTCATGGGATGTGGCTGTCATTGGCAAGACCAACATTTGCTGCACATCCCTAATTGCCCTTGTACTGAGTGGCTTGCTCAGCCATTTCAGAGGACAGTTATGAGTCAGCCACATTACTGTGGGTCTGGAGTCACATGTAGGCCAGACCAGGTAAGGATCACAAATTTCCTTCCCTAAAAGACACTAGCGAACCAGATGGGTTTTTACAACAATCAATGATAGTTTCATGGTCACTACTACTGAGACTAGCTTTCAATTCCAGTCTTATAAATTGAATTTAAATTCCACTGGCTACCATGGTGGGATTTGAACCCATGTCCCAAGACCATTAGCCTGGACCACTGAATTATTAGGCCAGTAACATTACCACTACGCCAGCATCTCCCACTTAAGTTTGCTATGTAATATCAAGCTGCAATTATTAATAATACATTCAGATTATATATAATATAAAGTTATTACCATGTTCCCCACATGGGAATGAGAGATGATACATTGTCAGTCTTTTCATTATACTGTGCAGGCACCATATTGAAACCCATATTTCATTTGTTAGGCCAGCTTTGTAAAATGGCTGCCTGCTGTTTTGACACGGCTCAAAGCCTTGTTGCTCAGAGGAAAGAAGCCATTTCCCACCTTGTTGGCTATGGTTTTACTGCATTTATCCATTTTAAAGGAAAGCTTTTTTTTGAAAAAAATATTTATACAGTAATTTGCTTAATGACACCTCGCAGCATATGGATTTATCTTGTCAATTCAGTTCCAGTCATGTCTCCAACTCATTTCCGATGAACTGCTTCACACGTAACCTACTCCTTTGGTAGTTATTAGCTGTGCTAATGAAATAAAAATGACGAGATTGTTAAATAAAATAGCCTGCCGCTTGTAATTCCATTTAGTATCCTCTAAATATTTTTATGTTAGAAAAAAAAAAATTGGCTTCTTTATAAGGGCATCAATTGCCCAATGTCAAAGTACCATTAAATTCCATAGGTTAAAGCCTAGGATTCATTGCCTATCATCCTCCGCCATTTCCGCCAACTCCAGCATGATGCCACCACCAAACACATCTTCCCTTCACCCCCCCTGATGGCATTCCGTAGGGATCGTTCCCTCCGGGACACCCTGGTCCACTCCTCCATCACCCCCTACTCCTCAACCCCCACCTATGGCACCTCCCCATGTCCACGCAGAAGATGCAACACCTGCCCCTTCCCTTCCTCTCTCCTCACCGTCCAAGGGCCCAAACACTCCTTTCAAGTGAAGCAGCATTTCACTTGCATTTCCCCTAACTTAGTCTACTGCATTCGTTGCTCCCAATGCGGTCTCCTCTACATTGGAGAGACCAAACGCAAACTGGGCGACCGTTTTGCAGAACACCTGTGGTCTGTCCGCAAGAAAGACCCAAACCTCCCTGTCGCTTGCCATTTTAACACTCCACCCTGTTCTCTTGCCCACATGTCTGTCCTTGGCTTGCTGCATTGTTGCAGTGAAGCCCAACGCAAACTGGAGGAACAGCACCTCATCTTCCGACTAGGCACTTTACAGCCTTCCGGGCTGAATATTGAATTCAACAACTTTAGATCTTAAACTCCCCCTCCCCCCATCCCCATCCCGTTTCTCCCCCCTCCCCCTTTTTTTTCAATAATTTATATAGATTCTTCTTTCCCCACCTATTTCCATTATTTTTAAATCTAAAACTAAAACCTTGTTAGTCTTTTCCACCCCACCCCCACTAGAGCTGTACTTTGAGTGTCCTGTCTTCCATTCTTAATTAGCACTTTTCTTAGACAAATATCACCACCTTCAACACCTCTTTGATCCTTTTGTCTGTGACATCTTTTGATTATCTGCTCCTATCACTGCTTGCTTATCTCCACAATCACCACACCCTCAACTTCTCTCTCCCCCCCCGCCCCCCCCCACCTTAAACCAGCTTATATTTCACCCCTCTCCTAACTATGCTTCAGTTCTGCCGAAGGGCCGTGAAGGCTCGAAACGTTAACTGATTTCTTCTCCACCGATGCTGCCAGACCTGCTGAGTTTTTCCAGGTAATTCTGTTTTTGCATCTGAGATATACCTTTGCTGTTATGATGCACTGATGTTGAGTGTTAAGAACATAAGAATATATGAAATTGAAACAGGAATAGGCCATAAGGCCCCTCAAGTCTGCTCCTTTATTCAATGCGATCATGGCTGATTTGATCTTAGAGATCATAGGAAAATTTATGATACAGGGGTCCATTTGGTCCATCATGACTGTGTTCTTGGCCTCAAGTCCACTTTCCTGCATGTTGCCTATCACCTTTGTCTCCCCTATAGTTCAAGAATCTGTCCATCAGATTCAATAATTCAGCCTCCCCTGCTCCCTGGAGTAGAAAATGCTAAGGATTCTTTGAGAGAAGAAATTCCTCCTTATTTCCATTTTAAATAGGCAAATCCTTATTCTGAAACTATTCCCTGTGGTTCTAGATTTCCCCACAAGGGGATACATCGTCTCAGCTGTCAAGGCCCCTCAGAATCTTATGGGGTGGATTTTAAAAGGGGGGAGATGACCCGCCCTGACCTAAAAGTCAGTCTCCACCTTGCCGACCAGAAATCCGGCTGCTCTGAAGCAACGTAACGGTGGGGGTGGCCTGAATTGTGGGATTTGCCCCCATCAAGGAGTGAGTCCCACCCTTGAGAGCTGCCAGTCAATATGATTGGCTGGCAAATCTATACTCCCAACAGCACCAGAGGAGAGTACTGGCCACTGCTGGGACTACAAGCAGTCCCTCAGAAGAAGATGATGGGCGGAACTTTCACTGACTTGCACTAAGTGTGGTGACGGACGTGAAAAAAGAAATATTTCCCCCCGGCTGCGAGGGCTGATCTTTGCACTGTATTGTCCACTTCCTGCCTTATTAATTATGCAGCCACAGGAAACATGCCGTTTCACTGGTGGGGAGCCTCTGAATCGCCTGCCACGTCATTACCTCAACATCTAATCATTCCAGCTGCCATATCTAAACTGCAGCCTTGTACACAGTTCTCAATGCTTGCAACTCAGGGGTGCTCCAGTGAAGACATGGACCTGAAAGCCAAGAAGAGTTCAGTGGCCTATGCCTGGAATGCCTTTGGGAGGCCTGCCGTGAGGTCTTCTATCCCCACTCTGGCTGCAGGAGGTCCAGCAATCTCACTACTCTGGCTTGGGAGGAAGTGGCAGTGGTGGTCAGTGCCAACACTGCATAGAAGAGGTTGGTCCTCCAGTGCAGAAAGAGGATGAATGATCTCATCCGTGCTGCCAGGGTAAGGCAACCATCTCATCACTCTAAACTCACACACTCAGTAAAGTAATGGATGAGGTCGTCAAGGGTGCTATCAAAAGCCACTTTCTTAGCAATAGCCTGCTTACTGACTCACAGTTTAGGCTCCACCAGGGCCACTCATCTCCTGACCTCATTATAGCCTTGGTTTGAACATGGGCAAAAGAGCTGAACTCCAGAGATGAGGTGAGAGTGACTGCCCTTGACATCAAGACAGCATTTGATCAAGTGTGTTGTCAAGGAGCACTAGCAAAACTGGAGTCAATGGAATTCAGGGGGAAAACTCTCACTGGTTGGAGTCATACCTATCAGAAAGGAAGATGGTTGGAGGTCAATTATTGCAGTTCCAGAACATCACTGCCGGAGTTCCTCAGGGCAGTCTCCTAGGCCCAACCACCTTCAGCTGCTTCATCAATGACCTTCCTTCCATCATAAGGCCAGAAGTGATGTTCACTGATGTTGCACAATGTTCAGCACCATTCATGACTCCTAAGATATTGAAGCAGTCCATGTGTCCATGTCCAAATGCTGCAAGACCTGGACAATATCCAGACTTGGGCTGACAAGTGGCAAGTAACATTTGTGCCACACAAGTGCCAGGTAATGACCATCTTCAACAAGAGAGAATCTAACCATCATCCCTTGACATTCAATGGCATAATCATCACTGAATCCCCGACTATTGACCAGAAACTGAACTGAACTAGCCATATAAATACTCTGGCTACAAGAGCAGGTCAGAGGGCAGGTATTCTGTGGCAAGTAACTCACCTTCTGACTCCCCAAAGCCTGTCCACCATCTACAATGCACAAGTCAGGAGTGTGATGGAATACTCTTCACTTGCCTGGCTGAGTGCAGCTCCAACAACACTCAAGAAGCTTGAAACCATCCAGCACGAAGCAGCCTGCTTGATTGGCACCACATCCACAAACGTTCACTCCCTCCACCACCAATGCACAGTGGCACCAGTGTGTACCATCTACAAGATGCACTTCAGGCACTCATGAAACCTCCTTAGACAGCACCTTCCAAACCCATGACCACTGCTACCTAGAAGGACAGGGGCAGCAGATGCATGGGAACACCACCACCTGGAAGTTCCCCTCCAAGCCATTCAGCACTCTGACTTGGAAATATATCGCTGTCCCTTGACTCGCTGGGTCAAAATCCTGGAACTCCCTCCCTAACAGCACTGTGGGTGTTCCTACACCACATGGACTGTAGCAGTTCAAGAAGGCAGCCCACCACCACCTCCTCAAGGGCAATAGGAGGTTGGGCAATAAATGCTGGCCTAGCCAGCGACGTCCACATCCCATGAATGAATAAAAAAAACCTTGCAAGGCCATTGCACATTCACTGGCATCTCACTCACTGCCAGCTCAAGGGACAATCACCACTCACACCCTCACACTCACCTTCACATCTCCATCTGGCCTCATCTCCTCTGAAGATTGCCTCCTCAGCCCTCACCATTTTGAGGCCACTTGCACAGATCAACATCTGACCCAAAAAAAGGTTGGGATACCCCCTTCCCCAAGCCAGCCCTAGCTCTGCAGCCATTAGAAAGCCACCCCCACCTTACCACTGATCTGGTAGGTAGCGACCAGCCCATGGGCCCCTCTAAAAGTGATGTGATGCTGCCTGCGCAGTCTGGCGCAGATGACTGTAAGTGTTGCCGAAGCAAGGTAGGCAAAAAAACCTCAAAGTCCTGAACGAAGGGCAGGTCACCTGGTGCACATCGCTATGTACTATATGTTGAAGTTAGGTTCCCGACCAGTGGTAGCGGGAAACGTGGCCTGCCATTGGCAGGTGGAGCGGACAATCGCAAACTGGTTTTACGACAATGTGAAACCGATTTTTGCGATCTCCTGATATTTTCCACTCCCACCAACTATAAAGCCTGCCACAAATGGGAGTGGAAAATCCTGGCCGACGTCTTCTGCACTTGAGGGAAATCAGGGCTGTTAGGCAGGCCTGGCTGGGAGACCTCAGTGGGGATGAGGGTTAGACAGTACAGGGGGGGGTGGGGTGGGGTGGGGGTGGGTGGAAGGGCTAGAGTGGGGGTACAATCTTTGGGGGGCAGTTGCCCCCAATGAGGACAGGGAACCCCTCAAAGGAGGTGCACCCACTTTCTTCCCAACAGCAGCCTGTGCAGTCAAAGCTTCTGGGCTGCTCCCCTTGTCCTCGACTCGCAGGCTGAAAAATTGCGGTGGAAGCAGACTGAGCCCTTAAGTGGCAGTTAATTGGAAAAAATCTAGCATAATGTGGAAAAATGTGAAGGTGTTCCATTTGGCAGGAAGAATAAAAAAGCACATTATTACTTAAACAAAGAAGGACTGCAGAATTTCGAGGTGCAGAGGGATCTAGGTGTTCTAGTGCATGAATCACAAAAAGTTAGTATGCAGGTACAGCAAGTAATTAAGAAGGCGAATGGAATGCTATCCTTTTCTACGAGAGAAATTGAACATAAAAGTAAGGATGTTACGCTTCAGTCATACAGGGCAATGGTGAGACCACATCTCAGATACTGTGTGCAGTTTTGGTCTCCTTATTTAAAGAAGGATGTAAATACGTTGGAGGCAGTTCTGAGGAGGTTTACTAGATTGATACCTGGAATGAATGGGTTGTCTTATGAGAATAGCATGACAGCCTGGGCCATGTTCCCACTGGAGTTTAGAAGAGTGAGTGGAGACTTGGTTGAAATATATAAGATCCTGAATGGTCTTGACAAGGTTGACGTGGAAAGAATGTTTCCTCTTGTAGGTAATTCCTGAACTAGGGGGCACTGTTTTAAAATTAGAATTTGCCCTTTTGGAAAGAGATGAGGAGGCATTTTTTCTCTCAGAGGGTTGTGCAACTTTGGAACTTTCTGCCTTAGGAGGTGGCAGTGGTGGGGTCATCGAATATATTTAAGGCAGAGTTAGGTTGATTCCCTTGACTAATAAGAATCTAATATTATTATGGTAGATGGGAAAGTGGAATTCAACACACAAACAAATCAGCCATGATCTTATTGAATTTTAGGGCAGGCTTGAGGGGCCGAATGGTCTACTTCAGCTCCTATTTTATATGTTTGAATGTTCAATGGGCCCATGGGCATGTGGGCTACCTGATGCCTTACCCATAGCCCATAATATGGGGGCAAGTGGGGTTGAGCAGAAAGGCGGTAGGCTGGCCACTCACATTATTTTACGAGCCAATCCCCCTACCCCAATCTTCAAATAGGCTGGCTGGGTGCTGTAACATTGAGCCCTATATGTTGCAATAAGATCACCTCTCATTCTTCTAAACTCTAATGAGAATATGCTCAACCTACTCAACCATTCCTCATAAGACAAACCCCTTCATCCCAAGGATCAACCTTCTCTGAATTGATTCCAATGCAAGTATATCCCTCCTTAGACAAGGAGATCAAAATTGTATGCAGTACTCTGGGTGTGTTCTCACCACTGCCCTGTACAGTTGTAGCAAGCCATCTCTACTTTTACTCTCCATTCCCCTTGCAATAAAGGCTAAAATTACATTTGCCGTGTCAGACCTGCATGCTGGCTTCTTGCGATTTAAGTATGTGGGAACCCAAATCCTTTTGTAGTGCAGCATTCTGTGTCCTGTCTTCAAATAGTATTTTGCTTTCTACTCTGCTTACCAAAGTGGATAACCTCACATTTTCCCACATTGTACTCCATCTATCAAATTTTCCCCACTCACTTATTTATATTCTTTTGCAGACTCCTTTTGTCTTCCTCACAACTTGCTTTCCTACCATTTTTAAGGTCTTTCATGGGATGTGAGCTTCACTGGCTAGGCCAACATTTATTGCCCAACCCCTAATTGCCCTTCAGATGGTGGTGGTGAGCTGCAGTCTTGAAATGCTGCAGTCCTTGTGGTTTAGATACACCCAGAGTGCTGATAGGGGGCGATAGTGAAGAAACGATGATATAGTTCCAAGTCAGGATGGTGAGTGGCTTGGAGGGGAACTTCCAGGTGGCAGTGTTCCCATCCAGCTACTGCCCTTGTCCTTCTAGGCGGTAGTTGCCGTGGGTATGGAAGGTGCTGCCTTTGTATCATCAACAAATTTGGCTAGAATATAACTCGGTTCCTTCATTCAAGTCATTAATATAGATTGTGAATAGTTGAGGCTACGGGCTTGATCTCTGTGGTACCCCACTAGTGACACTTTGCCAACCTGAAAAACACCCATTTATGCCAACTCTCTGTTTCCTGTTAGCTAGTTAATCTTCTATCCATGTTAATGGATAGAAGGCACTGAATATTGCAAAGGCAAGGAGCCCTGACAATATTCCGGCAATGGTACTGAAGATTTGTGCTCCAGATCTTGCTGCGCCCCGAGCCAAGCTGTTTTAGTAGAACTACAACACTGGCATCTACCAAACAATATTGAAAATTGTCCAGGTATGTCCTGTACACAAAAAGCAGCACAAATCCAACCAGGCCAATTACTCTGAAGAAGGGTCATACGGACTCGAAATATTAACTCTGTTGCTCTCTACACAGGTGCTGCTGGACCTGCTGAGTTTTTCCAGCATTTTCTGTTTTTATGTCAGGCCAATTACAGCCTCATTTGTCTACTGTCGACCATCAGTAAAGTGATAGAAGGGGTCATCAACAATGCTATCAAGCGGCACTTGCTTAGCAATAACCTGCTCACTGACACTCAGTTTGGGTTCTGCCAGGGTCACTCAGCTCCTGACCTCATTACAGCCTTGGCTCAAACATGGACAAAAGAGCTGAACTCAAGAGGTGAGGTTAGAATGACTGCCCGTGACATCAATGCAGAATTTGACCAAGTGTGGCATCAGGGAATCCTGGCAAAACTGGAATCAATGGGGATCAGAGGGAAAGTTCTCCGCTCGTTGAGTCATACCTAGTGCAAAGGAAGATGGTTGTGATTGTTGGAGGTCAAACATATCAGTTCCAGGACATCACTGTAGGAGTTCCTCAGGTTGGTATCCTAGGCCCAACCATCTTCAGCTGCTTCGTGAATGAGCTCCCTTCCATAAAGGATGTTCACTGATGATTACATAACGTTCAGCACCATTCGTGACTCTTTAGATAGTGAAGCAGTCCATGTCCAAATGCAGCAAGACCTGGACAACATCCAGGCTTGGGCTGATATGTGACAAATAACATTCGCACCACACAAGTGCCAGGCAATAGCCATCTCCAAGAAGAGAGAATCTAGTCATCAACCCTTGACATCCAATGTGTCACAAAACTACCATATTTTTCATAATATTATTGTGGAGTATTGTAAAGTAGGCTTATGTTTGTGTGTGTGTGTGTGTGTGTGTGTGCAAGTGGATGGTTCTGACTGTGTGTGTGTGTGTGTGTGTGTGTGTGGATGGTTCTGTCTGTGTGGCTGATTTAATTGAATAAGAGTCGGATAGGCTGCAAGGTTGAAATTATCAAAAGAGTTAGGTGTAAAATGGGTATTTGAAATGCTAATGAGTAAGCTAGTCAGTAGATGGGGTGTGAATGAAATTTGTATTTTAAGATTAGTGGGGAGGTGTTTGGTTTTCAAAGAAACATGATAAATTTTTAAAACTGCCAGGATAAATAGGGCAAGGTTATTGCATTTATTTTTCCCAAAAGGAAGAGGCCATATTGACAACATGAAAGGTTTTTATATTATGAGAAAAGTAAATTTCAGAGACATATGGAAACAATGGGATACAGATGAAAGAGGAAGGGATATATTTAAAGAAGGATAGAAAGTTGTATCAAGGGTGACCATGTAAATCTAAAAGACACACCCTGTGAAACAGACTTGGGGAAATAGCCTCTGGGAAGAATTTTTTCACCCAAAGGGTAGTGGGAATCTGAAACTCACTGCCTGAAAGTGTGGTAGAGGCAGAAGCCCTCATAACATTTAAGAAGTATCTGGATGTGCACTTACGATGCCATGGCATACAAGGCTATGGGTCTAGTGCTGGAAAATGGGATTAGAATAGTTTGACCAGTGCAGACTCGATGGGCCGAAGGGCCTTTTTCTGTGCTGTAGACCTCAATGACTCGATGACTCTGGCCACTTTGCTGTTCCACTAACCAAAGTTGTGTTAAAAAGCCTTTGGAAATCCACTGTTGAGTGGGTGCTGTGGTAACCTTGCTGGATTGCCTGTCTACATTTAAAATCTACTTTGGACTACTGCCTTAAAGAGGGTGTGTAATTGGGAGTCAGGTTAATTAGAAATTTTGGGATTTGTTATAATATTAAGTAATGGTGTAATGGTAATCTTGTGTATGTGTTTTAATTCTTTTCTTTTGCTAATAAATGTATTAATTTAATTTTTAAGATTGCTAAAGGTGTTAGTGGGCTCATTAGTTCTGAATTCAATGAACAAACCTTCTCACAATAAACACTAATTGCAAAACCATTGTGATAGCTTGGCCAAGTTTCCCTTGTGGATTTGGTCAGCCTGGCAAATACCACCTGCCGTTTCATAACAAATGGCATTACCATTACTCAATTCCTCTACTATTAACATCCTGGGGGTTACCATTGACCAGAAACTGAACTTGACTAGCCATATAAATACCATGGCTACAAGAGCAGGTCAGAGGCTAGGAATCCTGCAGTGGGTAACTCACCTTCTGACTCCCCAAAGCCTGTCCACCATCTACAAGACACAAGTCAGGAGTGTGATGAAATGCTCTCCACTTGCCTAGATGAGTGCAGCTCCAATGACACTGAAAAAGCACGACACCATCCAGGACAAAGCAGCCTTCTTGATTGGCACTCCATCCACAAACATTCACACCCTCCACCACCGACACACATTGGCAGCAGTTTGTACCATCTACAGGACCATTTACAGGACCTCACCAAAGGTCCTTAGACAGCATCTTCCAAACCCATGACTACTACTATCTAGAAGGACAAGGGCAGCTGATGCATGGGAACACCACCGCCTGGCAGTTCCCCTCCAAGCCACCAACCATACTGACTTGGAAATATATCACTGTTCCTTCAATGTTGCTGGGTCAAGATCCTGGAGCTCTCTTCCTAACAGCATTGTGAGCGTACCTACACCACATGGACTGCAGCAGTTCAAGAACGCAGCTCACCACTGCCTGCTGAAGGTAATTAGATGTTTGACAATAAATTCTGGCCTAGCCAGCCAAGCCCACATCCCATGAACGAATAAAAAAAAATTACCATGAACGCCATGAACTCTTATCTTGTGCAGTACATTTTATGTTGCATCTTATTGGATGCCTTTTGGGAATCCAAATACATGACATGTACTGGTTCCCTTTTAGCACCTTGCTTATTACATCCTGGAAGAACTCTAATAAATTTTTCAAACACAAATGTTCTTTTCATAAGACCATGTTGACTCTGCTTGATTGTCTTATGATATTCTAAATGCTTTGTCGCTACTTGCTTAATAATGAGTTCCAGTATATTTTCCATTAACAGATATTAGGCTAACTGATCTATATGTTTCCTGCTTTTTTGTCTCCCCTCCTTTCATGAGTAGTTATATGTTTCATTTTCCAATCCCCTGGGACCTTTCCAAAATCTAGGGAATTTTAGAAGATGATAACCAATGCATCCACTGCACATTCTGCAGCACATTCTTTTAAGACCTTAGGAAGAAGGCCATCAATTCCAGGGTACGTCTCAGCCTTTAGTCCCATAAATTTACCTAGCACTTTTTCTCTAGTGTTAATGATTGTTTTAAGTTCCTCCCTCCCTTTTGCCTCTTGATTTTCTACTATCCTTGGGATACTTATTTGTGTTTTCTACAATGAAGACAGATACAAAATACTTGTTCAAATTCTCTGCCATTATTCATTCCCCAATCTCATCCTCTATTTGACCAACACTTATTTTAGCTACTCTCTTCCTTTTGATATACTTGTAGAAGTTCTTACTGTCTGGTTTTTTTGCTTGTTTCCTCTTATAAAATCTATTTCCCCCTCTTTATTATTGTTTCGTTGAATCAAAATTGATATAGCATTTTAAAAAAAAGTTTTACTAATGGAGAAAATCATGTTGAAAACTTCAGAAATAACTTTTGTATTCCATAGAACCCCTTCAGACCCCAATCTGTGATGTGGGCTTTACTGGTAAAGCCAGCAATTCTTGCCCATCCCTAATTACCTATGCAAAGGTGGTCTTTTTGAACCACTACAGCCTGTATGAATGGTTTTCTAGAGGCATTTCAGAGGACAGCTAAGAGCCAATCCTATTGCTGTGGGGCTGAAATAATATACAGTTCAGACCAGGTGAGGATGGCAGGTTTTTTCTCCCGAAGGTATCAGTGAACCAGATGGGTTTTTAGGGCAATCTTGTAGTTCCATGGCCACCATTACTGATACTAGGTTTTTATTACAGAGGTATTGATTAACATTGTGGCTGCATTTGATGATACCGCATATCCTGGCCAGAATGGAGGTGATTGTCAACCATGTTTGGAGGCTGTACAGCTGTCCGTAACTGGGATTGATTTTATGCATGTAATTTATACGGGACTATCCTCCACTGACTGTATTTTTCTAACAAAATAATCAATTTATATTTTGTAACGATCATCACTCATTGCATTTTCCTGGAGAAATTATCAAGTTGTTATTAATTATATTAATAATTATTATTACCTGCAATTCACTGCAACATGCTGAAAAATAATCTTGCTGTACTTGGGACTTTCTGTTTGCCATAGTTTTGGTCATGATTTTAGAGAAATCACAAATCCTGCCCAACATTCAATTCACTGGCTGACACAATGGTGTCACTATTCACTCTGATGCCTAATCTTGGAGTGCTTAATACTGACACTATTAAAAGAACTGAGAAAATATTTCACGTCCCAGCACTTAATATTCTTAACCTAAACAAGCATAAATTTCAACCTCTATTACCAAAAATGAGTGCTCTAAATTTACCTACAGTCAAGCATTCCAAAAATATATTGCAAGATAATTCTAATACTCAATACTGAACTCAAATGTATGCAGCTGGTGACTGTTTTCAGCTGGTTCTTTATTGGTGAGATCAAATTATTACTGGGTTTAAGAATGCAATAAATTAATGACAAAGTACAGTAAACCCAGTTGTTAACTTGAATTTCTGTTTGTGGTTTATTTTTGACTGTGTGCTAATATAATAGAGATGAAATATGGTGCATCACTCATTTATTAAACAGACGACATCATAATTTATAAGCAACAACTTTACGTAAATAAGGGAGCCCTGAAAAGAGCTTCTTTCACTCAACTGGATGTCATTCACATACAAATTAATGGGACAAAATTGAACCATTTGCCCAGTACTTGAAATATAAAATTCAGCATATCACAATAACCCTATAGTATTGTCTGTAGCCTCATTTGCATGAGTATTGTTGTCAGTTGCAGTCCAATTTTGATGACAGTGCTATAATGCAAATGAGGAAATCACTTAAAGAGCCTTTAATGGCATAACACTAACGGTGGGAATTATAAATGCCGTTTCCAGCAGCAATGACAGGCATTTTTTGGAGGTCACGAGCCAACTGAAGACTTTTGTTTCCTCTGTAGTCGAAATTTGCTTCTTTCATTTCTGCCTTTTATCCACTGGCATGTACATATACAGCTGTTTGTGTGTAATGCTTGTGGCACAGACTTGTCCTGCACTGTGTTTGCCACAATTCTCCTATACAATGTAAAGTGGATATGGGCCATGAATCTACAATTTGTTGTACATTGCCGAATCACAGGCACGTTGGGTTGGATTTTATGTGCATCCACTGGGTGTGTTTTCGTTGGAGGGTGGACATGTAAAATAGGTCAGGTAGCTAGCCCACAACCTTCCTGCCTACCCCCGAGCTAACCTCTATAATACGCTTGGTGGATGGGTGCTGAAATCAGCAGTCCAGCAGCCATATGTAAATAAATAATTAAAGGTCAATTAGGCTTGTTAGCAAGCCTACTGACTTGGATAATACTCTGCCCATGCCATAATACAATTGTTGTGGACAGGCGGGCAGAGGTAGGCAGGCTGTTTTTTATGGCTTACATAAAAAATGGCGGAAGGGGGGCAGGGGAGGTGCCCTGCACCTATTGAGGACACCCCGCCAAGTTGCCACATTCCCTTCTTTCCATAGAAACCATAGAAAAGTTACAGCACAGAAGGGGGCCATTTTGCCCATCTTGTCCATGCCAGCCCAAGGACACCCAGGTGCCCTTTTTAATCCCACCTTCCTGCACCCGGTCCATAGCCCTGCAGCCTACAGTACTTACGGTGCAGATCCAGGCACTTTTTAAAAGAGTTTAGAGTTTCCGTGCCACCTGCCCTCCAAAACCTGGACCCCCCCATCCCTCCTCTCCTCCCTCCATGGGCTCTAGGATCCATCCCTGCCCTGAAGCCCCAGGATTTACCTTTCTGGGGCAGCCTTGTCATTCTCCTTCCTGCAGTCCCAGCAGCAGACATAATTGAGCTTTGGTGTTACTGGACTGCTGGAACTGCCGGCCAGTCAGATTGGCTGGCAGATCCTGAGAGCAGGACTTCCTCCAACTGAGGGGCAGAAGTCCCACTCTTAACCACTTTAGTCTGCCTCCAGCATGCTATGGCTGTGGGTCGAGCTTATTCCAAGCGTGTTGGTTTTTAAGCCAACTTCCCTGAAATTACTAAACGTTTCTGAAAGAACTTCTGTTGGTTCACCAACAACATTGCAAAACTGTGGGAATTCCCTTCTGCATAGTGGAACAACCAATGAGCAGATGGCATCGACAAATCCTCAAAAATGAACTGCATTAGAAAACCAGCCAAGTACCTGATATAGCACTGGGAAATTGAAATAGCACAATGGCCAAGATCTTCTGGTTAGTTGGCAGTGGAGAGTCTTCTGAAGATAGTATTGCTCATTGTGTTCTGGAGCAGTAGCTCCAGAACACAATGTTTTGGTACAGTAAGCTTAATTTAGGTAACAACTCAGGCACTATGTCAATCAATGAAAACTAAGGTAGAAATAGTAAACAGACATATCCTGCATTTCTCCATGTGCTCTTCTGGCAGGTCCAGAAACCAATGAAAATAGTGATTTGATAATTGCATGAGCCTCTTTTTATCTGCACCTTACTGGATAGTAGGCATAACCTCTATTCAAGAAGGGAGAGGATGGAATGGGTAACTTTAGTTTAAGACATCTATATGCCCTGTGTTTCTGCTAGAATTTATGGTGTACTTGTAAAAGTGTCAGAATTCTGGTGTATCTGAACCTCATCCCAAGCCTGAATCTCCCCTGCGAGAAGTCCATGTTTTGGCCACTAAAGACTGCAGAGCAACAACTGTGTATTTGGATATTCAATTAATTAATTAATTAATTAAGCTCAGGCATACAAGAGAAAATCAAGCAACATAGAAAGGAGGTTGGTTGATAGATAGGCATGAAAGGTTGAGAGCTAATGGATGCTGCTTAAATTAGAGGAGATTTGGAAGTGCTGCACTCTAAGGCCAATGCAGGAACTTCTTTTTTTCTTTATAAATATAGATGATTTAGACTTGGACAAGCTGACTCCCCACAATCAGGATGATAACAAAGTTTGAGACATTGAAACTCGTACCTGAAGAAGTATTAACAGCCACCATTTTGCTCCTAAGGGAAACAATGGATTTTGGTCAGAAGTATAAAAACTACTTGCGATGCTGCAATTAACTCATTAATGGGCCATGTCACATGACCCCATGCTTCTAGCCTTTTGAATCACTTTAATATTACATTTCTAACCTGCTGATCTAACACCAACTGGAAAGAACTCCAGCAGTTTTCCCGGCTAACCAAGCAGCCAACCACCATCTCTTAACTCCTCGAAGCCTGTTTGATTTTAAAAGTCTCTGATCATTGTCTGCCAAGTGGTCTATGCACAGAAACCCCACTGTCATTTGTTTCAAGGATTTTCTGTTGCTGTCTCCGACCAGAAACTCATCTGGACTGAATTCCACCATTGAGGAAACACCCTCTAGACCTTGACTTCTCGGGCTCTGGAAATCACATGAACTAATATTCATTACTGTAGTTCTTTTACTGTTGTTGCCCATAGCTGTAAATCTTCCTCTTTTCTATATACCCTCACTGATGGTATCAGAAACATTACTATATGCCCACGTCGAATTTCCTTTCCATTGAAATCAAAATAGGATTCAATTTCATTTCCACATTCACAGTTTTGTCATCCTTTTTTGTTTGTTAAATATGTTACAAATTCAATTTGGAATCTTTTTCAAAGAATTACACAATCAACAACTACAGCACTCAATATTATTAACTTGTATCCAAATGCATTTCCTCTGGAATGTATTCCCTAGTCTGAATTCAAATTTCTTTCACTCACACAGTCAATCATTAACTCTGCATTGTGCTGCAGCAAGTATAAAAGAAACCCTTTCAAATGTCTGCCAGGTTTATCAATCTTGAACATTAATGATTATATAATGCAATTACAATTAACATATTGTTTCAGATGCAGCAGAGCAAAATTAAATACTAACTGCCTCTGATTATACTTCTAGCAATTAAACTTCAGTATAATTTAGTATCAATAAGAATTGAATGTAACTATAACTTTCTTACAATTAGATTGATTTAAACTTTATAATTTTTTTCACAAATACACAGTACTAATAAACTAGTTTATTTAGCTACGAATAGCTATTTCACAAATAGAATCGATTTTCCATGTGTCTTTCCTCCTGTAACTGGCTCATCTCCCTTTCTCCATTTCTTTCTAGCTCACTCTTGCTATCTGTCCTTTTTACTGCACAGGTCTCACATACTTTCTCTTGTTAACGTCTCTATATCCATTTGTGTCTGGTTTGGAGCTGAAATTGAGGCTGGGCCAGGGGAAAATTGGTGGCCATGCCTTGGATCTGGAAGTCCTGCCACCATTCCTGATACTGGCTATTTTCACCGGCATGGGAAAGGAGAGGGGTTGTGAGCCCCAGCTGTCTGTCGTTTAAAGTTTCCAGCACCATTTTAAGGATAACCAGTTCAGATACCCCATGGGCTGAATTTTCCCCCCATTGGGGGTGAAGTTGAAGGGCGGACGCACACAGGCGCACTTCCGATCTGTGCCCCTAATTGGGGGCGTGGCGCCATTTTACGTGGGCCAATTAAGGCCCGCCCATCATGACACCCACACAGAAGCGCTGTGCGCTCCCTGTGCGGGCAGGGGGGGGTGGAATCCCAAAATTGAGAATGCACTTATCTCCCTGAGGCTAAGTGCAGCCTCAGGGAGATTGGCTGTAAATGTAAAAAACCTAAAAATAAAAAAATAAAATTTCCCTAACATGTCCCCTCATGTGACAATGTCACATGAATTTGGACATGTCCATAATTTTCACAAAAACTTTATTAAAATTTTTTACAACCTACATGAAACCTCATCCCGCCCGTGGATGAGGTTTCATGCTATTTCTTATTCACGCCGGGGCACCTGGCCTGCCTGCCAACCTTAAGGTTGGACGGGCAGATCCTTTAATTACTTATTGCCTCTGTCAATGGCCTCAATTGGCCATTGACAGGTCAGCGGGTGCGCAGCTGATTTTGCTGCGCCCCCACCTTCCTGGAAATTTAAATGGGGCGCAGTGATGTCGGGAGTTCCCCCCAACGTCACTGTGCGTCATTTGATGCGTTGACGAGTGGGCCCCACTCGCCGACGCATAAAATCCTGCCCCATAATTTTCATGGAGGTGGTCATGATCGCCGGTCCTGATTTACGTCTGATGACTAAGGTTAGGAACTGTGATCTGGAGGCAGAAAGAGTGCTTCCTGCTTTTCAGTTCATTAGGAAATGTTGCAATCTAAGGTGTATCTGTTTCAGAGTTGAGGCTTTGAATTTTTCTAGTGGCTTATTCGGTTAATGTCCTTTTAATTTTCACAGTTCTATGGGCATTTGAAGAAGCAACATATTATTAGAGGACCAAAAATGAACACTTGGATGTTTGTGAAAGGTCGTGCAACGAAGTGTGTGTATGGGAAGCTGAAGGAGGTAAGGGAGGGTGAGGGTGTTTATGGGGGGGTGAAGGAGGTAAGGGACGGTGAGGGTGTGTATGGGATTGAAGGGGGCTGAAGGGGGATGGGAGTGGGGGGACCATTAAACTGATCTGCACTGCTTTATTTGTTGTTTTGAGCTGCCAATGTTCTCATCCATGGAGATAGGCCTCACAACCAGGCTGCATCAGCATCAGTTCGCCTCCGTCTCTGGGTCTGTTTCTGTCTCAGGGAGCGGCAGGCCCATCTCATCCCATGTCTGCCTCCCCGGCATGAAAATAGGGTGGGTGGGCTCCTCTGAGACAGAGAAAGTATCGTGGGGTTGGATACACTCTCAACTCCCGATTCCTGTCTCAACCATGGAAATCTTTGACTCATAGGCCTGAATTTCACGCTTGGCATGTGCACCAAGTCGGCGGGAGTGGAAGTGGATGTGGAATCCACTCCCGGCAGTGGTCGCGTTGCAAACGCGATTTCACGCTGGATGGTCAATTAAGGTCCGCCCAGCATGAAATGCTTCTTCTCAATGGCCAGGAAGGGCCGGGCGGGGGCAGGGACATGTCAGGTGCTGGGTCCAATGGTGACCCGGTGGGCACTTTAAAACCAGCAGAGGCAGCTCCTTGAAGGTTGCCAGAGGAGAATCGTTGCAGTCTGTCCAGGAAACATTTCATTTGAACAATGGCCTCACCAGTGGCTGGGGAGGTCAGGTGGGAGGGCATGTCGGGTGGGCACTTGGCCCCCTGTTTCTCGGAACAGTGCCTCGCAGTCCTTGTCAGGGAGGTCGGTGTGAGGCGGGACACTCTAGTACCCAGGGATGCCAGGAAGGGGCCACCTCACCTGACCAAAAAAGCCTGGGAGGAGCTGGCAGCCGAGTTCAGCGGCCACGATGTTGTGCAGTGCACATGGGTGCAGTGCCGCAAAAGGTTCAATGATCTGCTGCGCTCGGCAAGGGTGAGTACCGAGTTGGCATGGATCAGTGTGGAGAAGTGTTAAGGGCTAGCCGTCCTCCCGTGGAGTTCAGGGGTGTTAGAGTCTGAGTGCCAACAGTCACTGACACGGGTGCCGGCCAAGGGGATGAGCCCTGGCTGCTTGGCTTGAGTGCCTTGTGGGTCAAGGGCCAAGACTCAGATGTGCCCTGCAAGGTGTCCCAGGGAGGAAGGGGGCAGTGGTGGGATTGCCAGGTAGAGAGTGGATAAATCAATACTTCTCTGTCATTTCAGAAGAAGAGAAGCCATAACATCAACGAAAGAACTAAGACAGGTGGAGGCCTCCCAAACCTCCTCATTCTGATGAGGTACGAGATGGATGCTTTGGAGCTGGAGTGCTGCCACCACCTTGGTCAGCCGGTCACGGAGAGGCAGGTGTTTCTGACAAAGGTAAGAGTGCAGTGCACAGACATGAGAGTGTCGGATTGTGCAAACATTCTTGTGTAGTCTCTTCATTGATGGGAGCCTCAAACCTGGAGTACCCATTGATCATTGAAAGACGATGGCACCATGATGCAAATCTCCATTCTCTCACCAGGGCGCCTGGCATGCAAAATGACAGTGTGATGACTTAAACTAATGACATGTTTAATGTACTCCCCAAGAATTGTCAGTTCGCCCACAAACACAGGACCTTGAAGAGCCACCCTTGACCCCAGTGGACCACTGGGCTTCACCTGTACGTGTGTCACACCCCTTTCTGAACCAAACACCAACACAGATACCAGCACCTCACTGGGCATTAGGTCATCAGCTAGAATGTCGTGCATAGCAGTGAGGGCACTTCACACTCACTTGAGGAGCAGGCGGAGGCAGAGTGCCTGGGGCACTGGCAGTCGGAGGACTAGGACGATGCTAATTCGAAGGCAGATGATGAGCCTCTGGATAATCCATTATATGGCAGATGCTGGATGTCCAGCAGGATGATCTGGCAGAGATCCATGAGGTTATGGGTGCCATGGTCTCTGTTGTGGAGGAGTCCATGCTGAGCACTGTGTTGACCCTCATCACCAAACACGCTGCCTCCTCCATTGAGAGAGTGGCTACTCTTATGTAGAGACAATTCCAGGACAGATTCAGGGGTTCCTGGGTTAAAGGCAAATGCTGGAAATCTGAAACAAAAACAGAAAATGCTGGAAAAGCTCAGCAGGTCTAGCAGTATCTGTGGAGAGAGAAACAGAGTTTCAAGTCCGTATGGCCCTTCTTCAGAGCTGAAGAAGGGTCTGAAGAAGGGTCATATGGACTTGAAACGTTAACTCGTTTCTCTCTCCACAGATTCTGCCAAAACATGGCAGAACAGAAGGTCACCCATGAACCTATTGTGTTCACGGTGCCTTAAACTTACTTTTTCAGCATTTTCTGAGGTTTCAGTGATTTTTGGGGTTGCGCTTGGACCTGCAAGCCCTCACACAGGCAATGACCTCAGGGTCAATGAGTATTCCAGCTAAGTGCCAGTCCATCAATGGCGAGCAGGGAGGTCCAGAGCGACCTCACGTTGGCGCACGAGCTGCTTGTTGTCTCTGTGGGCTCATCTCAGGGCATTCTGGATGAGTTCAGCAGCTCCTCCATCCCTCTGCCAGTGACCGTGGCATCTGATGAGGCTGCGATGACTGGGGAGATGCCAGCCATGGTGCTGGCCACTTCCTCCCAGGTAGGGCTAGCACAGGCTCCACTAGCCAGAGGACGACCGGCAACGTCATCAAGGCCAACATGACAGCAGAGTCAACAGGCTGCCTCCAATGCCCCTGCCAGCAAAGGGGTGGGGGGAGGGGAGCGGTGGGCAGCAGCAAGGAGCAGCACTTGCAAACGTAAGTTTAAGGCACCGTGAACACAACAGGTTCATGGGTGACCTTCTGTTCTGCCATGTTTTGTTCATATGTTCATTGGTGTGATCATTAACACCAGATATTGTTATGTTCATTTGATATGAATGCCAAGGTGATATAAATTTTGCTTTTGTCTTAATGGCCCGAGTATGCTTTACTTGTTTTGCAGGGGACATTAGTGTCTCATGCTGGACATGAGTGGCTCTAAACTTTTTATTACACAGGCACTGAATGGACCAGGGTCAAACTAAAGGATCATTTCAAACATCTGGGGTGGAGGCAGCACCCCTGGCATGAGGTGGAAGCAGATCTTTGGCAGCCCAGCAGAAGGAGCATTGGATCAAGGCATCCCTGGTGTCCCTGCCTCCCTGAAGGATACAGAGATCTGAATCCCCACCTTCAGCATTCTCCTCACTGTGCTCCTCTTCTGACTCATCATCTGTGGCCCACAGCATGCAACCACTATCAGTGACACCTGCTCTGGAAGGTATTGTACTGCTCCCCTTGAATGGTTCAGGCATCGGAAGCACATTTTCAGAAGACCTATGGTCCTCTCTACCATCGCTCTTGTGGAGGCATGACTCCTATTATAACGCTATCCTACCTCTGTTCATGGGAGCTGCCAGGGCACCTTGTACAGACTTGCAGAATCTGCATCTTGTAGTCACAAACCATCTGAATGTTCATTAAATGGAAGCCCTTCCCTTGACAGGGGCAACCTGCTGACACACTGCCACTTTGATGGCCACATGTGCAGTTGATTGCACCCTGGATGCGGGGGAACCCAGCAATCGCCGCAAACTCTGGCTCGCTCAGCCTGGCTGGCCTCATTCATTTGGAAATGAATAAATGTCATTACCCACCTGAACAGAGCTTCTGCAACCAGCTTGACACAACTGTGGACAGCTGATTGGAACACTCTACAAAGATCCCCCACTGTCCCCTGGAAAGAGCCGGAGGCATAGAAGTTGAGGGCCACTGTGACCTTCAGAGCCACTGGCATGGGGTGTCCACTCACACAGTCGGAAGTGATCTCAGGCCCAATCATCTGACAAATGGAGGTCACAGTCTTCCTGGAGAGGCGGAGCCTCCTTCAGCATTGCATCTCGGTCATGTTGAGTTAGCTGCATCGCTGCCTGTAAACCCCGGCAGCAGGATAGTGGCGTCTTCTGCAACCCCTTCTGCCTTGGACTGCCTGCTGGCCCTGTGCCCCTTGTGCCTGTGCCTCTCCTCCCACAGGTCGCTCCCCTGGAAGCTGCAAAGGAACCTGGCCTCCTCTCCCTTCTGCCCCTTTCTTCCTCCTCATAGGAGGTGTCTCCAACAGAGAGTACAATCCCCATTACCAGGTTTACAGAAGGCTGTCTGGTGCCTGGATGGATTCACATGATCAAAATCCTTCGGGAGACACCAATGAATCCTGAAATGAAGCCTAGAAATGCGAAGACTGAAGCTCAGAACAGAGATGAAGCTGTCAAATTTAAATAAGCAACTGGCAGCAAACTATCTCCTAAACTCCTCACTACTCACACTGGCAATACTTCAGACCCTTTTTATCCCGCCCTTGGATGAGGTTTTGCTAAAAGTGGGCCTGCCCGTTTTGCCCATGCGACGAGCGCAAAATCACTTGGCCAACATAAAATTGAGATAAATTGTCTTTTTAATGACATTAAGTAAGCTTTGTTTGTGAGCACGGCTCCGACACCTGCGCGCACTCGCCATCCTGAAGATTGCTTGAACGTGGGATGACGTCGGGACGCTCGCCCATCGTCATATTGCGCTATTTCACATGCGCACGATCGCCCGTGAGATGTAAAATTCTGACCGTATTCTTTTCAAACCTTTCACTCTGCTTTACTGTCACTATGCACAGGTTTGCTTACCTTTTGTGTTGAGGGAAATCTAGAGGGATAACTGCAGGCTGCAATTCTTCCTGCTCAATGTGGAATATCCTGTAAGGTACTATAGGGCTGGGAGTTCTGGCTTTGCAGGCATATTTACCTGTTCACTGTGCTGATGAGCTGTACAGTTTTGCTGCAGGTTAAACCCCAGCAGTACCCTTGAAGACACTTGGAGGTTTCTATGCTTTAGCAGCTAAGCGTTCCAAACCCGGCTGTGTAGAATTTTTAGACAAACAGAATTTCCATCTGAGAAGATTTCTCAAAAGTTTATTTTGAGGACTCATAAACGTGGTGATGAATTGCTCGCCCTGTCACTATGCCAAGCAATAAAAAAGCTTGGAAGACCCTCACACCTCAAGATCAGCAAAGCTGCCATTCTTTATTATCTCTCCCTTCAGTTAAAATATTACCAAACAATTTGTTTGGTTCCTTATTCCTGAAGGAAGCGAAAGATCTGAGGTATGAAGTTGCCGCTATATAATGCTGAAACAAGTTGCACCTCATCAGTTTGCATGTTGGCCTACTGTACATCAGGCTAACAAATCATTAGAAATATGACCCCAACCACTGCATACATGCCTGCCACCATTTTTACTGCAGCTGGTCACGTGGCGTGTCTATGTCCTCTCTCGGAGAGGCGGTATACTTCTTTATAAATATTTAAATCAGGCTTTCACATTGCAGTTGGGGGCCTGCTGCTAATTTAACAGTTACCAACCAGGTTTCTCAGGACTAAGGAAACCCAGCAGTTAAATGAAGATGGGAATATCCAAGTGCAAAAGCTAAGTGCTTTTTAGAGCATTGCTTGTGGGCCAGGAGGAGCAGGATTGCTCACTCAGAGCCTTAAGCAAACTTCCTGCTGATTGTGGCCTCTCCTCACTGCTGCCACCTGCACTCTGACCTATGGTCCCAAGTCTTCTGCCCTGCAAACTGTCAAGTCTGCTCCTTTCCCCCCTTCAACCTGTGAACTTTCCTGATTGCCAGGGTACATCCCTAACAGCAGAACCTCCAGGTTTCTGGGATGTCTGGGTTTGCCCACTACTCACTCTCCACCCCCTCTCAAATATTGGGGCTCACATCTCAAGTGAACTGGGGCTTGGCATGCCGGGATATGGGCAGAGCTGGTGCTGTCTGCCAGTGAAGTTGTGGAGTTGAGATAGTTGCTGAGACCTGGTGGGCCTTATGACAAATATGAAAAGTTTCTGTCTTATTTCAGGCCAATGGTGTCCCTTTATATCAGTGATAATACATGAAAGTTTAAAAAGACACCCCTCCTGCCTCAACTTATATCTTTATGTAGTTTTTTTTCAATCATATACATAGGCTCCCGACAATTTAATCTTGTCTCCTGATTTCAACAGGGCCATTTTTACAAAAGTAACTGAAAATTTGGAAAACATCGATTGGGCAACCCTATTAGGCAGGGCAACTGATGCTGAAGAGAAATAGGTAAATCCGTTTAAAGTAAAAACAAGTCAGGTATATCCTGTGTGTTAAAAAAGGAAACAT